>NC_000069.6:146060972-146693472 GCF_000001635.26 Mus musculus | reverse complement strand
CTCACAGTAAAGTGTTGGCATTACGTGTCTTGTAAACGCTCTGGCCTAAATCACCTCTGCAGTACTCATCTGTCTCATGTGACAGACACATCTCACACTGGATTTGTTTTCAAATACGTATCTGACTTTCTCCACATGTGGTGCGATGGCCACCATTCTAAGTGAGAACCTCAGGTATTGCAGCAATCACAGGGACATCAACTCCGCCAGTGCTGGCAAGTTCTTTTTCATTGGAAACACATGGGTCTGTTTCCTATTCAACACCCAAACCCCAATTTTGCCATACAAAACTCTCTGTTGTACAATACATAACATATCTTGGAAGAACTAACATTTAAGAAAGATGGTTGAACAAACTGTAACGTCTGTATTAGTTTCTAAAGCCTGCCATCTTTGTTAAGATTATTATTGCTGTGAAGGAACACCACGATCAAAGGCACTTGGGGAAGAAAGCGTTTATTTGGCTTCCACTTCCACTGTACTGTTCATTGTTGACAGAAGTCAGGCAGGACCGGAACTTAAATGGGGTAGAAACCTTGAGTCAGGATTCAATACAGAGGCCATAGAGGGATGCTGCTTACTGTCTTAAAGAACCCAGGACGGATACCACTCACAATGGGCTGGACCCTCCCCCATTGATTAAGCAATTAAGAAAATGGTCAGTAGTCTTTCGTACAGCAAGATCTTCTGGAGGCATTTCCTCAGTTGAGGCTCCTCCCTTTCTGCTGACTTGAGCTCGTGTCAAACTGACACAAAACTAGCCATTGCAGCTGATGTGTTGAAAGTATCGCAACCCTAGTATGTTAACACAACACACACTCTATTACTCACCATCTGAAACCAGCATTGACAGAATCGTGCTCCCTCTAACTTTTCTAGCAATGGGTCTATCTATCCTTGCTTCTAATAGGTTCTTGTTGCTGCTGCTGGCATTCCTTGGCTTGTGTTAGCTTAACATCAACTCTACCGCTGCCTGTATCTCTTTGCCTTCATAGTTCTGCCTTCCTCCCTATTTCTTTCTGCTTTTTAAGAAGGACACCACTACTGGGTTAGCTTGATCACGAATGATTTTTCTCTTAACTAATTACACCTACACTGACAATTTCCAAAGGAGGACATATTCTGTATGAGAGATTTTAATCTTCCAAATAGGTTTGAATCATATCGTCTTAGAAACAGGAGCGCACTTTCTCTGGACTGTGTTTGTCTCTCCTGTTCTCTGCTTTCATTAACTATCACTATAAATAGAAGCTTAATGGGTGTCACTGTTCCGTGTACTAATCCTGTGATTAAAAACCTCACTCCATTTGGTTAATTTTTTTCCCCTAGAACCAAGTGTTTAAAAAAAAAAAACTTTTCTCCAAATAACTTGTAGGTTTTATTTTAGAGTTGAAGAAAATCATATGTCTAATTACATGTTTCTTATTTTTGTCAGGAAGCTTAAGAATTTACTGACTCGTTAATTTTAATAACTTTGCACAGTGCCATAAGCACATATGTGTGTATTTTTGCTTTTCTTCCAGTGTTAATGCTTTATTTTCATTCTGAGGTTGAACAGCTTTTAAAACTGGTTCTTATTACAAAGTCACTCCTAATTCTCTGCTGGGGAGAGCTGGTCATAACTAGGAGAGTGACGTCCTGAGGCTACCACACTCAAGGCCAACTTTGTTGTCCTGGCACTCCTGTCAATCATGACAAACCAACAAATAGGAGCCATCAGTATCGGAGGCAGAACGTGGGGAGGATTCCAGCGACAGAGAGGGTAATGGGTCCATCCACTTTATTCTCGAGAAATCAAGTCGATTTGATTCCTTCAGTGATGGGGGCAATGGGAGAAACAACCCAGGATCTATATAATGGTAAAAAATTAAAAACACCTAGAAAAGCAGAGAAAATAAATAAGAGGATAGTTGGAAATTGTATTAAAAACACCAAGGACCAGGAGTAAAAACTGCAGCAGGCTGGATGGGGAAGAAACTATTTAAAAACCAAACAACAACAACAACAACAACAAAAAACCCAAACAAACAACAGGGCCTGATGATAGGGCTCAGTGCATAAAGGGCTTGCTGTAAAACCCTGATGACCTAAGCTCCATCCCCAAGACCCACTGCATGGGAGGCGAGGACGAACTCCAGCAGGCTGTTCTGTCATCTATGTGTGCACACTCTCATAAATATTCTCTTCTCCGGCGCCTTCTACCTTCCTTCTCTAAATGTAAGGCAACAAATGAACTCCCCTCCATCTTGAATGGGAAACAATGACATGGAATGAGACAGATCAGAGGGAGGATGGGAGGCCCGCATCACCCGCAGTGAGAAGGACCCAGAATGCTTGCTGTTGTTAAAGACGTAGGCGAACAAATGGAAATGAAAGGAAATGTAATAAGGGGGCCTTGTGAAGTGCAGGTGGGCTTCAGTTCTCATTCTGAGCAGAGATGCGATCATATTCCGGGAAAGTCTGATGGGAACGTTAAGGCTGTGAGGATATTTAAAAGTCTCTGTGGGTTGTCCAAGAGAGGATGAAACTTCTTTATAAGCAAAGAGATGAGATGCATTTTAAGCCATATCGGGGGCTAGAGGAGACCAGAACTGAGGTTAATAGACAACAAAAGGGGAGAAAATACCTTGTGTGACCTGTCTCTCCTCTACAGTGACAGTGAGACAGACATTCACATAAGCAAGATCTCAGCCATCAGAGCATCTGTGAACTTCTGAAGGCTTGGTCGGGAAAGCCAAGACAGTGGACAGACGAGGAACAACAAGGAATTCAGGAAACCACAAAGTTAGGAAGCACAAAATCCTGGGCTGGGAACAACTTTGAGTCTGTTTAATACATAAAACTACAATTAAATGGGTGGCATTTAATTCATAAAATTAAGTGTAATTTGTAATCCTGAAGAGAAAACTTGCATAATATAAAGAAAGCTATTTTGATGCTAATGGGCTAGAAGGTGGCCACCCTTTGCTCTACTGATTGACTGGGGTGGAGTCATCTTGGAGCATCTCTTTATTAATGCAAGGATATTACTTGGATCAGACATGACACTTGATTGCCGCAAAATTGTTTGATGAAAAGTCTTCTAAAAACCTCTTAATAGGGGGCTAGAGAGATGGCTCAGTGGTTAAGAGCACTGACTGAGCTAGGTGGTGGTGGCGCACACCTTTAATCCCAGCGTTCAGGAGATAGAGGCTGGCGGATTTCTGAGTTCGAGGCCAGCCTGTTCTACAAATTGAGTTCCAGGACAGCCAGGGCTACACAGAGAAACCCTGTCTCGAAAAACAAACAAACAAACAAACAAACAAACAAACAAACAAACACCACTGACTGCTCTTCTGAAGGTCCTGAGTTCAAATCCCAGCAACCACATGGTGGCTCACAACCATCCATAATGAGATCTGGTGGCCTCTTCTGGGGTATCTGAAGACAGCTACAAAGTATTTACATATAATAAACAAATCTTAAAAACAAAACAAAACAAAAAAAAAAACAGAAAAACCCCTCCCAATAGCCCCCACCGCCAGGTATTCATGCCTTCAATCTAGATGTCAGTAGTGTTGTTCTCCATGCCTGAAAACCATTCCATTGAAAGACCATCAGAAAGATCAGGGCTTTGGTGGGGTTCTAGGTGACCCAGGCAGTGGAAGGCCCAGTGAATGGGGAGGATGCAGCCTGATTAAGTCTGCCTCGCTCCTGCAGAGGTCATGAGTGAACAAGGCTCCACAAGCTTCCCACCCTAGGCTCTCAACATTATTATATTATACGGGCCAAGAGTCTACTTGATTCTTCCTTTCCATCTACAGAACCCAAACCTATACCCTCATTCCCCACACTCACAAACTCAAAGCCACTGCATTTCTTGATTCCTCTAGGAAGACTTCATTATCTCCATTTATCCACACATGTCAGAATTCATGACAAGTCCAGGATTTGGGCCCATTCCCAACGTCTCTTTCCTCCAAAGCCCTCACATCCTTTGTCTACATTTTTCCTCCATCCTGAATTTGCTGTGTGCTCAGAAATTCCTGGGTTTTTCTTTCATATCTAACCTATCATTTTTTAAGCTTTCTTTTGTGTACATCGGTGTTTTGCCTATATGTATGTCTGTATACCATATGTATGCTTTGGGGCCCTTGGAGGCCAGAAAAAGGCATCAGATCCCCAGGAACCAGACTTACAGATGGTGGCGAAGCACCATACACATTCTGGGAACCGAACCTCTGGAAGAACAGCAAGTGTTTTTTAACAGCTGAGGTATCTCTCCAGAATCAATATGTATTTTTTAAAAATTATGTATATGTGTCATGTGTCAGGGGACATATGTGTGTCCTCTTTGGGGGACAGAGGCAGCAGAGTCCTTAGAGCTGAATTATAATTGGTTGCAATCCAATTGTGGTGGCGGTATGCGTACCGGGAACCAAACTTAGATCCTCTGCAAGGACAGTGCACACTCTTGACAGTAACCCTCATTTTTCAGTGCTACTACTCTGGTTCAAGATTCCACTGCAACTTGCCTGAATTACTACAGTGATTTTATTAGTCTATCCCGCTTTGTTCCCTATGATGTATCCTTGACAGTGTAGCCAAAATCCTCCTTTAAAAATGAGCTCTGCCGTATTATTCATCTGCTCCAATCTCTCCAACAGCTGCCCACTTCATAGTCAAAGCAAAGTCCTTGCCTTGCCTACGAACCCCACAGCGTCTGTCTCCACCTCATGGTCATCCCTAGCCTTCCTCTGATTATTCTTCTAGTCCCTATCCCAGCCACGCTGGTGACCCGGCTATTTCTGCCTTCAGAAATCCACAGAGCAGCACTCAGCAGATGCTGTGGAGATTGAGGGGGAGGGAGAAACGGGGAAGGTGATGAGCACTAGGAAGGGCTTCTTCACCTCATCTAACTATTCCTTGATATTCCTTCACAGACCTGCCCCACGCATGCCTTAGTTGATCCCACATCAAGCCCAGTGGACAATCAAATTTAACCATTTTAGGAGGTAATTACTATTAGGAAGGAGAAATAAATGCTGGTGAAGTAGATCTTCGTGTCCACATGATATGATCACCTGGGGAAAAATGGGGAGCCCCGCAAGGTGAACTGCACTGGTGCCGCAAATTCCACGGATGATGTCACCATTCAAGCGGCTACACTCCAGGAAAAGCCAAGGTATCTTAAAAGCACGTGAAAAGCACTTTATGTTTAAGTGTGCGCTGGGATGGTTCAACACGGGATTTCCCTATGTGAACTGCAGGGCTGTGGCACGATGGAGCCACACAGGGTGTGCGCCAGTTCAGGAGTTCCCCTGCAATGGAAGATGCGCAGCATTCTTAGCTCCAGCAACTCCATCCTTTTCCAGTCAGCAGCAAGAAAAAACTCACCCGCACCAACTTCCAAAACAATCCCCCAGGCAGGTTATACGCGCAATGGTCTCTTCTGTGTGGCCGGCTCCCCCTCCGTGTGACAGTGCTGCTGGCCTGCCCCCCCCCCCCCTCATGGCTCCTTCTTTTCTTGTCTCTGCTGGACTCCACCCCTGCAGCCTTTGGCTGGCACTTGACCAGCCCCTTGCCTGCCACCATCACAGGACACCTCAGCTCCCCCTGCCCACTCCTCTTGTCTCTACACAAGCTTTCCAACTTCCCCTCTATGAATGACTCTTAAAACTCTGTATCACTGCATGATATTCAAAGTAGCATTTCCAACTGTTATGTGGTCATTCATGCCCAGAAAAGCTCCTGTTTGGTTTCAAGCCAAACTGGCTATTTTCCTCCAAAACTTTGTATTGCCATGGCTGTGTCTGTGTCTGAAATGGCAACCCCAAGCATATTCTAAATCCAGAACATGATGACTGCTTTGGACTCCCTCCTCTTCTTCCCTCACATGCAGATGCTTGCCCTGCCCTGCCTCTTCTCTCTGAAGACTCTCCTGGCTGCTTCCTGTCTGTCACTGCAATTTAAGATGCTGTGTAGCTTAGAACACAGTCACAGCCTCCCCACACGGCTTCCACGCCAATTCATTTCTTGATACTTCCACAAAAGGAATTTCTGTAGGTAATAATAGTAAGTAACATTAGCTCCGTGCTTAGAATAGGCCACACACTATTCTAAGTGTCTCCTGCCTATTTTAATCTGAACTGCCACTCAGAGCTATTGTTACACAACTGGAACTTCTTATACTTTAATGCTGAGGTCAAAGAGATCCGGAGAGGTTAAATAACTTTTTGTACCTAGACCTAACTCAGGAGTGACAACACCAGGATTCTAGGTCTTGGTGGCTTCCACATCCCCTGGCTGTCTTTGGCCTCCTTTGACCCTACAGTATCATATTTTATCTTAGAATCTTCCATTGAATTTCTTTCCTGCTGCCTTTTCTTTCCCACTTTGCTCTCCTAATGCATCGGGTGGCTACCTATGTATCTATCACTTACGATTCATTTATTTTATTAATATAAAATAAATATATATTTATTGTTAAAATTAGATATTTTTTCCTAAGATATACTTGGTTTCCCTCCCCCAGCTCCTTCCAGAGTCTCCCCACACACCCAAATCCATGCCCTTTCTTTTTCTCTCTCATTAGAAAACAAACAGGCATCTAAAAATAATAATAAAATATGATGAAATTAAAAACAAAGCAGAATAAGACAAAACAAGCGCACAAGCCAACAACAACAAAAGAGCCAAAGAAACATAAATGCAGAGGCACACACATTCACACATAGAGAAGGCACAAGGGCACAAGACCGGAAACCACAACGTATCAGCACTGGCAATCTACTGCCAGGCATGGATCTGTCCGTAAGTGTGGTTGATATAGCCTTTGCAAGTGGTTATCAAGATGGCTTCTGAGTTGAGGTTGGAGGCTTGTGTGTCCACTGGCACCCTGTCTGGCTTAGCTCCAGAGCAGCTGTTTGCTAATCTATTTACCGACTATTACAGATGGGCGAGTGGTGTGTGGTGTGTGTTCCTTGGTGCAAGTGTCTTCGTACGTCTGTGTGAGTATAGAGACCAGAGGCAAACTCAAGTGCTGGGCTAAAGATACAATCTCCATTTGTTTGTTACCTAGTCTCTCTTTGGTCTAGAACTAGCCCAGGACACCAGGCTAGCTGTCCAGCAAGCCTTAGGGATCCCCTGCCTTCCCAGATCTGAAGTCACTACACCTGGCTTTTTTCTCCTTGCTGGTAAGTGTCCTTTCTGGCTCATTTTTTCATAAAATAGGCCTAATATCTAGAACACTTCCTGAGAGTTTTACATTTAACAGGCAAGCATGTTACTGCCCGAGCTATCTCTGCAGACCTCACCGGCTGTTTTAAGAAATGCTCCAGGAAAGCTCTTTTTTAGCTCAGCGTCTACAGCAGCAGTTGCCAGGCCTCTCTCCCTCTCTCCTCCTAACAATGAAGAGAAGTGACTACGTACAGGTGACTCCGAGCTCCTCTCCTCAGGTTACACACAAAGCCGCATCTTCAGCTTTTCTTTGCTTTAATCCCGATGTTGCTTTATGGATGGAAGAGAATGGAGCAAATAAATAAACAGCGCTTTGTAAAGAGTGCTATAGAGTGGTCTGTAAATGGAGAGTCCAGTTACCCTAGGATGGAGCGATGCAGTTTCTCCAACAAGAAAAACAGGAGCTTCTAAGCAAAGTATGCGATACACGTGTTCCCAGGGAAGAGAAAGTTGAGCCCTACAAAATAGGAACTTGGTCTGGGAAATGTCTTGTAATCATAATTGCTAAAGTTAGACTTACAACTTCAGAGGGGTTATCCACAGAAAATGTTGGTAACCCGAAAACCTCCGCTGTACAGAGTTTGCCGGGAGGAGCCCCTCCCTTCTGCTCCCTGGAAGTTTTGAGGCATTGGCAAATGTCCTCCTCAGAATCCCAGCGGATTCAGTCCTTTCCCTCTTAGAGCCTCTGCCTCTCCACTCTGCCTCCGCCCGGCTTCTGAGACCCTCCGGCGCCACGGTGGACTACAACTCCCGGCGTGCCCCGTGCTTCGCGCTGCTCTGGGCTTCGCGCGTGGCGGCCACCCGGCGGCTGGGTGGGAGGTAAGTGATGGGCTCGCAGGCTGTCCTGGGAACACGCCCGCCCTCCTCTCCAGGATGAAAGGAACCAGAGAACACCAGGATAAGAACAAAAACAAACAAACAAACAAAACACCCAATTTACCCCAAACGCCCGCCCTGCGGTCCCCGTGAGTTCGGTACCCCGCGGGCGAACACTTTGTCACCTGGAGTGGAGCAGGGCAGAGCTGGCGGGACAGGGCAGGTCGTAGGTGCTAGGGTCTGCGCCACACACCTAGCAACTCCCACCCAACACTGAGACCGCCCTGTACTCCCTCAGAATCTCAGAAGAAACTTTTCCCTCTGTCCCACGCACCACCTCCAGTTGCTTAGACGACGCTGGCGGGGAAGACGCCCGTGCTTTGCCCAGGAGACGCCCTTCGGGACGCGTGCAGCTCTGCCCTCGGGGACTTCGGTCCAGCACGGGACCAGGTGGAAGGTTCCTACAGAACAGCCTGGCTTTCCTGGGCCGTCGGTGCTTCCTGGAGGTGGGTGCGGGTCAACATAGAAGCCACTCAAAGTGCGCTCTTCCTGCTGGCCTCCCCTCCCCCATCCAAGGGCACTTTCAAGTGGGCCCAAAGGTTCTCTATTCCAGAATCCAGAAGCCAGGGTATCCATAGCTACCTCAGTACGGATGTACTTCCTTAGAAAATCTTTTTTGGGCGCCCCTACACACACACACACACACACACACCACGTTCTGCAATCACAAAGCATATAACGTTCACGTGCTTCACGTAACTCAAATACAATGTTAACATAGTTAATATACAAGTCCCTCAGACAAGAGTAAATGGCTAATGTGCTTGTGGAGTGTACAAAGATGAGTGGCTGAATCCACACTGACATTCACAAATGTCCGTTTATTTCCAAAGTTAGAAACTAGATGGTAAGTGAAACCATCATTTTGGAGACCTGTAACACTTCCAGAAACACATTTACGTAGGCAAACTTTTGAACACAGCAGGCAGGAAGGGAGGGAGAAGGCACTTGGGGAAACTCCAGAGGCCTTCCTCCCATCAGTGTGCCTGAGGAACTCGGGCATGCCTACATCTCTTTGAGCCTTTCCCTTGGAGGATGTGACCAGAGCTCCTTTGAGAGCAGTTCTCAGCTGTACTGTCCCCTGACTCCCAATGCAAAGCCATCCTTTTTATCTTTTGTCATTGGGAAACGAGTTAGGAGTTCCCATGAAGTCCCAGAGTATGGATCTGCTGACAGTCAATGATCCGTGACCCTATTTTGGTCATTCATGATAATGCACCCACATATGGACCTCAGCCCAAAATAGTACATAGAAATACTGAGCAGTTACCATTCACCCCTAAAAATTTACAACTGCTTGTTGCAATGAGGCAGTAGAGGCAAAGCCCAGAAAAGAGAGACTTTGAATAAATGTTTCTCAGCTATGGTCTTTCAGGAAGCTGAAAATTTCTAATGCCATTCCTAAAATAGATGTGTGAGTGATTTTGGCATTCAGGATCTAGATTTAGACTATACCTGTTAACCTTTGATCTCTGAATGCCCTTAAGGGTTAGTAGAGAAAAGGGAAGCCAGTTTATCCTAGGTTCTGCCTAAAATGTACACATTCCACTTGCTGAGAACTGAGGGTCCTAGTATGGATCTTGAATGTTGTTTTGAGTGGGGTTTATTTGTTTTGTCACTGTTTTGGCTTGGGTTTTGTTGGTGCCAAGCATTGGGGTCAGTGGATATCTTGAATTAAAAGCATCGAAATGTTGGTATCTGTTTCCTACCACATATATACAATATGTTAAGGTTTATGGGAATGTCTCCCCACCTCAGGAATACCACCCCTCCACACACACACAGAGGAATACCACCCCATACAAAGAGAGAGAGAGAGAGACAGAGACAGAGAGAGAGAGACAGAGAGAGACAGAGAAAGAGAGAGAGACAGAGAAAGACACAGAGAGAGAGAGACAGAGAAAGAAAGAGAGAGACAGAGAAAGACACACACACACACACAGAGAGAGAGAGAGAGAGAGAGAGAGAGAGAGAGAGGGAGAGAGAGAGAGAGGAATACCACCTCTACATACACATGTAAACCAAGTAGCAGTTTCCAGCCAATCCAGGAACTAACTGTAAGATTGAACAGATAACAATCGAAAACTCAACCCTAGTCTCTTTCCTCTACTCTCAGTTTCCTGAATTAGAACTTAAGATGGCGGTAGGTTGGCATGCCTTAATTATATGTGACCTAAGCAGGATCAAATGCTCAGGGTTAGAAGTGTTAACTGAATTTTTCTTGGGGTGGGGTGGGGGGGAGGTGTTAAGCTTTTTATGCAACTAAGACAACCCTTAAATTTGAAGTTTTTCTTTTGTAGAGAAAAAGGGTTTGCTTGTTTCTGTTTGGTTTTGATTGGCTTCCTGGGGTGGAGTGTGAATGTTTGCGGGAGCTCTGGTCTTCTATTTCATATTCTCTCTGAGAGTTGCTGCTTCCTATGAGGAGTGAGGGATTTGCTAGCTGACCAGAGCCTTCCTTATCCTCACAAAGAGATTACTTAAAAGCCAGCTCCGGGAACTTTGTCCCCGCCTCTGTTAGGAAAAAGAAAGACTAATGCAGGACTCAGTTTCCGAGTGTTCACTGTGGACAGCCCGTAAGCCCTGGATTTTCTCTTATTTTTCCCTCAGGGAGAAGACAAAATAGTTTGAAACATGGCATGGCTGCAGAAGAGCATTAAGACCTGTGTGGCAACAGGGAAGGGTTAGGGGAAGGAAGCAGCTATGGAAACAGCTTCTTGCTTGTACAAGGCATGTGCAAGGAGAACTCTGCCTCTTTGGAAGTGGGGAATCATCCCCTCCCGCTAATTGCGCTGAAGGTAGTTAGCCAAAGTGAACAGGGCACGCTGTAGCTTTAAAAAGTCAGCCATGAACCAACCAGAAGGCAGTTGCGGCTTGTGTGCGATTCCTAACGTCATGTTGGCTGCAAGCCAGCCTGGTTTTATTTCACTGTGTCAAATTGTACCTCCTGATTTGAATTCTCTTGCCCGACTACTTTGTGAAAGAAAGCATTGGGGTTTCTTTGGCTGTTCTTGATAAGCCTATTTAAAAAAAAAAAAAACGCTGTGTTTTAGTTGCTTCTAGGTAGGTTTGCTTTTTACCTTTTCATGAAAGAAAAGGGAAATAAATGATAGTAAGGATAATAAGACGGCGTGGTGCGCTGTTGCAGAGCGTGGCTTCAGTTGTTCTGTTTTGTTTCTGAGATGCATCGAAAATGGTGAATGTGTAATAGTTTCCAACTAAAGTGCCATTCTTCATGTGGCTGGAGCAGCAGCTCTCTCTCTCTCTCTCTCTCTCTCTCTCTCTCTCTCTCTGTGTGTGTGTGTGTGTGTGTGTGTGTGTGTGTGTCTACTCTGTGACTGTGTGCATGGGTGCTAATATCTATATTATAAATATTGGCTTTCTTTAGCAGTGATCTTAGAGGCTTGGCAGTTGGAAGTTTGTGTGTGTGTGTGTGTGTGTGTGTGTGTGTGTGTGTGCGCACACGCACACGCACTCTGATCTCACACTTGCGATGTTGTTTGCTAGTCATCCACTTCTGGCAAAGTAACGGCATCTTCTGAATTTACTGAACAGTGCACTTGCCGTGTCACAGGGATCCCCGGAGAAGGAGTGTCGAAGTCTAAAGTGGTCTGAGAGGAAATGTATTTAAATTATGGCTTTAGCTGAATTCAGGGAAACAGATTTCCAGGCCAGGCTTTTTGTTTTGACTTTCTTGTATTTAAAGCAGGTTCCCCTCCCCCTTTTGCTAATTGTATATAAGTTGGGGAGGGCTTTTATTTTTTATACATTCGTCATCTGATAAACAAAAAGACAGTGGTGTTACTGTATCTCAAATGTTTTTTATGGTTTTACATAAATCTGATGAGCTGCCTGCCCCCCAGTCCCCAGCCCCCACACAGATCCTAACATCTCAACACCCCACCTTGAACCCCACCACCCCTTCTGTGATACAATGTCTGGGAGTTTTGTTGTTGTTGTTTTGGTTGGTTGGTTGGTTGGTTGGTTTTAGTTGTTTGTTTGTTGTTGGCATTTATTTATTTATTTATTTATTTTTAGCTTTCTGCTTTACTTTGGCATGGCTACCTCCCAGATTGAGTTTCGCTAATAATATATGAGGTAGGGGAATACTTTCTGACAAAGGCTTTAATTAAGTCCCTTCTGCATTTCGTTGAAAGATAGGGAACTGAAAAATGAAGAAAAAAAAATCACAGAGGGGTCCAGAAATGAAGGCTTGTTTTTCTCTACTTCTGACTATGGGTTGCAATGTCTTCAGGGAGCTAGGCATTTGGAGGAAGCCCTGCCAGGTCACAGTCCCTTGTTTAGGAGGAGGCTTCAGTTTTATTTGTACATTCTTACTGTGAAGGCGATGCAAAAGAGAGCACCGCGAGCTGTCCTCCAGCCTCTGAGCTGTGGTCCTGTCTCTCCAGCAGGAGGGGACTGGAGACGGAAACGAGCATGCGTGAACTGTGTGGACTTGTATGTTTCCGGTTGGGAGTATGTCCCCTCTCCCTTTTGAAGAATTAAACCCAAGCTTTTCTCCCTTATTGATTAGTTGCGGAAGTAAAGGAACTCTGCCCGCTGCCCCATGCTCTCTGTCGACATGGACAACAAGGGAAATGGCCCTGTCGGTGTCAAAAAGTAAGTGAGGCGGCCTTCCGAGTTCTGCTTCTGCCAACCACGCAGGGACCCAATGTCTGTTTGCATTCTCCTTGGCTGCTGGGGTACAGTTTGGGGGTCTAGTCATTTACATTGGCCACCAGCTACCTGTCCTCTTCCCTCTCAACTCCAGCTGCCTGTTCTGTAGTTCAGCTCTGTGACAACGGTGACATCAGGCGTGTGTGTGGAAGGACGATGGTTTCAGGCCGTGCATCAGAGAGTCTTGAGGAATTCAGCCCATATTCTCATTTGAGGCAAAAACTGAGACGGTAGATTCCCCAGTCCATAGGCCGCTAGGTGGGCGCCCAAACACCTTTCAGTCTTTGTGTTTGTTTTAATAATGTCACATCAACCTTCAAAACTGGAAGTGATCATTGTGAGGAAAGAAATTCACAGTCGTTCGATGCTGAGATTGACAACTTCTCTGCCTGGCTTTTGAACCTTCCCTTGAAGGTGGCATGTTTCAGCGCATATGGAAAGGGTTTCAGAATATCTCCTCTCACTCGGACACTCCCAGTTACGTCTGCTGTCTAAGGGTTATGTGTTGGAGTCTTTTTAATAGGAAAATACAAGGAGACTGTGGATTTTCTTATACACAGTAGACCATAAGAAAATAGTAGCTTGCAGGAAGTCTTTGAGTCCATCAAGAGGAGCTGTATTGAAACTGTAGCCCACTTGGTTCCAGGGAGGAAGAAAGTTCCAGGTGGTTGGCCTTTCTTTCCTTTTGTTTAGCGTCTTGTCCCTAGAAGCCGTGACAAGTGAGCAGGGGGCCATGTGCTGTGTGCTTATGAGTAGAATGTATGTTTTGCTTCACAGAAACGTTACATTAAAAGTAACTCAATAAAATCCGCTTTAAAACAATTCCAGGAATGGGTGCATTGCTGAGGCGTTGCGGCTGCGGACTTTTCTGTTTCAGCAGAGGCAGACAACGGTGGGCGGGGCGACAGTCACGTGCTCTCCGTGGGCGGGACTTGTGAAAGATAAGCTACAGAACAAGCAATGACAGGGATATTCTCTAGTCTTGTCCAGCATGGTAGCCACGAGCTCCACGTGTCTGCTAACTACATAGTAATATGATTAGTGTACCTGATGAACCCGTCTTCATTCTTTTTATTTCAATTTGGAGATGAACAATTTTAGTCAAACCTAATAAGGAAGCCCTGTGAACCCAGCTTCTTGGGAAACTGAGGTTGGTTGAAGGCCCAACATGGGTTCTAGAGTGAGTTCAAGGCTGGCTTGAGCAATATACATGTGGCCCTGTCTCAAAAATAAAAGAGGAATTGGGAGGTAGCCCGGTGGTAGAGCACTCACCCCAAAGTGTGGAGCCCTAGATGTAACAATCCCCAAGAGTAGCAAAAACATGGTGAAATATGATGCATGCATATAACAAACTAGGTGTATTTGAAAGTTAAATTTTGGTAAGCTTTAATGATTTTATACCCATGAAACCACTGTTACCATTGATAATGAATCCCCCCCGCCCCCCATCTCCACTGTCTTCATAACCCTCAGTAGTCTCTCCTTCCTATGTTTTTCCTGGGTCCATATCCCCAGGCAACCTTGGGTATGGATATGTCATTGTAAACTACTTTGACTTTCCCAGAATTTTGCATAAGAGTAGACACTATACACATATAATATGCATATAAAACACCTACTTTTATGGGGCTGGTATCTCAACATAGTCTGTAATTTTATGCATACTACTGTATTACTGGTTCATTGCTTTTTGTTTGGTTGTTTTTGTGTTTTGCTTTGTTTTGTTTTGTTGGTTGTTTTGAATCAAGGTCTTACTATGTAGCCTTTGTTTGCCTGGGACTTGTTATGAAAACCAGGCTGGTTTCGAACCCACAGAGATCTGCCCACCTCTGCCAGCCCTGGCTCCCAAGTGCTAGGATTAAAGGCATGCATTACCGTATGCAGCTTGGTTCATTGTAGTACAGAGTGATATTTTGTTAGATGGGCATAGACCTACTTATCCAGCTACATGATGCCAGGGAGTAGAGGTGTTTCCATTTTTGTAGTATTATCCAAATAAAGTTTCTTTGATTGTTCATGTCCATGTCTCTATGTGAATGTGTGCTTTGTTTCATTTGTGAAAGTACTTAGGAAGGAATTAGAGTGCTTGGCTACACCATAGGTGTATGTTAAACTTTTTAAAAACCTTTTCCCAACCTCATTACTGTCAACAGGGCATCCCATCTCCTCATGAAATCTTTGTCCTATTCGCAATAGTTGGCGAGGGTTTAGTTCTCATTTCCCTAACGCCCTCTGATCTTAACTGCCTTCGATGATGCTGATTTGATGTCCATAGAGCTTCCGGCGTGCACTGTCCTTCAAATTTTTCATTGGCTTTTATTCATATTTGTTGTGTAGAATTTTTATGTGCTATGGATATAATATTTTATTGGGTTAGGGTTTTTTTTCTTCATATTTGTGCCATAGAATTTCTGAGTATTCTCAGTACAAGTTCTTTGCCATGGCTTGAAACTTTCTCATAGTTCATGGTTTCTCTTGTCCTTCTCTCTTTAATGTCTTTGGCTTTTAATTTTGCTGTCGTTGCATTAATTAATTTATTTTTTTATGGAGAATGCTTTGGGTGCCAAATTTAAGGATTCATAGACCAAAGTCTTGATAACTTTCTTCTAAAAGCTTGGTAACTTTAGGTTTCGGGATGTAGGACGATGATGTTTAAGTATGTTGGGCTTTTGTAAAGATTTATTTTACTTTCATGTATATGTTTGAGTCTCTGTGCGGGTCTGTACACAAGTGGAAGCCTGAAGAAGGTGTAGGATGCTGTAGAGATGGAGTTCTAAGCTGTGGGGAGCTGCCCAGTGTGGGTGCTGGGACCCAAACCCAGTTCCTCCGAGAGCAATAAGCACTCTTAACCTCTGAGCCATTCCTACAGTCCCTCAAATTAGGTTTTTAGGTTTTATGTGGCATGTGGGATGAGAATTAAAGAAGTTTTTGCTGTTTGTGATGGTTTGTTTGTTTGTTTTGACCTATGGATAGCCACTTTTTTTAGAACCATTTATTCAAATGCTTCTGCAACTTTTTCTTTTGATAAATTGATTCTATATGTGAGTCAGTTAGTAGACTGTTCTGTTCTGTTGATTGTTTGCATATATGTGTATCAATGTAGCACCGTATTGATAATCAGAGCTTTAGTAATTATGGCCTCAAGTCAGGTAGTGTTACCTAACTTTGTTCTTAGTTGCCATGGTAGTTTTTTTTTTTTTTTATATTTCCTTACTGTTTTAGAATTTGCTATTTCCACTACCACCATCACCACCCCCAATAAGAAAATCTGGTGGCATTTACATTGACAAAGCCTGCTGATGTTTTCATTAGTATCTGCATGGGTTGGTTTGGGCAGGACTGACACGGTGTTAGGTAGGTTTTGATTGTAGGGTGGGCAGCATGGATGTTACTCTGATGGGTGCTGGATTTTCCTGAGATTTCCCGTAATTGCATGATATAGATTTTTGGGCACTGTTTTCTTAGAAGCTGTTTCAAGTATCTCTTTAAGTCCTATCCCAGGACCAGAGCTGCATTTGCTCTAAGGCTGCCTGGCCTTTTACTGAGACAAGACCCTCCTTTGTAGTGCTCCAGGACTCCTGAGTTAGGAGATCGTCTTCTCTGTCAGGTGAGAGAAGGCACTACCTTTGTCCATGCATGAACTCCAGTGATTTGTCCCCTCCCTCTGGTATTTCTGGGTGATTTTTCGGCCTCAGTCCTACAAAGATGCCCATGAGAGTTCTGCTGAGCACTTCAGGGAAGCCCTGAGCAGGTCTTTCCAGTTGGACTCTATGTGTCTTTTCCTCCTCCTGTCTGTCTAGAGTGCACACTGAAAACCTTTCCAGGCCCTCAGTCACTGGTCTTACATTTCTTCTTTCCCTTCTTCCAGGGTCATGGTCTTTTAGTGGCTATGACCAATGTTTTGAGTGCCATATTATTTTATATATTTTGTCTGCTTGTTCAGTTCCATTTATGAGTAGAAGAGTAAACACGGCCTCCATTACTCCATCCTGACTGGAAGTAGGCATCTCATTTAACACACATGACCACAGGTGGCTATCCATAACGTGGGAGAGGGAACAGTTGGGGTCTAATAGAAACTCTAAAAGTATGAAACATGAAGTCTTAAGGATGTGGCTGTGCATCGTAAGATGTTTGGCAGCATCCACAGCCTCTGCTGTCAGGTCTCCATTATACCTAACCTCTGTCATGGCAATCAAACATGCCTCCTGATACTGCCAAAAGTTTCCCAAAGCACAAAACCATCCCTCGTTAGGACCTGTCAGGCATCCTGAGCAATGCTGTGTCTGAGGAGCGTGTGACACTGACTTCACATGACTCATACATGGTGCACACGTGATGCACACATGACACACACATGACTCATTGACATTCTTGTACTGGTCCTTTCTGCTTGAGCCTGTAGTAAAAGGACCATACATTTTAAACATATTTCAGTCTGGAGCATTCCTTTGCCTTCCCTTTTGTGCTTCTTGCTTCATATATTATAGAAGAGAGAGAGAAAGAGGCATAACAAAGCAAATGTTGTAAAATACTGACAAATTGGGGAATCTGGGTGGAAGGTATCTGAGATATTTGCACTGTTGTTTAGTTTTCTGTAAATCTGAAATTAACTCTTAAAAAACATTTTGTGCCAATGAAGAAAGTAAGAAGAGACGAGGGCTCCCTTTAGGAGGAAAGCAACCCACTCCTCCCAGATTAGGAAGCCAGAGGCCAGCAAGCGTGACATCGAAGGCTTGTGCTCAGGACTTTGAATCAAGTCATATCTTCAGAACACTGGAGTTCATCTTGATTTTGCTTCTTAGATATCAGAAGAGTAACACTCACTTAATTTATCCCTGCTTTAATTCTCTTAACAATAAAGAAGAGACTGAGGGTTGTAAGGATCGAAAGAAGATATGTGTGCAATGAATTATACAGTGACTTGCAATGACAGTCATTATGTTCCAAGTTAGAAAGCCTCACAGAGCTGGGCGTGGTGGCGCAAGCCTTTAATCCCAGTACTCGGGATGCAGAGGCAGGCAGGTTTCTGAGTTCGAGGCCAGCCTGGTCTACAAAGTGAGTTCCAGAACAGCCAGGGCTATACAGAGAAACCCTGTCTCGAAAAAACAAAAAACAAAACAAAAAGAAAGAAAGAAAGAAAGAAAGAAAGAAAGAAAGAAAGAAAGAAAGCCTCACAGTACCTACTGTGAGTCAAGCCTATCTACTGTGAGTCATGACTTGTGCTGTCTTCACAAATAGCATTTCATTTGATTAATGCAGTCTTTGATATTTAAATATATTACAGTATTTAAAAATGAATAACCAGAGGCCAGGAAGTCACCATGTGAAATAGATTTTCATTTGAAAATCACATGGGAAAATGGCAAATCTGAGATCTGAACTCAGCTGTTTGGAATTCAAGATGGCTCATTTGGACCCCAGACAGACTCTGAGCTGCCAAGCCTTTCCTCGGTCCTATGAGCTGCAGTGAGTTTGGTTGTAGGTATTTTGTAGCAAACTTGTCCCACAGTTGAACTGGGTTTTATGTTGTGGCTACAAGAGAATCAAAGCAAGATGGAAACACCAACTTTAGGTCTTTGCTTTTTCAGGCTTGTTGCCCTAGTAGCAAAAGGATACATACTAAAACATATACTTGATCTGTCTAAGACATTTTCATCATGCATATTCACTACTTGGTATGTGTGGGACTGTTTCACATAAAGACATTTTCATGTGATACCTTGACAATTTTAAACACTACAAAGGAGTGCTCTTCCTGCTTGCGTCTTTCATTCAGACACACTAAAATCCCCAAGACTTGAGCCATAAACCTTGGGTTTTCTAATACAAATCCTTGTTAAAAATTATTTTGTTTCTTTTTCATCTGCATCAGTAAGATGTTGGAACCACCAAAGCTTTCATTCTACTGAAAGCTTTCATTCTACTGAACGCTTTCTGAAGGGCAAGAAATTCCACAGGAGGTGATATTTAAGTGTCTAGTTAGCATGTGAGGAGATACTCAGTGTCTTAGTTAGGGTTTTAATGCTGTGAACAGACACCATGACCAAGGCAACTCTTATAAAAGACAACATATAATTGGGGCTGGCTTACAGGTTCAGAGGTTCAGTCCAGTATCATCAAGGTGGGAACATGGCAGCATCCAGGCAGGCATGGTGCAGGCAGAGCTGAGAGTTCAACGTCTTCACCCGAAGGCTGCTAGTGGAAGACTGGATTCCAGGCAACTAGAATGAGGGTCTTAAAGCCCACACCCACAATGATACACCTACTCCAACAGGGCCACACCTACTAAAAGTGCCGCTTCCTGGGCCAAGCAAATACAAACCATTACACTCAGTACTGAAAGTGACAAAGAAAATGCAAATTAAGTTACAGTCACAAACTCATTCACTTGGTAAATATTTAATATAAAAATAAAGGGATATATATCCCTTTATAATGGTATTTTCATATATATGTGTATATATATATACATATCTATATCTATATCTATCTATCTATATATATATAATAAGCAATAAGTCTGTAGCTACTTAGGTAATTTAAAAGTTTCTAGAGGTCATTTGTGAAACAATGAAACAAATTTCAGTGGTGTGCTGTATTTAACTATCAAAAATGTTACTTTAACATGTCATCAACATAACATTATTGGGATGTGTCACATTTCTGCCATGTTTTATTAACATGTTGTGTAGTTTCCATTGCTGCATATCTCTGGTTGAACACAGATTTTCTTCTTAGATCTGCATTTGTATTTCATGTAATTCACAGTTGGAAAAGGCATGACCACACACACCCAGCCAATTCCAAAAATACTGCCTTGCTAGCGTCCTTTCCATGAGGCCGTTGGGTTCCAGTGTTTATCAAGTGTCTGTCTCATCATAGACTCATTAACATTTTATTAATTAATAACTGTAATGAAACATTTACTGGCGATATTCAGAAGGGGGCATTTAAACTGCTACTTAAATCAAGAGAGTAGACCCTTCATGTCTAGAAGTAAAACATAGAGGAGGATTTAAGTGGCACAAGCAAAATCATGGGCAAGCTAGAGTTGAGCCTGTTGTCCATTTGATTCAATCCAAACCAAAGCTGTCTTGAAATCACCGCTCTGAGTTCTCAGCCTTGGACCTGAGAACACACAGAAAGCCTCATGAGCTATTTGCTTCCCAGAAATCTTATCCCTTGGGTACGGTGCAGCTGAATGTGCCCACCCCCACTTATCTGAATATTTTTAAGTGAAAAAAAAATATCCCAGAACCTTTGAACCGTTCCTTCCTTTTCCTGGGTCAGCCTTTATCCAGATCTCTGCTCGCTGCTATGATGCGAGAAGGGGGCGGGGAATGGAGAGAAAGTGAAATCCCGTTTAGTTGCTGAGTTCTTAGGTTTTTTTTTTTATAAGCAAAGAGATCAACATTAATTTATTATAATTGGAGTTAAATTACTTTTAGCCAAAGGCTATTTTAAAACACGGGCAAAGAGTGGCATAATTTGATTTAAAAATAAGTCATAAAAATAAAAGCAGTACAAAGTTAGAGTCCATTTCTGAGTGTAAAAATAAGTACCGTATAGAAAGAGTCTTAGGGAAAGCGCAGCATGACTGATACATTGCCGTAATCAGGAGCCAGGATCCGAGGCTCCTTTTCTCTCATAAACTGAAAGAGAGCTGTAATGGTTAAAAAATAATAAAAGAGTTGTGGAATTCAGACAGATTATATTTATCCACAGTGTCCTTGGCCAGCCTTTGATTTGTGTGCCAAGTATCTGAAAAATGCAAACTTGAAGAAGAGTTTATTTGGGCTC
This sequence comes from Mus musculus, assembly GCF_000001635.26. Classification (NCBI taxonomy): domain Eukaryota; kingdom Metazoa; phylum Chordata; class Mammalia; order Rodentia; family Muridae; genus Mus; species Mus musculus. The sequence continues at coordinate 146,672,901 of NC_000069.6, read as the reverse complement.
ATGGATCTCAGAGGCTTTAGTCAGAGTCAACAGTCTCCATGAAGGTAGACACAGCATCATGGGGGTGCAATGGTACCCAGCAGCAAAGTTGGTCAACTCATGGTGGCTGAGTAGAGATAGAATGCAGGGCGAGGTCTAACTTTCTGTGACCTACTTCCTCCCACTAGGCCCCATCCCTTAACAAACCACCTGCCAATCTTGCCATCAAATTATGGATCCACCAGTGGATTAATTCAGTGGTGTGCTCCATGTCAAACCTCAGCACCCAGAGGCCCACAGCCTTCTCATAACCCAAGATGCACCTAGTCAAACCCCAAGAAGACCCTTATTCTTAACAGTTTCAATATTGTTCAAAAGTTTAAGCCCAAAGTCTTCTCTGAGATGGGCTGCAACCCTTACCTGTGAGCCCCTGTGAACACAACTTCAAAATTGTGTTCTTACAATACACAATTACCCAGGAATCATTCTTAGTTAAAAAAGGAGATAGTTGACATGAGAGTAGAGATGAATAAAGCCAAAAGAAGACTAGAGCCCAGCAGGAAGAATATGAAGCCTGTAGCTTATACAGGGAAGAAGGATGTAGGATCCAACTTATACAGCTTATACAGGGTAGATGTAGGATCCAACTTATACAGCTTATACAGGGTAGATGTAGGATCCAACTTATACAGCTTATACAGGGAAGAAGGGTGTAGGATCCAACTTATACAGCTTATACAGGGAAGAAGGGTGTAGGATCCAACTTATACAGCTTATACAGGGAAGAAGGATGTAGGATCCAACTTATACAGCTTATACAGGGAAGAAGGATGTAGGATCCAACTTATACAGCTTATACAGGGAAGAAGGATGTAGGATCCAACTTATACAGCTTATACAGGGAAGAAGGATGTAGGATCCAACTTATACAGCTTATACAGGGAAGAAGGATGTAGGATCCAACTTATACAGCTTACACAGGGAAGAAGGATGTAGGATCCAACTTATACAGCTTATACAGGGTAGAAGGATGTAGGATCCAACTTATACAGCTTACACAGGGAAGAAGGGTGTAGGATCCAACTTATACAGCTTATACAGGGAAGAAGGATGTAGGATCCAACTTATACAGCTTACACAGGGAAGAAGGGTGTAGGATCCAACTTATACAGCTTATACAGGGAAGAAGGGTGTAGGATCCAACTTATACAGCTTATACAGGGTAGATGTAGGATCCAACTTATACAGCTTATACAGGGTAGAAGGATGTAGGATCCAACTTATACAGCTTATACAGGGTAGATGTAGGATCCAACTTATACAGCTTATACAGGGTAGATGTAGGATCCAACTTATACAGCTTATACAGGGTAGATGGATGTAGGATCCAAAGAGCTGGCGGGCAGCCCCACCCTGAGTCTTGCCAGTTCAGGCCTTACGGCCTGTCCACTCATTTGTACCATACCCTGCCTGCAGATCTTCCCAGCAGACATTCATGTTTACTGGAGATATTTAGAAGCTCTCATAGTCTCGTGCATTTCCCTCTCAGGCTGCCCCCAGGGAGTCCAATGCAGCTGTACACTTCCTGTTCTCCAGAAGGCTCTGGGATTCTAGAATATTACATTCCACATGCCTGCCAAACCAGAGTTAGCCTCAAGCTCAAAAAGCAGCCAGGTCTCTTGGGCTGTGACTTCTGAGTGGCTGGATCTTGGGAAATTGTCCACTACATCAACTGTACACATAGGATGTCCTAGAGATAGCTCTCCTCCAGGGAAAATCTGTTGGATGCACTTACATTTCTGCACCCTATAATGTAACCATAAAATGGGTCAGAGTCTTGCCTTCTCATGAAGTGTCCTCAAGGCTTCGTTCTTATGCCCAGGACAAAGTACTTAGCTTCTTTTTAGTGGTCAATCTCTAACAAACTACAATGCTTTGGTCTCACATTGAGCACACACCCTTTCTGGCCAAACTATTTTTTAAAAGTATTTCCAGTTGATCCACTCTCCTTTTGCTCCCAATCTGCACTGTGGCTCTTCTAGTAAATCATAGCCTTACAATAGTGTTGAGCGTTGGTGCCAAGCAGCTATAAAATACCCTCTCATGGACTAACTGCTGCGCTCCCAGAGTCTCGAGGCACAGACAAAATGCAGACAAACTCATTGCCAGAATATAACCTGAAGACGGCTAATCCGATTCCATTATAGTTCTCACCCTGTGACCTTATGGGCAGGCACTCACTGTCTGAAGTTCTCTCAGCTCTCTGGTTCTCCATCAGACTCTGCTTAGAGCATTCTAGACCCCTCCAACCTTTAGCTCCACAGTTTTCTAGTTTTTCTCACAAACTAATTCCTAGTTTTTCTAATTCAAATGGACAACTAAAATTGTGGCAACAACTCGGTTTCCCCGTACCAGTTTTCTTTATCAAATACCAGACACGAAGACACCACATCCCCATGGCTTCACATTGCTCATTCAGTTGCTGTAGGATGGATATGTAACACACTTAAGGGAATATCAAAATGAACAACAGTGTATTAGCATTCACTAGAGGAGCTCTCTCTCTCTCTCTCTCTCTCTCTCTCTCTCTCTCTCTCTCTCTGTGTGTGTGTGTGTGTGTGTGTGTGTGTCTTTTCTCTCTGGGAATACCCTCACCAACATTCCCAGAAGTGTGCAGATTGACAGTGAAGATCATTCAGCCATCATAATCTTTCTTCTCTGACCAACCCCCAGCGTCTATGCATCATAAACACCATAAACTATATCTGAGCTAGATCCTGAGAAAGGCCCTGCTATTTTTGCCAGCCTACATGGAAAGAGAAATGGAGACATTTTCTGCTAGCACTTAAAAGTATGGTGTATCGTCCACTTGGTGTGGTGGGCAGCACATTGGTCTCATAAAATCATGATTGTGCAGATATGAAAATGCTCACAAGAACATCTCAGTAAAGTTGTATATGTGTGTGTGTGCCAGGTTTTTATTTACTGACTATCAAAATTATTGCATCTTTATCTCTTCTTAAAAGTGAGTTATATCATTAAATGAGAAGGATTTTCTAGTGTTCGTTATTCAGTCATGATGTAATTTTTACTGGCATGTGGCGTTTCTAGCCGTACGCCCATGAGCTAGAAGAAGGGTAATGGAAACACTGACTTGAGAAAGTAAGAAAACTGAAGAGAAACTCTGCCCCTTACTTCCTTGATATTCTGAATGAAGCATAATATTCATACATTTTCAGATGTCATGCCTATAAGTTACTCATAAATGTAACAAATTTATATACATTTTCAAGGAAAGACTCCACTATGACAGTAAATAGTATTAAAGAGACCATGGCATGCTTCTGTCTCGTTTCATCAATGAAAACTCCGGCCACAATGGAGCCACCATCTCAGAAGTGTCGAACGGTGCCATTTAAATTCCTGCTGGAATCTGATGTGTACTTGTGATAACATGTGAAGACAACAGTCCATTTATAGTGGAGAAAGTTGAGTATCTCAGCTTGGCAACAAAAAAGTCTTTGAAGCAGACACAGTACTACCCCAGCAAACAAATGGCCATGCAAACCCACCCTCCAAACTCACCCAGCTGCAGATACTATTTGGTCTTAAATCCTGCCTCTCCACATTCCCTTAAGATGACCTTAAATGATACAGTACTGTCCTCAGAACTGTCGCTGAAGACCCTGATGGGGTCAGCAAACTCAATCTCTCTTTGAAGCTTAGAAGCTAAGCGTTTGGAGTAACAAATCTTTATTTTTATTTTGATTATTTATTTATTTATTTATTTATTTATTTATTTATTGTCTATTGTGCAAAGCAATCCTGTTTTGGTTTTTTAAAGGTTTTTTAAAGTTAATTTTATGTGTAATTCATTTTTTACACTCCATATTCCATTCCCCGCCCCTCTCATCCACCCTCCGACTGCTCCACATCCCACACCTCCTCCCAACCCACCCCTATCTCCACGTGGATGCCCCCAACCCCTATCCCACCTGACCTCTAAACTCCCTGAGGCCTCCAGTCTCTTGAGGGTTAGGTACATCATCTCTGAATGAACACAACCTGGAAGTCCTCTACTGTATGTGTGTTGGGGGCCTTATATCAGCTGGTGTATGCTATCTGTTTGGTGGTCCAGTGTTTGAGAGATATCGGGGATCCAGATTAATTAAGACTGCTGGTCCTCCTACAGGATCGCCCTTCTCCTCAGCTTCTTTCAGCCTTCCCTAATTAAACAACAGGGGTCAGCTGCTTCTGTCCATTGGTTGGGTGCAAATATCTGCATCTGACTCTTTCAGCTGCTTGTTGGGTCTTCTGGAGAGCAGTCATGATAGGTCCCTTTTTGTGAGCGTTCCATAGCCTCAGCAATAATGTGAGGCCTTGGGACCTCCCCTTGAGCTGGATCTCACTTTGGGCCTGTTGCTGGACCTTCTTTTCCTCAGGCTCCTCTCCATTTCCATCCCTGTAATTCTTTCAGACAGAAACAATTATGGGTCAGAGTTGTGACTGTGGGATGGCAACCCCATCTCTCACTTGATGTCCTGTCTTCCTGCTGGAGGTGGGCTATACAAGTTCCCTCTCCCTATTGTCGGGCATTTCATCAAAGGTCCCTCCCTATGAGTCCTGGGAGTCTCTCACCTCCCAGGTCTCTGGTGCATTCTGGGGAGTACCCCACCCCAGCCTCCTATTTCCTGAGGTTGCCTGTTTGCATTCTTTATGCCCTAAGGGCCAACAAATATCTTTTTAAATGACCAGTCTTTAACTGATCAAGTGGGACAGCTAACCAGCCTTCTGTTGCATGCATCCTAATTAGCACTTTGTAACCCCTTAGTTCTACCATTACTTGGCTGTTTCTATTTTTCCTCATGTAATTGGCACTCTCCAGGGGCAAGAATTGTGCCTTCTCTGTTCTTTATCCTGCACCTAGTGCAATATTGGGAAAAGCATAGCTGCCAATCAGTAGTTGTCCAATGCTGAATTCAGAGGAAGAGCACAGACTTGCAGTAAAGAGTCTCTGGAGTCTAGTTCTGGGGTGATCTAACCTACAGTGCTATTTAGGGTGAGTTCCTTCCCTGTTCTGAGCTTCAATTTCCTAAAAGTGGGTTTTAAAAAGTGGGCTTCCAGTTCAGATGGGGGTGGAAGACTGATGTTTTGTGACCCAAGAGAAGCATATCACACTCTGTAGTCCATCTCCTGTACCACGTCTTTGTGTGTCTACACAAACCTGCGATTGATGCTGGTAAAGAACAACCATGGCGTTAAACAGGTCTGTCCTCTTAGGGTATGAGCAGTCCCATATTGTTAAATTTTTCTAAATTACCTCAGTCTTCTTGGCTAACTTAAACTAGTCAGACCATAAATGTATACTGATTAGTTACTGTATTAGTCAGCGTTCTCTAGAGTCACAGAACTTATGAATAGTCTCTATATAGTAAAAGAATTTATTGATGACTTACAGTCGGCAGCCCAATTCCCAACAATGGTTTAGTCGCAGCTGTGAATGGAAGTCCAAGGATCTAGCAGTTACTCAGTCTCACACAGCAAGCAGGCGAAGGAGCAAGAGCAAGACTCCCTTCTTCCAATGTCCTTATATTGTCTCCAGCAGAAGGTGTAGCCCAGATGAAAGGTGTGTTCCACCACACCTTTAATCCCAGATGACCTTGAACTCAGAGATTTAATCTTCTGGAATCCATAGCCACTCAAGATCTCCATACCAAGATCCAGATCAGAAACTTCTATCTCCAAGCCTCCAGATAAGGGTCACTGGTGAGCCTTCCAATTCTGGATTGTAGTTCATTCCAAATATAGTCAAGTTGACAACCAGGAATAGCCACTACAGTTACTAACCCCATTTACCCTGGGTGGATTCCCTCACCCTGCCAGTGAGAAAGTGATAGTTCTCATTGCCCCAGGACTTGCCCACACCACCAGCACTTTTGCCAGCCTTTTTTTTTCTACAGCATTTCAAATTGTCAAAGGCATCTCAGAATCGTGGATGTGATGGTGTTACAGCAATCCAAAAGGAATCCAGAGAGCCTCGGTCTTGAAATCAAACTGCAGCACACAGTTATCACAGTCCAATACCATGCTTTTTGAAGACAGATGGCTAACTGAAGTCAACCACAGAAAATGTGAACTTGAGTATTTCCCAGGCACTTAAAAGTCTGCTCTGTGGGACTCTGCTTGTTGCTAGAAGTGACACTATTAGAAAACCTAAAAGATTTGCTAGAGTAGCAAGCTCCTGCAGAAGCATTCTTCAGGCCCATGGTGACCAAGTGACGGAAGGAAAGTGGAGCCTTGAAGATATTTCTCAGGGTCAACTCATGCTTGTTTATTTTGCTAAGGTGATGAAAAAAAATCTCAGCATACAGATCACCCCACCCCCAAAATCACATTGGTATAAAAATGTGCTTGATTATTGTTATTATTATTATTGTGAAAATGAGTTCCTCCCCTCAGTAATATCACTGGTAATTTAAGTAGTAGGAAGTCCTGTATTCAAAACTACAAGGCTGTTATGGTCTGTCTTACTTAGGGTCTCTATTGCTGTGACCAAACATCATGGCCAGACAGCAAGGTAGGGAGGAAGGGTTTATTTTGACTTATATTTCCACACTGCTGTTCATTTTTGAAGGAAGTCAGGACAGGAACTCAAACAGGACAGGAACCTGGAGGCAGGAGCTGATGCGTGGGGTGTGGAGAAGTGCTGCTTACTGGCTTGCCACTTATGGCTTGCTTAGTTTGCATTCTTATAGAACCCAGGCCTATCAGCCCAGGGATGGCACCACACCCCATGAACTAGGCCCTCCTCATCAATCAGTGTTGAGGGAAGTATTAAAAACTGAGTCCACACTGTTGGCAGCAAGGCACTGATGGGCTGGCCAGCCAGGCACTGGCAGGCAATGGCCTGCCTGTTGGAATCTTGTGGAGACTCAGATCTCTGAAATCTTTCCACCCAACTTGCTGAGGCTACCACACCAGCCCCATGCTTCAAAATTCCCAGAGCCTTTTGGGGTGCATTTCTTGCAAGGCCATGCTTTACTGCTGTACCTTTCTCTCTGGAAGCCAGTCGATCTGCTGTGTGAAGGAAAATACCACACAAACTTAGTTCAGAAGCAATGGTAACTCAATCACCGGGTGCATCAACTAGAATCCTAATCTTGTAAGCCATATTAAATCTAAATCTTCCAGTGGCGAATCCTGGTGGGTTTGCCGTCTAAACCAGGAGACACTAGTAGCTACATCTTGTCCTGTCACTATCCCCACTCAAAAACCCCTATCTCTCCCCTGCCTTCTCTCTTCTTCTGTCCAACCTAGAAGTCCCACCTACTCGCCCAGTGATTGGTTGGTTCCTTTATTCATTAGGGGAAGGTTCACAAGAAGTTACCTGAGTAGGTGACTCAGTGGCTCATTCCTGGTCCAGACAACCCCTCCTGGGAAAGCAGAATTAACATCAAAATACAAACAGCACCATGGCCATCCACAAGTCAGTAATTGAGAAAGTGTCTTACAGCCTCTCACAGAGGCATTTCCTCCCTGAGGCTCCTACCCCTCTACTCACTCTAGCTTGTGTCACATTGACAACAACCAGCTAGCACATGGTAGTTTTGTTGTTGTTGTTGTTGCTTTGTTTGTCAACTTGACACAAGCTGGTGTTATCTGAGAAGAGGGAACAACAATTGAGCTTAGCCAGTGTTCCTACTGTTAAGTCCATGGGCATTTTCTTGACTAACGATTGAAGTTGGGCTCATTACAAGTGGCGCTACCCCTACGCAGGTGGTCTCAGGGTCTAAAGAACAAGACAAAACATAAACAAGCAACAAGGATCAAGCTAGTGATCAGCATCAGGACTCTGGGTCTTACCCTGGCTTCCTTTTGATGGACTGTGACATAGAAATATAAGCCAAATGAACTCTTTTTCCCCCGTGTTGCTTTTTGGTCATGGTGTTTTTTCATAGGAATAGAAACTTGAAGGCATAGGCAAACATTACTTATGATTCAGGCTAAACTTAAAGAGGAAACCCATCTAACTAGCAAGCATTGGCTCTAAATGTTTGTAAACTAAGGACCACTGAGAAATGAGCAATGGCATGTCCATTGGTAAGCCACGGGCTCCCTTTTCTCTAAGAATGGAAATCGGTTGGCTTGGTTGGTTGGTTGGTGTTCTGTTGTAGTGGTTATTGTTTGTTTGTAACTGAGTGTTTAGGTTCTTGCTATGAGTGAAACATTATGTCTAGATTCTGGCCATTTAGATGTGTGAAGACCTTCTGGGATCTCTCCAAATCTACACATTTTGTCTTAATGGCAAAAAAAAAAAAAAAAAAAAAAAAAAAAAAAAAAAAAGATCTTTTTGACTTGGACTAAATATTTGAGCAACCTAATTCCAGAACGGCAGTCTTCTCACCACACTGGGGATGGGAGTAGGGGTGGGGGTGGGAGGGTGAGGGTATCCACTTGCCATCAAGGCTCTGCCTCCCAGATGTCCTCCAGCTCCCCCCTCTACTCTGAGTCCAGAGCCATTAAACCCTAACGTGACAAAAACCCAGGGGTGTGGTGCCATTGAAGGCACCATCATCGTTCAGTTTCATGGCATGTCTACCCCTGTGTTCTCTGTGTCTCACCCGCCACCAAGCAGTGCTGATTTTATTGTTGACTGTTTTAAGGCATGCACCTTGTTCTTCTTAGCCAGTGCTCTTGTCTGAGATCCTGACCCGCAGAGATGACTATCGTACATTTCTCATCCACGCCCTGTCTCCCCTTCTCCCTCCTCTCTAGTACTCTTCTAGATGTGCCTCAACTTCATTAACCATTTCCCATAAGGCCATTCACCAACTTCCTGCTTCTCTTAGAAGAAGTCCGAAATCCTCAGTGTGGTCTCCAAGACTGTCATGGCTCCTTGGCTGGCTGCATCCCTACCACAGATCTTGGAATAATCCTCACCTGATGTCTTTATAGTCAACCCCTGATGGTCTTTCAGACCTTGCTTCAGATGAAACGGTCTAGGTATGGCCTGTCACAGTGCAGGTTTTGCTCTTCCCAGCTTTTGGAGGATCTTGCAGCTGTACGGGCACAGTCTGTTGGTGGTCATTGTCCTCTCAGAACACTGGGAGGCACATAGACAGGGGTTGCTCTGTCTTTTGCTCCCAAATGCATTCCTAGTTGGAAAGGTGGAGGTCTTTGTCCTGAAGGACTTCCGTTAAGCTTGTAGACACTTGCCACAGGATCAGAAGGCCTTTGAAGGATTTAATCAGAGAAACAATGAGATCAGATGGTCCTTCTGGGAACTCCTTGGGTGAGGTATAGACAGACCCACCTGAAGTAAGATCGTCCCAGATGCTGCACTGTTGCTTTTCTTTCTGTCATTTTTCCCAGCTCTCTGAACTACTGAGAAGGGTTACCTGAGCCTCTCAGACAGCTGCCTTATTCCGTCTCCCTAGTCACTGTAATTCATTTTGAACAACGTTGACTGACTTCCTTAAGCACATGCTTGACGCTCAGAATAATACAGTGAGAACCAGCCAGGTTCACATGTGTATCTTTGATCCACATCTCTCACTAGAGTCCTGAAAAAAGTGTTTACCTTGGTATGACAGGTACTATGATGATAATTTGAATGGAGTATTGGATCTCAGAGCAGATTATAACTTAAGTACTTTCCTTGTGGTGCCGGGAAGTACCTTAGCACTGAGGCGACCCTTAAATAGGTAGGAATGGTAAGGTTTCATCAGGTAGAAAGAGTGTCATAAGGAGGGGGGCAGAATGCAGCAGAGAGGCCGTCTAAAGGAATGGCTTTCTGAGTCACATTGTACAATGAACATTCATACTGAAATTACAATAGACACATTAAGCTATAGCCTATCAAAAATGAGTAGAGAAGAGGTCTTTGTGGGAATCACTTTCATTAAAGGTCAAACACCTCACTAAGAAAGCATTGGCTGCACCAACAGGAGTAGTGATCACAAGAAACCAAGACACAGAGGAAACATCATGAGTCCTTCCGTGGGTAGACCTGGATGGACTCTGAGGGAAATGAGCACCAGGCTCCTGGTGAGCTGGCTCAGACCAGCCCTGGGACGCAAGGCAGTGAGCCTGTGCTTACCTGCACACACGCCACACTCTGACAGGATTTGTATTTTGCAGTTCCATGGAAAATGGGAGGCCTCCCGATCCTGCAGACTGGGCCGTGACGGACGTTGTCAATTATTTCCGAACAGCAGGATTTGAGGAGCAAGCCTGTGCATTTCAAGAACAGGTAACTCAGCCGGGCACGGTGGCACACCCTTTAATCCCAGCACTTGGGAGGCAGAGACAGGCAGGTTTCTGAGTTTGAGACCAGCCCGGGTCTATAGAGTAGAGGACAGCCAGGGCTACACAGAAAAACTCTGTCTCAAAAAAAAAAAAAAAAAAAAAAAAAAAAAAACAACAACAACAACAAAAAAAACCCAAAAAATAAAAACCAAAAACCAAAACAAAACAGATAACTCAGACTGAAGAGACACAGTTCCCTGACTCCTCACACTGAGAGGGGAATGAAGAGGGAGACCAGAGAGCAGTGAGGGGACCAAGAGGCACCTAGACAGCAGCAGCAGCAGGAGGAGACTGGCAGCTGGTGGTCGCTCTCTGCAAGCATAAAGCCCTGCGGCTGGAGCAGAGCTACACAGAGGCTGGCTAAGATCATTTCTAGTGGAGGCCCCTAAAGGACTGATCATGCTCACGAGTGGAAAGAACCAGTCTTCATTGCAGGAGGAAGTAGACAGCAGGAAAGAGAGACGGAGACAGACTCAATGGTGAGACACACGGGACCAGCTACCACTGCTGGCTCCGGGTCCCAAGGGAGGATTCAGCCCTAGTGATTTGCTTTGTGGGTGCTCATCCAGGCAGAGCCTAGGGTGCAGAGTCAGGTTCAGGTTTCTGTGCACCTGCACATGTGTCTGTCTGTCCGGGAGGAAGGTTACTGGAGTTCTATGAGTCTTTGTTTCACGTCTTTAACATGAGATTGTTCATACCTGATTGACAGTGACGTCGCTCTGACAGTTTAAAGGAAAAATATACAAATTTCCCCCAAAGGTCTTGGCACAGGATTGATGTTCAAAAATGTCAATTTCTTTCTCTGGGACCCAGGAGTTGACATTAAACACAGGGAAGAGCAGGCATCTCTTCTCTGGGTAATGCATGACTCCATTAAGTAGGCTGAGCCAGCTCTCTGGCAGTGGCTCTCCTAGAGGTGGATAGGGAAGAGCTTATGGTCCTCCCTTCAGAACACAAAGCTCTTCCTCTACTGCAACAGCCTGTAGTTTCCTTTCATTGTCTCATAATCTAGGTGAGAGAATTAGAAACTGAAGAATATGTCTGGCTATCCATGTCACATCCCTTCACCAGAGCTTATTAGCACAGTCCAAATTCAGATAAGTAGCCCTTTAAATGCCACATAGTTTAGTCTCCTCCAGCAATATTTCCTTCAAACTTGGTTGTTATACATATTTATTTTTTTGTTAGCTAGGAAAATTTGCCAAAATAGAAGCTTAAGTGACCCTACACCCACTAGAAGAATTAAAAATAGAAAGAGAGTTGGTGCCAAATGAGCGTGTATAGCAAAACAGGATGCTCCCACACTGCTGGTTAGAGTGTGAAAGAAACACTCACACCTACCAAGATCAGCAGGTTCACTCCTGGGTATTCACCAAAGGAAAACGACCGCCTTTCTACAAGGAGATGTGCCTGAAGCTGTCGGCAGCAGCTTTTCCCACAGTCGGCAAAACTCCAGGAAGCCTGGGTTGACAGTTGGATACAAAATGAGGGTACAAACCGAGATGTCTACATAATGGAATAACACTCAGTAATAAAAACAGAGGAATGCCTGACATATACAGCATCTAGATGAATATCAATAACATACTGAATGAGAGAAGCATTATGCACCAGAGTTCATGCCAAATGAGTATGATACATTTTCAGACTGGTAAAACAGATCAATAGCCAATTAAAAAAAAATGCTTGGTCATGAATAGGCAGAGATGGGAATGATTTCTGAAGGATATGAGGGAACCTTCTGGTGACACCAACATTCTGTGTGTTGATAAAGGCTACGTGTGGTTGCGTGTGTGTGTGTGTCTGTGTGTGTCTGTGTGTCTGTGTGTGTGTGTCTGTGTGTGTGTCTGTGTATGTGTGTCTGTGTGTGTGTGTCTGTGTGTGTGTGCGTGTGTGTGTGTCTGTGTGTCTGTGTGTGTGTGTCTGTGTGTGTGTGCGTGTGTGTGTGTGTGTGTGTGTGTGTGTCTGTGTGTCTGTGTGTCTGTGTGTCTGTGTGTCTGTGTGTGTGTGTGTGTGTGTGTGTGTGTGGTCTTACTTAGGGTTAGTGTATTCATTACTTTTCTGTTGTGATAAAACACAATGGCCAAGACAACTTATAGAAGAAAGAATCTGTTTTGACTGCTGGTTCCAAAGGGTCTATCGAGGGTGACTAAGTATAGCAGCATGTGGCAGGCATGACAGCAGGAGCAGGACAAGCAGATAGCTCACATCTTGAACCACACATACACAGCAGAGCTAGTTAACAAGACCTGGGAAGAGCCTGAAAGTCAGATTGCAAAGCCTGCCCACAGTGTTATACTTCCAACAAGACCACATCTCCTAACCCTCCCAAATAGACCCACAAACCAGGGATCAGGTATTTAAATCTGAGCCTATGGGATACCTTCTCATTCAAACCACTACAGTTGGGACAAGAAAGCTACACACCCCTGTCTCCTGATCAGACTGTGGACTGTCGGTGTCTACATATGTAGCCACTGCATGGACACTGGCTTGTTCAAATTACTCATATCTTTATGTTTCATAGCCTATACATTTTATATGAGAAGGAAAAGAACTACAAGAATACTCAACAATGACATTATATATATATATATATATATATATATATATATATATATATATATAATGAAGTAAGTTTAGAAAATAGTAATTGTAGAATTTAAGAGGAAGGATGTACGTATTCACAGAAAGTTATTTTCCTCATGTCTGAAATTTTTATAATAAAATTCTAGTGGAAAATAATAGCTCAGGTTTGAAAGTAGAAACTATTATGTCTAGAGCATATTTTATTTTGGGTTTTTAATGGTACAATGTCCATTTGTGTCATTGTAATTGAGTAGCTCTCTTCTGAAATTAAATTTAAATAATACCTTAAAAGGTTTACAAAAAAGGGGGGCTTAAATAAAAGCTTTTCTGGCCAGGTTCCTGATGCCCAGAGCCTTCCCAGGTTGTATCTATGCGCAGACTACTGCCAGACACCCCAGGTGAGGGCACAACATGCTATGTGGGCCTTGCAGATTCCGCACACAACCCTGCAAATGAGATTGGCCAGCACAGAGCTTGGCCCAGCAGTGGTATTTTCTTCCCAGGGATGACCTCATTCTGGCATGGGGAACACTGAGATGTAAATTGGAACATGTCATTGAGAAATCCCTCACAACACCGCTGAATCTAGTCTGCCAACTCTAGACCTTGATAAACGAATTCTCAGAAAACAGTGCCCGTCCTGAAATTCAGTTCCTTTATCCATTGGAGTGTGGCTTGGTGGGCAAGGAGTGGGCCTTGAATTCATCTCTGGACGTGATTCAGCTCTTTTTCCTCCTCTAATAGTTTCATTCCCGTCGAAGGGATTACAAATGGGGGTCTTGTCACATGATGGTATGCCACGTCCTGCTCTGATTCATGTGGACGGAGGCATGTCCTCTAACACATTACCTGACTTTTCCACCTGAGTCTTGCTTCTAGCATCTCCCTGGCAGTTACCTTGATGTCAGCACTCACTGGGTATATCCTGATATGAACACTGAAGGTCATCTTCAGCCCAAAGCCATGTCCCTTTCAGGTACATTGTTAGGTCATAGCAACCGAAAAACCCATAGGAAAACATCTTTAGCGTCTCCCCAGTGCTAGATTTGCCTTGCCATTTGGCAGGAGCCATGCAAAGACAGAGAACAACCACTAAGCCACCCTTGAAAAGAACAGGTCCCGAGTGGGCAGCATAGTTGCCAGTGATTTGGGGAGCACATTGCTTCAGGGCCAATCCCTACAGCCTGGATGTTTGAGTTCTCCATACGACCCCTAGTGAAGACCTAACACTACATGGGATCATCCTAGGATAAGGGCTCTTGGGAGAAAGACTTAGATGAGATCCTAAGGATGGGGGCCCATGATAGGATTAGTGCCCTTCTAGAAGAATCGAAGTAGCTCTCTGTACTGCTCTGTCCACTCTGCCTCCACAGAAGGCTTTACCACAAAGGTGGCTGGGCACCTGAAGCTGACTTTTCTCATCCTATCCACCCCACTTCCGCTTAGCAGTTAGAACCATTAAGTTTCCCTGTGGCTAAGACTTGCATCAGACTTTCTTAAGGTTTGCAAAAGCCATGCTTAAGCCAGAGCACATCATCAGCACCACCAAGGAGGAAGTCTAGGCATCAGGACCACATGTGGGTTGGGCCACACTGCTATTCTGATTAAGGATGTGGTCCTCCCTGGGCTCAGCTGCTAGCTTCTGGCATTAGACTGCTGCTCTTCAACCTCTGGGGACTTTATGGCAAATCACTGGATTCATTAAGAAGGTTCTGTGGGAGGATGCATTGGTTAGGAAAAGTGGGAGGCAGGGATGGCCAAGTGCCAGTACCACCCTCCCACAAACTCTATGATAAAGTGACTAGTTTCCCAAGTATCTTAGCAACAGCCATGAGTGGAGTCATTACCCTTGGCTTATTGTCTCCTAATTTCTTCATAGTCACTTGGTGGTCCTAGGATGTTTGCTTAGATAGGACTCAGATGTCTACACAGTTAATGTTAAGCTAAACAATGGAATATTGCCTACACTCCTACTTTGAGTCCAAGATACCATATTGAGATGGGTCCTTCTGAAGTAGGCATCCCATGGCATAGAATGAGATACAAAAGTGACTTGAGAATTAGTGATTTTCCAAGTGGATGATTTAAAAAATAACAGCTGCCTACCTATGGACATGGGTCCTGATCTCAGCAAAGATACCTCCTCCTATCCCAGAACGTTATGGTGGGATTCACTGTATTAGACTCTGAAGGCAGTAAGCGACATGTTCTGGGTTAAGCAGGGTCATCTCTTGACAGTGCATTCTCCACAGCCCTTCACCACTCAAGTTGGAGTTGATCCCAGGCCACAGAGGTAGTCCTCCCAAGGGTTGTGCAATTATTTCACTTCTCTGTCTCCATCCTTCTGACTCACATGTACAGTGTGGAAGGAAGACACAGGCAGAGAGTTGACATTCAGTCACTGTCATGTGATTCCAACCGTGCCACGTTCCTGTTCCTGTGAGTGAGTGAGTGAGCGAGCGAGTGACATCAGTCATTTTACTGCTGGAACATTGTGTACCTCTGAGATAATTTTCCCCCTCAGAGTATGACAAACTAACATGCAATGCAAAGTGGCAAATTAATTTCACTCTCTTACCCTTCCCTCAGCCACAGGAACGAACAATTCCTCATTTGAAATGCCTGTCTGACATAATAAGACATAATTTGAAAGCTGAAGACTAGACTTGGCCTTCACCTGGCTCCTTGCTGCTAACGTTGAACAAATTCTGAAGGCACCATCTTAATAACGACAAACAGAGCTTTGAGTTGCTGCATTTTGCCAAATACACTTCTCAAATGCAGGTAGCTAGGTGGGAAGCCTATGAGAACAACAGGGAGCTCCATGCCGAAACTCAGGCAACTGTGGTGACTCGAGACTTATGATTCTCTAATGAGACAGGCCCTGCTCTTGTGGAGCTTCCGGTTCTACAGCTATGAAATATGTCACAAAATTATGAAAAACTTATGTACAAAATTGTTCAAGTGACACATGACTTTCTCTAGCTTCGTGAAAAATTCAGCTCAAAATTGAGCCAATTAAAACCTCACACTTTGGGGGGTGTGGAAAAGAAGGGGGACTTCATTTACCTAGTCAGCATTTTGTACTACTAGCAGTAAAAATATCCAAGGTATACTGATGCTTGCTGTTTCTTAACAGTTGGGGGAATCTCTGAATTGCTTACCATATTCTATAGTATAATGAATATATGGGGATGTGGCAACTCATTTTCTTCAGTTTGGAAAGATTAAGAAAAAAAGTTAAAATTCAAGCAAATAAGTATTGCTAACAGAAAGTAGCCAAAGGGAGTTCATTGAAGGCAAAATTGGTAATGAAAAATAAAGCTGTACTACAGAGCAATTGTGATAAAAACTGCATGGTACTGGTATAGCGACAGACAAGTAGACCAATGGAACAGAATTGAAGACCCAGAGATGAACCCACACACCTATGGTCATTTGATCTTTGACAAGGGAGCTAAAACCATCCAGTGGAAGAAAGACAGCATTTTCAACAAATGGTGCTGGCACAACTGGTTGTTATCATGTAGAAGAATGCGAATTGATCCATTCCTATCTCCTTGTACTAAGGTCAAATCTAAGTGGATTAGGGAACTCCACATAAAACCAGAGACACTGAAACTTATAGAGGAGAAAGTAGGGAAAAGCCTCGAAGATATGGGTACAGGGGAAAAGTTCCTGAATAGAAAAATACTTAAAATATTTTTGTTTCTATAGAGTTTATTTTATTTGCATAGACTAAGCTAAGCAGCTGCATCAGTTGTTTGAGACAAACCAAGCGAGAAACAGAAAGAGAGCCGAGTGTGGAACATTTGCTTATTCAGTGATTTCCATAGTTGTAACAATCCCCATGAAGAAGGATACAACGCTAAGAGCAATAGTAACAACAAATATTAATAAAGCTGCCTAACACCATCACTGTTAGGAGAACCTCCTAAAGAAAGCCCAGACTCTTCCATGCAGTGGAAAAACCTAACACAGAAGTAATGGGGCCCTGAAACACTTGTTGTCTTGGCAACTCCACGACACTTGTATTGAGAGCTCAGATCCAACAGTGAGGGGTCGGTGAGGGTAATGGCTGGGACTGCCTCTCTCTCTCTCTCTCTCTCTCTCTCTCTCTCTCTCTCTCTCTCTCTCTCACACACACACACACACACACACACACACACACACACACACACCACACACACACACACACACACACACACACACACACACACACACACACTTGAAAACTTGAACCTAAGCTGGTGGTACTATTTGAGAAGTTGTGGAACCTTTGGGAAACAATTGAGAAGACACCCTTAGAAATGGGGGGACACTAGTGGTGAGAAGTTTTCTAGAAATCTCTGAAGGGCTGGGTTTTATGGAGAATGAACTCATCAACAAGTTCAAAGTACCTCATAAAGGTCATGTCCAGTGGGGTCTGGGAAGTTGGCCAGTGGAATGTCAGTGGTGCAGGTGGGGAGGAGGGTGAAGACCCTGCCTTTGTCACACAGGAGTGAGTGGAAGGCAAACAAATGCAGGGAGAGACAGATACCAGAAGGTCATGGAGGGTGTGGGCTCTCTTCTAAGACAGGAAGTCCAGACTTACTGATATGCAGGAAGTGCCCAAAAGAATTAGACTGATTAAAACGACAGGAAGTGGTGAACAGTTAAATGAAGCAGAACTCCCCCAGGGAAGGGAGCTCAACCCTGCTTGTGGAGGAGCCTGAATGTGTGGAAACTGGAGCTTTGTGTCCTGAAGATAATCAATATAAAATGGTGTAGCACTCTAGGAAATTGCTCAGTGGCTCTGCAGAAAGTCAGGCATAAATTAGCATGACTCAGCAGAAATAGGCATAATTACCATGACTCAGCAGTTCTTCAAAAATAAAGAGGAAAGCTCAGCTGCCTGCGCTTGTGCAAGGGCCATGGAGGCATCCTTCACAATAACCAGGCAGAAACAACCCAAATGCCACAACCAAGGAAATAGATAAACAAGATGTGGTGTGTGCATAAAATGGACAATTATCCATCCATAAAAAGGAGGAGTGCAATAGGGATGAACTTTGAGAACAAGCTAAGTAATTGTCATATAAGTGTTATATGAGCTATCTGAAGTAGACACTTATAGACACAGAAGCAAATTAATGGTCACCAGGAGCTGAGTCACCTATAATGAATGTAAAGTTTATTAAAATGACAAAAAAGCACTTGGGAGGCAGAGGCAGGCGGATTTCTGAGTTCGAGGCCAGCCTGATCTACAAAGTAAGTTCCAGGACCGCCAGGGCTATACAGAGAAATTCTGTCTCGAAACAAACAAACAAACAAAAAAGACAAAAAAATTTAAGTTAATAGTAGTCATCACTGAGCAACATGGTAAGAATAATTCCATTATTACATACTTAGAAATGATTAACATTGCATAGTTTATATGATTTAAAACTTAATTTAAAAATTAAACAATTACATTATTTACTGTTTATAATTATTAATTACATGTATATATGGTATAGTAAAACACATATCTCATAGCATATATGTGGAGATGAAATGATAACATGAAGGAGTCAAGTTTCTCCACCCACCTTTACATGAATTTTATAAATGATGCTAAGGTCATCATGGTTTTGGGGTCTCACCAGCCTGTGATATAATTTTTATTATAATGAAGATTTCTAATGTAATCTTAACCATAATATATAATGGTTGTTAGTTGATAAAACTTTTAAATATTTTATTTTTAAAACACGACGGAATGATCAAGGCAAGGCCGCTTTAAGCTGCACTGGAGACAAAGGTGATGATCAAGTTTACCTGAGCTTGAGCAAACTAAGGGAAGCCCAGACAGCCAGTGCAGGATTATGGTCTGGGAGCATCTGCAGGGGTGTTTCACATTTGAATCAGTGCACCAGGGTGGGTGGGCATCATCTCAGCAAATGATGGCTCCAGTAGAAAGCAAAGGTGGAGTATCCTAGTTAACACAACTGCCAACTCGACATAGCCTGGGGACAGCTGGAAAGAAAGGGTCTCAACTGAGGAATTATCTTTATTAGCTTGGGCTGTGGGCGTGTCTATGAGGGGCTGTCTACCTTGATAACTGTGTTAGTGGGGCCTCACCCATGTGGGCAGTGTTGTTGCACCCGTAGTCCTGGAGTACCCAGGGAAGTATCTGAGCTGAGCCTGTCAGCAAGTCAGCAAGCAGCCTTCCTCCTTCATAGGCTTCTTGCTTCATAGCAACAAGAAGGAAACTAGAACATGGGGGAAGGGGAATCTCCCCCGTGTGACCTGAGGTGTTGGCCTTCTGCCATCAAACGTCCGTAGCAGCTCTCAGTTCTCAGGCTTTCAGATGCTGACCAGATCTCAACCACCCTCTACCTCAACATTTTCCAGTCTCCAGACTTTTGAATCAACACCACAAATTTTCTTGGAGTCCAAATTTCCAGTTTAGTTAGACCTGACTAATGAACCACCATTTGTATTATTTCCTTGGAGGACCCAATGCGCTCTGTTTTGGGGGAGACATTTAGGAAATTCCTGCCAGTTTCTCTTTTTGTTTTCTGTTTTTGTTTGCTTGTTTGTTCCACTTAGATCGAAGGGGGGCAGAGGTTTAATTAGAAACAGGACAATAGTAGTAATAGTTAAAAATGACCATCAAGGAGAATGGAAAGGGAGATGGGGAAAGATAAATTCTGCCTCGATGTTGGACCTACCCTGCTATGGTTGTGACAGTGGGCTGTGTCATGTTTGGGGTTTTGTTCCGTTATTGTCAGCAGCAGTGAATCAAAGACACAAAATCACAGGCTCCCCTGGCTTGGGTGCTCGTGGCATGGGAACAAGAAGTCTGTTAGTCTGCAGGCTGTGTTGTAAGGACTAGTGGAAGAATGGCTCCCCTGTCAACCATGGGCCTCACATAGGATTGAAGGGTCTTGTAACACTGCAGAACAGAGCACTGAAATGAAAGGTAGACTTGTAAGAGGGAGAGAAGACAGGGAGGGGCTTGTTGAGCTGCTGGCATGTCAGGAGTAGGTTCTCAGTGTAAGGAGACCACTGTGGCAAACAGGTGAGAGCATGGCGGAGCGCATAGTTGCCTCTTCCTCAGAGCAACAGTCTGAGGAGAGCGATAGAAACGGTTTGCTTCACTCTATTCACAAGTCCAGGGGAGAGAGCCTATGTCATTCATGGCGGCAGTTCTCAATATCCTCTGGTCACTGATGCTAATGGGAGAAGGAAGAACAAGAAGGCCTCAAGCAGGTGGCAACATAGTCTACCTGCAAGAGGTACACCTCCAACCCCTCCCCTCTCTCCCTCCCTCTCCCCTCTGCCCCTCCCGTATTAACTGACATGGGAAGAGCCACTCAATGAAGCCGAGCTGTCTGTACATGGAACCAGGGAGCCGAGCCAAAGCATGTAGCCCTGACCTTGGATCCCATGTGGTCATCTGCTTCAAGGTCTACTGCCTTGACTCAGCCACCATGATAGACACCTTGAACAGGGGCCAGAGTAAGCCCTTTCTCCTCGTAGCCTCTTGTAGCCTCTGCAGAGACTGCATGCAAATGGTACACAGCACTGCACACAAGCAGTACACAATCGTACATGTGGGGCATTTTGCTATAGCAACAAGGAAGAGGTCAAGGCAGTTAGTGAATGCCCTTGTCTTGCTAGGCCCAATGCCATTGCCTTTAAAAAAATATTTGTGGTTTTGATATTGCTACTTAGTTTAGTTTAAATTCCGAGATCAAAAGGTTCACACTGATAGATAGATTAGTATGTACTGAATGAGGAGTCAACTTCCATTAACAATGTGTTCTTTGATGACCACATGGGATCCATGCTCAGGACTACATGCTTTGGCTCGGCTCCCTGGCTCCGAGTACAGTCAGCCCAGCTTCAGTGGGTGGCCGTTCCCATTAACAATGTGTTCATTAACAATGTGTCCATTGACAATCATACCTAGAGTCATCTCTGATCCAGTTTTCTTGCTTGATGAACGGATTTTTTTCTTTCATCAGAAATGTATATATGATTTAAAATATTATGACAACCCCCAACCCATCATCCCCATCGTGACAGTGGGAATGATAAATGACAAAGGGCAGGGGCTAAAAAGCTGGCTCAGCAATAAAGAACACTGGCTGCTCTTCCAGAGGACCCAGGTTCAAGTCTCTGTACCCACATGATGGCTCACAACTGTGCGTACTCCAGTTCCAGGCGATCCGATACCCTCTTGTAGCCGCTGCAGAGACTGCAGGCAAATGGCACCCAGCACTGCACACAAGCAATACACAGACATACATGCAGGCAAAACACACAGACACATAAAAAAGTAAAATAAAATCATTTTAAATACCACAAAGGCAAGTCCCAGTGACACAGAAGAGGGCACTAAAAACATCTGCTCCCTTAGTAACCCAAACTGGATGTTGGGTCTGCTGGCTTGTGGCTGTTAAAAACAAACAAGGCAAATGCTTTTTAAGCTACACAAATGGCTTCTCTCTGTTGACAAGACACTGGGTGTTTGTTGATTGTGTGCATGTTTGTCTTTGAAACAGAGAAGGTCTTTCCAGTTTTTATAGTGGCCACCTCCGATTCCCCACCACTATGGAAACAAGGCAGGCAGAACCTCAGCTGAGAGTCTGGGAGATGCTAAAGTGATGACCTCATAGTCACAGCCCACAGTGACCAAAGGCAGGACAGGGGTGTGGTAGCGTGTGAAGGTTCAATTCGCTGAAGAGGAATTTCTCCACCAGAAGAGGCTTCACCCCAAAAACCATGTGAGGAAATTCAAAACTGTAAACTTGAATAAGTGACCATCTTCCTTTCTGAAGTTGTATGGAAATTCTTCAAAATCTCAACCCTGCATCTCAGTGGGACAAGGCTGTTTAAAGAAACATGGTGAACTATTACAAAGTACTAGGGGTGCCACGGAATGCGTCGTCCTCAGATATCAAGAGAGCTTTCCATCAGCTGGCTCTGCAGGTACACCCAGACAAGAACCCAGGAGACAAGGAAGCAGCTGAGGAGAAATTCAAACAAGTAGCAGAAGCCTATCACATCTTATCTGATGCCAAGAAGCGAAAGGATTACGACAGGTCCCGATGGAACCGAAACAAAGGGGAAATCAGAGGTGATGGCCATGACAAAGGGGAGACCATCAGAGTTAACGACAGCAGAGATGAAACCGATTGGGAAGAAAAAATATGCTCTCGGAGGCCACGCCACACCTTCCAGAAGGTCACTGAAGATGAAGACCTTTTCTCAGGAGACTGTTTGTTCTCAGGTCCCATTACTGGGTCCAGAAGAGCCTCTTCCCCATTCTTTACTGTCACCCCCATCATGGACACAGGATTTTCTACGTTTGTGTCCCATGAATCCAGGTCTTATTCTGATGACCCTGAAACATTTGTACCATATATAAGCCAAGGAATGGGAAAGTTCAGACTGGTCACCACTTGTAGCAAGACAGTGAATGGTAAGAGAGTTGTCACAAAGAGAGTTGTAGAGAACATTCGAGGACCAAAGAAAATAGAGAACGAACGGCTATTTCGTCACAATCCTTCACGTGGTTGGTAAGGACCTGCCATTGTCTTCTTCACCAGGAATTGCAAATGAGATTTGTGTGTCTTGATGCCTGTTGGAAACAGTAGAAATCTGAGGGGGAATGGCATAGACAGAGGGCTGGTTAGCTCAAAGCTCTCTCCACTGTGGAGGGGAGTCGTGGGTCAGATGTTAACACAGAGAACCTGTGAGGAGCAGAGCTGACCTTCCAGACTCTTCTCAAAACTGAGCTTTCTTCCCTCAGTCAGGGTGTGGGGGCTGGATCCCACGCCACAGTGAAAAGCAGACTCGCGGTGCTCTGCCCTTGCTGTTTCCCACACAGAGGCCTCCTCCTTTTGACTGTTCCTGTCCTTTCCCTGAACCTCTTTTTGTGTCTTCTCTCTCTCTCCCCAAGAGTTTCCCATGGTTCATATCATGATCAAGTCCAAATTGAGGCATGTCCTCCACCGTAGATTAATGCTGACAGAGACAGTGAGAAGTACTGGGTTAAGGGTTTATCTGCATGTCATGTGTTCGATACTCAGTAGATGGTCTCTGAATCCAGCCAGGTGCAATCAGGTTGCTGCTCTCCTCATCTAACAGGTGAGGAAACCAGGCTTAAAGAGATTCGTATTAGGCCCTGCCTATTACCCAGTGAAGTAGTGACCACTCTGTCTCCTTGATTTGTAAGTCCGGGACCCCCTTGTCTCCACCGGGAGTTCAGTCCTGTCTTCTCTATGCCTTGCTGGAATGAGTCAGTACTTGTTGGAACTTTCAAATTAGAGAAACATTTTAACTTTCTGACCCAACAGGAATGTGGTGTTTGCTTAACCATGAAGACAGGAACCCTGTAACACCGTGAAGCCAGCAGATGCTTGCCTAGAAACTCGGAAATCCCAGCCTGTGAATGAATTGTCTCTTTGTTCTGGCTTTAATCATGTACAAAATCTTGGGTTGATTGTTTGTCCCTCTGAGCTGGAGTCGACTGGTGGCATTTCACCCCTTCAGTCTGTAGCAATGAGCTGCCGGGATGGGGCGAGTTCCTCCTCCTCAGGAAAGCTATGGATGATGCCATAGTACAGTCATGGCTGCTTGGCAAAATGTGGGCTTCATTTGCAACTTCAGTCTGTTATGGAAGTTAAATAACAGATTATTAGCTGTTCTAACCAAGGGACTTCCCCGTATGTGCGATTTTGATGAGGAGCATGTTTTATGCAGTTCTTGAAAATTTTAGTCTTGGTGAATTTTCTCTCCCCGAGTGGGAATACATCCCCCCTGGCAGTGATGCAGAAAGGAAGCTGAGATCGGACCTGGGCTCAGATCACACTGCTTTCTATCGGTGCCTCTCATTTACAAAGGGGAGGATAAATGTCCCTTGCTTTGGAGTGGGGCTCGTATGTGCAACTGGTGGCCCAAGGTTGCTCACATGTTGCTAGGTACCGTATTCAGAAAAGAGCATAAGTGCTTAGTACCCACAGATGAGGGTATCAGGCTGCTGGGTGCACTCTGCGTACGTATGCAAAATGCATGTGAATACGTAGCTCAGACTGAACAGAATCCCCTGCTGCTGGGGATTGGATTCAGATGGCCGACTGCCTGACCCAAAGCTCACAAGCACCTGGTACTACATTCCGTGTCTGAGCTGTGAGAGTTGGGAGTCAAGGGGAAAGTGTGGGAGTTGATGCCAATGCGTTTCAACACTTACACAGTGACGTATCCAGATGGATGCTTCCAATACACTTCCTCTGTGAGCCGTAATGCCTGCGGGACAGCAGAGAAGGCATCAAATTGGAACATAAAACATGACTTTCCATTTTTTCTCAAGTAAAATCTAGACCTCACAGACACACTCGGCAGGAACGCCGAGTCACAGAGGGATGCTTGACTGTCCCTGGTTTCTTCTGTCCACGATTTACTTTCAGTTAGTGAAGGAAGTCTGCGTGTGTAGAACTGAAAACAGGGTCTGAAAACAGAGGGGCCTGTTTGAAAGATAGAGGGATGTGTCTTAGTTAGCAGGTAAGGTTTAGCTCCACAGGGGTTCCCAGTCGAGCGCACCTTATCCAGAGCAGAGGCGGAAATGAACGCTGAGGCCACCAAACTTTAGAATTCTATGGTCGCACAGTGTCCTGGATTCCACTGTGGGAATACAGTGTCGTGGATTCCACCTTGAGAACACAGTCTTGGGTTCCACCTTGGGAACACAGTGTCCTGGGTTCTGCTGCCATCGCGTATCACCTTCTGCTCTGCTCCTGGGATTCAGTAGGGACAACAACTCTTCTCAAGTAAGTTCACCTCAAAATAGTTAACAGGTGGCTGGAACGTTTGCACATCTCATTGATGGGCAGTCATAGCCACCAACTGCAGCGTGAGGTACCAGCTTTAGTATTAGAGTCAATTCCTGGGTCTGTGTGTAATGCTCAACTCTGCCCTGAAGTAGCTGCTTTGTCCTGCGCGGTGGCTGTCTCGCACACGTCAGCAGATGGTTTAGTAGCTGGAAAATAAAGAAAAGAGTAAACGTTCCCCCAAATGAAAAGCACTGTAGGGCCACAAGTAGCAGTTCCCTCTTCTGGTGTGGTGACAGTGACGGACATGTCCCCTGAGGTATGGAGAGCAAGGTAGGGGACAATGACAGGCAGGTGTCACTCAGCTGAAGGAGCACATGTAGCGGGGAGCATGGAAACCTGGGAACCCCGAGTCCCCACATCTCCCAGGAGACAGAAGAAAGGGCTGCAGAGTGGGAGGTTCTCCACCCTCGACCTGGTGCAATTTCTCCACACTCTTGGAAACCAACACATCCTCTCCACAGCCTGACAAGGTCAGTGAGAGTTAGGAGCAATGGCCTCCCTAGGCGCAGGAGTAAACAGGGTCGCAGTTTTAAGTAGCCACTTCAGGGTCCTTGCGTCTTCAGCCCAGATCAGTCCAGTACTCAGGCAAAACGATGAACAAAACTTAAGCACATCTGACCCCTGCCTCCTAAGGACCATCTCTGCCTTAAGAGACATGAGACTTCCACAAGCCAACAATAATAAAGGCAGGTCCACAGACAGCACGAAGCTTCCGCTCTGTAAATTCAAAGCCCCCTCTCCGTTTACAGCCTTCATCTCTTTCCCAGAAGCCCACTTTATTCTCATCCTTTGTAGTCCCTACAATGCCAGACGGACCTGCCTGGTAGAGTCTAAAGCACCGGCGGAAAGGGACGGGCAGCTGGCCGGGTCCTGGTGCTCACACCCTTGATCTGGTCAGAGGAAGCATGGTAAGGAGCCTCAGCTTGCAGAGTGCGGTGTTCAGAAAGAGGTGTAACCAGAAGAAAGACTCTCCCACTGGATGGGCCACGGTTATTATTCCCTGATATTACAATTGGCAAGAGTTCCAGAAACCTCCCAGTCAGACACAAGACTTGATAACAATCTTTAATTGTGCATTAAGTAGGAGTGGGCTAGGAGAAGGGTTTGGGGGTAGAGTGCTGACCTAGCGTGCTTCCCCCCCAACATCCCCAAAAACAGTAGAGAGAGGAGCCGGGAGAGAGGGAGACAGCAGGAAAGTATACAAAGGATGTGGACAGACAAGAGTTTGGGTCTCACGTCCCTCTTTCCTGATTCTTTTTGTCTCAGGCCAGTAGACTTCTTGCTGTATCCTTTTTTTTTTTTTTTTTTTTTTTTGGTCTGTAAACTAAGAATGATAATCTCTGCCTGTTGTAATTTATACAGTGGTTTTGACACATAAAGTATATAGGGAATTCTAGCAACTTTTCATGTATGTTATGGTTGGAGCATGTCTGTATCTCTTTCGGAAGCAACCTCTGCTCCCTGAGATGGGTAGCACTGTTTTAAACTTGCCCCTGAGTTTCTTAAGATTTGTAATAGGGTCTTGAAAACAATATCGGCTACAAGTTGTGCTTTAATCTCAAAACGGAAAGAGAAAATGGAAGATACGATAGAAGATTGCATTTTGACACCACGACAGTAGTTTTAGTCGAGGGGCAAGTGGTGTGACTTCAGCCTTCCCTTTATCTCCTCCATTCCCCCAGAGTGCCTGGGCTTACTCACACACTGGCTTTCCCCTCTGTTTCCCTTCTAGGAAATTGATGGAAAATCCCTGCTCTTGATGACGAGAAATGACGTGTTGACAGGACTTCAGCTAAAACTGGGGCCTGCTCTGAAAATCTATGAATATCATGTAAAACCTCTTCAGACCAAGCATTTAAAGAACAACTCTTCATAGTAAAATCAAACTGAGGTCTCAGTCAAAACACACTGGGTTGTAATTTAGTTTCATGTTGTGAAACTCTGCAAACGGAATACATAGATGTGCGTACGTAAGGAATTTCGATCCAACAAAGTGTTATCCTATTGGATAGACTAGGCAATCCATCAGCTGGCCTGACTCAGCCTGGAGGAGCAAAAACAGAGCGGATGTAAGATAGTTGTCCTTGTCAAACCAAGTTGTCATGGATGCTTTGGTACCCCTCCCCTCAGGGGCTTTGGTATTACAAGAACTTTCTTTGTTTCATCATAGAGTGGTTTCCATCAACTCCCTTAAAAAAGGGTAGAAGTGGAATGTGTGTCCTTGGGCTACAGACTTAGAAATGAGAATGAACAAAGCTCTCTGGGGAGGGGAGGAAGGGAGGAGGGAGGAAGAAAGGAAGGAGGAAGAAAGGAGGGAGGAGGGAGGAGGACTGCCCTCTCCCTGGAGTCGTCGCTCTGCTCCTAGACATATGTTCTTTGGATGGAACTGCCAATACCCTTTTTTGTAGAGGGTTCTCCACTTGACCTTGTTAAGGTTTCACAGGGATGTGCTGCGCTGTGTTTGAATCGAGCACGCACTAGACCCCCTCTTCAGGAGCAGAACTCTCTCTGAGGAGAGAGACTTGTTTTGCACTGGAGATATCTATCGTGATCAACTCACTGTCACCGGGGTAAGAATATTTCCTGCTTACGTCAGTTCCCTATTGCTGAAGAAAGCACTGTTTTGTTTTGTTTTTGTTACTTTGATTTTTTATGATTTATATTTATAATAATTTCTTTTTGAAGCATTTTGCCAAGAGCTAATAGCTGGTCCCAGAGCTTTGTTGATAGCACAGAGTATTTTTATATATTTTATATTGTTTATATATATATATAGCCCTCCATGATGCTGTAATTGTTTTTTTGGCTGTCCACTGCTGTGTTTGGTCCCTGGTTTGAGTACCTATCTTTCAGAACTTGAAGAAGTAGGTTTGCTCCATCTCTGTTCCAAGAGACACTTATGAGTGATGTATGGCCATGTCTCATCAAGTTGGTGATTGGTGATTGCAATAAAACATCATTTCAGTTCACCAAGTATGTCTTTAGTTTCTTCTCATTTGGTCCCTTCTTTGAGGATTAAAGATTAACATCGCCTTCAAAACACAGGGAGAAGGCTAAGCCTTCAAAAGAAACCTTTAGAGTGAATGAGATGGCTCAGTGGGTAAAGGTGCTTGCTGCCAATCCTGAGGGTGTGAGTTCAAGCCCTGGGTATACACACACACACACACACACACACACACACACAAAGAATGATGATGATAAATTTTAAAATTTTAAATAAAAATAAAAATAAACTATATAATTTGAGCCTCATATAAATTAAATCACCCCAGCAGATCTCATTTTTTCTTGTAGTCCAGCAATCAGTTTTTGGTAGGATTTTTTTTTTTAACTTGCCTATCAACATCATAATTTTTTGCCACAAAGCTCAGCAGGAGGTCCATGGGCCTCTGGATTTGCCTCTCCCTGATTTAGAGAGTACCCTGTAACTCTATTGGGATCATTTTCTGAATAATAGAAAGTCTAATTGTACTTTTTATTATTATATTTTATGTGTATGAATGTTTTGTCTACATGTATGTCTGGGTATCATGTCATCTTTGGTTTGCATAGAAGACAAAAAAGGGCATCAGGTCACCTGGAACTAGAGTTACAGACTTAGGTGAGCCAGCGTGTGGGTGCTGGGAAACAAAGCCCTGGACTCCGGAAGAGCAGCTCTCCAGCTCTTTGTGAGACCATAACACCTAAAGACGAGAGGGAAAAGACCTAGAAACTGGAATCATTAAAAATTCACAGATGCGTTCCAGGCTAGCAAGGTCGTTCAATTGGTAGAGTGCCTTCCTGCCTGTCTGCCTGCCTAGCACACACCGGTCCCTAAATCTGCTTCTCAATACCACACAATCCAGGGATGGTGGCAAGCATATGGAACCCTAACACTGGAAGGCGGAGGCAGGTGCAGCAGGAGTTCGAGCCAGCCTGGGCTGGTAGACTGAGTGCCAGGCTAGCCTGGGTTGCAGGGTATCCTCTCTCAAACAGAAAATAATATTCAAATTACATCAGCTGAGGAGTTTCTGGGGTATCTAGAACTATAAATAGGAAAAGTGATTATCAAAGGGATATTTTCCACCCACTTAGGGCAAGTTCCCAACTAGGGCACAGACACAGTAGACAGAACACAGCAATGAGAAGTGACAGAGGCAACTAAGTCAACAGCCCGAACCTGTGGAGACCTGGTCAGGAAAAGGATGGCAGAAGGAAGAACTTCATTATCAAGTTTGTGTAAAGAAATCTGCAGCTGTGAAATTCCATTGGCGTTTGAGCTCATAAGGCTCAAGTGATCGTTCAAGGGATACCCCAAACCTCATCAGCTTAGCTCAGTGATACTTGGAAACGAGCACCCATGATGGAACAGAAACTGCCCACCTCACCCTCATTTCCAGTTATCCTGACAAGATCCAGGCCTACGTTGTCCCTATCTAAATATCCAAGGAAGGAAAGCAGATGACAGCACGCCCTTGGTGAGGATGGCGCATAGCTCCTCCTATCTTTTTGCTCCGCCATTGTACAGCACAAAATCGCTGTCAGACCTTGGCATCACCTCATGAATTTTAACCAGTGAGAGAACAAAGGAAGAGGGGACTAGAACGTCCTCCTTTAGGACATTTCTGATGCTTCATCTTGCACCTAACCAGAACCAGCCTCATTGCCATTCGGAAGCTGTGGGAGACACTAGCAATATAGAAATATTCCTTTACTGGGAACCGAGGAACCTAGCTAGTTAAGAGCCCAAGCCTCGTTATTCTGTTAACAAACTGAAACAAAGTTGCCCTAAGCCAGCTTGCATGAGCAATAAAATCTGACCACAGGTAGTCTCTGTCTCTGTCTCTGTGTCTCTGTCTCTGTCTGTCTGTCTCTCTCTGTCTCTGTCTCTCTCTGTCTCTGTCTCTGTCTGTCTCTGTCTCTGTCTCTCTCTCTCTCTCTCTCTCTCTCTCTCTCTCTCTCTCTCTCTCTCTCTCAAATATACTGCACCCTAACTGTTAACATTGTAACCTAAGCCTAGAACACCCTAGTAACTGGGCTACTGAGCCTGAGCCAATCCCAGCTGAAGGTTAAGACCACTAACAAAGTGTAACACCAAATTGGAGCAACTGGGTCCTCTCTCTCTCTGTGGTTATGAAAACAGCCCCTCGTGGTCAGAAGGCATCCGATAGCATCCTCAGGCTGCCGCAATACCTGTTTCTAGAACCTGTTTCTTGCTCAAGCTTTCTTAAATCTCAGGATTTGCTTTCCTTTTAAGGCATATGAGGAGTAAAGACTATTTGGGAACAATTTGTAGTTACTACTGTCTGTGGCACTTGAGTTTTAGACACAAACTGTACCCCACACTATTTTAAGAATACATACATACATACATACATACATACATACATACATACATACATAAATATATATGCATACAGAGAGAGAGAGGAGAGAGAGAGAGAGAGAGAGAGAGACTATTTAGATTAAGATAATTCTGGAATTAGAGATTACAAGTCAATGTAATTGAAAAGAAACAGGCTGCCGTACTGCACCAGAGCCTGCAGCAAGCCTGAGCATTATTTTAAAAGAAATTTCAATTAAAATATAATTACACAGTCCCTGCCCTTTTCTCCCTCCAATCCCTCACGAGATTTATTTTTGGTAGCAGATAGCTAATGGACATCGATGTGGAGAGAAAGGTCAATTTCTGGCACACTCTTCATCTTGATTTTAACAAATAACCAAATGAATATTAAAAATTTTTTGTCCTTGGAGTTTAGTATATGTTGTCAGGACCACAAATCATCTCTTTACTGCATTAGTAAAATTTGTCTTTTTGGGGAATTTAATTTTCAAAAGTCTAATGACCCACTGTTGCCCAGCCACTGCCAGATTTGGAAGCCAAAGGAAGAAAGTACTTACTGGTAGTGAGTGATTCATTTGCCTTCGACAGTCCTTGCAAATGGGAGCTGCAGGGGTCAGGTCTGGGCCCAGAGCCATGAGCTGCTTCTCGGTAATGATGTGGGGGTGAAGTTAAATGTTCAAAGAGCTGACTACTTCAGGACATAAATGCTTCTTAGGAAAATCTTGTTCCTTCTGCTTTGAGACAGGGAAGAGAAGCCCCAGGAAGAAGAAGGAAGTATATTGTGCACATAATGAGCAGCTTGTATGTTCTATACAGGAGCTCCATGGGCAATCGCTAACCTGGTACCAGTTCTGGCCAGTTGTGGCAGTGTGACAGCAAAAGATAATGAAATCCAAGTCCATTTGGTGATTATAACAATTTGCCTCAGTGAACCCTGGAGGGAGAGTCGTGTACAGACCAGTAGTGATGTCCAATGATGGAGCAGCCTGCAAGTAAGGACACAGAAGTCTTTGGTTACCCACAAGCTAAACTCGACACCTATGAAGTGGGGATATTTTTTACCATTTTCAAAGGAGGAGTCAGGAAATGCCAAACCTTTTCCAGTTAGAAAATGTGCCTCTCTTCTGCAGAGTAAGATCATAGGCTGACCTCGTCCGCAACAGTGGCAGACAGGCAAGGCTGGGAGAGCATTGTGGGCTGAAAGGCTATGCCTAGGTAGTCATTGGAGTCACACCCAAAAGTGTGCTCAAATGTGGGTTTATTGCGAAGAATTCCCCTCGCGTCAAGTCTGGTACCATCCCACGATTAACAAGGGCATTGTCCCGATTCTGCTGCCTCTTGAAGCACATGGACGCTGCTAAAAACTGAAGCAGTTACTTCCTTTAGGCTATTGGATAGCTTTAGATGTTTTTATCATCGTAAGAGCACAGAAACCAAAACAAATGAAATAAAGCAGCACGGATCCTTTTAAATATATTATGGTCACTTAAAGGAAACATTGAGAAGAAAACTACACATGAATTTGTACTGGGTTCCAGAATCTAGAGGAGTTAATTTGAAGCCCGATGAGTTGACTCAAAGGGGGCATTTAAAGGCATTTGTGAAATTCATAAAAGAGAGGCTTTGTGGTGCCTTTCTGATTGCAATGTAGGTGGGTTTGGGTCAACAACAAACAGCCAAAAGTTAAAAATCTGAATAAAATATTTAATCTGAGCATATTTAATTGGTTGTCAGTGCTCTGCTCAATTGTCTGTTTGGGAAGACTGCAATAGTGTGTTGTTAGTGCCGAGGTTCTCCCGGCCACCAGAACGTCTGTGCTGTTAGCCTTCTGCGGTGTTGATGCAGAGTGTAGAGGTCATGACCACAGCCTTAACCCACCCACAGCTGACAGGGCAAGCTCCCAGAGCTACAGATCCCCAATGGAGAGGGAACACTGAGATAAAAGTCAGGGGTCTGGTTTCTGGCCTCTGGCTCACTTCTGACCTGTCTACAAGTCCAGTTTGTACAAATCTCTGAGGTTTTCCCCATTATCTAAAAATCACATCAGGTTTGTTTCCACCCTCATATTATGCTCTAAGGATGGAGAGGTCTGGACTCTGCGTCCATCCACAGTCTCCACCAGGCAGTTGCCACTCAGTGATACCCTACATGTGCAGCATCTCCCCGCCCCCACACACACACACACCCGCCAATAAGAGTTCTAAGAATTTGGTTTGATTATGGCTCTTTCTGAAGAATGCTAGGAACAGCTGTATTTCTGAAAAGTGGCAAATTTGTTGATTGAATGATCCTGTCTGAACCACTGCTGTTGTGTCCTCTTGTCAAGTGTCACCCTGGGAATGTGCCACACAGCCTAACGTTGAGGCTGAGAGGCACCATTTTCCAAGCCAGGTAATAGAAGGGGAGGGCAGTAGATCCTTCCCATTGTCGCCTCAGGCTACCAAACCCAAATTTTCTGTCTACTTGGAACAAAACTACACATAAGTCAAGTGGTTAGAGACCATCCTTGTCTTCGGGACAGTATCCTATTATCAAAAGGTACCAACTCCAGATTGGAGTACAGCTGCACCTCCAAGGGGTCCTTCCATCACTACTGTACTGGGAGCATTGTGATGGCTCCCTAGTTAACAGAGCTGTAGGGTCATATATGGCCACTTACAGATGGCCTCATTACCTTTAAGTGAGACCCTCCATAGGATTCTGGAAGTCCCTGGATTGTGCCAGCTGAGTCCTTATGGGTGGGAAACGAGTATCCATTTTAGTCAAGATGAATCACTGCCCCCTTTTAAATAAAAAGAGCTTAGTGTATTTAACGTGCCACCAAGTTCGTATTAGCCGCCATATCGAAGTCCCAGTCAATATTAGTATCTATTGCCAGAAGGTTGGATATGGAAAGCCAGATCCCATTCCTCTGAGCTAATGTGTGACTAGATATTGACTGCGAAACGCTCCCAGGGAATACATACAAACTTGGATGAGACCACTTCCTTCTGCCAAAGACATCTTCGGCAGAGGGACTTGATAATCAGCCACCATGGACCAAAACTTCCAGCCGTGGAGGGAGGGAGTTCTTTGGACTCACATGGGTAGCATATTCCCATCCTCTTTAGCAGTCACTTTATTGTACGTCTCGTGGTCATGGAGCCTTATCACCTCTGAGGATAAGATGGCAGAACACAAGTGGATGAGCCTGAGCTTTGGCACTGTCCCTGAGCCGTCAGTCAGTCTGGGGCAGCCTATCTCTGTGGTTCTTAAGCAAATAAAATGTCCTTTCTTCCAGGGACACAGAGATCCAGCTGCAGGAATCAAAGGCATTATAACTTAGGTACCACCACTGATGACGCTGTCACACTGTGTCCTGGGAAATAAGTAGAGTCATCAGTCCCATCTCAGCCATGACAGCTCCAAAGCTGAGAGTGAAACGTGATTAGGGTCACACAGGTAGGGACTTGGAGAGCCTATCCTGAGACTTGGCACCATCTGGACCCGAAGTCCAAGCTCCTCATGAGTGTATGTGGGTCTGTGTGATGCCTGGTCATGGAAAGGGCGATGGCCCTTCTCCAGATCTGATGGGGACTATAGCATGTGTGCATCTAACAAGCCACATATTTCAGCAGAGCTGCCATCGTCTTACTTACTTACTGTAGTGGGTTACTAACCCTAAAAGCATCCTAATTGCTGGAACCTATGTGGGAAAATAGCTGTTATAGATTCCATTAACTTATGAATCTTAGACCGAGAGGTCACACTGAATGTCTGAATGGACCCCAAACCCAATGACAAATGTCTTTATAAGAGTCATACAGGGAGACCTGACAGAGAAAAAGGAATCAGTATGACTCAGGAAGTAGAAATGGAGGTGATGCAGCTAGGAGACAAGGACCTCTAAAGGAGACAAGAACAGAAACTTTTTTGCTAGGGCCTTTGCAGGGGGTGCACAACCAGGCTAAAACATTGACTTTGGACAACTGGCCATGAAACTAATTGAGATGAAATAAATATCCTGTTTTATGCCACCATGTTCATGGTGATTTGTTAGGCAACCCCAGAAGCTAATCCAGCAGGGAGCCCCCGCTTCTGCTCTTCATGTGTTGACTCTCTTTCTCATAAAAGATGGAGAGCAGGATGCTTACCTGCAGGTTTGGGTGCTTGCATTCCTCATGCAGTAAATTGCTGCAGACGGACCTCAGTCGGGTCCTCAGTCTGCAGGAAAACTCGGTGTTCCAGTTACAGGCGAGCAAGGAGTTGGCACACATGGGTGACAAACAGACATGGACACACAGAGGGTGTGTATCCGAATGTATTTTTTCCAAGCAAACACTAGACTTTTAATACAGAAGAAAAATAAGAAAGCTAGGCGAATACATCCGCCAAGCTACATCGACAAAAAACAAAGAAAATGCATACATAAAAAGTTAGAGGGAGCCAGGCCATGTTTACAACTGAGAATAGGAACAACCCCTAAGTAAGATCAGCTAAATACAGGGGCCAGGTGAATGCTCAAACTCACCACCAGGGGTCCTTTAGTAAATGCCTGATTATGCTATTCCTCTGGGCCTAGTGAAAAACCTGCACCAGGGGAAATCCATCTACTAGCCCTTTCATAAATAATACTACATACAGTTCCTCCCAAAACCAGAACCTACCTTTTTCCTAGGCCATTGTAAATTCCTGTGTATGGGTGTGACTAGGCTATTGTCCTAAGTAATTACTATGCAGACTAGCCCTGAGATTTCTAGCTCTACTCAAGTAAACTGTAATGCCTGATTACTTTCACTGTCTCTACTAGAGGTAAATTTGAATGTTACTGAATAGGTAACATTCTTATTGAATTCCAAGCTCAGGGTCAGCTCAAGGACTTCCTAGGACACTGATGGAGGCTAATCTAACTTAGCTATATGTCAAAATCAATCCTTAAAGACTCTTATAAGAAAACAATATTGAGGGAAAGCACACAGATCCATACACCCGACTAAAGCAAGGACTTTATTGGTGCATTCGTTATACAGGGTGCCACGGTTCCAGGAGACTAAGTTTCCGTGAAACTCTTTGCCTCGAGACTGCTTCCAGGCTTTCTAGGCCTGTCATGCAAGTCACTACTGGAGTGGATGTAGCAGTAAATTTCTATTAGATCCCCTTATGCTTTAAGGATAGAGTGGAAATTAGTTCCTCAATGGAACTAAGTTCATGTCCTTACAGAGACATGAACCTGTATTTCCCCCTCCCCCCGGGGAAAAGTCTGAGTAGGCTTCAAGAAACGCTCAAGCATTCCTGAGAGCCAGTCTGGACAAAGGCTATGGGGAGAGATGCTGAAGAGAAGGAAGATAGAACACACTGATACACGCATACATGGACACAGACATGTACACATACAGTTTAAAATATGCATACACATATGCATACATACACCTACACACACAGAGAGAGAGAAAGAGAGAGAGAGAGAGAGAGAGAGAGAGAGAGAGAGAGAGAGAGAGAATATGCAGCTAACCTATAACAGGCAACAACTCACTTACTGGACAGAGGATACATAAGATATAAGAGTTCAGTGCTGGGTATAACTGGCTTCTTTTAGAGTTGCTGGTCAGTGAGGTTCTGTCTTAGTTATGGTTTCTATTGCCATGATGAAACTTAGGGAGGAAAGAGTTTATTCAGCTTATGCTTCCACATCACAGTTCATCATGAAAGGAAGCAGGACAGAAGCACAAACAAGGCCGGAACCTGTAGGCAGGAGCTGATGGAGAGGCCATGGAGGAGTGCTGCTTACCAGCTTGCTCCTCATGGCTTGCTCAGCCCGCTTTCTATAGAGCCCTAGACCACCATCTCAGGAAGGGCACTTCCCACAATGGTCTGGGCCCTCCCCCACCAATCACTGACTAAGAAAATACCCTACAGGCTTGCCTGCAGCCAGATTTTATGGAGGCATTTTCTTAACTGAGGTTCCCTCCTCTCAAATGATTTTTGCTTGTGTCAAGTTGACAGAAAACTAGCCAGCCTCAGCACCATAGCATAGATTCCTCCCCAAACATTGCAAGGTATTTATTTCTATTGACTTAATGACTCTTCAGAACTTGACTCTATTGTTGAAGACACTACATATTTGAGTCATGGAAGATGACACAAACCAAGGTGTACTGGCCTGGAAGCTTCATCCCTATTGGCTAGCTTTCATGGTGCTGGAAGGAGCTGTGTAAGCTCCCAGAAGGGAAAGGGAATCTCTAGTCACACAGCTACGAGCCCTGTAAGATACACTAATGACTGATCTGAAAAGACATGCCAACAGCTGCAATAGTGGCTTGAGCATCCTGGAGCATCGAACAACTTTTGGATTGAACTTAAGTCCTACTCTATAGGATGAGAGCCATAGCTAAGCACCTATAGCCAGACAGGTCATAGGCCCTAGGGGAAAACCTTCTACTATTGAGCTGCCAAATGGACAGAAGAGTAAACTGACTCCTTATCTCTTGTCATTACCCCCAGAGATGAAGGAATCTCCCACCCCTTCTCTGAGAAGCTTCTGTTTGCAGAGATTGTAATATAATGACCAGCCTTGAGCTACAGGGTAGAGAGCAAGAGACTGCAGAGTTCTCAGGCCCAAGAGGAACATGTACACTGCACTCCACTTCTAAGGCTCAAGGATCCCTCAGAGGGAAGAGAGGGCAGAAGGAAGGTAAGACTCTGGTGTAACTTCAGGTTGGGAAGCAATATCCCCTGAGTACAACACAGTAGTCCTAACACCTGTACAAGCTGAAGCCAGACAAATCCCTGAATGGAAAGGTGGGTGATATGGGCACACACTTCCAATGCATAGCCATGGAGCTGTGGGCAAGGATTAGCTGCTGAGAGAGGGAGAGATACATTTTTCCTAAGAGTGCAGCCCCTGGTGAGTCAACCATACCACACTGGAAGACCTCACATCTAAGAATATTTGAGTGGTACACGTTTGGTTTTTAAGGATTAAAAAAAAAAAAAAAAGACATGGTGGGAAGGGAAAGGGTGATGAGTTGGGAGTTAGTTGGGGGCGATAAGACATGGTTCAGTACAGTCACCTTCAGGGACAGTCTTAAGGGGGCGGGGCATGATAGGAAGATAAAGAAGACAGAAACCTGGGACCAGGAGGTCTTGGATAAGCTATGCCTAAAGCCAAGCAAGCTTACGAAGATCTTATGCACTAGTTCCAGAAGAAAATGGGACAACATCAGCAGGAAGCTAACTACGATGGGATGAAGTCACCAGGAAGCTAAGCAAGCAGTGTTGTACAAAGGGAACACAGGATATTACAGATGCATCACAGGCCAAGCACGCAGTGGCCTTGGGCCTGATAGCCACAGCCCTTTAGGGTGCAAAGGGTTGGATTCTCAGGTTCTGGAGCTGTAGGTCTCCCACGGCTCGGGCCTCAGGCTATTGTTGGCCTTTTCCAGTGTATTCCTGTTTTTTAGAAAAGGAACTATGCTCCCTCTCCAAGTATCAGAGCCTCCGGGAAAGCCCTGGATTGGCCTGGCTATCAACAGTGTTATGCTTTTTTAAAAGGTTGTATGAAACTTTCAAACAACTCATGGGAAAATCTGAAACGAAGCTAAGGCAAATGGAAGAAAGGAGGCCACAGAGCTCCATGAGAGACCAGAACTAGGCCATGAGACACACAAGAGGTAGAGTCTTAAAACTGATGGAGTTTAGGAGCTGGAGTGTGTCTGGTGGGAACATTTGAAATCTGTGGCTTTGGAACAGTGTTCGGCTTCCTCCTAAGGACAGGCATGGAGGCAAAGGTTTGCAAAGGCCACTTACCAGGGCGAATGTCACACAGCCAAGTGTTCTTCCCACAACAAAAGCATTGAAAGGATTGGAAAAGTTCAAAGTTCTACACTTAAAACATGGAAGCAATTGGCAAAAGTTGAATTCTATTTCAATGGCAGATACGTAAAACACTATCTCAAAAAAGGCAATTCATTTAATACAGGGTAGATAAAAAGGGAAACCAGGTTTTTTTAAAAAATGAAGAATAATGTGAGCTTATTCCAGGAAGGAAAAGAAAGAGATGTACAGGTCCAAGTCTTTCACGATGGGATGAGATTTAGTTGGAATAGAAGACGCCTCTACCAGAATCTGGACTGCTACAACCACAAGCTCCAGGTGAGAGGACTTCTTTTTAAATTAGGTATTTTCTTCATTTACATTTCCAGTGCTATCCCAAAAGTCCCCCATACCCTCCCCCCCACTCCCCTACCCATCCACTCCCACTTCTTGGCCCTGGCGTTCCCCTGTACTGAGGCATATAAAGTTTGCTTGTCCAATGTGCCTCTTTCCAGTGATGGCCGACTAGGCCGTCTTCTGCTACATATGCAGCTAGAGACACGAGCTCTGGGGTGTACTGGTTAGTTCATATTGTTGTTCCACCTATAGGGTTGCAGATCCCTTTAGCTCCTTGGGTACTTTCTATAGCTCCTCCATTGGGGGCCCTGTGATCCATCCAATAGCTGACTGTGAGCATCCATTTCTGTGTTTGCCAAGGCCCCGGCATAGTCTCACCAGAGACAGCTATATCAGGGTCCTTTCAGCAAAATCTTGCTAGTGTATGCAATGGTGTCAGCGTTTGGAGGCTGATTATGGGATGGATCCCCGGATATGGTAGTCTCTAGATGGTCCATCCTTTCATTTGCTTACAGGATTACCCCTGTAGGCTCCCAGAGCAAACTATCAGCATTGAGGTACAAAGGACTTCACAGATGTTTACAGTTCAGGCCCTTTGGTTATAGCCAAAATGAGTAGCCAAAACTACAGGCTGGTTTTCAATAATGTATCCTAACTCTAAGAAAATATCCCTCCCCAAACAGGACAGTCTGTGGACTTCATGGTCACACATCTGGGGTAGAATGCCCAGGACTCCTTTGCTATCCATCTCAGTCGCCACAGCATTGCATCCGAGGGAAGGGGAATGCCTGTGTGTTTGAAACAGGGTTGTTCTGCCCTGTCATGGGCTTCTGATACTGAATCCCCAGTAATCTGGTTGTAGGGGGAGGAGCTGATACTAAAATCTGGTTCCCTAATTGTTTCTAGATTATGTCAATAAAGACAGCAGAAGCTAATCGCTGGGTGAAAGAAAAAATGGTGGGTTTTCCAGGTCCCAGGAGGAAGAGGAGGAAAAGAAATAGAGAGGGGGTGTTTCGGTCAGGCTTTGGAAGGAGAAACATGAAGCATGTAAGGCCTGAGGGCAACTGAACCAGTGGCAGTCTCCACCACCAGCGGAATTCTAACAAGATAGCTGATGAGTTTAGAGTTATAGATTCTGCGCCCAACGGTTGTGTTATATGGCTGATTTTAAAATATTAAGGCTGTCTGGTGTTTTCTATCCACCACGAATCAGGTGGGCAAGAGAAAGGGCATAGCCTGGGTGGTGGTTAGAGGATTGGTTGATCGGTGTAGAGTGATTGCAGCTCCCAGCATTGAAAGGAAAAGTTGAGTGAGCCAGAAGGGACTTCGAGAATCTAGCTGTCGGGGCGGGGTGAGATGGCTGGCCTTGGCAGTGGTTGATCTTCGAGCATAACAAGTATAGCTAGTGCAGGGGCTGCGGCACAGAGCAAGGGGTGAGTGTGAATTTAAAATTACATGCCACATTTGGTTATGAAAGTCCAGGGAGTTTCACGAGCTTTGTAACATGAGCATTGTTGTGGCATTTTCCTTGTCCAGCCCTGTGATCTTTCTTCTCTCGTGCCCCTTCTAAGCAGGTACAGAGAATCTTGTAAGTTACCAGTCTTCAGGCCTCTCACCTCTCACCTGATGCACACAGGTGCATGTAACTTTACGCTCGGGTCTCACAGCAATGGAAAGAGGCTGGACATGTACTACATATAGCAGCTCTCAGCCTTCCTGATCTTTCAGCCCTTGAATACAGTTCCTCATGTTGTGGTGACCCCCAACCATAGAGTTATTCTGCTGCTACTTCATAACTGTGATTTTGCTACTGTTATGAACCGTGATGTAAATATCTGATATGGAGGATATCTGATATACAACCCCTGTGAAAGGGTCGTTTGACCTCCGAAGGTTGAGAACTGT
Organism: Mus musculus; assembly: GCF_000001635.26. Taxonomy (NCBI): domain Eukaryota; kingdom Metazoa; phylum Chordata; class Mammalia; order Rodentia; family Muridae; genus Mus; species Mus musculus. Next base: position 146,632,782 of record NC_000069.6, on the reverse strand, counting down.
TGTGCTGTGTATAAGGTGCAGCCAGGATTTTAATGAGTTTTCCTGTCCATCGGCCACACCCTTGCTATGACTTGGATGAGTGTTCCCAAAGGTATTTGGCCTCCAGAATGGTATAACTGAGAGACAGTGGAGCCTTGAAGAGCTGGGGCTCTGTGAGTCATTCTTATAGGTCACTAGGGTACACTATTCAAGGACCCCAGAATTGTCCTCTATGTCTCCGTTTCTGAGCTGTGGTGTTAAGTTCCTCTGTGTGTGTCCTCTCCATAGGATGTGCCACCCTTGCAAGAGGCCCAATGCAGAATGGTCAACAGAGATCTCTAAAAGCTTGAGCCAAAATAAACCCCTTTTCTTTTAAAGTTAATTACTTCAAGTAGTTCTTTATAGCAATGGAAGTCTACTGCCAACGCACCTGAGACCAAAGTAGAATAAAGTGAAATGGAGCAATTTCTCAACAATACTAAGAGCTTCATAGAGACATTTCTAAAACAATGTAGACTTTATTGTTTTAAAAATAAAGGAATGGCTGGAGAGATGGCTCAGTGTGAGGAACACTAGCAGCTCTCCCAGGGAATCAGAATTCAATTCCATGGCAACTCACAGCTGTCTGAGACTCCAATCCCATGGATCAATGCTCTTTTCTGGCTTCTGTGGGCACCAAGTACACACATAGTGCACAGGCATACATTCAGACAAAACATTCATGCACATGATAAAATCAGTATGTTAAAAAGAAAGAGCATTTCAAAGCACAGAAAAGTTACTGGGTTGTTCATATGCACAGGTCTTAACCGTGGCTTTCTAAAGTCGTCTGTTTTAAACTTTATAGAATAACATGTACATGAGTAATGTCTGTGATTGATATAAAGCTAATTGCCTCTCCACTCTGAACCCATTTGAAGTCATCAGTTATGCTTAAATTCCTCTGATCATGAAAGCAATAGGTTTTCATACTTGGAAGAGTTAGGAAAGTACATAGCCAAAGTAAATCTCATCCCTGCGTCCTGCTGCCCAGAGTCCTTGTGCCCATCGTATTTCAGAGAGGTGGGCTAGAGCCTCCTTTCCAAGTCCATATTCACCCAGCTAACTGTCGACTGGCTGAACACTTAGCAAACGTAACTCTTTATACCAGAGGGATGGATGCGCATTTCTCAAGGGAAAGCAATGTATACTTATTTTAATGTCCCAATAGGTACTAAGTATTCTGCAAGAGTTGTAAAAATCATAAAAGCAACACAATCAGGTCATAAAATCATTATTAGGCTAGAAATAAATTGTCAGTTGCAAATGCCAAAGGAGTTTGTTTTGTTTTTGTTTGTTTGTTTGTTTTCATGCTCTTATCTTTATTTGTGCTGATAGAGGAACTTAAAAGTATCTTTTAAACATTTAAAATAATGTTTTTATTAATTATTTGAGAATTTTATACAATAAGTTTCATAATATTCACTTCCCATCCCAGTTTATCCCAAGTCTTTCTCACTCACCCAACTTCATGTTCTTTCTCTTTCCCACTGAGGCCAGTTTGGGTTTATCGGACCACTTCTAGGCATGCAACCTGGTGTCCTTCAGTATGATTGACATACCAGGTGTCACACCCCTAAATGAAGCTGACTTTCCCTCTTCCAGCCTCAATCAAACACCAATAACTCCTGAGCTAGGATTGGAGTTTCATGCCCACCCGCCTTCCTCCATGTGAGTGCTAGTCAGAGTGCCAGAGTTTTTAAAAAACATTATGGTGACTTTTTTTTTCACATGGTTTTATTCTGTTTTCAGTTAGACCCAGACATATCCCTAGGATGATGACAGTGTTTGCTTCTGTGTTCAGATTAATCAATGTGGCGGCAGCCAGTACTTTACGATTATGTCCTTATGACAATTGGATTCTAAAGACGGATTCAAAGGCAGAGAACACAAGAACAGCAAGGAGAACTATCACTGTGATTCTCCTAACATGGCCCAGTAATTTTTAAGGAAACTGCCCATGGCCGTGGAGCAGGTTGGGCCTGCTAACATGGGACTCCACATACATACCACTACAAGTTCCCTGTTGAACTAGGAACAACAATAACAACAAAGCAATTACTTCATACAGAACAAAGCAATCAATATCCTGAGTTGAAATTTTTGCAGGCAAGCATACAGTATTCCCCAGCATCGCAACCGGCTGGAGCCATGACGTCACAGCCTGGAAGGCAGCTTCCTCTTGACTGTCCCTGTTATTTTGCCGTAGGGATTGTCGAGAGGCAGCAAAACCTGGAGAGGAAGCACAGGGTGACGTCAGAGAGAGCGGTCTCCTTACAATGAGCCAATGTTAAAGCGAGGATGTCAAATTGTCAAGGAAGAACACTTCTCTGCAGGACAGTGGCTTCGAGTCTAGCAGGGCCGGAGCTTCCTTGCTATAGTTGGTCGATGAGCTGCTTTCTCAGAAAGTATAGAAATTTTAAGTGTTCTGTATGGGGTTTGGGGTTATTGTATCTATGTGTGGATGTGTGTGTGTGTGACCTCTGTGTGTGTGTGTGTGTGTGTGTGTGTGTGTGTGAGAGAGAGAGAGAGAGAGAGAGAGATGTGTGTGTGTGTGTGTGTGTGTGACGTGTGTGTGTGTGTGTGTGTGTGTGTGAGAGAGAGAGAGAGAGAGAGAGAGACGTGGGGGGGGGCAGGGAACTGAGAAGGGTGTTGCGTGTGTCACGTCACTCTAGGGGAAATCAGAAGGTAACTTTATAAAGTAGCATCTTTCTGTGACCTTTATGTGGGTTTCGGGGTTCTCACTCAGATCATCAAACTTATATATCAGTGCTTTTTCCTATGGAACTATCTCCCTGCCCTCTGCTCATCAGTTCTGCTAGACTGGCTGGCCCGTGAGCTCCAAGGGTCCTACAGTCTCCACTTTCTCCGTGCTGTGACTCCTGACACATGTCACAGTGCTTGGCTGTTTCCATTGGAGGCTGAGGACCCAAGCTCGGGTCCCTATGCTGGCAAAGCAAGTGGCTAAGTGACCACTCCATCCCTCCAGTTGCCAAGAAGCATCTTGTTTGTTAGTCCTTACGATATGGATGTCTCAAAATGCATTATACGATCCTGCTTTGTAAAATTCGGTGAGTAAATCTGACCTTCTCTGATAATTCATTCTGGACATCAGTCACTGTCCATAGCTAGAATTCAGCCACACCCCTCAGAGCATTTGAGGTCCACAGGGCTGTGAGCACAGTGTGGACTGTCTAGACTGCTGTGTTTTAGAGTCCTTCTTCCCACCCTGTCATGGTTGCTACCCAGCTGTTGTCACTGTGCCTCAGCTTCCTGCTTCTCTTATGTTGCCTTCACGTGGTACATGTGTGTGAGGACACTTTATTCATGGATAAGGATGTGTGTGTGTGTGTGTGTGTGTGTGTGTGTGTGTGAGAGAGAGAGAGAGAGAGAGAGAGAGAGAGAGAGAGAGAGAGAGAGAGAGAGAGAGAGAGAGATTCTTGAAAGAGCTCAGGGCTACTGATTTCCAGGCCAGGGCTTTAATCTACGAAGGAACTTTCTCTGCAGCATTTTATTTTGCTCTCTACAACACCCAACCACAGCCTACTCCTCCCGGTCCCCCTCATCCCTATCCCTCCCATGCCCACCCCAGCCTCCACATCCCACCCCCTCTGCAGCAATAATGCATCCACCTAGCTCTGGAGGGGATGATGCAAGCCTAAGGCTCTGTAGACACCTCAGAAACCCTCGAGATTGTGCCGCGAGCTGAGCGTTAGTCTGGTTGGTCTTTTTTCTGTTTCTAGCTCATTTGTTTTGCCTCTTGCGGACATCACTAAGATTACTTTCAGATCTATCTCCTGCCGTTCAGTGAGAACTCATCCCCCAAAGGCTTCCGTCCTCATTCACAAAGGCAGCACACTGCCTTCCTCTCCTTCCTCTGAGGTAACTAGTGTTGCCTGTCCTGTCAGCTCAGTGAGCAAGGGGCCAAACTTTCCCTCTTCCACCAGCCAGGGCCCTAGATCACCTCCTACAAGTTATGCATGCCTGGTGCTCATTGTCCAGCACCAGGGCCAACACCCACATATGGCTGATGGTTCTGAGCCAGTGGAGCCCACCAGCACTGTTTGCAAAAGAGAGATCAGGTACTGGGGCGGGGGGGAGGGGGTTGTTGAGAGACTCCTGGTCAGCAGCTCTAAGTTTCTAGAGACTCTTCGGTTAAGCTTATGCATCGGAGAGTGTGGTCTCCACCCACAGAAACATTCAAATAGACACTAAAAGCAGTTACCCAAAATGGTGCTGCAGAGGGGTCAAAAGGCTTATCGCTGAAAATGTCCCTGGGGCAGGGTCAGTTCTGATTTCCCAGAACGTGACCATAGAGGCCACCAATCAGGTCTCCAGGCTGCCTAGTCAGACAGTTTGATTGTCACAGCTAAAAGGAAGTTGGGGCTGTGTGTTTCCTGAGACAAAGGTTCCCTTTGAAAGCAGACATTTCTCGTTCTTGTCATCAGGAGCACAAACACACTTTCATGTCTCCCAAATGTATTGTGTGCTGCTGAATTGAGTGTTTAATCAAAAGGTGGGCATGATAAAGGAAAATGAAAATACAGCCTTCCTTTCCCATTGCCTCATGATGGAAGAACAACGCAGCTGCGACCTTCGGTGGCACTTTCCCAAGGAGATCTTAGAGCTGTTTCCTTGGGCACACTCTGTTCTTCTCTTTGTTCCTCCCCGAAGCTAGCATGCCTCCTTTGTGATCTCTCATCCACTTCTGGAGTACTCAGCCTCGGGCACTGAAAGACCCAGAGCCAAGGAGGGTTCCACTCAGTGCTGACTATAAATATTATCCCTAGCCAGCAGCTGCTACAGTTGTCCCAGGTTGACGAGGAGACTGGAGGATGATGGTGCATGAATGAGCTTTCATTGTTTCTAAAGTCTCTTACCTCTTCCTTGTTGATCAGTCCCATTTTGGACATGTCGATGTTAAAGTAGTGAATGTTCGGAAGGCTGATTTCCATGTCTTCTATCTGGAATCCACAACAGCATGGGTTAATCTGAGCACCTGAGACTCTCTCCCTTCCTCCATCTAACTCATCCATCCCGACCACTTCCTGTGACCATGATTGTATCTTAAGGTACACTCCCATGATCCTCTGCTGCCAATTGCTCCCTCTGTTCATCCACACTAGTCTTCCTATGAAATTGATAGCAGATCCATTCCTCTCCCTTCAATATTAAACCTTCTCTGGATACCTCAGGCTCCTTGAGGTGGGAATCTAGGAGATCCCCTCCACACCCAGTTGGCCTTCAGAAACTGGCCAGTCAACAGTCTAACATCTTCTCCACTCCATCCCTCCACATAGTATGGTCCCTAACATTCATAAGTCCTGGAATAAGTGTAAAATTATAGACTCATATACATGACATAAAGATTTAGTGAACTATACTCTACTTTTCTAATGGACAAAAGTACTCGTGTTAAATCTTTAAGGTCACATTGTAATTTAAAATTCTGGCTCTTTGTGATACTGTGCTGGGGCATGACATCATGGGAAAAGCCAACCCAGCCATTGAGCGAGCCCATCTTCTCCCTTGGATCATGTAGACAGATACTCTCTTTGTGTGCCAAGCCAAATTCATTTCTCCAGTCCACTTGTAGACCTAAGAATGTGCTGCCTCATGAAATGAGCCTTCACCCACAGAACAGGTTTCTAGTAGACATCCGCCCAGGTTCTGAAAAGAGTCTCCAGACTATTGGGTGAAAAATTCTTGGGCAGCTATAGGCACCTGAAGGGTTTATCAGCTTCGTTTTACCAGCTCTACCCAGTGGAGGTAGGCACAGGCAGAGGAAGAAGATGCTACAGTGCTAACCAAGGAGAGGTCAGGCTGGTCCAGGCAATGCTTCTCTTAATTCAACATAGCCTTGGCCCATGCTGTCTTGGCCACACCTCTGTAACATCATCCTGCAAGTCTCCTAGCCTGTGTTCCATTGTGATTTTTTTATCATATTGCTATCTGTGATCACTCTAGAATGCAAATCTTACCATGCTATACTTTGCTATACTAAGTGGCCCCCAGAGACTCAGAATAAAGCATAGACTCTAAGGTAGCCTACAAATGTCCTCTTGACCCATTTCTACCTTATGCCTGCACATGGGAAAGTGCTTCCCTCTTAGCATGTCGCATGTGGCTGGCCCTTAACAGTAAATGTCTGTGTCATGCTTGTCTCCCGTTTCCACATTTATCCTGTCCCCTAGCGCTTGAGTATAAACCCAGATTACCCCTATCGTTCCTGAAGACTCAGCACACTCCTCTCCTAGAAAATCTAGCCGGTGGCACCTCTTACACCTCAGTGAGACTGTCCCCATATTCACATAATAACCTATTAGTTGATCTTTTAAATTTTTTACTTGTTTTCTTTGTTCACATAATGATGAAATATTTGAGGGTAGAGACCATGTCTACATTATCTTTGTATCCCTTGGGTCCTGCCAGTGACACAATAGATGATAAATGGGTGGATGGATGGGTGGATAAATGAGTAGATGGATGGGTGGGTAGGTGGATGGATGGAAGGAAGGATAGGACAATGGATTGAATTTCTCTACACCTATCATTTATACCTTGAAACATACAACCTGTGTCTAGTTATCTCTCTGTCAAGGCATAGAAGTGGTCTGAAATTGAAGTTTAAGTCTGCGGTAGGTTGAAGGAACTCAAAGGAGTTTCCATCAAAACTGCAGCACTGTGGCAGCGGCCTGTGTTTTTAGGTTGAACAGATTTTCCCATGTTCTGCTGTCTTCTCACTTGCTATAACAAGCTTTTGAACAACAACAGATGTCATTTCTCAAGTGTCTTCCACTCTCCTATTTTAGCACTCAACTCTTCCTCAGAGCTGACAGGAGACACAGCTCCTCACCGTCCTCCCAATACAAGTGACAAAGCATACCTCAGGAAGCTGGCTCAGGGACAGCACTTGTATATCATAGAGGGTCTTCTGCACGGAAGGTGAGTATTCACCTTTGTCATAGGGCCCAGCAAATTTCTGCAGGACAATGTCCCGGACAGCGCCCCTAGGACACAAAGGTGGAGATAGGGGAAGCTCATCTGATTTGTTAGGAATGCATTATAAAGCTAAAAAGTAGGAATGCCCAGAAAGCCATCTTATGGATCATTTTAAGGAAGGATCCTTATTCTGTAATGCTAAACTGAAAACAAGCAGAATCCATTTCATATCCCTTCCCACTGCTCTCACTCTCAAACACACACACACACACACACACACACACACACACACACACACACACACACACACATACACCAACACGGCATTAAACAAACACTAAGGAGCTACCTCTTCGCATAGTGATAGTTGACCCAAATAGCATTTCAGCATTAATCTTCTTCCATGTACGCAGACAGGGAAGAGTGACTCCCAGACACACACCCTCTCCCTGCTCATGGCTGCATCCTTGAGCTTCCTTCTCAGGGGCTTAAGTCAAACACCATGTGTGACGAAAACCACAGAACCTTCAGTACAGCTGAGGCAGTGTGGTGATCACCCCGCATCTGGAGATGGTGGATCTGAGCTTGCAAGTTAAGCTGAGGCCTTTGCCTTTCCTGGGAGGCGGAAGCTCTCCCCTGCCTGGCAGCGTCAGTATGATGATTCTCATAACACCAACATGTCAGGCCCAGGAGTGAGCGCAGTGTGATCTATATTTTAACAATATTTTGAGTAATTCTATTGTGCATGTATGTCTGAGAGTCACTGATATAATTTAAAAGGAGGGGCTGGGAAGATAGCTTTGCCATGTGAGAATGGGGGCCTAAGTTCCATCTCCAGCACCCACATTAAAAGCTGCACATAATATTGCCTGTTTAACCCCACCACTGAGAACACAGGCAGATCCTGGCTTAGCCAGCTAGCCTAGTTGAATCAACAAGTCGCAGGTCCCAGTAAGAGGCTGGTCCCAAAAATCAAGGGGGAGAACTCATGAGAAACACCATCTGGAGTTGTTCGGCCTCCACATGCATGTGCATACAAGTGCGCACACACACACTCACACACACCAGGGGGCAGTCCCAAAGAACTAGGAATTTGAGTTGACAGTTTCCTCTTTGCTCTAGGGTCCCTTTAACCTGCCCAGTTTTAGGTCCTAGCAGTTGCTCGCCAACCATACCAGATAGCCTCGAAGTCCACGTCCCGTCTCTGGTAGCGCCACTTGCAGTACACTTGAGTGGCAAAGCATCGGTCCTTCACCTCAGGGAGGGTAGTGAACTGGTCCTTGAGGAACCCTTCAAACCCAGACTGGGTTGTTTTCAAGACCTTGAGGTCTTTGATTCCAGAGTGAATGACGGGAGGTCCTGTGCCAGACAGAAGGGTAGCACTGAGTGAGTATAAGCAGAACCGTGTCTTCACCAATCACTTGTCTCTGGTGGTGGTGCTGGGGGCGGGGGGGGGGCGTCCCTTCTCTATGGATTGCCAGACTCTCTGCCCCCTCAATAGAAGGGTCAAGAATATATTGATCTATGCTGAGACAACTTCCTCCTAGTACCTGCAAAGGTGTCTCAGGCAAGCCATCGTATGTAATGCAAGATGCCAGTCATTCAATTAGCAGTCTGATATGAGCGATGGGATCCACCGGAGAGTGCCTTCTCTCTGACTCTGAGGTCCCTTTCCTGCAGTGTGGCCTCTGGTTGATCTACAGGGGCTGGTGACGCCAGTCTCCACTGTACCCTGAGGACATCTTGATGCCCTGGTGGGTATCATAAGTTCAACCAAGATCAGACATCCTCATTAGTGAGTGGTGGCATGGGCCTGTCTGGGAGCAGACAGAGTGGGCCACGGATCAAGGCAATCTACTTGCCTTGGATTTCCCATGAAATTGAGTTCTACGATTCTACAACCTAACCTAATATATAGCTTTAATCTGAAATTAGGTCCATGCCCCTAACCCAGATATATAGATATAGATATAGATTAGATAGATAGATAGATAGATAGATAGATAGATAGATAGATAGATAGATAGATAGATAGATGTGTGTGTGTGTGTGAGAGAGAGAGAGAGAGAGAGAGAGAGAGAGAGAGTGACAATCACTTGCTATAAACAGCAAACACAGCAGAAGCATTCTTATGAAATAACCGTCAGCCGCACATACTGAAGGCAGTGTGCCCATACTGCTTGGTAACATTGTGTCTGGGTCAATGGAGCTCGTTAGAGTGTCATTCCCTATAAACCAACATCAAAGATTTCTTAAAAGCAACCCTTGTTCCTTCCCCATGCCATCCATTCTATGTTACACTCTGTTTAATAAAACGGAGTAAAAGCCCCTTGTTAGGGGTGGGACAGACAGACTGACAAGACAGGAAGGCACAGACTCAGACCACAGACTGGAGAAAACAAGACATGAGGAGAGAAGAAGATCCAGACCTGAGCTTGCTCTTGGCAAACGACTCCAGGAGGAAACCTTTGACTCCTTTCCCTTCACAACTTACCCTGAGTTCTCTGGGGTCGGCACTGATACATTTAACCAAATCAAGGACAGGCTCATGACAAATCCTATCCTTCGTGGCCTGTCTAGTTGAAAAGTCAAAAGTCAGAGTTCTTGGACATCACTATATGGTCTTAGTAAAAGGAGAATATAATTCACAGTCCACAATTAAAACCCAAGGGCCAGGCATAGAAGTCCACCTTTATGATATCAATGCTTGGGAGGGTAAGACAGGACAAACACTGAAAATTAGAAGCCAGCCTGGGCTACATAGAAGCCAGCCTGGGCTACATTTGGGGTTTTATAGCAAGAAGGGTGAGAAGGCACCACGAAACTCTTAAAGTCCCATGGTGTGCCTTGCCACCTGTGTGGCCTCAGTTGCTGTGACTCACTCCAGAGCCAGATAAGCACTACCTACATTTTGACATTTCTGAAGCTACCATCAGAGAATGCGATGGCCAGAGGTTAGCGGTAGATCTGCTGATTCGGTATGTTCTGATTAAATAAAGGGCTCTGTAGAGAACGTCCTCAGATAAACTGGCACGATGGAAAAACTTAACTTTCAGAAGTTCTCACTGGATGCTGTACTTGACGAAAGACCAGGAGGAAGGTGCCAGCAGCCCCTGAACGCCTTCATCTGGCCCAGTTTGTCTAACTTTATATTTTGTGCTTTTTCCTTCTGTTTCAGGTACAGAGCGACCCAAGTTCTTCTGCATGCTAGGTAGGTGCTCTGCCACCACAAGTACATGCTCAGCCTAGATTCTAAAGGGATAAAGACACTAGCTCCACATCACCCATAGGTAATGGCAGTGGGTTTCAAACCCAAGAGAACAGCAGAGCCCACAACAGGAGAAGTTGAGTGGAGAAGTATAAGGGTGATTTATGTCAAGGGGCAACAACATCACAGTGGAGTCCCTGTCTTGCCTAGAGAGCTGACGTCCCCCTCACCGTCTGTCAGTTTCTCACACTCTAGGTAGCAAAGGAGAGGAAATGGGCTGCAACTTTGGCTGACACCATCCAGTTTGTAAGTGTGCTTTTGGCTGATAGCTCTCCAAGACATTTTCTTACTTAGTCCTCAGCGGACTCCAGAGTAAGTATCTCTGTGCAGGAGACTTTCATTTCTGCACCCGTCCTCACAGTTAGACATGGGCGGAGGTGAGGTTTAAATTCAGCCTCACACCACGCGATTCCGTGATTTTCTGCCCCTCTTTTAGATCATTCTCCATCTGTGCAACGTTTCTCCTCCCTGAAGCTCTTTGTCTCTTTTCAGTACTTCAAAAGGGCTTCCCAGGAGAGTAGAGGGATGCCGTCTCCCATCCACAGCGAGCGTTCGGGACTCAGCCTTTGAAAAGCATCTCCTCCATCCACTGAATAGTGAAGCATCATTTTCTGAAATGGCCCCTGTGCATCTCGAAAGTATGGTATTCCTTTAAAATTTTACAGGGCCTGCCGAGATGGCTCGGCAACTAAGATCAGTCACTGTCCTTGCAGAGGACACAAGTTCGGTTCCCAACACCCACGTGGGTGGCTCACAAGCACCTGTAACTGCAGCCCCTGCAGGGTTTGAAGCCTCTGGACTCTGTGAGCACCTCATGTGCATGTGCTTAACACAGAAACATGATTTTAAAAGGATAAAAGCAAATCTTTAAGAGGACAATTTTCCTATGAGTTGCTAGGAAAAAGTAACTCCAATCATTGCATTACACACAAAGTTATGGGATCTAAAATGCTTTCACCGATATCTCCTTCTGGAAAACAAAACCCCCGCCCCTCCAAATGAAACAGAAAACAGCCCTAAACCAGAACTAAAACAAATAGAACCCCTCAAAGGCGAATGAGAAGGTGAAGAGAAGAGAGGCTGAAGGCTCTGTCTCCATCTTCTCCAGTGCATCTATGTGACTTTGGTCCCCAGCATCTACTTTGCTCACCAAGCTTTGGCTCCTCCCGTAATCTTACTCATCAAGACACTGTTGTGTAGTGTTGTGTACCTAGAATCCCCAGCTTTGGCATTCAGAGTTCCCTCAGATCAAGTCCCAATGCCCTTCCTACCACAGCACTCTCCGTTTCCATGGAAACAGTGCCTCTGGAGGAGTCACTTCCCCTCTTCCTATCTTGATTTTCTCATCTTTGGGATGGAGATGGTAGCCATGCCTGGTTTTTTTGGAGTTGATGTGTTTCTAGGGTAACACACATGAGGGTTTCATAGAATAGCCGCTGTGTCCAAGATGCACTGTGAACGTCTCCAGGGTGACCTTGCTGCAACTGGCTTTCCCACAGCCACACTAACCACCTGTCGGATGCTTCCTGTGCCCCACAGGCTCAACGGACTCTGAAACCAAAGGCCTTCATCCTGCGGTCCTCCAGCCCTGGAGTGACACATATCGACCCTGGCTGGCCATCTTGAGATGATTCACTCTCGCTGCACGCTGGAAACAGGAGAGAGGCCTTCCACTTTCAAATGTGCTTTGGCACCGGATTCCCACAGCGTAAGTGCCTTCTGTTCCCAGGGACAGTCAACTACTGCCAGTTTTGTCCGAGTGGAAGCCAACTACTCTGATGCCCTCCTCACTCGGAACAAAACCAACAAAAACCATCCTCTTTGAATGTTGAAAGCATTTTTTTTTTCCTCCTTGGCACACATCAGACCGACTGGATGAAATCAGAGTGCTTATTTTATCTTCTCTGTTGGCAGCGCCCCAGCCTGCTGAGCACTGGTAAAAACCTGAGGCTTTCAAATGCATGGGGCCATCAACTAAAAATATGCCACCACACACACACACTCTCTCTCTCTAAAAAGATCCCAGTTTAGATCCAAAAGAAGTAATTCAACCAGAAGCAGTGTCATCTGGGTACCATGACATGAAAGCGCTCAATCAGCCTGTGACCTTGCCCCGGAAGTCCGCACCACACCTCCCTCAGCACCTCCATGGTCGAGGGTTAGTGCAACAGGAAGGTTTTTCACATTTTACATCACTAGAGTATAATCTCTTCAGCTCCTGGTGTCCTCCTACACACTCGGCAGACTGTGGTTGATCTCTCAGAGAAGCGTGCATCTACCGTTTAGCTCTCGAGGGGAAAGAAACTCACTTCAAATTACTAGGAAACAAGCCCAGAGCCTTACCTACGCATCAGGTGTCAAAAAAGCACAAAAAAGCTTCACTGAGCTGAGGTGGGGGGGAAGAACAGTCATGAAGAGGATAATTGCTTCCATAGTTAACGCCTCCAAAAAGTGGACGAAAATAGCTAAAAGGAGGATATTTTAAAACCATATTAAATCATTCTACTATCAAACTGCAAACTTGTAAAGGATAGAGGCAAAAAAAATCGACTAAGTCAGAGGTTCTCAACCAGTGGGTCACGACTCCTGGGGAGGGTCAAACAAACCTTTTAGCCTTTTACAGGGGTCACCTAAGACCATCGGACAACACAGATATTTACATTAGGAGTCATCTGAGTAGCAAAATTACAGTTATGAAGCAAGAACAAAAATAATCTTGTGGTTTGGGTCATCACAACACGACAAACTGCATGGAAGGGTAGATTCCTTAGGAAGGTTGAGAACCACTGAATTAGGTTTGTCTCTGTGGATCCATCCTGTGCCTCCAGGGACCTTCAAAGTCCAGGCTGTGCGATTCTGGGAGTGAAAGAGATGATGCCACCAGGCAGAGGACTAACTTGGCTTTACCTCAACTAGGCACAGAGCAAGGTGATTTTAGAACCTTGTGTCAGTCAAGAACTTCTCTTAAGAACCAAAGAGCTAATGTGGTACATCTACACAATGGAGTACTACTCAGCTATTAAAAAGAATGAATTTATGAAATTCCTAGCCAAATGGATGGACCTGGAGGGCATCATCCTGAGTGAGGTAACACATTCACAAAGGAACTCACACAATATGTACTCACTGATAAGTGGATATTAGCCCAAAACCTAGGATACCCAAGATATAAGATACAATTTCCTAAACACATGAAACTCAAGAAGAATGAAGACCGAAGTGTGAACACTATGCCCCTCCTTAGAAGTGGGAACAAAACACCCTTGGAAGGAGTTACAGAGACAAAGTTTGGAGCTGAGATGAAAGGATGGACCATGTAGAGACTGCCATATCCAGGGATCCACCCCATAATCAGCATCCAAACGCTGACACCATTGCATACACTAGCAAGATTTTATCGAAAGGACCCAGATGTAGCTGTCTCTTGTGAGACTATGCCAGGGCCTAGCAAACACAGAAGTGGATGCTCATAGTCAGCTAATGGATGGATCACAGGGCTCCCAATGGAGGAGCTAGAGAAAGTACCCAAGGAGCTAAAGGGATCTGCAACCCTATAGGTGGAACAACATTATGAACTAACCAGTACCACGGAGCTCTTGACTCTAGCTGCATATGTATCAAAAGATGGCCTAGTCGGCCATCACTGGAAAGAGAGGCCCATTGGACATGCAAACTTTATATGCCCCAGTACAGGGGAACGCCAGGGCCAAAAAGGGGGAGTGGGTGGGTAAGGGAGTGGGGGTGGGTGGGTATGGGGGACTTTTGGGATAGCATTGAAAATGTAAATGAGCTAAATACCTAATAAAAAATGGAAAAAAAAAAAAGAACCAAAGAGCTGCAGTCCCCATGTCAAAGGATGAAAACAGCTGTCTTAGAAGTGATTATCACCTCTCAGATCTCTCTTCACACACACCCCCTTACTTCTGTTTGCCTAGCTTGTCACCCTTAAATCTACCTGCCCTGGCCCTGGGCTTGGTCACATCACGTCCTTTCTTATCTCTGCCTCTCAGTAGCCTTCCTATCAGTAAGCGGGGCGGGGGTGGGGTGGGGTGGGGAGCTTTCTTTTTCTAATATCTAATACAGTATCTCTTATCTGCAACCCCTCTTTCGCCTTCTGCTTTTCTATCTAGCTTTGTGTTAGCTGGTATACTTTTGTTGCTGTGTTTGCTTTGTTTGTTTTGTGGTTAGAGTCAGAATGGGAGCCATTGGATGCTTTAATAATTGTGAATTTTAATTCAAATAGCTCAAAGGCTTGGGAGCTAATTTAGTTCACATTAGTGATTCAGGCATCATAGTGGTACACAAGCTCAGCTAAACTCCTGGTCTAGCAGAGCCTCAGGAGAGAATGCCTTTATCTTGAAGATCCAATGGCACTTGCACTAGCAGCTGATGCTGTATCTTATATGCAGAGAGCCTAGTTCTCCTATCAGGGCATGGGAAGTTACCAACAGCAGAGCAGTCTTTGACCTTAGGACTGAACAAATTTCTCATTCCTGATTCTCTCAAGGAAATAGCAGACTTTTAAATACTCAAAACTTCAACATAATGAGCTCTCCAAGAAGGAACAATATAATGAGTTTTAAAGCAACATCAGGACCTATGTCATCCAAGACTCAGCAGCTTTCCCAGACTTTTGGTTCAGGGAAACAGGAAGGAGTTGAGTCCACCAAGTGAAACTCAGCCATTCTCTTGGGAAGGACCCCTGGGGACTCACATGGGTGACTACGTGTGGGAGAAGGACAGGAGTCTCACCATTCTATTGGCCCCCAACAAACCACAGGGGCTTATAACACCAGACTTCACAGTAAATGTTGGAATGTATGGATTAATACAAGGGCATTTTTTTCTTTTTTTCTTTTTTCCTTTTTTTTCTTTGTTTTGTTTGTTGGCGCATGTGTTGTGTGTGCATGTGAGTGTATGAGTGTGTGCACCTCCGTGCATGTGTGCAGTGGCCAACACAGGATGCCAAGTGTCTTCTAATATTCTCCTCCTTATTGTCTTGAGACAATGCCTTTCTGGGGGCTCACTGTTCTTACTAGACTGGTAGACCAGAAAGCTCTTGGGATCAAAATGTCTTTTCCTCAAAGTATTGAGGTTTCGTGCACAAGCATCCATGCAATGGGTCCAAACCCAAGTCCTCAGTGTCTTCACGGCTGGAGCTCTGGCCCACTGAGTCATCTCTCCAATCTCCATTGCTTATGAAGATGATGATATCACAAAATCATATCAATTCCTTCCAGTTTAGCACTTAGATAATAAGCAAATTAGGAATTAGACTTTGCCACAAAGAGAATGAACGCCTGTACTCTCAAAAGAGGGGCCGAGTAGAAATGGTTTCACATGCAGAGCCCTGTGTACACACACTTTTGCATCCAGTGCACATGGGAACCTGAATTCACTCACTACACATCAATACTCTTACCCCTTCCCTGCCAGCCCTGCAGGCTATCAGAGTGGCCTGAGCTTCAGATCAGTTGACTGGAACTCCTGGGCAGCTGCCACAGGTCTGTGTGTACCCAGAAGCTTTGCAGCCATCTGCAGAGACAAAAGGCTTGAGCTGCTGTGGGGCTGATCTTTCTGCTCAGCAGTGCCGGCCTAGTGATGAGACCTCAGGTAAATGCTACCTCCTGGCAGGCAGGCAGGAAGAGAGCTCTGTTTTCTTTGATCATCAGCAGTGTCCTGGACTTAACCACTGTAACGTCTGTCCGCATCCACTCCCCTGCCTGAAAATATCTTGGTGGAAATCACCAAGGGTGTCTGCCAACTCTGGAGTTCCTCCCTAGCCCTCTTTTAACCAAGATTTCTTAATCTTCTGTGGCAGATAGCAAATCAACTTCCACTTCTGCTTGGACACTCAGTGAGGCAACATTTTGTGGCCTCCTGCAGTCAGGTGTGACTGTGGGAACCTCCCCAGGGGAAATGCTATGGGCCATCTATGACCTGGTACTTGTGTCTCAGGGGTCTTGCCCTCTTTTTTTCTTCAGTGTCTTTACACCTCCTACTTGCCCATGGCAATTTATGATCAAGGTGAACCCCAAAATAAGAAGTAGCAAGGTAAGGTGGCCTAGGATTCTATCTAACTTCCCACAACTGATATATATCACCTCTTACTCCTGCTCCCCCGAACTAGGTTTATAGGAAGATGTCCTTGTGCTGAGCCATCACATATGGGTCTCTTTGCTTCTTGCTGTCCCAATAAAAACATATTTTTCTTCTATTTCCCTGATAACACTTTTTCTAGATATCTCCTTCTTCTGTCTCTCTGACCAGTCTTCTGCCGAGGTCTTGAACTAAAGATTTTGCTGAAAGGACCCTGATATAACTGTCTCTTGTGAGACTATGCCGGGGCCTAGCAAACACAGAAGTGGATGCTCACAGTCAGCTATTGGATGGATCACAGGGCCCCCAATGGAGGAGCTAGAGAAAGTACCCAAGGAGCTAAAGGGATCTGCAACCCTATAGGTGGAACAACATTATGAACTAACCAGTACCCTGGAGCTCTGGACTCTAGCTGCATATGTATCAAAAGATGGGCTAGTCAGCCATCACTGGAAAGAGAGGCCCTTTGGACTTACAAACTTTATATGCCCCAGTACAGGGGAATGCCAGGGCCAAAAAGTGGGAGTAGGTGGGTAGGGAAGTGGGGGGGGTATAGGGGGCTTTTGGGATACCATTGGAAATGTAAATGAGGAAAAAACCTAATAAAAATATTTAAAAAAAAAAAAAGAATGTTCCCCAGGGCCTTATCGCTTTATCTTCCCTTTTCTCCTGCCACATGATGACTGTCTTGGTTATCAACTAGACTGGATCTGGACACAACTACAACCCAAGCCCCTAAGCATTCCTGTGAGAGACTTTCTTGATCAGATTATTTGAAGCAGGAAGACACACCCTAATTATGGGCAGTGCATCCTGGAGGCAGCCCAGATAAAAGGGCATCGAAGATGGAAGCGTCTGCTTTTTGCCTGCTTGCCTTTACTCTGCGGACAAGTGCAGCCATCCTGTAAGTGACACATTCTCCTCTGGCATCAGAAGCATGCTCTAGGGGCTTCCAACACAGACTGAAGACCAGCAGGAATGCTCCAGGCCTTCCGAGCCAGGTTGGACTGCTGAGACATCCAACCTTACAGACTAGGCGACTAACTACAGGCTTCAATTGTTGGACCACCAGGACTATATCATGTAAGCCAATCTACTACATTACCTTCTGAAATATACATATTTATTCTATCAGTTTTGTCTCTTTGCAGAGCCTGGCCAATAGATTTTATATGTTATTCCTGTTTTATGGAAATAGTTCCCCTTCCTTTTCCATCCCTGGAGCTTCATTCACTTATTGTTCATTTGTTGATGATCCCCAAGCCTATCTCCATCCACATTTCAAAATTCGCCATCTTTAGCTTCCAAACTTTACTCACATGTATATTCTCTCTAGCTCCCAGTCCTCCTCCCGCCAAGTCCTTCCCCTTCACCTTCCAGCTCTCTTCAACCCCTCGTGTGCTGATTACACATCTCAAAGGCTGCACAAAGTATCTCCAACAAGCTGCCAGTCTGTGCATCTCTACCTCTCTCACCTTGTTCATCCCTCCCTTCATCTCTGCAGCAAATCCCCCGGTATCTCACTCACTCCTCTCTGCCTTTCCAGCCTGTTCTCCACACTTTGGTCACAACTTGAACAGAGCATATCCACAGCTTAAGGGAGGAAAGCTTTATTTGGGCTCAGTGTTTTGTGGGATTTCCACCCATGATGGTAGGGAGAGCATAGCAGAGAAGCCTGTGGTGGAGGGAACATGAGGCAAATTCGTGCGTAGGGAAGCAGACTAGGAACTGGAGAGCAGGATCAGAACCAAGAGTTAGTCAACCCCTTCTGCCAGCTAGCTCCCAACCCTGAAACATGCCAGAGATGCCCAACATAGTGAGCAGCTGAGAAACAAACATTCAAAATGAGTGTCTGATGAAGATCTTACAGATTTATACATCCTCTCTCTCTCTCTCTCTCTCTCTCTCTCTCTCTCTCTCTCTCTCACACACACACACACACACACACACACACACACACAAATACACTCATACACACACACACACTCACTCACTCACTCACTTGACAATTACAGACCTCTGTTTTTCTATTGTCAAGCTAAGCAATAATTACAGCTACCCTGGGAAGAGTTGCGTTTTGGATCATCTCTGTTCTGTTATGATGCCTCTTAATCCCTCCATTGTGGTCTCTAACCCATCATGTTGCAATAACTTTGTTCGAGATCTGTGTCCAATTATGAAATCTACCATAGGTTCTCTGAGATTAGGGAGATTTCTGTGCCTCTCCTCACCTACCATCTTTTGTGGTAGCAAAGTCTGCTTGCTCAGTGGATAGAGCGTCAGTGAATGACACCAGAACTTTCCATAGGTGGATTTGATTCTCATCAGCTCTCCTCAGGTGGATATCCAGTCATTTCTAGTCTTTGAAAGGGGGTTGAAGAATGGGACTGAGAATGTACTAAGTTTCCAAACATCTGTAAACATGGATTGGGAGCTATGCTGACCAATATGGTGGCCTCCAGCCATCTGCCGTTAGCCAACATTGAAACATGGCTAACATGGCTGAAGCTGTACTGAAAATACAGCATAGCTACATGTTAGAGACTTGACTTTTAAAAATGAAAATGACTTAGCATTTATTCCATAAATAACATTTTTGGATTCAGCTAAATCTATTATTAAAAATATTTTTCCTCATTTCTCTTTGGTTTCCTAAAATGACTACTAAAAAACTTTAAAATTATATGCAGAGTTAATCAGAGCTGGCTTAGACTCTAATTTCATGACAGTAGTTAGTGTAGATTAAGTAGGAGAATGTTGCCTGTGAGTTAAAAAAAAAATGTTCCCCTTTTTTGTCTCTAAAATCGTACATAGGGAAAGAAGGAAGGGAGAAAAGAGGCTGAGATTGAGGGAAGACAAGATGGCAGGGAGGGAAGACAAGATGGAGAATAAGTCTGTGCCATCTTAGAGAACAGCTCAGTGGGGGAGTCCAATCCCGTGAGTAGGCATTTGGTGATCAAAATTGTCCTCTTGGTTCAATACGACTTTTTGATTTCTTCTATAATAATAGTTTTATATTTTATAATATCATATTTTATTCAAATGCTGAGACAGCCTTAACTAGATCTAGATTTAATTCAAATAGAAAGATTAACGGCTAAAGAAGGAAGAAAGGAACTAGAAATAGGAAAGTTAAAGAGTCTCTTATGCAGATAGAAGTGTTGCCGCCATCTCTGCCTCTAGGCTTCAAAGTTCCTTGCTCCAAATCTGAACAGATTATTTAATTCTGCGTCTCATGACCTCAACAAATCAATGGGACACCAGCTTTAGGAGCCTTATTTAATCAGTTTAATTATCTGATCAAATAATAAGGTCTATGTTATAATAATGTTTCATAGTTTTAAATTGTAAATCTCTTGCTATATGGAATAATATAATGGTCATTGCTATTTTAAATGAGATGCATTTTAAAGAGATTATAATACTATTAGTATTTTATTATGCAAATAAGATATCAGGGAAACATTAGTAATTTCATATATTGGTTACTGGATCATTGGTACAGGATCATGACACTGTACCAAAAACATTGGTTACAAAATATAGACATTTGTATTCTTATCATTTCCAGTGTTTTGCTTCAAAACTGAGTAATAGACAATTTCCAGGACTCAAACTCCAGATTTTGTAACAGAAAGAATTACCACATTTGTTATCTTTCAGTCAAAAGTAGATAAGCTTGTAATGTAAAATCCAAATCACAGTGTATAGTCTCGTCTCAGATGTAAAAGATTTACAAATTCTTTAAAGTTTTCCTCCATGTTAAGAAAAAGAATTGCTTAGGGCCAAAACCAACAAGAACAAAACAAACAAAACAAAACAAAACATCAACAAAAGACACCTGCCGACTCTTGAAGAATAGGGCGGAGAACCTTGTTTCTTACCGTTTCTCATCTGCTCCACCTCACAGAAGTGCGTTCCCGTCGGGGTGTGGATGAATGCATGGACGTGTTTGATCCCATTCTGAAAAGGAGGACAGAGCTTGTGGCCAATCACAGTCCAGCACAAACCACGCTAGCAATTTCTTTTATTAAACTAGTACATAAATGATGAAACCTTTTCAAATCGTTTCCAGGGGACCTCTTCCACGTAGACGTGGGCTCGAGTGACATGGTTAAAAGAAGAGAGGAAGTGCTCACAGATGTTCATTGCAAAGGTCTCGATGTTTCTGATCTGTAAAGAAGGAAAGAGAGAAATACTTGTGATCAAAGACATCTTATTTAAAAGACTCAGCTTGTTTGCTTGTTTTGTTTGTTTTGAGTTTGGGGCTCACTGACAGCACACCCCTGTCTGACCTTGAACTCATGACCCTTCTGTCTACACCTAGGATTATAAACTTCTGTTTCTGGCTTAAAGTATTTTTTTTGTTGTTGTGTTGTGGTTGTTTAAGATAAGCCTCAAAGTTTAGGCCAGGCAAACATCCAGCTCCTGGCAGTCCTCCTGCATCAGCCCCCGAGGGCTGCGGTGAGAGGAAATCGCCACTAAACCCAGCCAAGAGTAACTACTGGATCTCTTTCCTGTTGAGTTGTTTCTCCCAAGGAGAGAAACACAAAATTAGGATCTAAGGAGATAAAATTGCCCCATCCTGGTTTTTCTCAACTGTTCCTGGATTGGTTCCTAGATTTCTTTCACCGAGGAGACTCTATCCTGTTATTACTTTTATTTATTTTTATTATTTTTATTTTACATATATGGGTGTCTTGCCTGCATGCATGTCTGTGCACTATGTTCATGTCTGGTGGTGCCATGGTAACCAGGGGAGGGTGTTGGATACCCTGGAACTAGTGTTACAGGTAGTTGTGAACCACCATGTTGGTGTAGGAAGTGGGACCCAGGTCCTCTGGAAGAGCAGCCAGTCTCTTAACTGAGAAGCCACCTCAGAAACCTGCTTTGCATGAAAGGAAGTGTCAGTGGATAAACACAAAGGAACTGTATTCCTGAATCTTTTCTCAGCGTGCTTGTAATACTGGGTCCTTTCATGAGCCTAACAAATAGGCTGCAGTATTCACAAAGAAGACGACAACCGTTAGGTGTGTCTGTCTGATCATTTCCATAGTGGGAAGACCCACCCTGAGTGTGGGTGTGCCCATCCCATCTCCTGGGATCAGAGAATACAGAAAAGATGAAAGCAAGCTAAGCTCCGGCTTCATCTCTCTGCTTCCTGACTACAGACTACAGGACTAACTGCTTACCCTGAGTGCCAATGTGACTAACCACTTCCCAACCATGATGGAGGAGAGCAGCAATTCTCCACCCGTGGGCTTCCACCCCTTTAGCACTCACTCATCAGATATTTACCTTGAGATTCATAACCGTTGCAAAATTACAGTTATGAAGTAGCAACGAAATAATTTTATGGTTGGGGGTCACCACAGCATGAGGATCTGTGTTAAAGGTCACAGCATTAGGAAGGCTGAGAGCCTCAAATCATGACCCAAAATCAATTCCCTTCCCACCCTAAGTTGTGCCCCCACATCCTGGAATATGGGGTTTTGTGTTACAGCAAAGAAAAAACTCAAACACAAGACAAAGAATTTGACAATAGATTTTGCCTATAAGTAGAGTATCTTATAATCAATGTTCTGTTCAGTGGTGCAACAACAGCCTTCTCCGCTACAAATGCATGCTCTAAAAGCAATAGAGAGTCAAGAAAGCCACGAGAAATGTATTAAGTTTGGTCTGAAATCCTCCCGTGACCTTGGCTTGCCTATTATTCCAATGTAAGGTACCAAGTTAATTACCCAGGAGCTGTTCCTCCTAACTAATGAAGTAAATTAAAGGAATAATACGGAGCAAGCTTTTCTGTAAGCCTGAAAAATTTATGGTAAAAAGGAAAAGTTTAAAAACGGCATACATGCAAAAATAGGTTAAAAGGAAATGAGAGCTTAAAAAAAGCAAGTTCCACCCCCACGCGAGCTCGCATTGAATTTGCATCAGGAAGTAGCAAGCATCTAAGAGTGATTATACCCCTCTGAGCTTCGCCAGGACGTGCACAGTGTTCTTGATGGTGTCTGTAGGGATGATGTCGGAATTATCACCGTGTAGGTAATCCTTCTTGGACCTCAGAGTCAACTGGACCGAAGTTGCCACCTCTTTGATGCTGTGGTATTTTCCATCTCTCTGAATATGGAGAACTTTGACCATGTCTTTCCCATAGCCAGTTCGGACAAATTCCACTTCATCATTCTGTAATGAAAATATAACCGACTGGTTGAGGAAGGCTAGGTGAAGTTAAGCATGCCAGCTGCAGTCTTTCTCGATTTTCATTTTATGAGACAACTATAACAGGTGAGATCCGGAACACTTAGGAAAGCAGTATCACGCCTGAACTTTGGACACTGGTCTTCCATGGGGAAAAGAGGCTTCTTTTCTTTCCGGTATATGATTACCCCGAGGACAGACAGTCAGATGCAAGTGCCCATGGAATCCAGACGTGTGAGGTCCCTTGAGCTGGAGTTACAGGCAGTTCTGAGTCACCTAATGTGGGTTTGAGGAATTAAAGTGAGGTCATCTGCAAGAGCAGTATATGCTCTTAACCCCTGAGCCTATCTCCAACCTCTCCTGATCATAATTTTTGAACCTCCTATGCCAAAGCTACATCCCGTCCGTAACACATGACCTGTCCCTGCAGCAGCTGTGGGGATTGATATCTTGCAGATCATGGACAAAGATGGAGTGGCTTGCCTTTCTTGCCTTGATTTGTAAAGGCAAAGTTAGATACATGTGCCAGTCTGTTAACTCCAAACTATATAGCGGCCACCATGGAAACCAACTTTCTTCTAGAAAATTCCATGACTGTATTAACTGGAAATATTTCCATGCTCCCATATCCATTTTTTAAAAAGTGATGTTTCTGAGAAAAATGCTCTGTGATAATGGAAACAATTTGAAAATTGCCTTTTTAGTTTGCTGCCAGGGAGGAGATGGGTAATTGGTGATAGGGTCAGAATACTCTCAGCAATGCAGAGCCAGGGCCATCTGACTGCAGGGAGAGACATTTAATGAGAGGATGGTGATTTATTCATTAAGACCAGTGTCTGGAGCTGGAGCCTTAGCAAGTGAACACTCCATTTCTACAGCTGACAGCATCCACCAGACTTATTGCTAGGTGTTTGAGAGGAGCAAAGAGCCGTAAAACTGAATAGCTGTTTAGCATGGATATTGAACATTAAGGTGGTTATGAAGGTAGTAAAAATGGAAGCAAGCAGAAAACAATGTACAGTGCACACACAATGCACACACAGTGCACAAACAATCTACAGTGCACACACAATGCACACACAGTGCACAAACAATGTACAGTGCACACACAATGCGCACACAGTGCACATACGTCTGGGTAGAATGCCAGGAAACCTCTCCTGCTGCTCTCATTTAGAATGCTAGGGATTACCTAAAAGTCTCTATGTGAGAAGTCACCATTTCCTCTGAGGAGAACTTAAAGGCATTAACCAACATTAAAAATTATTGTTATTTAAAGAATATGAGGCATGGGAGGCTGTCTTACATTTTGTCTTACAGCTGGGGCAAGCTCTTGTTCATTGACATATGCAATGGTTCAGCATGTCTGGATTGAGCCAGGCCTATCTAGAAGAGAGACTCTTAGAGATGCACCCCAAAGCCTTTGATCCAACCTTTGGGAACATCTTCAAAACAAGGATCAATAAGGCCCTGGGGATGTAGCTCAGTGGGAAGACAGTGCTAGGTTCCATTCATCCATAGCACCACATAGACTGGGCGTGGTGGTGCACGCCTGCAGCTGTAGCGCTTGGGAAGTGGTAGCAGCAGGATCAGAAGTTCAAGGTCATTATAGGCCACTTAGGCAGGTCAAGGTCAGCCTGAGATACACAAGACCATGTTAAAGAAACATTCATGTGGAAAAGAGGATGTCAGTAAGAAATAGGACTTACTGTGAGATATGAAATAAGAGATATCAAGGTTCTTTAAAAGACTGCAATGGTGGCAGAAAAGGAGAACCTGTTGTATTGCTAGCATAGCTTTGGGATCAGTCCAGACCCAATTCTACTTGCCACTCTTAGCCTGGTGGCTTGTGACAAGAGATTGAATGTCACTGAGCTTCAGTGACATTTGCATCTATGGGGATAACCACCAGCATTGTGTCAGGTGGCTGGGGACTCTGCAAGCGCCATCTTTGTTTCTAGCAGCAACAGTGGCCTTGCCAGGCAGTTGAATGTAGCTGCAGCAGAAACAACGTTGGTTAAGGATATTGACTTGTTAACACCAAAGTGTGCTGAGCTTTGGGGAGTCTACCAGTGGGAGGGAGGGACTTGGATGCTTGAGCCCCTGTGATAGCTTGGATGGTGATGGGCCAGGACCAAAAGTCTCTGAGCATATAAATCATATCTATCTTATGGGAGCACGCCACTCCTCAACTCCATCTTCTGCTATCACATATTCAAACCGTAGTAGCCTGGCCTGTGAGAACACCAGGTACCCAGCAGACATGCAGACATAACCCCCGAGCCTGTAGTTCACATACCATCTCTAGTGGCTTGTCTGTTCTCACCTCAGCTCTGATGCTGCCATTCTGAACCCATTGTGGGTCAGAGACTTTCTCTGCCTCAGGCCTTGCATCTTTCCTTTCAAACTTCCCTTTCCTTCTCACTCCCTGACTACCAACCTCTTCACCTGCCTTATTTTCTCCCAGGCATCTGTCATGTCTCCAGTGTTACCTCCTGCAGGTAATCTGTCTTAGCCTTTCAAACATGGAGTAGGTGGCTCCTCTGATGTACTGTCAAGATATTTGCTATTGCCTTGGAATCTTTATCAAATTGTATTGCAAGTACCTCCTCGTGTGTGATTCATTCTGAAGCAATAAACTAGGAGAAGCAGGAGAAAGTTGTGTTGGTCACCATGGCAACTCCAGCACTCAGTGCATTGCCTGAATCTTAAATAGGAGCTTGATAAATGTGTCATGAATGAATGGATAGTGCTACTAACCACCTCCTCTGCTTGCCTGATGACACACAATGGCTAATGAAAACACTTGAAAGATTCCAAGACAGGAAGAGTGGGTTCAGTCCTGATGCCATCAAAAAAAAAAAAAAGTCCCTTTCCTGAGAAAACAGGAACAGGAAGGTAGGCCTTCTGATGATCAAAACCCAAGATCACAGGCATAGGCTGGCCAGAGAAAGAGGCCCATGGTTGGTGAGATGGCTCAGCAAATAAAAATACCTGCCACCAATTATGGTGGCCTCTAAGGACTCATGTGGTGAAAGGAGAGAACCAACTCCCACAACTGGTCCTCTGACCATCACACATGATAGTGTGCATGTGCACACACACACACACACACACACACACACACACACACATCAGAAAATTAATCAATTAACAAGAAGGGGGAGAATCCCAGAAAGACAGAATGTAGTATAGAGGGTAAAGAGAGAGGCCATGACACAAAGTGTTTACATTGATAATACAACAGCATCCACGTAGACTATAGCGATCCTAGGCCCACAATCTTTCAAGGCACGTGAGCAAGAGAGGTCAGTGCTGTTAAGATCCTCAGCCAGGTGTCAGAGGGCTTGTGTATAATCTCAGCTAAGAAAGGCTGATCATTAATTCAAGTCCAGCAGGGGTTACACAGGGAGGCCTTGTCTCAGGAAGCTGGACACCTATGCGAGCTTGAACTGGCTGAGTTTACTGAGAAATGAGTTAGACTCAGAAGGACCTAACCAGCCACATTAGTTATTTCTCTATTGCTGTGATTAAAAACCTATGACCAAGGAAACTCATAGACGACATAGTTGACTTGGTTCCAAAGGGTAAGAGTCCATGATGGCAAGCAAAGGCAGAGCAACAGAAGGAAGACGAGGAGGAGGGAGAGGAGGAGGAGGAGGCTGAGGGCTCACATCTTGAACAGCAAGCATGAAACGGAGAGAGTGAATTCAAAATGGCATGAGTCTTTAAACTCTCAAAGCCTGCCTCCACTGACATACTTCCTCCAGCATGCCCACGCCTCCATAGACTCCCCCCGCCAGCACCAGCCACTGGGACTAATAGTCAATGCACAAGATAATGGGGGACATCTCATTCAAACAACCACAGCCATTGAACCTGAAGTGGGAGCACCAAATCCAGCATGGAATACCTGAAAGAGTCGGTAGATAATAGCCTGCATAAGAACTAAGGCCGGTCTCTGCCAGCTCTGTAGCCAAAGAACAGGAAGTCAGTGTTGGAACCCCACCATGTACAATGCTGGTAGAGATCTACAGCCATGGCAACTATTTAGTGTGTATAAAGGACATCATTTGGAGAGGATGGGCAGCCCTGGTGAGGGTCTTTGTTCAACTAATTCCAAATGGATGTAAATTTATACACCTATATGATTAGAATAATAATTACAATGTCCCCTCTTAGAATCAATGCAAGAAGTACAAAGGAAAAGCATAAAGCAGCCAGTCGGGTGCCTGGCAAACATGTGCTCAATGTTATTTATAATCATCGCGGATAAATAGCAATCACTTGCCCAATTTTGCGTGAAAGAGTCCTTATGGATAGAGATAAATAATGAAGGTCCACTCCAATCCAGAGCCCAGGTGGGTAAGATCAAGGGATATCTGTTCAGAGAGGGTCTGCTTCCCACTGTCTCCCCTCACGTAACGACGGCCTGATTTGAATTTCCGTCCTCACTGATATCCATACCTCGCGAGGTCCTTCCTCAGGCTTGTATGACTTAAGAAGCAAAGCCACAAATGGAGAGACCGTGTCCCGCAGTAATACTCTGACCAGGCTCTGTATAAGACAAACCTCGTTTCTTGGATGGGTTTTGAAATGTAGAGGGATTCAGACTTGTGAACTGTCTACAAATAATGTTAGCAAGACCTCTGAGATTTCAAAGGACTCGCTCGTCTCAATGTCCATGTCTACAATGAGTTTGTAAATGGTATTCTTTCTAGCTGCACTACAGGGGGTTCGGTTGTCGTAACAGCTTCAGAGCTTCTAAGTCTCAAGTCAGTGAAAACTCCTGGGTACCCAGTAGATGCTTATTAGGCAGAGCCATGTATTTCATGAAGATGTGACTAAATCTTTATGTGTTAGCGAGAGCAGGTGTGGGCTTCCCCAGGGCACACACACAGATTTTATTCCATTACGAAAGAGTTGACAGCCCATGAAATATTAAGAACCATTTCACTGTGCAACTTGGGGCCCAAACAGTTAGTCTGGCTTTGCTCAGTCTGATTCTCTTGGGTATTATCATCAACCCTGAGACAGCATGAAAGAGATGATTTGTCATTCTGAGTATGTGACCTTCTGGAATCAGGGAGGCAGTAACATGGGGGATAAGAACAGTGCCTTGGAGTCAGAGCCTGCCAGGGCACCTGGGCAAGCACTGGGGTTTGTGCTTTTGTTTTTGTTTTTTCATTCTTTCCATTTTCCATCTATAAAATGGGATAATGACAGCACCTATCACGTGTACTTGTGAGGTTGCAAGGAGCTGCTCGGGAGAACAGCCGCCCTGAGGTAACCAGAGTCAGCCAGCACCGCTGTCTGGCAGCCAATTTGACCAGATGTGGTAGCTGCAGTGCTTTGACACCAATTCCATTACTGCTAAGCTCTGCTTCTCCCATTGATAACGACAGTGGTGAGACGGTGTCACATGGGTGCACACCAGTCACGTGGCACAGTTGAGCCGTTCACATCTACAGATAAAACAAATCCTCATTGATATGAACTGAGGTTTGAGTGACTCCTAGTTGAATAGGCACATTGAGGAAAACTATTTATATGAAGTGAATATTCTCCTTTGCCTGAGCACTATGTACCCTGCTCGCTGCACATTCCACCATGCATTTTTAAAACGTTAACATTTACATGTTAGTACCGACATGGACCAGACACCCAGGGAATTCTTTGTACTTTCTAGATTTGCAAGAAGGCAGAAACAGGTTCATTTCTCTAGCTATACAACTAGGAACTGACTTCAAGTTCCTGTGATTTTATCTGCCAGTCAACACCCATCCCCTCTTCCTGGAATGCCGTCTTCATTAGTTCCCACCAGTCCTTTCCCTAAAACATGGCTCTTCTCTTTGAACTCAGGGCACTGTAGTCACCAAGCATTAAGACTGGGCTCACACAACAGTCTTTGCCAGATTGTGTAAGCTAGAGCAGGTCCTTTCCACATCTGGCCCAGCATTCAGTGGTGCCCTGTACACCGCCAATGTTTTGTCCAAGACACAAGGCTTTTCACTGGCAGACTATTTCAGGAAAGTTAGGTCATTTTTAGGTCTACAGGGGACATCGTTTTGAGTTCTAAGACACCCTAACAAGCTTCAAGTTCTTCATAAGTGTCAAGAAGATGGAAGTGTGCAGGAAGTGCTCCCCACATGCGTCTAGGTTTTCCTTATAGCAGTTTTTAGTCAGGGTAGGAGAGACGAGTGAGCAGTTATGAGCACTTTCTGCTCTTTCAAAAAACCCAGGTTCGGTTTCCAGCACCCACATTTATGGTGGTTCACAATTATCTTAACTCTAATTCCAGAGGATCTGGTGACCTCTTCCAATCTCTGCAAGCACCAGGCACATGCATGGTGCACAAAACTGCAAGAAAACAAACCCCTCATATACACAAAAGAGAGGTAGATCCTTTTGAAATAAGAATTCTTTGAAGGGGAAAAAGTTGAGGTTGGCTTACAGACCTTAGAAGTTCAAATCATTTTCAGACAATAAAAGAGAGAGAAACCCTTGTGGAGCCAACAGGAACCCTCTCTTGTTAGATGTTATCTGAAATTGCAATCGTCTGGCAAGATTCATAACAGCAGAACCGTCTAATACGCACACCGGTTTCCTTCCCATGGAGTCCTATTTAATAGCTTCTTCCAGCGCTCCATCTTCTGTGGTCTTTCTACTATGCTGTATACTTCAGTCCCTGAACCTCTTTACCCTGTCGGCAAAGGAAGACACTTTGATTGAGGCTGCTGCTGTTGTTGTTAACTTCAGCTCTGTCCAATGTTTAAAAGTAAAGGTTGGTGTAGCATGCATGTCGGTTTGCATCTTTATAGGAATAGATTTAATGGCAGGAAAACTACTGGGATAATCTTAGGCAAAGCAAGAAGAGATTTTTATCAATTTACAGCAACTAGCGTTTTCTCTCGGGTCTTAGAACTAATATAAGGACCATCTCTACCTTTGACAAGAGAGCCATTTTGCATCTAAATAAAATAATTCAGTTATAGTGTGGCAAGTAAGAATTCTAGATAAAGAACTCAGTCTCTATCTGTCTCTTCTCCTCTTCCCCCTCTCTCCTTCCTCTCTCCCTTCTTTCCTCTCTGTTTCTTTCTTTCCTTGAAATCTGCCAAGGAGAGTCTTTATCTTCTCTACCCAGATTTCTCCCTCCTTGAATGTTTTCTTTGGCATCTGTAAATATAAAATCTTCACAGAGGAGAAGGAACGATGACGTAATATTAGAAAGACAAGTACTTATATGATCAATGTTAGTGTCGCCTTGGTAGACTTAGTACATAATAATGATAAGAAGAATAAGTGATATTGTTAGAATAAGAAGAGACAATGTTAGAAGCAGCCAGTGACGGTGGTGTGTGAATGTATGTATGAGCGTGGGTGTGTGAATGTGCTTGTGAGTGTGTGACAGTGTATGTGACAGCGTGTGTGAGTATGTGTGTAGTGTATGTGTGAATGTGTGTGTGTGAATGTGTGTGTGACAGTGTGTGTGTGTGTGTATGAATATGTGTGTGTAGTATGTGTGAATGTGTGTATATATGTGTATCTGAGTGTATGTGCATGAGTATGTGTGTGGTGTGTATGTGAGTATGTGCTTGAGTATGTATATATGTAAATGTGTGTCTGAGTGTGTGTGTGTGAGAGAGAGAGACAGAGACAGAGTCTGCATTATGTTTGCTTTGTTGCATGGGATCTACAAAATACACAAGGAGGCTGTACTGTTGTTGTGTGATTCTGCAGAGTGGTTTAACACTCAGAAAAGAGATGTACACTCTGTTTTAAGTTGATCCTAAAGGATGTTTCAAGGCATACTGCAAGAGAAGAATAAATTCTCGTTGCATCCATGGTGAAAAGAAAGGATGACCTGTTAGCTCACTGAGACTCCAACTGTAGGTACTCAGCTATTTTTACCTTTCACTCGTCATGAGAAGAACCAAGGGAGGAACTAACTACCCTGCCAGCCTCTTCCCCAAAGCCCCAGGATAGGAATCCAGGAAGAAGGGACCCAGGGGCTTCTAGAATAAGGATGGGAAAGCTCACGTACAGAATTGATACAGGCAAGTGCCTGGAAGGAGATGCTGCTGGGCTGTACACACTGGAAGGGTCTGCTGCTCAGTGGCTAAGCTTGGAAATAACACAAGATCAATAACCATGCATTGAGGGCCTGATGCGTGTCAGGAGATTCACAAGTATGGTTTCCTTCAAGTCTTCACAAGAGCTTTACGAAGTACATTTTACAGTCATTATTGAATAAGGAAGGCATCCCAGCCAGTCAGGTTGCCTTCTCAGGACACACTGTTAGGGGATAGAAAGTCAAAATGAGAGCCATGTGTTGCCAAATATTTAACCCTTTGTCACAGTCCCTTCAGTCTACCTGTCAATCTCCTCTGGGTCTTCTCACAAGTGAGGGAAAGAAAACACTGACTCTGACAGAGGAAGGGGATTGGCCACTACCAGACACTCAGTTACATAGCGTTCTGTCATCTAATTTTCTACCCACTGGGACTGACATCATCTTTCCTACTCCTCACAATAGCTCTGTGAGCTAGCCAAAAAAAAAAAAGAAAGAAAGAAAGAAAGAAAGAAAGAAAGAGAGAAATCAGTAGTTTAACACGGACAGGCTCATTAGTGTGAAAGAAGCTGCCCAAAGTCACACATGGCACAGACTGGGGACTGAGACTGGACTGTCTTAGGCAGAAACTTAATAACCCCAAGCTGTCTCTTCTGATACCATCCCTTTTAACAGTGGGAATTCTAAACTCAGATGGCCTGTGTTGACATGGGTGTGTTTATGCTGTCAGCATGAGGAGAAAGGCAGCCCTCTCTGGAACAGATAAGCATTATGCCTTCAGCTGCAGGCATTAACCATTTAAGGTGAACAATGACTTCCACCTGATAAGACCACTGCAGCCAGGAGTGACATAAGAACCACACAGAAGCCAGCCTGGGATGCAGGCTGCCTGCTTCTCTTCACTCCAGCTGCCTCGAAGACTTTCAAACACAGGGATGAAATGACTTGTGATGGCGCCTCCCTAATACTGTACACCCTCTTGTGCTGATGTCTCTCCTTAGGCTTAATCCGTTCTGCGTTTTTATTTTGTGCATACAAATGTTTTGCCTGAGCATGCATGTGTGTGTGTGTGTGCGCGCGCGTGCGTGTGCGTGTACGTGTGCGCGTGCGCGTGTGCCTGTGTGTTCACCACTTACATGCCTGGCACAGAGGTCAGAAGAAAGCATCAGATCCTTTACCGCTGGAGTTCCAGAGCACTGTGAGCCAACTGACCCCAGGTCCCCTCTTAACCAGATCAACAAGAGCTCTTAACCACTGAGCCACCTTTCCAGGCTCATCCTTCCAAGTTCCTTATTACTCCAAACAGAAGTTTGTAAATTCACTTCATCTACTCCACGAAGTCATAGAGCAACATTGACTTAGCACTGTGGCATTGACAAAGCAGTTTGCCATGCTCAGAGATGGAAGGGTAGACAAGGCAGACAGTGCTCTGAGATGCTCAGAGATGGAAGGGTAGACAAGGCAGACAGTACTCTGCTTTTGGAGCAGTGTTTCGATTAAACGTCCTCCTGTGAAAAATCAAATAGTCGGTACTCTGGGCTTCTCAGGCTGTGTTCCAACAACTCACTTCTGTCATTATTGCACCAGAGAAACTAAATACAATACATAGACCAGTGGGTACATCTGTGTACAAATAAAACTTTATTTATAAAAACAGCCAGTGAGCCAGATTTAGCCTACAAGAGTTTCCCCACCACTTCTTAGGAGAAGACTCAAAAAAGAAACAAGTCAGTAGTGACACATTGTGTTAACTAATTATGCTAAACATTAATCCCTCGACTGCATTGATCATTCTACTCAAACAGTAGAGTGAGCTCTGGGGACATGTGGTAGGGACACCAAAGCCAGATTAAGGAAGGCTTCCAGAAGGAACTGGCATTCCAAAGCATCGTGGAGGATGACTGGAACCAGCCTGATACAAGTGATTACCTCTTCCCCTGGTGACACTTTCCTTAGCCACACCCCTTGTGAGCAAGTCTTTGTTCTACATTTGCCCGTCTTGCCTCCCTTTTTTTTTCCAACAATTCAAAGCCCCTGCCTTTGCTCATACAACAGGCACATATCAGCTTTTTCTTCAGTGTGTCACGTTCTAGATTCCTCTCGGTCTATCAGAAGACTTGCAAAATCTGCTCAGAAAGAAAGCTGTGCTTAAACAGATACATCTTATGGGATGTAACTCATACTTCAAAAGCATAAATAAAGCCAGCAGCCTGACTCACGGGAGCCCTCACAGACCAAGTCAGCAGCTGCAGAAGCTGGAAAACCCGCCAACTTTATCTTTGTCTTTTAAACCATTTCACAGATTAAATTTGCAAGGAACATAAACTACAGCCACAAGTGGAAAGCACACACCAGTAGAAAGATATCTTGACAGGGATAGATGATTGGGCATGAGGCAAATAACAAGCAAATATTTGAAAAATTAATGCGGGGGGGGGTGGATAAAGTTAGGAAGCTAAGAAGATGGCTCAGAAGTGCTTCACACCCAAGCACAATGGCTGGAGTCCAATCCCCTCCACTTGCACACACGAGTGCACATGTGCACATGAGTGTGCGCACACACACACCTCTACACATGTGCATGCATCCTTCATATAGACATATGAATAAAAAGAAAAATTCTACTAATGGGTTATTAATCAGATAAGAATCTGTTGAACACAATTTTTAAAAAAGGATTGGTTATTTTTGAGAGGTGGACTACGTAACAGATTGATTCTCTAGAGAATGCAAAAAGCCAAATAAAGACTCAAAGCTGGGGCTGGAGAGTGGCTCTGCAGATGGAGCTCTTCTTGCTTTGGCAGAGGAGCTGAGCTGGTTTCCAGCGCCCGTGTCTGGTTGGCCATAACTACCTGTCACCTCCAGCTACAGGGGGATCCAAGCCTCTGCCCTCTGAGCACACTGCACCTGTGTGCACACAACAGACACACACAATTAAAAATAAAATACAATATTTGTAAGAGGAGCCCAGTGCTAATGCAGACACCAGGAGCTGGAATACATGAATGATGAAAACATACAAGGATGTGAGAAAGGCAGAGAGAGGAAGAGTTGCCCTCTAAATAAGCAGGATTCAAATCTTCCAGAAACACAAGGTCAGTCTATTTCCAAGCCAGGAGCTCTTCCCGGTTTACTTGGTCACATGGAGAAGAAAGCAATTTCTACTGATTTTACAAATCCTTAGGCTGTGAACATAAGCAGCTCGTTTTCACTTCTGGAACCTAACGGCAGCTTTGTGATCAGGGCAGAGGATAATTTCTGTGCTTTCCCCCTTGCCCTCCACACATCACAGTGCTGGGCTTGTGACATTTTAGCAAATGACCCTGGAGTATACACAGCATGGCTTCAGAAGCAAGGGGCATCATGAAAACTATTCTGTCCTGTTTTCAGATTCCTTAGTCAGCAAACCTCAGGCTTCTCTCTATAATGTCACTTCATTGGTTTTAGTAAAAAGAAAAAAGAAAAAGAAAAAAAAAAAAGGACAAGTTGGCATGTAGGAGTTGGGGCCATGCTGGAATCCCTGTAAACTCAACAGCCGGTTACAGTGTTTGACAGCGAAGCGGTTACATAAGGAGTGTTGTTGACAGACAGCCCACATGATAGAGTCAGCTACACCAAAAAAGAAAGTTTATTAAAAGTGTCTTTCCGGACCTTGCAATGAAATTGGATTTAGCAAATGAAACCTAAACACAGATGTCCTTCAGTCCCACTCGCAGGAAGGTAAGGATGGCTAACACTTAAGGGTCATTTACTAAAATGTCACGAGCCCAGCACTGCAATGTGTGCACGGCAAAGAGGAAAGCGCAGAAATTATCCTCTGCCCTGATCACAAAGCTGCCGTTAGGTTCCAGAAGTGAAAACGAGCTGCTTATGTTCTCAAAATGATTCGACAAAGCCAGCACATGACGTGCCCAATATTGTACCTTTCTTAAAAGAAGTGAATGATACTTTTTTCATTTTAAAATAAATTAAACTTCATGCAAGGAATATTTTTATTGTTCACAGCAATTGAAATTGTTTTTCTGAGCACTATTATAACCTATAAATCAAAATGCAGGAAAGGCAGGAAGAACGTTTGTTGATTTACTTGATTCTGGCAGCTCTCTGGTAGAAAGCTGCTGGTCTGCTGGATTAGAACATCATTCAAGCTGTTCTCAGGGCAGTGGGTTGAAATTTTAGGATGAACCTGCACTGCCAACAAACTTGTTTAAAGTATAAGTTCTGGGAGCCTGGAAAATAGCTCAGTTTATAAAGTACTTGCCACCCAAGCATGGGGATCCGAGTTCAGTCCCCCAGAAGCCACATTTAAAAGGCTGGCCATGGTGGCAAGCACCTATAAGAGGATTTCTAGGGCTGATGGGCCAGCCAGCCCAACCAAGATAGTGAACGCCAGGCCAGTGGAAATCCTTACCTCAAACAATTAAGACAGAATGATTGAGGAAAACACCCAATATGAACTTCAGACCTCACTCACACACATACACATGCTATTGTACACACACACACACACACACACACACACACACACACACACTGGATTCCTGACCCCAGCTGGAGGGAGCCCGATTCTGATCATTTGAGATAAAGCCCAGAATTCTGCTCTTTTGTGGGTAACACAGATAAGGTGAGTTTTGTCAGTGGGTCATAGCACTCCTTGGTCCTCTGTCTTAGGAGAAACAGAGCCACAAGCCCTTCCTTTCCTACAAATGAGAGTCCTGAAGAATACCAGCAAGGCTAGTCCATAGAAGTGACCTGATCTTCAGGGCTCTGGTTTGGTCTGGGTCTCCAAGATGACTCCAATCTGAGTCTATAATCATGGAGAGACAGAGCAGAGCCACCGTGATTCCCAGGCATGAAGTGACTAAGCATGACAGCTGAGTGTAGATTCGAGAAAAGTGAAAAAAATACTTGCAGATGTATGTGTATCTATCTACCTTTCCCTCCTCTCACCTTTCCGTAGTTGTCATGGTAATGGGCCATTTTTCCCTCAGCCTTTAACTTCAGGTTCGATTTCAAGAATGAGACGGAATGGTGTGAAGCGAAGAGTGGTTGGTAAAGGGTTTTATTTAACCCCGAAGAGTAGGCGATCAATACTGCCCTGATTGCATAGTGGACAGTGAGACACAAAGGCCTTTCAAAGCCAAATGCCTCGCTGAGTGGTCAGAACCAGGGGTGTGTGGAAGATAATGTCAACATTTTTGCTGAAACTCAATTGAATTTGCTCTTAGTTTGAAGCAACCTTCAGAATAGTGGTTAGAAGTTATTCCCTTAAAGACAGGGGTTATTATAGGTTATTAACCTATTACATAGGCTACTATAGGACAGATCCTAATTATTAAGAAGGCAAAGGCTTTGTTGTTTCTAGCTAATGTATGAATTACATGCATTTACACGTACGGATAGTCAACTAGAAGAGAAAAGAAACACGGAACACACCTTACTCAACATCTGTTTGTCAGGAATTCCTTTTCTCGAGCGCTTCACATTATTGAACTCACATCAAAGAGTTAACTACATGGGTAGCTGAGTAAATACCCCTTTCCCTCCAGATTTTTCTATGACTTTTGCAAGCTAGTCGACAACTGAGCACAAAGGCTCCCAGAGTCACACTGGAATGTTGTGACAGAACCCATCAGATGACATGGGACTCAGCCTCTTCTGTTTGTGCCCAAACAGTGAACAGCAAAAGTGAACCGACCCGCAAGGGAGCCAACGCGGCCTGAGAAAGACCTGACACTCTGACTCCACAGTCCCCTGCATGGAATGAAGGCCACAGATAGAAAATGACAGCAAAGCCTCTAAGAACAGTTCTTTCTTTGCTCTTCTTTGCCCTCTCTGGGGTCCTGGGGACACCAGAAATCTCATGCAGAAATGAATATGGTGAAGCTGTGGACTGGTAGGTAAAAGAAATGGGTGATTTAAATGTGCAAATAGAAAGTCTGGGACTGTCTCTGGTGACCCTAAGGAAAACCTCCACCAGGCTTCCTCCCTTTAAAATGAAAGAGACTGGGGCTGGGGATATGGCTGGATTGGCAGGATGCTTGCTTAGCATGCATGAAGTTCAAGGCTCAGTCTCTAGTGACACATAAACTGGGCAGGATGGCACACATGTGTAATCTCAGCACGTGGCCTGGGGGGGGGGGGGCAGAGTTCAAGAACATCCTCAGCAATGACATGAGTTCTAGGCTAGCCTGGCTTGTAACAGATAGTGTGTTAAATAAATGAATAGATGCATTAATTAACTTAAAAGAACGAGATTAAAGTGCGTAAACAGGCTCAATTCCCAGGTGGAGCTGTCTGCCGAGTGTGTGAGATAGCCCTGAGAGCTGGCTGCCAAGTGTGTGAGATAGCCCTGAGAGCTGGCTGCCGAATGTGTGAGATAGCCCTGAGAGCTGGCTGCCAAGTGTGTGAAATAGCCCTGAGAAAGTGCCAAGCAGCTTTCTGGAGCCTGAGTCGGTCAGTACTCTTGGGAGGACAGGGCTGGGAGGCAGAAAGGGACAGAGCTGATAACTGTCAGCTGGCAATGTCCTTTCATTGCATGTACCTGAGACACAAGGCTGGCAAAGCTTGTGACCTTTTCTAAAGCCGAGCTGTATCTTTCTTCTGATGGGGACAAGAAGAAGCGCTTGATGGTGCCCAGCATTGTTTGGCTAACCTTCGTTCACGAGGCAACCCAGGCAGTAGACAGGAGGTTATTGGTCTCTAGCACAGTGTCAAAGAGATGAACTACACTAAGTCTCTGTGGTGAGACCCTCCTAGGAGCTGTGGCCACATTGCTGTGCTTCAGCTCTGGAGTTCGAGTCTGCCGTGGTGGTTGACGTCATAGTGTGACGTTCAGGCTAAAGATCAGTTCAGTCTTTCAGCGTTTATAGGTTCTGACTAGGCCCTGCCCCAAGTTTTAAAGACACACGTATAAAAAACACATAGTTCCTTCTGTCGAGGGGCTCAGATTTGTGGGATAGACATAGGACATTGGGGAGTACACAACCCGGAAGGCTTCCTCGAAGAAGTAATTTTGAGCTAAGTTTTAAGAATAATTATTAAATTGTTTTTAAAAATAGTGAGGAGATGCCATGGGAGTTCCAGCCAATAGAGGGTCAAAGAAATTGCAGAATCCAGGAGCAGCCTGTCGAGTTTGTCATTTGAAGTGGTGTCGTGTGCAGAGGTGTCTGCAGACAAACCACAATGGGGGGCATAGGTCATGAAGGACTTCCTGGGCTGTGCCTTGGGATTTGAACCTGATGTTTGAAAGGGAACTGCTGAAGGACTTGGAACAAGATGGTGACATATTCTGCTGTGCATGCCAGTAATGCAAAAGGCAGATGGGAGAAAAATAGCCCAGAACCATAGAGTGAACGGAGTTCATAGTATCATAGACAAGATGTGAAGACCCAAATAAGAGGTGGCAGTGGAAAGTGGGGGGGGGGGGCAAATTGGGATTGATAGCATTTTTTTATTTATTTTATTTTATTTTATTTTAGTCACAACTGAATGGGTATATTACTTAGAAATACGTGTCATAAGGCAAGCATAGCTGCTTAGCAGAGAAGTTGCTGAGCTGTCACAAAGTGAGCATAGTCCCTGCCGTGTGTCAGGACCTGGCCTTGGGAGTAAGAAGGCAGGACACTGGAACACAAGTGTAAGTCTGTAGAGAACTTGGCAAAGAGAGGGTAATGTTCTTGGGAAGACCATTGCATTGTAATGATGTATGTATTATGTTTGGCTTACAGAGGCTCTTGGGGTTAATTACAGGGTTTCAAGCTATTATAATATATTTGCCTAGACCAACAGTTTTTTAAATTAGGGGGAATTTGCCCTTGGAGAACTTTTGACAAAGTCTAGAGACAATTTTGAG
This sequence comes from Mus musculus, assembly GCF_000001635.26. Lineage (NCBI taxonomy): Eukaryota > Metazoa > Chordata > Mammalia > Rodentia > Muridae > Mus > Mus musculus. The sequence continues at coordinate 146,594,328 of NC_000069.6, read as the reverse complement.
CATCACAACAATGGGATACTAAAAGTGAAGGGACAGATATCTTACAGGACACAGGCCAACTCAGTAAAAATTAGTTTGACCACAATGGGCCTACAGCACATAAGAAGGCCTGGACTGGGTGATCCAAGGCTGGCTGAAGTCTATGTAGGTCCAACCACTTGTTTTCACTGGGAAATATTCAAATAACAAGTAGAAAACAATAGATGCAGAGAGAAAAGACCTGCTTCAAAGACTTACGGAGCAAGTCCTTAGTCCAGAGCATTCTGGGAAACAACTGAAGAATGTTGCTGAGGACCAAGCCTCAAGAATGCCTCCACCTCTGCCTAAGCCCACGCCCAGATCTCATACCCACCTGAGTAGACCCAAAGAGACCAGGCCAAGCACTGTGGAAGGAGAGAATCCAAAGTTCCCCAATGCTAACCTAGCCTGTGACCTTCTCTTCCCTGTGGCCACTGGGGTGATGGGGACAACAGAGAGAATCACTCCCAGGACACATGGGCTTTCATCTCATGGGCTCCAGCCCCTAGGCCAGCTGATGTTGTAGAATATATGCCACCCATACCAAGCTTGTCCTCACTAGAGAAAGGCAAAAAGAAGAGATGGAGGGATAGGCAGAAGCCTCGAGCCTTCCCTTTCCTTACAGGCCTCCCGTGAAACACCAACGGATATATAAGTGTTTAACAGAAAGTGTCGTCAGAAGAGCGGTCAATAAATGATAACAGATCATAACTTTTTGCTCTGTTAGGTTTATCTTTTATAAGTTACCCAAAAGGACTAGCAAGGCAAGTGAAGAGGCGGGGCTGCAGTACCTGTACCTGGACTCCACAAGACAAACCTGGAACAAGAGCCTCTACCTGATTAACAGCACCAGGAGTGCTCTGGGGAGGACCTTACAGCATCTGTATGACACACATAATTCCACGGTAGGTGACAGTCAACCATTTGTGGAGACCATAGATCAAAAAAGGATGTTTGGTGTATGTGTACATATACATATACATATACATATACATATACATATACATATACATATACATATACATATACATATACATATACATAATCTTACCTAACCCCAGAAACTTGCGATAAGCTCGCTCAGAACTAGGCTAGGACCACTTAATCAACCTGACCAAGGCTTTAAGAAACACATCATCATAAGCCACACCAATGTCAAATCGTTGGCTCACTTTATTAAAACAAAGAATAACCCCTGTGCTGTGCACAGGAACACATGAACCAAGTAAAAGCAGCCCAGCAAGGCAACTCTTTTTACAAAAAGGGTGTGCAGAGACCAGAACTGGGCTAGCTAGTACACTTGGCCAAGATGGCTTCCATCTTTTATCCCAGAATAGATGATGACACAGAGAAAACCATGAAGGTTCAGGAACTAGAAGTCCTTGACGCGCTAACTACCTTTGGTTAAAACAAAACAAAACAGTTTCTCACAATTTGGCCCCACGTGCTACGGCAACACTGGGGAAGTTGTGAACTTCCCCAGTTTGGAAGTTTTCAGGCTGTCAGACCTCTGCCAACTCACTCAGCACTCATGCGTCTAAGAGAAATGAGGTTAAGAGCCCTCTCCTGTTGCCGGGCAATACAGGTCTGCAAGCATTATGTCTTAAGTTATAGATTGTTTGAATCATGGTGTTGATGAGTCAAGCAAAAGTTCCTCTGGGTTTTCCTTTTAATTAACTATTTTCAGAAGTGTAGGCAGACAGCTCAGGCCTTAGCTTGAGGGGACCAAACCTGGCTCACCCAAGGGATGACAAAGCCCGTTACCTAGATGTTAGGTAATGAACTGAATGAAGACCTGCCTCAGGGTGACCAGCCCTGCAATATTCTGGGATCTGCCTGTTTTACAGTGACTGCTTCCCAAACAGTAAAACCAAGCCATATTTGGCACACAGTTTCACCCCATGAATGCATTCCCTGACAGTGATGGACATATTTAAAATGACTCTTCCTATACTATACTATTTCTATAAGATGCTAGATTCATTGCTGGGGTTTTGCCTGTTAAATACTGTAATGCTCAGCACAAGACTGCTTTAGCTTCCATTGCTAGTGCACAAATCTACCTGAATATTCACCCGGGAGCTGTCACTGTGTGCAGAGACATTTATTTTACCCACCTGCCATTAAAAGCAAGCTTGAAGCAAAGTTCCACGTTAAAATGACTCTGTAGGCTGTTTGAATACAAGGGATGTGCAAAGCACTGTTTCAGGTGTTTTTCAACGTGATTTAGTCTCGACAACAACCCCGTTTTTGAATAACCAGGCTATTATGTAAAATGAAAACTGATTGAGCCGCTTCTGTTTCCAAGGTCGGTGATGGCAACCTGGAACAGAAGCCATTACTGAGAAAATAAACCCTTGCATTGTTCTCGTCTCTGTGGCTGGGACTCCTGGAGCAGAGAAGAGAAAAAAAAAAAAAAAATAACATTGCCAGGCCACTTTAGTTGGAAGAGATGTGAAATTGATTCTCAGATTGGCAGATCCCAGGGATGACCTGGGACATGCAAAGGCAGCCCAGGGCCTGTGATAGAAAAGGTATAACCTAGCAAAACAAAGATGGTGCAAGGGTCAGGTGTGATTCACACCTATAATCCTAACCCTGTGATTAAAGCAGGGGGATGACTGTGAGTTCAAGGCCTGCCTGGGATCTGTGTGAATCTGTCTGGGTTACAGACTAAAATCTTGCCCACCTTCACCCTAAAACTAAAGGAATCAAGGAATTAAAGAGTGTGAGAGAAATAAAGAGGAGCTTTAGAGGCTGCCTAATGACAGTGTAAAAGCATCAGCTGTCTGGGTGAAACCCAGGCACCCAGGGTGCTCTGGGCACTTGGTTCTCGGAAGGAGAAGGTCAGGAAAGGGGCTGTTTTCCATGCCTGATTGGCTCAAAAGAAGAAAGCAACAGAGTAAACAGCGGGTAGACGTGACTACGTGAGCGTACACTCGGTGGTGTGACTGGATGAGAGAACCATCTGCCCTCAGTGACGGTGACAGAGGTCTCTCACCTTTGACCTGGTATTGATCATCTAATGATAGTGGGATGTAAGATCAGACCAACTTACTAATTTTTGCATCACAAATGTCAAGGTGACTGAGTCCAACAGCCTGGTTACACTTGAATTGTTTTTATTCTTTTACCTTTGCAAATAAGGACCCTCTATACTCCTTAATAATCAAATTACTTTGCAGTGGCTTACCCTTGCCTTACTATAGCTCCTGCTAGACTAAGGTCAAAGAATAATCCAACATCCAATAATCAAGATAGTGGTTGACATACGGGTTCAAGGGATATCTCTGGGTCCCAGGGGGTGACTCAGTGTGTCAAGTGCTTGCTGGGCAAGCATAAGGACCCCAAAGCCAAATGTGGGGTGCCATTCCTGCGACAACAGCACTGTGGAGTTGAGAAAAACAGATCTCTGCGTCTTAATGGCAGCCGGCTTGGCTGTACCAGTGAACTCCAGGTTCAATGGGAGAACATATTTCAACTAAGATGGGGCCCGCAGTGGAAGACCACACCCCCACATCAGCTTCCGACCTTCATCCGCTCACAGTCAGTCAAATGCACCCCCAGAGACACACACATTCTATGAGCCTAGTCTAGTCAGCTAGTCTTGAACTCATGATCTACTTACAGCTATAGGCCACCAGTCTATCCTGCCAACTCTATTTATCAGTACCATCTCTGCCATAGCTGTCTGCTACACTCACGGTTGTAATAATAGATGTCATCTATTGTAAGACTAAATCTCCTCACCAGGTCATCCTACCACGAGGCACCCAAAAGGCATACACACGGCCTTGTTACCACAGTCGATGTCAGCACAGGGTAACTGTCAGAATTCTCAGAAGAAGAATATATTATCTATACCTGACTGTTTTTGTAAAAAGGGGGGGGGGCGTAATAAAACTGCTTTTTTTCCTAGGAATGCCAAAACCCTGCTATGATTTTTAAGTGTTTTTTTTTTTTAGATTACCTCAAATAATTACCTTCAAGGGTCTGCTTATTTTGCTTTGTTTGTTTGTTTGTTTCAGAAATGCACTGCCCTTGCCTCTTTTATTATGTCACTGAGATTTTTTTTCAATATCAACATCATTGGTTTCAATAAAAGTCACCGCATCATGGAGGGAATGGGAACTCCCTTCCCAAAACAAATAAAAGCTCCCCCAAATTACAAAGAGACACTATAAAAAATAATAGCTTTTCTCTGACTTAGAGATTAAACAATGTGTTTGGAGAATCTTACCAGCAGAAAGCTAATATCACACATTACATTTCACCACTGTTTCTGAGTAGGAAAATATCACTGTCAGAAGGTGATGTGGCGCTGATGGTTTGGAGGAAAAAACCTGCTCTCTCTCACAGGAGAGAGGAAGGGAGCAGGCAATAAGGAGTCCTCACTAAATCAAAGCTATGGGAAGGCAGAGAGGCAGAACACAGGCAGAGAAAATGAAATCCAGACAGGCCGCTTCTGCACTGCGCCTGTGACATCAGTGGAAAAAACCCAGGTGTAGCCTTTGGTGCTTATTCCAACTTCATTTCCTGAGCAAATAATTGAGCACGCTTTATCATACCCTGGTTGCTTCATCAGAAACCTGCTTCCAAAACAACCAAGGAAAACAGAGCTCAGCCTCACACACAGATCACGTGCGCTCCTGTCAGTCACGTGGGCTCCTGTCTGTCACTTGGGCTTCTGTCTGTCACTTGGGCTCCTGTCACAGGTTCAGGAGCTGAGGTGATAGCTTGCTCAGGAAAGCACTTGCCATTCAGGAAAGAGTTGCTGAATTTGAGGCCCAGGAGATGTGGCCCATGCCTGTAGTCCCCGAGCTGAGGAAGGGTCAAGTGGATCCCTGAGGTTGGCTGGCAAGTCAGCCGACTCCATTTAGCTAGTTCTCTGCAGCCAAAATACCCCGGGTTGTTCTCTAGATCACACACACACACACATGCACACACACACACGCAGACACCACAAATATGCATATACACACATACACATAAAACTGTCATGGTTGAAAATGGATTTCTTCTCCCCCTCCATCTTGCATGTCACAGAATTCATGTTCCTGTGTATATTAGAAAGCTCTGCACTGCAGGCTGCAGTTGATAGAAATAGTGAAAGTCATGGAAAATGGAAGATCTGTGCCATTATAACCCTTATGTATTCTTGCAGAATGACACAGCCTATCTAATATACAACGATGGTGTCCCTGGATCTGTGAATTACAGCAGACAGTATGGACATGCCAAAGGTACATGGACAGCTCTTGGGTTCTCTTTCCTATTGGGAATCAACATTTTCTTAAACCTTTCTTCTTTAATATCCTCAATTTCATATTAAAAAGACAGTTTTTGTTTTTATGGCTTATTCTCATTTACTGAGATATGAGTTTTATATAACACACTACAAAATAATTATATGACTTGACATGTCAATGCCCTTTTCAGAAATCCTAATTTATTTTTTAATGTTTAAAAAAGTGGTCTTTAAAGCAAGCACCCAAGTACGGCCTGTTCAAATATCAGCTATACATATATACACATACACACACACACACACACTCACACACACACACACAGACACACACACACACACACACAGAGAGAGAGAGAGATTTAAAGTTTTTCTTTATAGTCATCCAATATATACTTGGTCACAAATTATTACTTCATACAGTAATTCTTAACATAGCAATATTTGTTATTTTTCATTTGCAAACTATACATAAGTATATGTGTTATAGAAAATGTAAAAATGTAGCTAAACAAAAATCTATAATGCTAATACTCAGTAGATTATAAAACTATTGTATTTTCCAATGCTTCCAACTTAATACCTTACAAATAACTTCTATGACAATAAGTATTCTCCAGGAAGCTTGAAACCCAAATACCTTCAAAGGAAGCCACATAAGGTCAGCATGTGACATGAGCTGAACTAACAGGTAACATCGAATGTCTAACAAGGGCATCCAGCACCATGAATTGTATGGATGCAATTTTTCAGGAGATACTGAAAAGTAGTGCTTTTTAGAAAATACTCTGGAATTTAACATTTGTCAGTGAATAAATTCATGTTTAGCAATACACGGCAAACCTAATATATCATCGAGGTGCATTAGGCCCTAGGGCAGCCAATTTGCAATATCTGATTAAAAATACAGTGTATAACCAGGCATGGTCACAAACACCAATAATTCCAGTACTGCAGAGGCTGAGGCTGGGGCACTGCCATGAGTATGAGGCTAGCCTGGGCTACAGTATGAGACTCAGTCTACTCCTTACACCTCCCCAAACGTAAGTCATGTGTAATGCCTGTCAAACATTGTCAGCATTGAAAGCTGTTGATCTCACTGCTGCCCGTATGGTAGCCTTGCTAACATGGAGCCCAGGGGCATTTACCCAGGCAATATTTTCTACCCTCACTCCAAGTGCCTCTCATCCTTCCTCCTCCAACCTGTTAGTTACAGCAAGGATTTGGTCCACAGGTCCCTGACACCCAAGAGGTGGTGACAGCGAGGTCATGAGACCTGTTAGGAGACAGACCCTCCCACAGTTTCCAACACACGTATTGTTCATGGTGACTCTAAAAGGCAACAGTCAACTGGCATTTGAATAGGTTTGCTGGCTTGTTCATATATGAACAAGAAAGTCTCCTAACCCGCCATACACTGATAAACACAGAACGTGCTGGACAAAGGTGGTGAAAATCTACTTGCTTCCTCCGTGGCTTTCATTTTAGTAGTCTCCAGAGATTTAAAAAAAAAAAATGCTCACCAAGAATGCTTTTGCGTGCCTACCTGGTATTTTCCCCCCTTTGTCTCTTTTAAATCACATCTGTAGAAATTGGGTTACCCTTCTCCAATGAAATGAGCTGCTGTCCCTTAAAACAAAGCGCCGCCAGCATCCTCCCTTGTTCGATCTTGCCTCATTTAACTGGCTTTTGCCGTCCTGTGACACTAACTTAGCACTGAAGACTCTAGCTGAAGCTACCCAGGTGACCGCATGCTCACGGTATGTTTCACAAGATCAAATTCCAATTTAGCGAATTTGCCAAACTAGTTTGGACATAGAATTTCTCTTAGCTCTTCACAATAATAACTGAGTTGTTATTGAAATCCTTGAAAAACAAGCATAATAATTCTCAAGGGCCTAAGAAAGCATTAGCCTAACATGTAAGTAGGCTTCGGTATTACAGCTTTGAACTGTATTTTAAAAAGAGATCGTTTTTGTTTTTGTTTTTAAATCTAAATCAAATATTTTTCTCTGGTAGGTCTGCTGGTATGGAACAGAACGCAGGGGTTCTGGCTGATACACTCTGTTCCCAAGTTTCCCCCAGTTCATGGCTATGAGTACCCAACCTCGGGGAGGCGATATGGACAAACCGGCATCTGCATCACTTTCGGATACAGCCAGTTTGAGGAAATAGGTACGCCGGGAGCATGTGAGCAGAGGCAGCGCAGACAGGGAAGGGCAAATCGACAATAGGGAGGAGCTTATGAGCAGCTGTAGCGTGTGCGCATGCGTAGAGTGGGACACAGCCGTCAAGTGTGCCCCTTCATCTGGAAGTCTTCGTAGATGCTCTTATACAATGTGTGCTGTGGTGAAACCTTGGGCAGGAGCCCTCGCCCAGCCCTAGTTCCCAGTCTGTAAAGGACATTGTTGAACTTGACCAGAGTGATATTTTCAAATTAATTCAGGGCCAGGTGACTAACAAAAAAATGAAAGGGGCAGTCCTGGGGACAGTGACAAACTTGGGTGTTGGCTTTCCATCAGATCCCTTCAGAAACACAAGACTACTGACCAGAGATCTCTGTACTGCTCATGAGGAACTAGAAACCGTGTTTGGGGTGGTGGTGTTAGGGGGCTAAGAGACAAACCATTATTTTAAAATGTAAGTTCAATGTTAGGGTTTTGGGTTTTTTTTTTTTTTTTTAATTTCTTCAGACAAAATGCTGCATCCATACCACCAACATCTCACCTCAGCACTATAAAAACTTCTAAAATCTCACACTCAAATAGACCAAAATTCTTATATTTGGCAAACTATGGTGTATAAGTAAGACAAGACGTAGAGTTTTAACCTCCAGGTATAAGAAGCTTAGAAAATGTTTCTCACCCAATTTTCATCTTAAGTCCTTGTATTAGCTGGTTCTCTAGAGGAATAGAACTAATAGAAATGTGTGTGTGTGTGTGTGTGTGTGTGTGTGTGTGTGTGTGATTTTTATATTTATACATGGAAAATTCATATATAAACATATATTATTTATAAAATGTAAATATATTTATATATGATTTATAATATATATAATTTTTAAACACACACATATGATTTATTAGAATGGCTTACAACAATGGCAGTCTACCAATTGAAAGTTCAAGAATCCAATAGTTATTCAGGCCATGATGTTGGATGTCTCAACTGGTCTACCGTATGCTCCTGATTCCAAAGAAGTAAGCTCTAATTTCAGTGAAGCATTGAACTTGACATCAGGAATGCAGAAGGCATGCAGGCAACGAGGAAAAGCTTCCTTCTTTCATGTCCTTTATATATGATGCCTGCAGAAGGTGTGGTGGCCCAGATTGAAGGTAGATCTTCCCACCTCAAAAGATTTCAATTAAAGGGAGGTGCTCCCACCCCAAATGACTTAAGAGTCCCTCACAGTGTTTAACTCCAGATGTAGGCAAGCTGACAACCAAGAAAAGCTGTCGAATCCCTCATTTAACTGGTGGAGTTTATTCCCTAATTAGAGTGATCTCACAGGGGTGAGATCTACAATGAGTTTGTTGTTCGTCAAGCTGAATAACTGGAAAACAAGTTCTCTCCTCTTACACATGTCTGTATAGGAAAGAGAACAAGAGCCTTCAAGGCAGGGCTATCTAATAATCCACTTTAACTTCAGCATCTACAAGTTTTATCATCACAGTTCTGTGGCACAGAGTCTCAGCTAATTCATGTCAAAAATGAGCCTGTCGGTAGCAACAGAATTCACCTAATAATGTTATTGTGTGGAAAACATAAAACTCAGCCTGGGGAGAAGGCTTGGATAAACTGTTTGCCAGGACCTAAGTTCAAATCCCCCAACTCCACATAAAGTCAAACAGCAGCATTGCATCAGGAATCCCAACGATCCCACTGCAAGAAGAGAGGCAGAGACAGAAGCTCCTGGGTCAGCTAGCCTCAGGTAAGCAGTGGCAAACAGCAGGAAGGCCATGCATGCCTTAAGTAAAGCAGAAGACAAGGACTGACACCTGAGGTTGTCCTCTGATCTCTACACACGGTAGGCACATGAACACACACATCATATATACATACATACATACACAAGCATTATACACTCCCTCCCCTGAAAAGATTACATATACTATTATATATATATATATACACACACACACATATATATATACACGTATGTATATATGTGTGTGTGTGCCTGTAAATATATATATATATATATATATATATATATATATATATATATATATATATATATATATATTTCCAATTACTTTGACCACAAGGCTGTTGCTTTAAAAAGAGACATTTAATCCACACAAAAGTCCATAATATCAGGAAGCATTTCAATTTGTGCTTAAGTTCTTAACTCTTCGTTATTCTCTCCTGATTTAGATTTTCAGCTCTTGGTCTTACAACCAAACATCTACAGCTGCTTCATTCCAAGCACCTTTCACTGGAAACTTATCTACATGCCCCGGATGTGTGCCAACTCCAGTTCCTTAAAGATCCCTGTCCGGTACCTCGCTGAACTGCACTCAGCCCAGGGTCTAAACTTCGTCCATTTTGCAAAATCAAGTTTTTATACTGATGGTATGAATGGCTATCACAAAAGAGGATGTCAGTAGGAATCTGTGGGTTGCTTGGAGAAGACACTCTGGTTATGCGGGATAGAGACGTGGGAAAGAGAGGAAGCTAAAGGGAGAAAAAGGAAGAAACAGTTCTGGCACCAACGTATGCATCTCCCTGTTCATGGGAATGGCAGCAGTTGCCAGTTCTACCACAGCGCATTTCCTACACATGCTTCAAACTGAAGCTCAGTTTCAGATTTTGCTGGCCATGAAGCCACAGCTATTTCTGACATCTGCTAGACAGCTTTCTTAATCCTTCCCCATTCTCAAGCCCCTTACATAACACCTCTCTCTCTCTCTCTCTCTCTCTCTCTCTCTCTCTCTCTCTCTCTCTCTCTCTCTCTCATAGTGAGAACAGAGATCACAAGGGAGCAATCACGTCAGCGTTCCACCCCTCACTTTCTTTATGCTTTTGTACTGGGTTTGTACATCCTGACAGCTACCATGCACACACCAGCTCTCTAGCCGGTTCTGGCATCAGAATACCTCGATAGCTTTGCTACTGGATCTGCTTTCTCTTTCAAGCCACCTCCCCTTACAGGCTCTTCCCTTGCAGCTCGCAAGCTTATTTGAAAACCATCCCTTAACTCTAAGCTGACATCTCTTGGTTTTCCTTTTTCCACCCCAATTTCTTTTGAAACAATATCAGAGCTTTCAGTGGCTTGAGTCTCTTCACTCTGAGTGTTGGTTCTGCCGATAAACAGCCTCTTCAGGCATGAATGCTTGTCTTACATAAACTTGTGGTCAGCCATGCTTTTTGCTTTTCTTCAGTATACAGTACAGGGAATTTACTGACTATCTACAGCCGGTGTCAGACACTAGAGATACAGGAACTAACACTGCAGAAAAGAGCACTGTGGGCCATCGTGCTGATGAAAACTTTCCCTTCCTAGAACGTTCTCCTCCACTGATTTTGGGAGCCTCTTGGTCTCCTCTCTGGTTTATTGTACCAGAGCTCTCTCCTTAGGAGATGAGATTGCTCTGTGCTTTTCTGCCCTTCTTATACTGCTCTGAGTTTCATGTACCCTTGGATTATTTCCAAGGCTGGATCTCCACCCAGATGTCCACACTAACAGAGGTTCTCAGCAATGAATGGGCTTACACCAGATGCAATGTGCCAAATTGGTCTCCCCATCACCCCCCAGGTACCTACTCTTTCCTTCACATTCTGCACAGTCTCCATGGCATTCCAGACTCCATTCTCCATCCTTCCACAAAGCACCAAATCCATCCAGTTTCAGGTCTTTCATAGCTTTCACATTTACCGCGTCCTCTCCACCAAAGTCCACACTGGTGTTTTTACCACAGTTGTGAACATCTGATCTTTCCCACCTCCTCTGGAATCCACCCTTCCAAGTTCATCCTAGACGGTAACTCTCAATTGACATTTATGACCATAAATTAGTTTCCCTTGACTCTCAACTAATATTTTGCTAAACCCTCACACACACACACACACACACACACACACACACACACACACACACACTGACTTCAAGAAAACCCAATCATAATTGTATGGCTCACAAATACCCTTGAAATTGCCTCTAATTCTCTTCCCCTTATTATTTTCAGAAGTCTTTTCATGGCTAAAACATATACTGTTTTCTTTGTGTGGGAGAGAAGACATCCACCATCTTTACAATATGACAATAATAACTTTTGTTTGAATATTGCTTTAGGAAATGTTTTCCCATCCACTATGTTCTAATGTGGTCGTGTTGTTACTATTGCCAAGTGCATAGAGCCAGAGTGATTGGAGCTTTCTACTCCCTAGGGACTTTTCCTTGATCAATCTGCATGACCTCTTTCACTTTTTCTCTCTTCCTGATCCCTAGACATCTTTACAGGATGGATAGCTCAAAAGTTGAAGACACATTTGTTAGCACAAACCTGGCAGAAAAAGAAACAAGAGCTTCCTTCAAACTGTTCCCTGCCTTACCATGTCTACAACATCAAGTCCATTGGGGTAACTTCCAAGTCTTACTTCAGTTCTCGCCAAGACCATTCCAAATGGTGTGTTTCCATAAAGGGCTCCGCAAATCGCTGGACCTGCATTGGAGACCTAAATCGAAGCCTACACCAAGCCTTAAGAGGTGGAGGATTCATCTGTACAAAGAATCACTACATTTACCAGGCATTTCATAAATTATATCTCCGTTATGGGTTCTGTAAGTAAACTCGGTGAAAGGCCACACCCTCTGTCCTTGAAAACACTGGCACTGGAACATCTCGCCTTGGATCTGTTCTCCATAATTTCAAGGCTTCTGAGTGAGCACAACGTAGCGTCCAATAAAAGCACTGTGAGCCCACATTTACCTTCCTATGTTCAAATCAAGAGAAATAGGAGTCATCTGCATGTATGGAATTAGAAATCAAAATCATGATATGTAAGTAATAGCACCAGGGGACAGAATACAATATTTTCCTCCAGTTTAATTACCTTCAGTGGTCTGTCTTGTGGATTAAGTTTCATCTCTCACAAAGCAACCCTGACTGTCCTGTTTGAAGAAAATAAAGGTGCCCTCCTCCCCCTCCCCCCTCTTTCATACTCTTTGGCCATATGGGCATATTCCCCATGAAGCCCTCCCCCGCTGGTTTATAGTTTAGTCTTGTCACCTTTGCAGGTGCTCCTTGCTGCTAATATATGCTCGAACTGCTTACTTGAGTTCTCTTGCAGTTTATTTTCAATTTTAATCTACAACAGGGAGATCATATCTAAGCATGATATGAGTCAAGAAATCACAAGACTTGTTTGCTTAATAGACTATGGGATGTGGGTTCCGAGTTCAAAAGCTTAAGAGTCAAGCAAAAGTCATCAGACAGGGAGTGGGCCCTGGGCTTAGTGACTGTGAAGCGTGCAATCCACACTCACCAACCGCTCTCTTATTTAATCTTCATATCAGTTCTTTTTAGTGATAAGTGTCCTGGTCCCCATTTTACTGCCAAGTCAACGGAGGCTTAGAGAACTCCAAACACTTGCCTAGTATAATAGAGGTCTATTTGGCCTCTGAAGCTGTGCCCTTAACTGAATTTCCAGAAGACAGTAAAGGAAGTGAATAAATATAGGATCATAACTATCTTGAGATCTCAACATAAACCAAAGATGGTAGGGTCTAATGGCCCAATGACAGGCTGTGAAGAGTTGATTTCGTGTTAAAATCAAGTACAAGAGGCAGGTATTTAGGATGCTGTCTGCCTACTTGGGTACACGAAAAGCTGGAGAGCAATGTTTTGGTCTCACAGAAAACACCCTAGTATAATAATCCCCGTGAAATGGGATTGTTAATGGGAAGGCGGTGATGATTCCAGGTGGAGAGGGTCAAAACTGATCCAGTGATACAAGGAAGGACAACCAAGTGTAAGGAAAGCTCAAATAGAGGGATTCTATTGAGCTAAAATTATACACTAGGTTTAACTGTCTCCCAACAGATCACTTCAGTCTAGAGAACAATACATCCCTTACTCACAAAAAGAAAGAAAGAAAGAAAGAAAGAAAGAAAGAAAGAAAGAAAGAAAGAAAGAAAGAAAGAAAGAATAAAGTCAGATTATACAGAAACAAGAATGTAGAAGCAGGAGAAGAAAAGGAAGGTACTGGCCCACTGCAGACACACACCAGAAGGACATGGTGGCTGCTGCTGCTGCTGCTGCTTCTCCTCCTCCTCCTCCTTCTTTTATTTAAAACATCTTATTGATTCTTCATGAATTTCGCATCATGCACCCCAATCCCACTTGTCTCCCCATCCTTTCATACCCACCCTCCACCCTTGCAACCTCCCCCGAAAAAGTAAAGAAAAGAAAAAGACAAACAAAAACCACCTTGCCATAGAAGCTACACTGTGTCATGATGTGTTACACAGTACAGCCTCTTGCCCAAACAGCTATACTTGCAAATGTTCATTGCAATGAGACTTTGGTCTGGATTGAGGCCTCTGGCTTCTGCTACACGATCAATACTGGATCTTCACTGGGACTCTTCTCTGACATCCTGTTGTTGCTCTGTGTCATGGAGATCCTGCAGCTTTGGATCTGCAGGGCCTGCCCCTTCACACACTCCAGCAGTTCATAGATGGGGTAGATGTTAAGAGGGACCAAGTCAAGCCCTGGATCTGGACTTGGGTGGAAGCTGAGTTGGTCAGCCTGCCAGCTTTCCTGCACCTGGGCCACCAGGACCAGCTCTCCAACTTTGCTCAAAGGGCAGGGGCATTGCTCCTGCTCTCATGCCCTTGGGACTCACTCTACTGTGCTCATGCCACCACAGCCAGCTTGATTGCGCTGCCCATGTGAGGTGCATGGCCTTGTTTCCTGAGTGACAAAGCTCTCTCCTGCTCTCCTGCTCACCCACCCTCAGGGCCAATGACATGGCTTCTGAGGAAAGAGTGATGGAAATAGCTAACCTCCCATAAGAAAGGAAAGAAAGGGAGAAAAGTAGCAAGCCGATTGGTCCAAAGACTGGAAGGAGGGATTCTGTCTGTGTTCCTTTGTGTTGGTGGAGTTTAAACGCAGCCACAAAGCTATACAAGGAGCAAGTCATACTGTTTCTCAAGCGTGTCCTTCAGGAAGATCTGAGAGGCGCCTTCGAGAAATCACATCATTAGAAGGCATCTGAGAGACTTCAGAGGTACCAAGAATGTCTTCACTCACTTCTTTTCGGTAGAAAGGGGAAAGTATAGGGCATAATAGTGGATTGCACTTAAGTCCTAAACCATGGTTTAAATATTGGATTGAGGACCTGTGTTGATTCGTCAGGTAAAAGCGCCTGTCTAATAACCTTAGCAACATGAGCTCAGTTCCCAGAACCAACAGTGGAAGGAGACGCCCACTCCCAAAGGTTGGTACACACACACATACACACACACACACACACACACACACACACACACACACACAGAAACAAAGCAAAAATAAAGGGCTAGAAATATCACCCAGGTATTAACAACATTAGCTGCTCTTGCAGAAGGTCTGGGTTCACTTCTCAGCACCCACATAGCAGCTTACAACAATCTGCAATTCTAGCTTTAAAGGATCCAATACCCTCTTCCGGACTTCAAGGACCCCAGCTACACACATGCTACGTGGTCATGCCTGTGGGCAAAACACCCTACACATAAAATAAAACTCAGTTTTACAAATTAAACATAAAATATTGTAATAAAAATCTATGCCTAAGTTTTGAGGGAATCTTAAAAAATTAAAAGGCAAAAGCTGAGAAATGACTGTGAGGAAATTAGAGACAGATGGTATGCTAATCATTAAGGTTCTAAGATGGGCTGTACCTTCGCACTCCCGCAGGAAAGCTATCATCCATTGTCTGTTAGTCTCAAGTCAACTTTTCCTCTGTGAATCCGGATGAATGGACCAAGCACAGGCTTGAGATGCCAGAGGCAATCAACCATAGACCAAGCTAAAGAGATCACTTTGGGGATAAATTTAAAGTAATCGTACCAAACTAACTTGAGGGCTTTAGATGGTTGTGTTTCACTAACGTAAAGAATGCTGAACTTTGGAGTTTGACAGACAGTGGAGACAAGAAGCCCAGGGGCACTGTGCAAATGCTCAGCCCCCCCACTCAGGCATCACCTGAGTTCCTTTGGTTATATATGGTCTGTGACATTCCCCTATATTTTTTTTTCACTAAATGATCCTTTTAGCTTAGGGCAACTTGAGTAGGTCTATCCTAATTGAAGGTAATATTGCCCTGATGAAATGGGATGACCAAAGAGCAAGTTGGGAAGACAGGGTTTTTAGGCTTACAGTTCTGCATCATAGTCTGTCACTGACATAAATCAGGACAGGAACTCAGTCAAAGCAGGAACCTGAAAGCAGGAGCTGTGTCAGAGGCCATTGAGGGGTGCTGCTTACTGGCTTGCTCAGCCTGATTTTTTTTAATATATAGCAGCAGGACCACCAGCCTTGGAGTAGCCCCACCTACAGTGGACTAGACCCTCCCGTATCAATCACTAATTAAGAAGATATTCTATTCTATTCTATAGGCTTGCCATAGCCCAACCTTATGAAAGCATTCTCACAACTGAGGCATCCTCCTCTCCTGGGACTCCAGCTTGTGCAAGCTGACATAAAACTAGCCAGCACAACGGGAGACCTTGCCTTCTTCATGCAGACACCATCTGTCTATATGCAGACACAGCAGTGACAGAGTGGGTTTGGTAACAAACCTTTTCAACAGAAATACCAATTGAGACACGGAGTACACACTCCTCAAGTCCCTGTCACTCATGCTTTACACAGCAACATGGAGTGTGGATTAAAGAGGACATAAGCTTGAGACTATAGCATGGGGTGGAAAAATAAGTTTTCACAAAAAGCAGTGGAAAGAAATTTGTGGGGTGAGATAAAATGAAGAGTTTATGTTAGGACTTCAGATATGCAGACATTTGTTAAAACTGTTGTTACCCCGCTGAAAGAATTCTTGATTGACTTTTGGATTAATACGCTGACAATTCAATCAACAACCAACCAACTCCCAAGGAACAGATGGACTTACTCGCTAGAGGAAATCCCAGCTCTGAATCTGACTCATGAAAACAAAGACTCTTAGTTAAACAAGAATAATGGTATCCTCAGCCACAAGGGTATCTGAATGATTGTGGGGTTAGAAGACTGGGAGACCAGAAGGGCTGGTCTGGAGCAAGAGTGAGGTCAGAGCATGTCCAAACCTTGAAAAGCTCCTCCCATGACCTGCAGGAGTAGTAGGGCTGCTTTCTTCCTGCTCTGGGTCTGCCTGTCCTGCCTCTGCCACCCTCGAGGAAATCACATAGCCTGGTGGTCAGGTTAGCACTCATGCCTAACCCTGAGATTCTGGATCCTGCCTAACCCACCTCTCCAGCTCCCTCCCATCCAGCCCAGGAGCTAAATGGTACCTGGATACCCCAAAGAGGGAGTACCCCACCCCAAGGTGGGAGTGGGGGGTAACAGAGGTTGAGTAGACTCCAAATTCATGAGATCTGAGATGGAGCCATAAAAGAACATATGGCTCAGTGGAAGAAGGTGCTCAAAGGGTTCAAGATGTTAAGATGAGCTGGTGACTGTGTGAGTTCTCCGCTAGGGAGAGACAGCAGTGCAGCGACACAGCTTCCATTTCACAAGCTCGCTTAAGCCTTGAGTGACCTGAAAGCAGTCATTTAAAAAAAGTGCTGTGGTTACAAATATTACTTGATGGGGCTGGAAGATGGTTCAGCAGGTAAAAGCACTTCTTGCATGGGCCTGACAACCTAAGTTTGTATCCCAGTTGCTCATGTAAAAGCTGGACAGAGCCGTGCATATCTGTACTCCCCAGGGTGAGAGGATGGGATGGGAGGCAGAGGTAGAATCTAACTAGCCTGAGGTATAGAGCACTGCTGTCAACAAGGGAAACTGCCTTAAACAAGGTAAAAGGATGCCAGAGGTTGTCCTCTGACTCCCACATGGGTGCTGTAGCAGGAATGCACCCTCACACACACACACACAAACACACACACATGTATGTATGTATGTATGTATGTATGTATGTAATATATATGTATATAATGTACACATGCATGCATAAATATGACAAAAATCAATATCTAAAAGTACTTTGTATTCTTATCAGAAACTAACAGTAATTTATGAAATCTTAATATAAAAAAATCCTTGTCTCCTTTCTTTCTAGTGCTAATATTTGGGTTAAGATGTAAAAAAATGATCAGGAATAATTCAGTCAAGATTTCTATAAAGCAACTTCAAGACAACAAGCTGCCTAAAATTAAATTACATTCCCAGGTCAATAAATAAAAGCAAGGACTTCTTAAAGTGCAATGACCTTTGAGGAGGCACAGAAGATAAAAAAAGAGCATCCTAATTTTTAAAGCTGGCTAGAAGTTATGTCTCAAGTGCATTTCACAACCTGAATCTTCAGTGATCTCAAGAACAGGATCATAAGTGGGGAAAACTATCATCTAGAGAGCCTACAGCATGAACCAGCTTGCCTGTGAATTAGACAGCTCAGAGGTGATGAGGATGGAACCCAGAGACTCATGCGGGCTAGGTAAGTACTTTACCTCTGAGTCCAAATCCTGAACTAGATGTCTCTGGATACCTCATTTCCATTCATGACAAGTTTTAAGACTGTGCGTTATAAATTTGTCAAAGGCATAGTATCCTTGGATTGCAGCAATCAAAATACCTTTCTTGGTATTAACATGATCAGCATGATAGCACTGGGTGACCAAGAGCACAGCCCAGTTAACCCACGCACATTTCAGAGGGTAGCAAAAGTGGGCTTCTGTCAACTGGAAGAGACTCCGAACACTTTTCCAGTTTAATCCACTTGATATTTTCTGTCTCAGGAACTCTAACATGCAGAGAAAAGAAAAATGGCCTCTGCTTTGCTCTCATACTTTACTTTGCCCTCTGTGTTTTCAAAAAACTTTTTTTTCTCAAATGTTTTCCCCTTTCCCGGTCTCCCCTTTGGGGACCCCTTATTCCATTCCCCCTCCCTATGTCTCTATGAGGGTGCTCCCCCACCCACTCACCCACTCTCATCTTCCCACCCTGGCATTCCCCTACATCAGGGCGTCGAACACCCACAGGCCCAAGGGCCTCTCCTCCCACTGATGTCCAACAAGGCCATCCTCTGCCACATACATATGTGGCCAGCACCATGGGTCCCTCCATGTGTATTCTTTGGTTGGTGGTCCAGTCCCTGGGAGCTCCAGGGATCTGTCCTGTTGACAATGTTGCTCCCTCCATGGGGCTGCAAACCTCCTCAACTCCTTCAGTCCCTTCTCCAACTCCTCCATCAGGGACCCCCATGCTCAGTCCAATGGTTGGCTGCAAGCATCTGCCTCTGTATTTGTCAGGCTCTGGCAGAGCCTCTCTGGAGACAGCCATATCAGGCTTCCATCAGCAAGCACTTCCCAGCATCCACAATAACATCTGGGTTTGGTAGCTGTATATGGAATAGATCCCCAGGTGGAGCAGTCTCTGGATGGCCTTTTCTTCAGTCTCTGCTCCACACTTAGTCTCCATATTTCTTCCTGTAAGTATTTTGTTCACCCTTCTAAGAAGCAATGAAGCAGCCATGTTTTGGTCTTCCTTCTTCTTAGGCTTCATATGGACTGTGAATTGAGTCATGGGTATCCTGAACTTTTGGGCTAATATCCACTTATCAGTGAGTACATACTATGTGTGTTCTTTTGTGACTGAGTTACCTCACTCAGGATGATATTTTCAAGTCCCATCCATTTGCCTGTGAATTTCATGAATTTTTTAATAACTGAGAAGTACTCCATTGTGTAAATGTACCCACATTTTCTGTATTCATTCTTCTGTTGAGGGACATCTGGGTTCTTTCCAGCTTCTGGCTATTATAAATAAGGCTGCTATGAACAGAGTGGAGCATGTGTCCTTATTACATGTTGGAGCATCTTCTGAGTATATGCCCAGGAGTTGTATAGCTGGGTCCTCAGGTAGTTCTATGTCCAGTTTTCTGAGGAACCACCAAACTGATTTCCAGAGTGGTTGTACAAGCTTGCAATCCCACCAACAATGGAGGAGTGTTCCTCTTTCTCCACATCCTTGCCAGCATCTGCTGTCACCTGAATTTTTTATCTTAGCTATTCTGACTGGTGTGAGGTGAAATTTCAGGGTTGTTTTGATTTGCATTCCCCTGATGACTAAGGATGTTGCACATTTCTTTAGGTGCTTCCCTGCCATTTGAGTTTCCTCAGTTGAGAATTCTCTGATTAGCTCTGTTCCTCATCTTTTAATAGGGTTATTTGGTTCTCTGGAGTCTAACTTGTCAAGTTCTTTGTATATATTGGATATTAGCCCTCTATCAGATGTGAGATTGGTAAAGATCTTTTTCCAATCGGTTAGTTCCTGTTTTGTCCTATTGACAGTGTCCTTTGCCAAACCAAATAAATAAATAAATAAATAAATTTTAACAAACTACTACACTTTGAATTTTAAGTGTCCCTCAAATGCTCATGTGTTGAAGGTGTGGTCCTCAGAGCAAGAGTCCTGGGAGGAACTTCTAAGAAATGGGGCCTAGAAGTATTTACGTCATTATAGTCATGTTCTGAAAGAGAACATGGATAAGCATCTCTCTCTCTCTCTCTCTCTCTCTCTCTCTCTCTCTCTCTCTCTCTCTCTCCCATCCCTCCCTTCCTCCCTCCCTGCCACTCTTGCCTCCTGACCACAAAGTGAATAATTTTGCTCCGAAATATGTGGCTACCAAGATATGAGTGGCCACAGTATTAAACCCAATGAGACCAATCAATCACTTACCTGAATTCCCCAAAACTGTGAGCCAGAACAAGACAGTTTTCTCAAGTATTTGTCACAATAGTGGAGACTTGTCACAATGATTTCAGGTGAGCATTTGAAAATACTTTTGTTGCCCTGGCAAACGAGTACAAGGAACAGAAGATCCAGAAAAGATAATGAGATTGGCTTCCCACGGGATCCCATGTCGTAATGGGTTAAATCGAATAAAACTAAATATGTTAAGGGTAGATGCAATATTTTTCTCTAAATCACAATAGAACACAGTGGTCACCAGAGAGACACGGGGCGAAGAGACATGTGATGCAGCAGCACAGCACAGAAAATTATCTAGTGGCTCCTGCAGAGACCTCAGCAGGACTAAACAAGGTGAGAGGCTGGAGTAAAGAATGGAGAAGGAAGAAGGCATCCTAGGGGAGTGTCCTACTTCTTCTATGTTGGTGGTGGAAGTGTAGTTTTATAAGAGCTATAGAAAACACAGAAAAGGTATGGGGAAATTACTAAGAAGAGCCAGCTCCTAAAGGGAACTGCAACCCTATATGTGGAAAACAATATGAACTAACCAGTACCCCGGAGCTCTTGTCTCTAGCTGCATATTTATCAAAAGATGGCCTAGTAGGCCATCACTGGAAAGAGAGGCCCTTTGGACTTGCAAACTTTATATGTCCCAGTACAGGGGAATGCCAGGGCCAAAAAGGGGGAGTGGGTGGGTAGGGGATTGGGGGGTGGGTATGGGGGACTTTTGGGATAGCATTGGAAATGTAAACGAGGAAAATACCTAATAAAGAAAAGAAGAAGAAGAAGAAGAAGAAGAAGAAGAAGAAGAAGAAGAAGAAGAAGAAGAAGAAGAAGAAGAAGAGCCAGCTCCTAGGATGATAGAAAGAGCAATTGGAAGAGCTGAAAATGTTTGTTTCCAAATAGTCTCTTATGGACGAGTTAGGGATCGTCTACTGTGTAAAAGGCTGATGGGGTGGGGCATGCGTG
This sequence comes from Mus musculus, assembly GCF_000001635.26. Classification (NCBI taxonomy): domain Eukaryota; kingdom Metazoa; phylum Chordata; class Mammalia; order Rodentia; family Muridae; genus Mus; species Mus musculus. Next base: position 146,573,202 of record NC_000069.6, on the reverse strand, counting down.
TGTTCAATGTGTTGCCTAGAGACTAGCTGAAGACATGGGAGGCTGAACTATGTGTACTCCAAACAACGTGCAACTCTCTTATGATGGCTATGAACTCTAGGTCTGTCTCTGGCTGGTCCCCCTGTTATTCTACCCATGTCTCCCACTGAGTCACAACACAGCATCTACTGCTCTTCTTCCTATATTCGAAACACAGCACATTTAACCATTTAACCAACCCCCAAGCCATGCACTAGCGTTTCCAGTTGTCTAAATATTTCCCTCCAGATGTGCATGCTGGCCATTCCTTATCATTAATGTCTTCAATATTAAAATGAATTTTTGACAATGGCCTGATTATTGAAATGGGGTGTTAGTGTACTGAGGCCTCTCTCTAGGTGATACTTAATGTTTGCATCATAAGGCTGAATGCCCCAGTACCAGCTACATTAGCAATTATTGTAACTTCTTGGTGAGTCTATCCTTAATCATTCTATGGTGATCTTTTCTGTCTCTTTCAACAGGTTTGACATCTGTCTCAGAAGACTGGCTGCCACCCATCTAGTTTCCATTTTAACCTTCACTTTCACCTCTGTGTCTTCAACCATGCAGTGAGATGACAAATAAACACCATGACAAAGCTATGACTTATGGAAGTGACTGTGAATGGCCAAGTCCCTCCAGGTAGGGAGCAGTCGTTCTTTTCTACTTTATTCCATTTTAAAGGACTCTAAAAGGCAATCCTGACATGATGTCCTGGCCCCAAACCAAAAGCAATGGAGGAAGACAGGCTCAACATGCAAGGCATTTAAATAAAAGTATCCATATTTTACTTCCAAATTAAAAATAACCACATTCCATGCTAACAGCCCAAGCTATGGCAAGTATCTAAGAAATAGTTGCTTATATGCCATAAAACTCATTGAACCTTCAAGCACCTGCAAAGCACCTTCAGGCTTCTGTCTAGGAGTAACATGCGCTCTCATTTAGATTGCTTTGCCAGGAGTGCCCGAAAGGCGCTGACCAAGCACACTTGGGCAGAAAAGATGTCCTGTGTGCTGCACACGCAGCTCCTTGACCCACATGATGAGACCTTATTAGAATTGTGTTCTACATGGGCCATTGGAAATCCCTGATGTAGGCAGACTGGGCCTCTGTGGAAATGATTTCTTGTCTAACCTGTCAGCACTTATGTGAATACACTTATTCCTAATTAATCATTTTCAATGTAGGGGTAGCCAGGCCTTTTAGTGAATCAGGCTTAGAATGTCAGCTGCTCTGTGGGCAGCAGCAGGAAGATGATGAGTTGAAGGCCCCACTGGAATACAGTATGGGTTCTAGGCCAGCCTTAGCAGCTTACTGAGACTTCTTCTCAAAGTAAAACATAAGAAGAGGCTGGACATGTAGCTCAGTGGTGGAGTGTTTGCATGTAAAAGGCCCTGAATTCAATCCCCAGCACTGCAACACACACACACACACACACACACACACACACACACACATACACACACACACACACACACACACCACACACACACACACACACACACACACACACACACACACACACCACACACACACACACTTTAAGATCCTATCCCTTCCTCTCTTCCTCCCACCCTTCCTGTCACTTCTCTTTAGAAATGTTTTTAGAAGCCACACTCCAGCCAAGTGATGAAATCACCTCATCTTTCTGTAGCACTGACCCATGTTCTGTGACTCTGCCAAATGCCCATCAAAGCAGCAGCATGCCTCCCCTTCCTAGGCAGCCATGGAGAGAGAACACGATGGACCATCTCTGACCACTCCTTCCCCTACCTTGTTAACTGGCTCCAGTTTTCACCTCTTTCTACACAGACCTTTCCATATGGCCCATTTATTTCTAATACTACTTGATTTTGTTGCTATTCAGGATTGTCCATATTTTTTTCCAAGCTCTTTGAACAAAGTGTTAAATATATTCGTGTTACTTGAATCCATTAAAAGTGCAACCCTCGAGAGCCCAGATGGATTCGGGAGACATCCGGAGCACTAGATGACAGTTTTGGGATCACCCAAGCTTGTTGCCAAATGCCACTCCGATGACCTGGAGCAATTACTAGCTGTGTGACCTTGAACAAATTACTTAACCTTTCTGTGCTGGTTTCCAAATGGAAAAGCAAGCATGTTCATAAAAGGGATGAAGTAATTAAGTAAAATAGTTCAGGGCTTAGCATTCAATATCTTCCCTCTGTCTTCCATTTTCAACTGCCAGGAAAACCATCACTACGAAGTGTACTAATTAATCATATTAATGCAGAGGTTCAGGGAGCCAATCTTACAAACATCCATCTAACAGATTGCCTTAAATAGCAGGGAGGCGTTGGACATACAATTTGACCCCTCCCCCTTTCCATACTGATGGTGATTTCTCAATAACAAGTAAAGAAAACTCAGCCAGTTCTACTTTATCTCACGCTGGAAGAAACAAGTATAGAAGATTTTGTTAAATCTTACAAACATTCATAAAAAACTCTTTTCAAATGCCTTCAGCCCCACAGTCCTACCATGGCATTAACACCCGACTGACTAAAGGACAAGGCTGCAATTATTTGCAGAGCAAACAGGCATGACACCATGACAGCATGGGAGCCTTCAGTTCCAGGTTTGCCAGTGCCTACCTACATGGGCTTTACTTGACTCCTCAAGGACTTGACTTCTTGTTCACAAAATGAAGACAATTAAGGAAAAACAATACACGTAACGTCTGGAAACAGGTACTCAGAGCGTATGAAATCCTTCTCTTCAGTGGGAAACGTTTGCTGGATCAGAGTGTGTGTTCTGACTGGGGTTGCTAAGCTACACCATCTCAGGCACACACAGGGTTTGAGTACAAAGACGGACTTTGTATCTTAGATGTTAGGTAGGCAGGTGATATTCAACAAATATCTGACAGTTTGTTTTGGCTCGGCTAGAAGGACTTTGTGTACCCACTACCAAGCCTCGGATCATCTTAACCTTTGCAGGTAGGGAAGCTCCTGATGTGCTGAGTCTCCAGCATCCTGAGCTAACTTGAAGACCCTATCTCATTCGGCAACGTTCTCTTCCTATCCTGTGCTACAGAACTCTCCGCAGAAGGCAAACGCTTCGATGCATTTGGGTTTCTGCTGAAGCTTTCATTCTGCCCAACTGTTGGCTGTAGGATGAGAAGGTGTTTGAGACAGACTCGAAGGAAGAGGAGTGACTCAATACTTATCTTAAATTGGCACCAATACCCTAATGGTGTGTTTATATACAATCTAAAAGTTGATCTATGTCTCCATTTTCAGTTTGCAAGATGGTTAGGATAATCTTTAGAGGCCACTGACTCATGAAGAAGGTGGGAGCTTTGACCTTCGGAGACAAGGCTGGTCTAAGGGTCAAGGCTGGTCAGCCACATGGCTGGAGTATGTGTTTGGGACGGACAGGGTTGAGAGTCAGAGCAAATCAAGAAAATAAAAAGCCCATCTGTATTTTTGAAGACTCATTTTTATTTTGGCGTGTGTGTGTGTGTGTGTGTGTGTGTGTGTGTGTGTGCATGCAGATGTGTGAGTGTGTGCTTATGTGCACATGTTCATAAAGGTTCCCTCAGAGGCCAGAGGAGGGCATCAGATCCCCTGGAGCTAGAATATCAGCTAGCTGTGAGTGGCCTAACGTGAGCACTGGGAACTGACCCGAAGGCCTCCTGAAGAACAGCATGGGCTTTGAACTTCTGAGCAATCTCTCCAGTCCCCTCACCTGTGTTTCTAACATAGCTTTACATTAAAACAAAACAAAACAACAACAACAAGAAAACAAACATATGGTCATTTATTTCTTTAGGAAATCCTCACTATAGAAGATCATAATTTCATCTAAGCAACGGGGAAAATTCAAAGTAACATGAAAAAGCAAATCAGTAGTCAGCAGGGGTTACGGGAAATGTGACAGGCTAAGGGAAATGTGACAGGCTAAAGGAGACGTGAAGCAAGTTTTGGTAGATATGCAAATATTTGGCCCTTTATTTGGTAGTGGTTACAAACACATATACGTTTAGAAAATTTATTAAACTATATTCTCAAATGTTAAGACTTGGCTGTCTATAAATCATACCTCTAAACACTTAGTTACTTTAAAACCTACTGCTTCTTTCATCTGAAAAGTTGATGTTAATACACTTATACACATCCTATCATGAATTTTACTATACATTTCAGTGTATTTATACAAAGGATAGCATCACCTTTTAAATTAAATGTAGCAAGTTTTTTTTTACTTACTTTATTTCTTACTCCCTTACCTGAGTGTGTACCTACCATCCAAGACAGCTGCCCCTACAAAGCTTACTTGGTAAAACCCAAGAGAGAGCATTGGTCCAGGGAGGGAGAGACAGGAAGCTGTTTCGACTCTCACAGCCTCTGGGATCTCATTATTGATGACTTAACAACCATTACACACTTAGTGAGTAAGGACTTTCTATATAAAGATTGTATTGCAGCATCTGCTGTTGGTAATTTAGTGGCAACTGATTGCTGAAGAAGCCACTGGAGGCTCCTGCTGATGTCTGTGAACGCAGCCCACTTGTTTCTGAAAAGGTGATTCAATCTGTATTTCGGTGCCTGGCACACAACTCTGTGCACCTGGACTTCTGACAGATACATTAAGAGGGTTGGGGGGCTGTGCTCAGACAGAGTACATTCTCACCGTGTCTTCCAAAGCCAAAGCCATCATTTTCTGGTGTTGAGAATCCTGAATCCTTGAGAACCAGGTCTATCCTGTCTGTGCAAGACCTCAGAGCATAAGCTGGGACTCTGGGTACAAAGTCAAACCAGCCCTGCTGTTTTCATGGTTGCTGGCCTGCAGCCCTGGCTGTTGGACACATGTTACACCTGGCCCTGCCTCTGCCCTTGGGAGTGCCCACGACCATGTGAGCAGGCGGCTCTGCAGCCCAGGGAAGTAGTACCTTCATGTGTGGGAAATAAACAACAAATTCTAACTATGGCATACTCTGTCTCTAGGATAGCTGGTTCCTGGAGACCAGGAAAAGTAGCTCGGGAAATAGCCAATTTGGGTAGGGACAAAATTAATCCCACTCAAAAGACAGAAAAGCAACAGGAGCGAAGCAGTGAACTTGGTGAGTCACGGAGAGCAGTGCCCAGAGCTCAGGACCATCTGTAGATCAGGACTTAATCAGAGCTTCCTGGTGACTCAGCTTTACGCGTCTTTGAGGAGGAGGAGGAGGTCTGGGAACCAGGGACAGGCTGGTCCATGCTGTATGACTCGCTGGGTTTTCCCCATGTCCAGGAAGTCAGGCTTGTAACTAAATTTCAGTCCCTTCCTGGTCCAGGTGGGCAGGAAGTGCCTGAGTTCTTTTGGGTCACTTTTGGGTCATACCTGGGGGTGGGAGAACCCACCAAACAGGACTGGCTGTTCCTGAGTCTTTGTACCTTGGGGGTGGTTGGCATCACTCGTTCCACAGGTATACACAAAACGAAGAAGTCGGGGCACACTGACAGAGGCAGGGGAATGACAGGTGGAAACACAAAGAACGAAGCAGTCGGGACACACTAACAGAGGCAGGGGAATGACAGGTGGAAACACAAAGCTCTTAAGTGCTGCTGTCTGGAGCCATTTAGCTTTGGCCTGCAGCCCTGCGTGTGCACCCCAGACACTCCTGAGGGCACGGCTGGACTATCACACAGCAAGATGATGGATGTCTAAAGTGAGCTATGAAGAAAAGGTCAACTTGTGCTCAGAACATTCTGTTTAAGAAGGGCAAAGTACTACATAAAGCATCTTAGAGAAATTACTTTCCAAAATAAAAATGTTAGGTTGGCAAGTTTAGGTTGCATTATTCTGGCTTTTAATATCATCGCTACTTAAAATATGAAATTTATTTCAGGTTGCAATATTGAAAATCTCATCCAAAGATAATTGGGGATTTTTTTTATGTTCTTTCTGATGTACAAGCATGAGTCACACATAAGTTATGCACATATACATGTATTTTTGTGTGTTGTTTTAAAGATGGTCCCTTGTGTATGTGTATAGGTACAAGCGCGTGCGCGCGTGCGCGTATGTGTGTGTGTGTGTGTGTGTGTGTGTGTGTGTGTGTGTGTGTGTGTGCCTGTTCATATGTCTGTGTACCACATGCATAAGTGGGATCCTCTGGAACTGAAGTTTGTTACAGTTGGTTGTGAGCTGTGTGGGCGCTGAGAACTGGATCCAGGGCCTCTACAAAAACATCAAGTACCCTTAACTGATGAGGCCACAAAACTGTGTGTTTGTTATATGTCGTGTGTATGTGTTATGTCATATATGTGTTTGTATGTGTATGTGTATATGTGTGGTGTGTGTGGCATGTATGTATGTGTGGGATGTGTGTGTGGGATGTATGTATTATGTGTATGTGTGTATGTATGTGTGTAATGTTTGCCTCCCTCCTCTCTCCTATCACCATCTTCCAAGTTTTCCTTTCTTCCATCTGAACTCGAGCTGTTTTGCTCAGTGTTCTGCCCTGACTCTCATCTTACTAGAGATACTGTCGGCAATCAATCTAATCCACTATCGATTGCTCCGATGGCCACCATATTTGTACTTCTGATGTAGTTCTCACTCACGTGAGACTTTGTACAAGACTGTGTACAAGGACACACAGGGATGTGTGTAGCATCTTGTCTGGAGGGAAAACCCAATACATCCAACAATGTAACTTTGGGGACATGAGGACTTTTCATTTTCTTCCTTCCTCCATCTTCACAATCACCTCTAGCCCTCAATTCTGCCTCCTCTTTGCTGTTTCACATGTGGAGCTACCGTGACCAGGAAGGTAAAGTGCTCCGTGTCCTGAAGTATTTACAGTGCTGAGAGTCTTGCTCTACACTGAGCACTTCGTACTTAGGAGATCATGTCATGACAAGATGGAAGTCAGGGAGCAGACTCTTCTCTGCTGTGAGTGGATAAAGGCTGAGAAGGGCAAGGGGTTGCCTCAGTGCTCATGACTGGCAAGGAGGGAGCCAGGATTCCATTGCTGAGCCCCGGTCTCCAGGATTTTCAATGAATGCCAGTTTGGGTCTAGTCTGAAAACAGGTTTCCTGAAACAGGTAAACTAAGCATAAGCCTTCTGCAGGGATTTTCCAAAGATCATATGGAAGTAGAAATAGGCCAGGGAGCTTGATGGAGACTGTTTTAGTGCCTCTGATCTGAAGGGCAACAGTTTGTGAGATGGAAGGTTATGTAGGATTAATTAGTGATGTATCTCTGACAACAGGAATGCGTAACGGTCGAGCCACAGGGGAATTTGCTGCTTGACCTCACTAGCGCCTTGTGAATCTCTGCATTAACAGGCAAGATCTAATCCCACTCCGTGCCCTTTAAATCCATCGTTGCTGTGTTGCTGTTGATGCTCTTGTTGTTGATGATGTTGTTGTTCATGATGATGACAATGACACTGTTGCTGTCAATTTCAAATTAACACACCCCTACTATCTTTTAGAAAAACAAAACAAATTACTATGGAAAAAAGTCAGCCATTTCAGGGCTTTGGTGAAGAAGATGTAGGGTTTCTTAGTGCTAAACTAGATTTCCTTTTCTCTTAAAATGTTCATACAATATTTTCACAGTGGGGTGAGGGGAAGATTCCTGACAGGGTATCCAATCACACACATTATTGAATAAGAATGGCTGTATATTAAAAGATTTACTGGAGGCATAATTTCTAATTCTTTCTTGATGAAAACGTGCTTGTGAAATAAACGGCATAAATTTCTCTGAATCAAATAAGAATTCTAGGAAGTAAAGAATTTTTTTTAATCTTTAATATTTCTGCCTGTGAGCTATTATTGTTCTCTGTAAGAGAGTGGAGCAATTATTCTGAAAGTATAATCCTTTGAAAAAGAATTCTCTTCATTTTGGTGCCTCTGTATTATTGGTTTGGGTCTACATATATGCATATATGTTTGCTAAGTAGATATAAACAAATGTACATAGCTGTGCATGAACACATGGTACACATATGCACTGCCAACATGCCCAGATATTAATGAGCCAAGCTAGGTCTCTTGTATGAACTGCTATGTAGAAATATACTGGCTTGATTTTCAAATCCATTGCATCTCTTCCTCTTTATAAAAATACGGAATGCATAAAGTATTATACAGAGTATAATGTTTTCTTCAAAATCAAAGTAGCATCCAGGTAAGAGAGGGCCCCTTTTCTCCCGTTCTCAATCCGCTGCTACCCACGGCCTTCTAGACAGGATCCTTCCAGCCGCCTCTGAGAACATCATGTTCCCATTTCTGTCTCCTTGAATCAATTCACTCAAACAAAAGGTCGTCACAGACAGCAACCCAGTCTGGCTGATTTGACCATTTTAACGAAAATCAGAGTCTTTGTTTCTATGTCAGGAGATGCTGACCTGTGCCACAGCCCCAGCCCCCATTACAGCTTTTAACACCCTCACAGCCTTCCATCCCACCACCCAAGCCACCCCCTGCCACCCCCAATCAGAAAGAGACTGGACAGAACAGAGAAACAACAAAAAGACAACCAAGGATCCCGTCCTATGGCAACACGCCTCAATTATACTGGCAAAAATAGCTATTTTAAAAAATAGCAACCACGAGGGAGAAAATGTATTGATTTTTTTTTCATTATTTTTTCCTCCTGTTGCTAGGATGTAGTCATTATTAAAGAAGACTTGTTGCCTAGGTGAAAAAAATCTTCCCAGAGTAAAGGAACAGTGCGCCCCCTGCTGACCAGAAACGTACGCTGTTGGATTTGATTTCCGGGGCATATTCATTGTTTTTCTTGGTTTTGTTTTGCCTCCTCCAGCCCCAAGTTTAAAACAAAACAGATGAGGTTAGACACTTTGATCAGACAGCTTCGAATTTCACCTGCAAAGTTATATTCCAAGGATTTCAGAAACACACATAAAAGAATCTAGAGAGGTCCCTCCCCAGCCCCCCCCAGCCCCCCTCCCCCATTCCATAGACATGAAGGAAATCTGTCAAGGCCCAGGTCTTCTGCTGCCTGTGACTCTTCATCTCTAGTTTTTTAACTTGTGTTGAGCCTGGCACTTACGGTGGCTCTGACCTACTGATTTTAGTTATTTGGCCATCAGAACTTGTGGGAAAACCCAAGACAAGAAAGTACTTGTATTGCTAACAGGTAACTTTTGATGATCACTTAATACTCATAATAAAAGAGAGAGAATTCCATAGAAATGTTGGTTTCTTTCTCCCTGGGAATAATTGACTTCTAACATTAAAACCAAGGAAGGGCAGAAGTGGGCCCATCACAGTTTAGATGTACACGTAAGCCCACACGACTACACTCTGCCCATGAAGCTATTGTCTAACAGAGCCTGACTCCGTAGCCAGGCTGAAGAATTATCAATATATTAATCTGTCCATCCAAGGTAAAATCATGGCATGGGTTTAATCAGCTAAAGAGAGGGTGTGGGAAATGAAAATGGCTGAGCTAGATGGACATTTGGGGTACCCCGCCAACGCTGTTTGACAGTATGTTAATGGGAACTGAGTCAGAGCACCCAAAGACTCATGAGGGCAGCTAGGAGAGATTATCAGAAGACAATAAAATTTCACAAGAACAGTGGGCAATGTCAAAGGCAAAGGGAAGGTCATGAAAGATGAGCCCTAATGACCTCAAGAGAGTCTGGTTAGAAATCCAACTTTAGTGTGAGCTTAAATGATAAACAAGAATGTAATGGCAGAAAGTAAAATAATAATAACAATAATGATAACGATGTAAAACTATCATAGTGATGTGAAGAAAACAACCAGACAGCACACAGGGAGAAGGCACAGGAGCTAAGCTTCCTAAGATTAACAGACGGGAGACTGAAGGTTAATAAGGAAGAGCAGCTGTCCCCAGTCCCTGTTGAGCAGAGGAAGAGGTTCGGGCGTTCAAATTTCAGCACCACCAATATTCACCACCATGGCCAAGGAAGGCATAGCTGCTGTGGGTGTAATGGATGTCAACACTGCTCTATAAGAGGTGCTGAAGACCGCCCTTATCCACAATGGCCTAGCACAAGGCATATGCAAAACTGCCAAAGCCTTAGACAAGCACCACGCCCATCTCTGTGCATTTGCATCCAAATGTGATGAGCCCGTGTATGTCAAGTTGGTGGGGGCACTTTGTGCCGAGCACCATATTGTCAAGGTTGGTAACAACAAGAAACCAGGAGAATGGGTAGGCCTCTGTAAAAATCCATCGAGAAGGGGAGCCACAGAAAGTGGTTGGTTGCAGTTGTGCAATGGTTAAGGACAATGGCAAAGAAGCCCAGGCCTAGTGTGTCATCGGGCAGTACTTCAAATGCAAGGAATGAGCCAATGAACAGGGAGGGAAGACCTGATTGGTCTGTCCGAGTTCAAGAGAATGTGAAGAGAAAGCAACAGCGATGATCAAGCATGCAGGCCGAGTCTTGGAAAAGAGGAAGCATGCATTTTCTTCTGGGACCCCTGGCAGCTAGGAAAGAAACATGAGAGATTTTGAATGGGGCTGGTGAGTTAGGGATGACGGTGCTGGGAAGAAAGCACAGAGCCTGGCTATATCTCCACGCCAGAGCAGCGCTTCAGAAGACAAAGAAAGGAAAACTGTCAAAACAATGATGAAGGCCTTGACGAAGGGTTTTAGTTCGGTGTCAGAGACCTGGACTGATGTGAGCAAGGCCCTGCATTGGAAGCATAGCACAGAGAGAGACAGAGAGAGAGAGAGAGAGAGAGAGAGAGAGAGAGAGAGAGAGAGAGGAAGAAGGAGGAGGAGGAGAAGGAGGAGGGGGAGGGAGGAGGGAGAGACAGAGACAGAGAGAAAGCAAGCTTATCTAGACAGTGTTGAGGGATAGGTATGGAGGTGGTTCTGATGCTAAGGTCCTGTTCCCCAATTGGTTCTTGCTCTGTTAGTAAAGAAGCGATGGGCCAATTGCTGGAAGGGATAAGGGGGACTTCTGAGTCTCTGTAGGCAAGCGGAGAGACATAAAGGACTTCCAGGTCCCTGGAAGCAAGGGACAAATGCAAGGGAAGAGAGGAGAGATGAGTTGGCCATGCTTCTGATGGAGATAAGTTGACCAGCCATGTGAGATCTAGAAACATACAGGCCATTCCTATAGCAGGTGGTCAGGGGCATTTAGCAGGGACTAGATGTAACTTAGCAACTAAAGTTTAGGGCAGGTGGGAGGTGCAGAGATAAGAATATTCATAAGGGCATGCTTTTTCTAAGAGGGAGATAGTAGCGCCCAATAATTGGATCAAAAGGCAAGTTAAAATTGAACAGCTGTGTATCTGTGTCTTATCGGTGGATTCAAGGGAAGCTGGGTGGGGGATGGTAACACAGCCCGGTCCTGGAGCTTAGATGGGGTAACAAAGCTACACACAACAGATAGGTTGTAAGGCTGGAAACAGGGAACTGAGGTGAGCTCTGAGATCATACATACAAGCAACAGTAGACCAAGCAGGTTGTGTTTACATACTTAGGACTGCATGTATATAACAACTAAAGACAAAGAAGCTATGAACTTGAGAGAGAGAGAGAGAGAGAGAGAGAGAGAGAGAGAGAGAAGGTACAGAAGAAAGGCTAGAGAGAGGGAAGGGAAGGGAGCGATGTGATTATAATTTCAACAAAAAGAAATATTTTAAAAACAGACATGGTTGAGTGGCTTCCTTCGGCTGCAACAGATCAACAAAAGGGGCTAAAAGTCAGAAACAAGAAGTGGGGTGGATTCTGCTATAGCTGGGAATAGCCGAGGGAAGGGAAGAGGAAACTGTTCTTCTGTTAAGAAGGCAGCAGAGGATGAGGCAGGTAGTGAAGCTGGTGTGGAGAGGAGGGGTTGGCGTGGGCTGACACAGAAGATATCGAAGAAGTCACGGGGTGAAAAGCACGAGTGTAACCCGCCCGGCGTTTTTATGCTCGCTCTTGTTCCTGAGTAATGATACAGAGGTTTATATTTATGAGTAAATACCTAGGCCTTAAGCTAGGCTTGCTCCCCTATGAGCCCTGAGCTTATATTAACCCATTTATTCTATGCTATATGTGCCACGTGGCTGGTTAGTTACCAGTCCTCGGTTTCATACATCCAACTTCCTCCAAGTCTGGGTGGGGAATTTGCCATACCTGACTCTTTTCCAGAGTTGTCTTTCTGCCCGAAAGTCCCACTTTACTGTCCTGCCTTTTGCAATAGGCCATAGGCTTTTTATTAGCCAATCAGAAGATGCCTTAGGCGGGCGAAGGAAGGACAGAGACACATCTTCACACGGTATACAAAAATATCACTCCAACACACAAGTCAGTGGGAGAGTTAGCTGGGAGAAGGTGGTCAAGGTTGGAAGCAAAGGGGGGGGGGTCTAGAAGGGCTTTGAGAATTCATGATCTGGGAAAAGAGCCTTACCAGGTGTAGATTGTGCTGGAAATAATGATCTCTGGACAGAGTGTGAACCTAGAGCCTGGCGTCCAAGCCTTCATAGAATGAAGAAAGATGGCTGGGTTCTAAGATGAGGTTCAAACGACTACAAGATGGGAGACCAGCATAGACTCAAAGCTTTCACCCTCCAGTAGCTCTCTGTGGAAGCAAATGGTAAGTGGTTCCTCATTTAGTTCCCTGTACATTTGATGCCACCCCTGGAGAAGCTAGTGTTACCCACAGTCACAGAATATAAAACTGAAGGCTAGTTACCTAAGTCTCCTCAGATCATAACAGCACACACACACAGACACACACAAACATACACACACATACACACAAACATACACAGACACACACAGACACACACTCACACACAGACACACACAAGCATACACACAGACACACACACACAGATACACACATACACACAGACACATATACACAGACATACACAGACACACACTCACACACAGACACACACAAGCATACACACAGACACACAAACATATACACACAGACACATATACACAGACATACACAGACACACACTCACACACAGACACACACAAGCATACACACACATACACACAGACACATATACACAGACATACACAGATACACACTCACACTCAGACACACACAAGCATACACACAGACACACATATACACACAGACACATATACACAGACATACACAGACACACTCACACACAGACACACATAAGCATACACACAGACACACACATACACACAGACACATATACACAGACATATACAGACACACACTCACACTCAGACACACACAAGCATACACACAGACACACACACACAGATACACACATACACACCCAGAGAGACACACACACAGACACACAGACACACAGAGACACACACACACACACACACACATACACATATATACACACAGAGAGACACACAGACACACATAGACACACACACACACACACACACGCCATGTAAATGCTCCTCTAGGCTGTGAGCTCCAGCTCAGGCTTCAAATTTGTGTCCTCAGCAGTTAAGTTTCCAAGTACATTTCAGGCACTTTAAAAAAAATAATAAGAAAATAAACAAAGTAAGAAAGGTAAACAGAAAGATAAAGAAAAAAAGGCAGAAAGGTTTGGAAAATTCAAACTTTCTACTACACCCCACGGGTGTAGCCGCTGCCTCCCTAGTGGCTAAGGTCTATTTTGATGGCCAAAAATCTGGTCTCTGACTTCAAATCATGAAGGATCCCTTCCTCTTCCTCAACTGTTTGATGTATGGCTTTGTCTTTAAATCTGAGCCACGCTGTTAGGAGTCCTACAGAAAGCCTCCGTGGTTACGTTCTGTCTGCCCTACTTTGTCTTATGGGCCAGGCGAGGGAAGCAATCTTCCCTTTTCTCACCTGCCTATCTCAGAATCCCCCCCCCCCATCCACCCCCATCTCCCACACCCCACTCCCAAGGTGGGCAAACAGTTCAGCTTGTTCTCAGAAAAAAAGAAACAAAAACAAAAAAACAGACAGGCAAGGAACTCTACCTGGGCCTTTCATATGGACCAAAAAAGTGAGAAAGACAAGAGCACACACACACCAGCACCCCTACGCCACCCCCGTGAGGGAGTGCTTTCCCGCCAGTCATGGGGAAGGGAAACATGCTTGCAAGTCTCCATTTCGGGCTGAATGTCCTGAAGTGTTTAACATTGTCACGGAAGGAAACAGCACTTAGCATAGGCCTTTTCAATCCTTTCCCGAAGCTAATCGCTCAAACCTAGTCTCATGACACTGTGGCTAAGCTCTGCTGCGCCTATGACTCCCAGAGTCTGCCTCGCCATCCTCTGCATAGGCTAGAGGGAGGTAAATAAATCCTTAAGTTTATGAAAACGGAGATTAGATGACCCCACCCCCACATTCCCACATGCCTTTCCCTGTACCCCCACCCTCTTCAACCCACAATCCACACCTGGACCCTGCCTCCCAAGGGTCAGGAAAAGATACAAAATGGACCAGCTGGCAATCTTGGTCTTGCAAACCCGGAAATTCTGGGACCTGCAATGCTTCTGTTGCCTTCCAGGAAAACAGACGGGTGAGGGTTGAAGGACTGTGGAGAGACTGGGGCTCTCCAGCATGCACACTCTACCATCACTTACTCTATAAATGGGGCTTCCAAGCACAGTCCACACTGATAAGCAAAGGGAGACAGCTAAGCCCTGTGATTCCTTCTAAGCCATTCTTTCAAAGTTCACTGTAGATGTGTTTAATCAAGCAACTACGCTAATGGTGGAATGCTATAGTATTTTCTGGTTCAACAAGACCAAAAAGCATCACTTTATTTACAAATCTGTTGTATATGACTACAGGTGGAGGAAGGAAGGGATCTGGGAGAAGGATGTCCAGAGTTCCCTCAGAAGGATAAAGGGCCCCACAGAGAGTTTTAAGGAATGATGTGAGCAATGGAATTCTACAAGGCCACAGGGTAAGGGGCCACACAAAAAGCTATGGAGAACTTAGGAAAAGTCTATGCCAGCAACACTGACTGTAAAGCCAGCTTGGGCAAAAGTTTGAGGTATTTTTGGTATCTCAGAAACATAATTAAGAAGACCGGAAAAGAATCTTTCCTAGATCTTACAGAGATGTTCCTCCAAACTTTGAGCATTGCATTTGTGCTCAACAGACAAGCCTGGATAACTGTAGAGTAAAAATAACCATTAAAGAACTTTGGGAGCAGAAGGGAAGGATAAAAGACTCAGCATCCTTCTGTATATGCAACAGGAGTAAAGTCATACCCAAATCCATGGTCAAAAAGTGAAAAAATGGCACCAGGATTCAGTTTCCCTGAAGCCAGGGATAGAGTGATTTGATAATTCACTAGACCATTCCTTGGCTGTTTTCCTTCTCACAGCCGCAGGCTATGAACAAAGTGAGCCAGGGAATCCCTGCTTTCCTCAGCACGGGCAATGATTGGACCTCTGGGAGGTGAAGGGCGGGTGCCCCAAGCTCCCATCAGTAGGACCTCTTCAGCATTATCACATCCTGAGTTGGGATGTATTTGTGAAAGGGTTCTTTCTGTAAGGCTCTCTGCAAGCCTAAAAATACACCAAGTCTCTTACCAACGGTATGCATAGCAACAGTCTGCTCGCCAGCTTCTGAAGAAATACCCTCCACTATCCCAGCCACCAGTTACAGAAAAAAGATGCATTCAGTGTGGTCACAGTGTGCTGTCTTCAGAGTCATCTTAGGCAAATACCAGCAGTGCGGTGACATTTAAGATTGTCCTGGGGAGTGGGACCAGTTTGGAAGTTGGGTTTCATATTTATGAGAGAAAGGAAACTATGGGGGCATTGCTGTTGTTTGTTTGCTTGCTTGCTTGCTTGCTTGCTTGCTTGTTTCTCATCCAATGCTCTTCCAGGTTGAACTTTTGTGAACCTAAGTTGACACTCAAGGAGAGGCTATTCTCTCAGCAGACAGACAACCCCTACGGGTTGTTGATCTCTTTCTATAGATTTGATCTCTTTGTGGCATATCACTTTCTTCTGGGGTAATTAAATATCAAGGAAGTTTTTTATTTTAAAAGTAGGACCAGATTTGGGAATAGAAAAGCAAACAGGAGTCTAATAAATATTTTCTATTGGTAGAAAAGTGACAAATCTGTTTAAATGTTGAAAAAATTATTTCCTGCATGGACCACCATGTGTATTACAATGATAAATCATTATTAACAGGAAAATTTGATCATGACAAATCTCTATATATATTAGTCGCTCACAATGGCATGTGTATTCCAAAATAGAAAATAAGGTTTCTATAAAATAAAAATCCAACCTTCTAGCTAACAACTTTATTTTTTTCCTTCCCTTAATTCTATCCTTAACACAGGAGCCAATAAAAAAAATCTAGAATGTTTCAGACTTTTGATCAAATCTATACAATATTTAAAATACCAAGTCTTAAAGATGGAGAGATGGCTTCATGAGTAAAGTACTTGCTCCCCAAGTGGGAGGAGTGAGTTCTGGTCCCCAGCACATATGAACACCAGAGGGCCTACCTGTAATGGCAGCACTCAGGAAGCAGAGTTTATGGTGAACTAGCTGGCTAGTTAGTTAGCTGAATCTGCAAATTGGCAAGCTCTGGGTTCAAGTGAGAGCTTAGGCCTCAGTAAAATGAACCGGAATGACATCAAGGACAACACCTGACTTGACTTCTACCTCTGACCTCCACAAGTGTACACACAAGCATGCCATACACTTGTAAAATAAAAACCGAACTTGCAGATACTTAAAGAGTCTCTAAGACACTGTTTAGTCTTCGTTCTTGTGGCTCTGTCCAGATAAACTGGCTTTCTTGTTGCTCCAGTAATCCTGACACCTACTGTTTGCTCATTACCGCTAAAATCCTAACTCCTCAGGGAGGTCTTCCCTGCTGAGCTGACCCGTGGCACTGCCTGATTAGCTTCCACCCTGGAGACACCAGGGTGTCTCTGGTTTTAGCCGGAAAAGAGTGCTTGGCAGTCAGACCACCATGTCTCCAAAGTCCCACCTAGACTATAGAGTGAAAACTTGTCTGGAATCAAAAGAGAATTTCTGGTTGCAAAGCAGAACAGGGCATGCCTGCAATCCCAGTACTCTGGAGACAGAGGCAGGGAAATAAAGAGATGGAAGCCATCATGTATGTATAACAAGATCTTGCCTCAAAAGCCATAAACTCAGTATGGTGATAAACAGTCACCATATGACTCAGTGAGTCACACAGTGAGTTCAAGACCAGCCTTGGCTAGCTAAATAATAAGACTGTGTCTTAAAACAAACAAACAAACAAACAAACAAACAAAGAACTATTGTGGGTAGCCCTAGTGCTATTTGTATTTTGATGCTAATTCTGCTTCCCTAAGAGGGGCTGCCTGGGACTCCGGTGACTTCATGTGAACCTTCACCTAATGAATAAAGATTTCAAGGAACCAATCACTGGGCGAGTAGGTAGGACTTCCAGGTCAGAGAGAGGAAGAGGGAAAGCAGGAGAAAGATACTTCTTTTGTGGATGGGAGAGAGAAGCATGGAGGCCAAAATGTAGGTGGCAGAGGCCGCCAGTTCAGGTGGCTGATCTGTTGGGATCCACTACCAGAGACTATAACTTAGAACGGCTTACAAACTAGCATTCTAATTGCTTCCCCCAGCGATTGTGTTGCCTGTTGATTCTAAACTAAGTTTGTGTGGTGTTTTCCTTCACTTGGGTGACTCAACTGGGTTCCAGAGAGAAAGGTAAGATGGCTGTCTTAGTCAGGATTTCTATTCCTGCATAAACATCATGACCAAGAAGCAAGTTGGGGAGGAAATGAGTTTACATTCAGCTTACATTTCCACACTGCTGTTCATCACCAAAGGAAGTCAGGACTGGATCTCAAGCAGGTCAGGAAATAGGAGCTGATGCAGAGGCCATGGAGGGATGTTTCTTATTGGCTTGCTTCCATTGGCTTGCTCAACTTGTTTCCTTATAGAATCCAAGACCACCAGCCCAGGGATGACACCACCCACAATCCCCCCATCCTCCACCCCTTGATCACTAATTGAGAAAATGCCCCACAGCTGGATCTCATGGAGGCATTTCCTCAATTGAAGCTCCTTTCTCTGTGATAACTCCAGCTTGTGTCAAGTTGACACACAAAACCAGGCAGTTCAGCGGCAAAGTGTGGGTTTTCGAGAATTGCACCTCAACTAACCACGGGAATTTGGAAGCATGGAGCTGGCATGGCAACGACCTGCCATGGGAACTTATTGAGCTGGGTAGAGAGATTTCAGAGCTCCGGGTCAGAGAGTCTGCCAGGCTGGGAACAGGCCAGGTCAGCCAGTCTTGCTGGCAGCACCACGGGTGCTGTTTTTTATATTTCACAAAACAAAGAACAATGCTGGGTACCTAACAGAAGACTGGATATATTTGTTGAGTGAATTAAATGAAGCCAATTAGCACCGATTTGATGAAACAAGGAGAAGAAATTTAAACCAGTGCCACTTGAATCCATCCATCTTCATCTCTCTTGACCCACTCCTTCCAAAAGTCTAATCTAAGAGCTAGACTTTCACAAGCTGGTTTCAGGAGAGGGGGGCAGCATTCTTAGAAGTAAATGCCAGCAGCACCCTTCCCATACATTGCATGCCACCTGCTTTGCCATTATCCCCTGTTTAAAAAAAAAAATGATCTCATTGGTACTAGATACATATTGAAATGTAATTTTACACCTGGCAAGATGGCTTAGCCCCAAAAAAAAAAAAAAAAAAAAAACAGAACAAACAAAAAAAAAACCCTCCTGCTTGTCCAGCTTGAAAAACTCAGTTCAGTCCCCAGAACATCCCTGGTGGAAGGAGAGATTCCCTGACCTCTGACCGTCACATGTGCAGAGTGGTCGGTGCTTTTCCGTTTTATTTTAATGTTATGTGATTTGCCTGCACATATGTCCGTGTACCCCCTGGGCACAGTGTTCACAGAGGTCAGAAGAAGATGTCAGGTCTCATAGGAATGAGGTTTTAGACAGTTGTGAGCTGCCTTGTAGGTGGGTGTGGGGTATTGAACCCAAGTCCTCTGGGAAAGTGGCCAGTGAGCCTAACTTCTGTGTTCTCTCCCCAGTCCCAAAGAATAATTTGTTAAATATGAATAGGAAAATACTTTCAAAGCCGTTACCATAGATACGTGACACTGGAGGACAGAGACTGAGTGGGTTCAACATGCACAGTGCAGCTGAGGGGGAGGGAGTGGAGTGAGGGTCAGTTGATGGAAAATTACCAAAAGGGATTCAGATAAATTCTGACTAAGCCGACCAGGCTGGTGGAAGACCAAGGTGGTGAGATACGACTTGGGGTTTGGAGAATAAGGAACGAAATATCAATGCTGGTTAAATGATACAGACGAGGAGTCTTGCAAAATGGCCCCAAGTCTGTCAATCCAGAAGATACAAGGAAACACACAGATGAGCCTAGCAGATGATGGAGTGTGACTGAGGTTTGGCCCCGCAGAATCTCTGTCACTCTGTGAAATCAGTGTTGGCATGTATTTGCATTGGAGGTGAAGTAGACTGACTACAGGAGATCTGCACATAGCAGGGTCACCTGAACAGGCATTGCTGTCCAAAGCAAGACCGTTGTTCCTTAATAGAAAAGTCAAGATACCTCAAAATTTCACTGAAATCACATGTAACAGACTATATATCACTCGTGGACAAAAAAATCTGAACTGTGCACTCTTGACAAAAGTGAAAATATAAAAACAAGGGCTTATGAATGTACACAATCCTTTTTATTTTAGCACATAACCTTATAAACTTCACAGAGCGCGCCATCAGGCACCCTGGTGACTAGTACTTCAATCCATGCTTTCCCAGGCATTGTTCCATATTGATGTTCTCTGTAACGCTGGTGGTTCATAAATGTGTGACTCCCGTGCTGGGTACTGACTGGAAGACTAAGTTTTCTTGTAGCATGCTGCCAATCTCACACCAAGAGCTGACCAGGAATTGTGTTTAATAAGAGTTACCCCAGAAGTTCTTGTCCATCCCTTCTCTAGGTCAGAGATTCTGAAAGATCTAGGAAGGAAATTCTGAAAATTTTTGTAAAGGCAGAGACTTCTTAGATGTAAATCCTGTTTAAAATCCTGGCAGGTGAGTAAATAAAAACAAGACCATGCGTGTTAAAGAGGGGGTGGAGACTCAGAGTCTCTGTCGCACCCCCTGCCACAGTAGCATCCCTCACATAGCTCAGCCACAGCAGCATCCCTCACATAGCTCTGACCAACCCTGAACTCAGCAGTAAGTGAGCTGAATCCAGTGTGTGAGAGGTTCCCAGTTTTACTGCTGAGGCAAGCCAAAGTATCAGGAAGGGGGACACATTTGAGCAGGAGTGTGGGTCCTTGTAAAGTTAACTCTCTGCAAATACTAAATCAAATTTGCTCAGATTTCATTCCTTTTTAGCAAAGGGTGATTAAATTTATTTAGAAGGTAGCCCCAATGGCCTGTATTTCCTATGTTCATGTTTAGAACAAAGGTCAAAGGGATGGACTTTGGGGCTACGTTTCAAATCCCTTTTTAGTGGATCTACCATTTATTGTGTCTGTGGAAATCATCTAACCTCCTGATGCTTCGCCTCCTCATCTGTAAAAGGGGGTGAGGGTAGCAATAGACTCGGCTTCAGAGACTGTCCAGAGGAGGAAGGTGAGCTACCGCTATAAAGCAACAAGAGGAATGATGAGCAGGGTTTATGGAGAGCCATGGGGAATTCTTTTGCCTTGAGTAGAATGGAAATGTATCTTAACCCTGAATACTATATTATTGTGAAACATTGAGAGTGCTTCTTAGTTGGGATAAAATACAAGAATGAATCCCCACTTGTGCGCCAGGACTCTCAGAAAGTACAACCAGCCAGTTTCCCTTCTGACAACACTGGTCTCCACAGAGCTTCTACCTAGGTCCACCTACTACTAAAAACTGTCTGCACCACCTACCAAACTGTCCTGCGGCAGAAACTGCCAGATGAAAAGCAAAGACGGGAAACAAATACCAGGACCATTCATTCATAAACCTGGAAAACACGTGTGAGTTTCCATTCATTTACCAAGTACTCATATTGACTAAGGTTTTTAATTAAAATGAGCCGCTGGTGTTAAATGACATGAACCCCATAACCTTCTAAGGTAGTACGATTATTCCTGTCTTACAAACAGGAAAATGGCTTTTCACCACATTTGCATGATTCCTCTTTGGAGATGAGGCAGAGCTGAGCAGCAGAGCCAGACTGTAGGAGGGTGAACCTGCTAGAAGGAAATGGGTTGAGGGAAGAAGGAAGAGGTGACAATTGCCACTGTGGGTTGAACTCACACTATATGGTAAGCACTTACCTGAGAACTTTGCATAGTTTGTGTCATTGAATTCCCACAATTCTGTGGGTTCCTTCCCATCTTACCAGAACGGTGACTAAGGATGGGGGAGGTTAAGTAATGATACATTAGTAATCGGTACAAAGTCAGTTCTGTCCACCTCTAAACCCATACTGCTAACCAGTGTGGGAAAGACTAGGACTGAAGAACTACCTAGTGTTCACAGGAAGAGTGGAGTCAGAGGGAGCCCAGCCACTGGGAAGAAACACAAGGCTTCTGCTGGGGCAACTCCCTTCCTAAGCAGGCTGTTTGCAGAGCAGACACCTAGGGTAGTTCACTTGTCCATCAGACTCCCATGTGGAGGGTGGACTAGCCCTCCTTGTTTTGGTTGCTTAAAGAGACCTCCCCCACTCAACTTCCTTCACTAATTGAACAACTGTCATGACTTGAAAAGCAAAGTCGTAAGGAGAAATTGTGAGCACCCTCTTTTTCTTTAAGGGCTGCTGTCTGTGTTGAACCCCAAATGCAACCAACACGTGTCTAAGTATGACAACTACCAATTCTGCCACAAGATATACAGGGCTATTACAATAGGGAATGCCAGACAGAGAGAGAGAGAGAGAGAGAGAGAGAGAGAGAGAGAGAGAGAGAACATGTTCTGGAAACATATGACTCCTATGCCTCTCACTACCACTGAAACATGACCAAGATCATGGATGACAGTAACAATATGCCAAGTTATATGACTGAAGTCACTCCTCTAGAAACTAAGTGGTTTGGCTAGATTAAATTAAATTATACTCAGATTTATCTAACACTTACTGGATAGATAGTAGGGTTCATTCAAATACTTAGTTTTCTATTATTCATAAAGTGGGAATGGCAGGCCTATAGTCTCCCACCCAAACAGAGCCTGAGATCTCGAATACTGTGTCACAGTTCATGCCGAGAGATTCCTTCACTTAAGCAACAAAATGAAGCTGAGGATTTTGGCTTATTCCAGATAAAAAGCCAGTTAGAGCTGGATCCTTACGTGCAATTGTGTGCGTTTTCCCTCTGTTCCAGAGTGCCTTCTCTAATTGACTAGTTTTAGAAAAGATCACCTGGAATGAACTCTGAATGAGTTACAAGAGGGGGGAAAAGGTCCAAGTCTAGTTGACCTGAGAAAAATTTATGTGTTGAAGTTAAGTTCTTATAAAATGAAATCCCACAACACTTCAGCTACAACATAAAAGTATTAGGGCTGAGTAACATGCATTTTATAGCCCAGTATATACTGGCTAAAAGCCTCACACAGAACTTCTGGTCTTCCTCCTGCAGACACAGCACAACTGCTCACATCACTGCGACCGAGGCTCCTGACACCATCCAAGGAAGGTTATGCTCCCTCCTGGGGAGAGTCCTCTGCCAAGTCTGCATTTGGTGTCTACTTGAGTTTTATTGCTGGAGGAACAACAGAGGAAGTGTGTGCTCCAAGCTAAGCAGATATGGAAGAAGAGGGAGATGAAGGCTGAGTCTTCCACCAGGATCTCAGCTCTTCATCTTCAACACCCTATTTTTACTGCTAGCCCAAACGGGTGAAAATAAAGAAAAGAATAACAAATATAAAATTTAAAGAAATGGAACTCAAGTGAAACTGTGATTGGCACTTCCTGTAAGTTGTAGGAACAAGCCTACCCACCCACCCGAGGGCCTGACGTACTAACAACCTCCAGGCTGAGCTCTGGGGTTCAGTGACTGCATACCTGCTCCCCAGATATTCCTAAAACATAGCCTGTAATTCACATAGGAAAAGCTAATCAATGAAATAGACTCATAGTCTTTATACGCCAGAGTCCTTTTCTTACCTTATAACCAAGAGACAAAGAGAACAAATGTGAATAAACCACGTGCCTCCTTTAAGAAAAAATATTTAGGACATAAAATAGCTGCCCAGTCTGTGCACACAACGATGTAACTCTCTGACTCAGGTTTCCCAGAGCTCTGTTAGGAAGAATGGACTTCATGGCAACTCACAAAGTATGTAAGTTTGTCAAACAACTCCTGCCACAAATACACTAATCACTTCAAAACATTTGGGGGTTTGGTTTGGTTTGGTTTTGCATTGTTTGTTCAATCAGCCAGTCATCAATGAACTGAGTGATAGGTCACCTGTATCTCTATGAGCAGATCCCAGATCGAGGAACACAGCAGAGAAACAAATATACAAACACCCAGAGCTCACGGAGCTACGTTCTATTTGAGATCTGTCTGTCTTCCAATTGCCAATTGAATACATGTTGACAATGTATTAAATAATAGCTGATATCACTCATGAGACTCAAACTGTGTTAGAAAGATTGGCTGTAAGGCATATAAGACATAAGGAAGGTGCATGTATGTCACGAATTAAGCATGTTATTTCATCTTCACTTGCCTTCAAGCTCCCTGTTCATTTTTTTGGCCAACCAAGAAGTAAAGGTAATTCCTAGGAAGTATTTTCATCAAGGCGTACAGTATAAAGTAGGTTTTACAAACAAAAGTGAGCCTGCTGCTGCTTACCCTCATTTGGGCAACCCTACACTGAAACACCCCAGACTTATGTGGCAAGCATAAAAAAAGTAAAGGCCACAAAAGTGGCATCACAAAAACCAGCAGAAAAAAAGAAATCCAGTGAAAACTTACCTCAAGGAGGTTCGGAGATAAAGCTCTAGAGCCTGGCCTTGGGACTTCCATGTTGGCTGAAGTTCACGTGGAGCCAGCACAGCTCTACTAACCTCCAGCCAGGCCCACTGCATCTTTTAAATGTCCTGGGTGGTGCAGCTGAGGAGGGGTGGGTCAGGCAAACCCGGGTGTTTCATAATACAGCCAGGTAGAGAGCACGTACTTGCCTCTGGGAAATAAAGTTACGAGGGTGAGAGCCTCTGAGGAAGATCAGCTCCAGCAGCAAGGAATGGGAGCAAAATAGGAAACACAAACATCAAAGCTAGGGAATTACAAAAGCATGTCTCTAAAAGAAAGGCCATCACTGGACAAAGCTACCTTAGGTGGTTCCCTTGTGAGCTAACTAGATGAGGGGAGAGAGGGGTTTCTTATATATAAGGAAGGGAAGGAGGGAGGGAGAAAGGGAGGGAAGGAGGAAAAAAAGGAGAAGGAAGAAGGGAAGGAGGAAGGGAGGAAGGAAGAAGGGAAGAAGGAAGGGAAGAAGGAAAGAAGGAAGAAGGGAGGAAGGAGGAAGGGAAGGGTATGTCAGAAAAGAAATAACAGAAGAATAGCAGTATTTGCAAGAATCACAGTGCCTTCGTGTAAGATACACTTGAGTAGGAGGCAACTCTGTAATAAAGAAGAATGAACTAAGCTTTCTTCACTGTCAAGCTTAACAAACCAGCATTTACATGACTATCAGCTACATTCATATACAACAGAAGAGGGAAAGCTAAGAAAACCAGCAAATATTAGCAGTAAGGTACAGGTTTTTTAAAGGCCATAGAAAATAAAGTATATACATAAACAAGAACACAAAGTGGTCCTAGGAAGTCCAGGACATGAGCTACCGCCATTGTGAGGATAGCAGTAGGAGCTGAATTCAAATTCTGATCCTAGAATATTATCTCAGGCAGCCCCTAGAAGATGGGCAACATCACTCCACAGCAATAAGGCATTAGAAGTAACTTCCTATTTAATTAGAGGAATCAAAATAATAATAATAATAATAATAACATACCATCCTCCTAAGCCAAATAGACACCACAATGCTTGTGGCTTTGTAAGATGGCTGTCCTTATACACAGCTGAAATGTTCTGTATCAAAAAGGCTTGGGGAAAGGGAGACAGATGGGGGTGGGGTGCAGGTGTATGAAGACAGCAGGCAAATGTGACATTTTAGTCTCTTTTTCTTGTTGACTAAATCTAAACCTTTGCTTTTGAACATTTTTTAGATGTTTTAAAGATGTTGGTTTCTCCTTAACACTCATTTCTCACTGTTGTCTCTGGATTCCTGCTGGTTGTTCTCTTCAGTGCCTCTTCCTTTTTGTCTCCATCTTTTGTGGACTGTGAAATTCCAAGTTTCTATAGCAAAGAAAGAAGTGATATGAGTTCTAGGTCTCCCTGCCCTTGTGGATCACTGGCCAATAAGGTTCACTAGGGGGAAGGGAGAAGAGATGATTGGGAGGGGTGCTCAGAAGCCCTGTGAATACAGATTCGGAATAACCACATTGGAACCAGATAAAAGGGGACTGATCAACTTTATATAGGGTGATTCAAGGCTTATAAAGTTTTGGGGGGACTCAGGATAAGAACATCCAGGATGGGCAAAGGTCATTGGCTGAAGGCTTAGGGTACCAAAATGTCTCATTAGCATGGGGAAGTATTTCAGGAATCTCAGGTCCTAGCTGAACATGTTCTTATCAGGAAAAAGGCAATTGATCCTGAAATTTAATCAGGTAGAGACATGTGTGAGGGCCTAGATTTCCCCAAAGTCAGAGAAAAAGAAGCCCCACTAATGAAGGGAGTCTTCCATTACTCTCTGAACCCAGAGGCTATCTGATCAATGGTAGACTTCAACCTTAATTAGAGTTTCTCTACAATGAGTAGAAAAAAAATCTGAGTGTATTCAGGTCAGAGAGCCCTAGTTCTGCCCACGTGTCTTGTTTTGTGTCTCTGTTGCTGGGATAAAACACTAATCAAAAGCAACTTGAGGGGCTGGAGAGATGACTTAGAGGTTAAGAGCACTGATTGCTCTTCCAGAAGTCCTAAGTTCAATTCCCAGCAACCACATGATAGCTCACAACCATCTGTAATGGGGTCCGGTGTCCTCTTCTGGTGTGTCGGAAGAGAGTAATGGTGGGTATTCATATGCATAAAATAAATAAATAAATCTTAGAAATAACAAAAAGCCACTTGAGGAGGAAAGGATTTGCTTGATTATGCTTCCACATCATCGCCCCAGTGTGGAAAGTCGGGGTGGAAATTCAGGCAGGAGCCCGCAGGCAAGAACTGAAGCAGAGCCATAGAGGAACGCTGCCCACTGACTCGCTTTCCAAGGCTTGAGTAGGGCTAGCTTTCTTAAATAACCAAAGGCCATCCACCCAGAGAGGTCCCACCCACCGAGGACGGAGCCCTCATCAATCAAAGGTCAATCATCAATCCAAAAATGTCCCCCATTAGTATGCCCACAGGCTAACCCAATGTAGGTTAATTACTCAGTTGAGGTCTTCTTGTCCCAGTTGACTCTAGTTTGTGTCACGTTGACAAAATATTAGTCAGCACACTATACTTCTTAACCTGGTGATGATTGCTGTAGTGTGTGTCTGGGTTGGTGACTCAGAAAAGAAATGTCAGCATAAAGTAAACTAAGCAACATATTGAAACTCTCATGTTTTTCTCCTGCGCCCTGTATCTCCCACCTTCTGGGCTGCTGATAGTCTACAAAAGTATCTTTTTTGTTGTTGTTTGTTTGTTTGTTTGTTTGTTTGAGACAGGGTTTCTCTGTGTAGCCCTGGCTGTCCTGGAACTCACTCTGTAGACCAGGCTGGCCTTGAACTCAGAAATCCGCCTGCCTCTGCCTCCCATGTGCTTGGATTAAAGGCATGTGCCACCACTGCCTGGCCCAGAAGCCACAAGGCATGCATAGAAAAGAAAGCTACGTGAGCCAATAGTGGTTCATACCTATTCTCCCTTCACCCAGGAGGTTGAGCAAAAGAATCGCCATGAATTCAAGATCAGCATGAACTCTAGTGAGACCTTGTCTTAGAAAAAAAAAAAGAAAAGAAAAGAAAGAAAGAAAGAAAGAAAGAAAGAAAGAAAGAAAGAAAGAAAGAGAGAGAGAGGGAGGAAGAGAGGGAAAGGGAGAGGGAGAGAGAGAGCAAGAGAGAGAGAGAAGGAAGGAAGGAAGGAAGGAAGGAAGGAAGGACAAAGAAGGAAGGGAGGGAGGAAAAAGGGAGGAAGGAAAGATTACTGAATGCCAATCCCTTTCAGGACCCAAAAACCAGCAGCCACAGCAGAAGACTGGCAGCTACACCCTGAACATTCTGGCAAGAAGTAAGGCTTCTGGGCAATTAGTCATGTTCAAACAAAGTGCAATCACTGCTGGCATTTCTGTGACTACAAAGAACCACGTTGGAGCTTGTGGTTCCATTCGGTTCATCTAGCTTAAAGCTCTGTATTCAGTCCTTAGTACCACTGAAATGGGTCAAAGTGGAATATACCGGTAATTCCAGCACTTAGGCTATGGAGGCAGGAGGATAAGAAATTCAAGACCACTTCAGCTACTTAGACATGAGACACACCTGGACTACATGGAGCCCTGCAACTACCGCAACAAAATCCCACTCTGTACCAATGCCACTACCTCAACAAAAACCTATTGTACATTCCCGAGGAAAACATTTAACAATAAATACACACTATCTTTTATAAATAGATATTAAAAATAAAATAGAAAATACCCAAAACAATTGTAAAATTAATACATGACCGCATAGGCAATGTTGTCTTGCTGTTAAACAGCAGAACATTTTGAAATGTTCATTTGTTCCTCTCCATTCTTCATGCCCTTTCATTTAGATTCTGTTTGCATCCTGTCTCCCAGTCCAAGCACATAATTATACATTTACAGCCTCTCAGTAGCCATGGGGTAGGAGGAAGGTGGAAAGCAGCAGAGGCCTAGGTTTAGCATCCATATCCTTCCATGGTCATAAAGATGCGTGGGCACTTTATAGAGATGGTAAGTTTTGATGTCAAACAAAGTGGCATGTTGGTCAACTATAAAGTAAAACAGACTTTCCTAAGTAGAGATTCTATCTGCCCCAACAAGAGGCTGAGAAGACACCTCCACCAGATCCCTGAACCATACAAGTAAGCTTCCCTTCCCCCACCCATCTTCCCTGCTCTCTGAGCCCTCTGGGCCATGCCACGTTGCCCTGAGCAATCTGCTATCCCTGGAGGACCTCCATTCTCCCGCTGCCCCTCCCCCAACCTCCATCAGACCTGAGATTCTTGAACCATACGGGTTAGCTGCCCTTCCCCCACCCATCTATCCTGCTCTGCCTGAGCCCCAACATCTTTCCAGACTGCACCTCCACTTGAACCTGTGGCAGACTGGTGTGCCTGCACCTCCCCCACAAGCTAACTGCCTCAAAGGTGGGCTGCCATAACTAGGAATACAGGTGAGACCCCTGTCCCAATATCTACATCAGCTGGGACCCCCACAGAGCTCAGCAGGTGTGCAATCTTTCCTGCTCTGCCTGAGCCCCATTGTCTTTCTGGTCTTCACCTCCATGAGGTCTATTCTAACCAGGGACACAAGGACACAGGGATACAGGAGGCCTGCTCTAATCATGGACACAGGAAGTCTGGCCTAGCCAGAGACTAGCTGAACCCAAGGAAGCCTGCTCCAACCCAAGTCACACAGCTCTTCCTGCTTCCAAGGAGGCCTGCTCCTATCAGAGATACCCAGACCAGTTAATACCAGAGATAACCAGATAGCAAAAGGCAAATGCAAGAATATAAGCAACAGAAGTCAATGTCATTTGGTATCATCAGAACCCAGTTCTCCTACCACAGTAAGCCTGGATACCCTAACACTCCCGAAGAGCAAGATTCTGACCTAAAATCCCATCTCATGAAGATCATTGAGGCCTTTAAGAATATAAATAACTCTCTTAAGGAAATATAGAAAAACACAGGCAACATAGAAGCCTTTTAAAAGGATACAAATAAGTCCCTTAAAGAAATACAGGAAAATATAATCAAATAAATGAAGAAATTGAACAAAACATAAAATGGAAATAAAAACAAACAGAAATCACAAATGGAGAAACCCTGGATATGGAAAACATAGGAAGGAATACAGCAGCTACAATACAAGAAATGGAAGAGAAAATCTCAGGTGTAGAAGATACCATAGAAGATATTGAGACATCAGTCGAAGAAAATACAAAGTGTAAAAAGTTCCTAACCCAAAACAGCCAAGAAATTTGGGACACATTGAAAAGACCAAACATAAGAATAATAGGCTGAAGCCTTCCTCAGCCTTGAGTAGGCTGGCTCTGACCTTGCTGCCACTGAGAATGAGACCACCTAGAGTGAAGCTTTCTGACCTAGATGGTTCTATTCTGTCACCAGCTTTGTTCTTCTCTGAGACACTGCTACCTGCTGAGAGAGGCCCTTGAGATATACTAGAGACAGCAAGCAATCCAGTAATTTACACCTACTTGCTAAACCAGTTCTTTCAGATAGAGGCTGGTGACAGGCATCAAGAATGGATCTGCAGGAGATGGGCTCTCTGCTTCTATAAGCACAGGTTGTTAGTAAACTTTGGGTCTTTGATCAGAAACCGGTCTTGGCCTTGTCTTTTCTCCCCATCTATTCTCTTTTAGCCCCAGCCTGCCTTTCAGGAGTACCCAGTTTGTGTGGCCACCTGTGATCACAATAGGAAATAAGAGAGTAAAGATTCCCACTCCAAAAAGTCAGAGAACAACTTCAACAAAATCATAGAAGAAAACTTCCCCAACCTAAAGAAAGAGATGGCCATAAACATAAAAAAAAACCTATAGAACATCAAATAAATTGAACCGGAAAAGAAAATCCTTTCACCATATAATAATCAAAACAGTAAATGTATACAACAAAGAAAGAGTATTAAAAGCTGTAAGGGGAAAAAAAGCCAAGTAACATAAAAGCCTACCTATCAAAACTACAGTAGACTTCTCAAGAGAGACACTAAAAGGCAGATGATCTTGGACAGATGTCATGTAGACCCTAAGAGAACACAGATACCAGTCCAGGCTACTATACCCAACAAAACTCTCCTTCACCATAGATGTAGAAACCAAGATATTCCATGAGAAAAAAAAATTTTTAAACAATATCTTTCTACGAATCCAGCCCTACAGAGGATGCTAGAAGGAAAATTCCAATATAAGGAAGGTAACTACACCCCCCCCAAAAAAAAAACCACAAGAAATTAATCATCTCACAATAAACCCAAGAAAAGAGAATCACACACACACACACACAAACGAGCTACAACAAACATAAGAGAAACTAACAATCATTGGTCTTTATCTCTCAACATCAATGGACTCAATTCCCCACTTTAAAAAAAAAACCCACAGGTTAACAGATTGGATATGCAAGTAGGATCCATCATTTTTCTGCATATAAGAAACACATCTCAAAAACAAAAACAGACACTACATCAGAGTAAAGGACTGAAAAAAGTTTTCCAAACAAATGGTCCCAAGAAACAAGCTGGAGTTGCCATTCTAATATTCAATAAAGTAGACTTTCAACCAAAAGTAATCAAAAGAGATGATTTTGATGAATCTTATTCATCAAAGGAAAAATTCCCCAAGATGAAGTCTCAATTCTGAATATCTATGACCTAAATACAAGAGCACCCACATTTGTAAAAGAGAAACTTTACTAAAGCTCAAAACACGCAGTGACCCTCACACACTAATAGTGGGGGACTTCAACACCCCACTCTCACCACTGGACAGGCCATTGAACCAGAAACTAAACAGAGACACAGTGAAACTAACAGAAGTTATGAACCAAATGGATTTAACAGATATCTACAGAACATTCTATCCCAAAACAAAATAATATACATTCTTCTCAGCACCTCATGAAACCATATCCAAAACTGACCATATAATTGGACAAAAAAAAAAAAAAAAAAAAAAACAAGCCTCAACAGATACAAGATTGACATAATCTCACTCATTCTATCAGATCACCATGGTCTAAGACTGGACTTCAATAAAAACAAAAACAACAGAAAGCCCACACACTCATGGAAACTGAACAACTCTCTACTCAATGATAACTTGGTCAGGGAAGAAATAAAGAAATTAAAGACTTTCTAGAATTCAATGAAAATGAAGATATAGCACACCCAAACTTATGGGATACAATGAAAGGAAAATTCATAGCACTAAGAGCCTTCACAAAGAAATTGGAGAGATCCTATACAGGCAACTTGACAGTACACCTGGAAGCTCTAGAACAAAAAGAAGCAAACACACCCAAGAGGAATAGAAGGCAGGAAGTAGCCAAACTGGGGTCTAAAATCAACCAATTAGAAACAAAGAATGCTGGGAACAGCATGCCATGACAGGGACTGCCCACAGCAGGCTGGGATAGAGACACTTCAGAAGCCTGAGACAGCTCCTTGTAAAAAAGGATGGTATCTAGGACCCTGAGAAGCAGGCGTCACATGCCTCCAGGGTACCTGCCATCTGAAATAAGAGACTGCCTGCAGTAGGCCAGGATGGAGACATCCCAGTAGCCCTCGGCAGCTCTTTGTAAAAAAAAAAAAAAAAAAAAAAAAAAACAGTTGTTTCCATTTCTCCTAACCTTAGCCCTGCACAACAGCTGTATAGATTTCATTTGTGCATGACTGCTTTTCAGCTGGCCTTGATGTGCATAATTATTCTATTATATCTGACTTTCTTACTTCTTTCTCCTTCTGCTCTGGTGAATTCTGTGAAACTAGATGTTCCTTGATGAAATGATTCTTGAACAATTAAAAACTGAGGCATAGGAGCACAGCACAACACAGTCCTAAGGACCCAGGTGCATGCCGTGTGTTCTCATCTTGGAAACAATGCAATAACTGCACAATGGTAGATCCAGATTAATGCTTGACTTGCAAAGAAAGTTTGAAGAAATTATTAGAAGATGAAATAGAGCCAACATTGGGACCCTGAGAAAGGAAAAAGCTATTGAAGTTATGAAATAAGTTTTGCACATTTAAGAGTGATTCCTGGATAAGCAAGTATAGAATACATAAAATTTTATACAAGCAAAATTAAGTCAAAGCACTGGAACGATTAGGAAAGTCACTGTGTGCAATGTGCAGAAGCAGAAGCTAGAGGAACTGCCAAGTTAAGGGTTAACCTGAGTCTTCCTGGCAGCTTTGCCCACACCATTCATCATTAGAGCTTCACAAGAAAATGCAAGTAGCTGACCTCAGAGCTCTGAAGTATAGTAAGTCAAAAGTTAAAGTTTAAATAATGATAAGTTTGCCATTATTATTACTTTGGCCAATGGCCCGGGAAGAGAGGAAGTTTGAAACTTTGGGGAACGATTGTAATTCTTGGTTCTTTGTGGAATGTGGTTATTCTTTTGAATTTGATTTGGCAATAATTACACAATGTCTCTTTTTTCTACCTGCTTTTGGAGTATCAGTAAAAGAAGGGCAAGCAAAAGGCGGGAGAGCAAGTGAGGTGCACATGAGGTATGTGTGAAGTGAGTGTAGAGTGAGCAGAGAGAACATGAGAGAGTGTGTGAGGAGAAGAATGTGTGTGTGTGTGTGGTGTGTGTGTGTGTGAGGGGGGGGAGAGAGAAAGAGAGAGAGAGAAATAGACAGAGAGACAGATAGAGAAAGGGAGAGAGATCATGTGAAGAGTTAGTGAAGAGAGAATGTGAAGTGTGTGTGAGGTGAGTGTAGAGTAAATGGTGAGAATGTGAGAGTGTGAGGAAAAGAGAGAGAGTGTGCATGTGTGTAAAAGGAGAGTGGTGTGTGTGAAGAGTGTGTGTGTGAGTGAAAGGGGAATGCACAGAGGTGTGTAGGATTGTGGAAGTTCGAGAAAAGAAAAGCACACAGGAGAAAAGCAGAGTGACCAAGAGAATGCAGTGTGTAGTCTCAAGCTGTGTGTGTGTGTGTGTGTGTGTGTGTGTGTGTGTGTGTGAGAGAGAGAGAGAGAGAGAGAGAGAGAGTGAGAGAGAGAGAGAAGAGAGAAAAGAGCAACTTTAAGCCTTGAAAATTTTCCTGCCAGTTTGTACCTGAAAAGTAGTCTGTGACTGTTTATTATGAATTTCCAGATATCCCTGTTTCCAGTTGAGAACACTGATCCTGTATCCAGGTTCAATAGACAACAAAATAAAGAACAACAAAACCAAGAGCTGGTTCTTTGAGAAGACCAACAAGATAGATAAACTCACTAAAATCAGGGACAAGACAAGGCTACTTCTCAAAGTTCTAGCTAGAGCAATTAGGCAACAAAAGGAGATCAAGGGGATACAAGCAGGAAAGGAAGAAGTCAAGGTATCAGGCTTTGTGGATGATATGATAATATAAGTACTCGACCCCAAAATTCTACTAGAGAACTCCTACAGCTCATAAACAACTTTAGCAAAGAAGGGCTAGAGAGATGGCTCAGCACTGGCTCCTCTTCCAGAGGTCCTGAATTCAATTCCCAGCAACCACATGGTGGCTCACAACCATCTGTAATGGGATCCAAAGCCCTCTTCTGGTGTGTCTGAAGACAGCTACATTGTACTCACATACATAAAATAAATAAACAAATCTTTAAAAAAAATTTTAAAAAAACTTTAGCAAAGTGGCTGGATATAAAATTAGATCATGTCAGTAGCCTTTCTTTATACAATTGAAAGGATGGACCATGTAGAGACTGCCATATCCAGGGATCCACCCCATAATCAGCATCCAAACGCTGACACCATTGCATACACTAGCAAGATTTTATCGAAAGGACCCAGATGTAGCTGTCTCTTGTGAGACTATGCCGGGGCCTAGCAAACACAGAAGTGGATGCTCACAGTCAGCTAATGGATGGATCACAGGGCTCCCAATGGAGGAGCTAGAGAAAGTACCCAAGGAGCTAAAGGGATCTGCAACCCTATAGGTGGATCAACATTATGAACTAACCAGTACCCCGGAGCTCTTGACTCTAGCTGCATATGTATCAAAAGATGGCCTAGTCGGCCATCACTGGAAAGAGAGGCCCATTGGACATGCAAACTTTATATGCCCAAGTACAGGGGAACGCCAGGGCCAAAAAGGGGGAGTGGGCGAGTAGGGGAGTGGGGGTGGGTGGCTATGGGGGACTTTTGGTATAGCATTGGAAATGTAAATGAGCTAAATACCTAATAAAAAATGGAAAAAAAATACCAAAAAAAATTGATAAACAGGCTGAGAAAGAAATTAATAAACTGTCTTGTTGCAACTCTAACCAAGCAAATGAAAAATCAATATGACAAGAACTTCAAGTCCCTGAAAAAAGAAATCAAAAAAGACCTCAGAAGATGGAAAGATCTCCCATGCTCATGCATAGGTAGGATTAACATAGTAAAAATGGCCATCTTAAAACAACAGCAACAACAATCTACAGATTCAATGCAGTCTCCATCAAAATTCTAACACAATTCTTCACAGACATGGAAAGAGCAATTCTCAACTTCATGTGGAAAAATAAAAAACTCAGGATAGTGAAATCAACAATAAAGGAACTTCTGAGGGGATCGTCATCCCTGACCTCAAGCTGTACTACAAAGCAATAGTGACAAAAACCACATAGTATTGGTATACAAACAGACAGGCCAAATAATGGAATAGATTTGAAGACCTAGAAATAAACCCACACATTTATAGACACTTGATCTTTGATAAAGAAGCCAAAACTATACAGTGGAAAAAAGAAAGCATCTTCAACAAATGGTGATGGTCTAACTGATGGTCTGCTTGTAGAAGAATTCAAATTGATCCATATTTATCACCTTGTGCAAAGCTCAAATCCAAGTGAATCAAAGACCTCAACATAAAACCAGATAGACTGTATCTAAAAGAAAAGGAAGTGGGAAAGAGCCCCAAACTCAGTGGTACAGGGTAAACTTTCCAGAACAGAGAACACCAATGGCTCAGGCTCTAAGATCAACAATTGACAAATAGGACCTCATGAAACTGAAAAGGCTCCTGTAAGGCAAAGGATACTGTCAATAGGAGAAAACAGCTGCCTACAGATTGGAAAAAGATGTTCACCAGCTCTACATCCAATTGAAGGCTAATATCCAAAATATATAAAGAACTCAAGAAGGTAGAATCCAAAAAACCAAATAACCCAATTTTAAAATGGGGTACAGAGCTAAACAGAATTCTCAACAGAGGAATCTTCAATGGCCAAGAAGCACTTAAAGAAATGTTTGCTATCCTTAGTTATCAGGAAAATGCAAATAAAAATGACTCTGAGATTCCACCTTACACCAACCAGAATGGCTAAGGTCAAAAGCTCAAGAGATAGCACATGCTGGTGAGGATGTGGAGAAAGAGGAACACTCCTCCATCGCTGGTGGGATTCCAAACTGGTACAAACCACTCTGGAATCTGATGGTTCCTCAGAAAATTGCAAATTGTTCTACCTGAAGACCCAGTTATACCAGTCCTGGGAATATACCCAAAAAAATGCTCCACCATACCACAAGGACACATGCTCCACTATGTTCATAGCAGCCTTATTCGTGCTAGCCAGAAGCTGGACACAACCCAAATGTTCCTCAATGGAAGAATGGATGTATAAAATGTGGTTCGTTTACACAATGCAATACTATTCAGCAATTAAAAATGAGGACATCATGAATTTTGCAAGCAAATGGATGGAATAGAACTAGAAAACATCATCTTGAGTGAGGAAACCCAGACCCAAAAGGACATGCATGGTATGTACTCAGTGCTAAGTGGTTATTAGCCAAAAGTACAGAATACCCATGATACAACCCACAGACCATAAGAAACTTAACAAGAAGGAAGGCCCAAATGAGAATGCTTCAATACAACAAACAAAATAATCATGGAAGGCAGAAGGAGGGAGAGACCTGGGTAGGAGGGGAAGGGGAAGGGGGGGGGCACAGGTTCAGGTTCAGGAAAGAGACAGAGAAGTCCAGAGGGAAAGGAGAATGAATTGAAATATGCAGCTGTGGTGTGTAGAGGATCAGGGTGAACCTCTAGAAAGCCCCAGAGACCTGGTATGTGTGAGGCTGCCAGGACCCAATGGGGATGACCTTAGCCAAAATGCCCAACAGTGGGGAGACCACTTCCTATATATAGACAAGGCCCTTTGTGGAGAGATGGGGGTCACCAACCTTCCTTCAAAATAATTGACCCAGAATTGGTCTTATCTAAAAGAAATGCAGGGACAAAAATGGAGCAGAGACTGAAGAAAAGGCCATCCAGTGACCAGCCCAACTTGGGATCCAGCCCATGGCCAGGCACCGAACCATGACACTATTACTGATGCCATGTTGTGCTTGCAGAGAGAAGCATAGCATAGCTGTCCTCTGAGAGGCTCTACCAGCCCCTGACTGAGACTGATGCAGATACTTAGAGCCGTTCATTGGACTGAGGTCGGGGACTGATATGGCAGAGTTAAGGGCTGAAGGAGCTGTAAGGGATGGTAACCCCATAGGAAGAGAAACAGTATCAACTAAGCAGATCTCTGGACACTCCCAGTGACTTAAACTAAAAGCATTCGCCAACCAAAGAGCATACATGGGGTGACCCGTACCTGCCCCCCAAGCATATATGAAGCAGAGGACTGCCTTGTCTGGCCTCAGTGGGAGAGGATGTGCCTAATCGTGTAGAGACTTGATGTCCCAGGGGAGGGGGATAGAGGGTAAGGTAGAGGGTGTGGGAGGTGAGGTTTTGGGGGTGAGGTAGTGGGAAGAAGGAGGAACACCCTCTCAGAGGCAAAGGGGAAGGGGGGTATGGTGAAAACTCTTGGTGGGGGGACCAGGAAGGGGGGTAACATTTGGAATGTAAATAAATAAAACAATGTAATAATTAAGAAAAGGCTAAGGAGAGACAAGGCTAATGAGATCTGCCCCTTCTGAGAGTAAAGCAAGCCAGGGCCCTGCTGTACACTGGTAGAGCTTTAAGAACCACAGAGAAAAGGACTGCCTGCTGGGGTCTGGGAAGCAAAGCAAACTTCCTGTAAAATTTCCAGCTAACGTCAGCAGGTAGCAAGTAAGAAAGTCAACTCTTCAGAGAGGGTCTCATCTTGGAAACAAAAGGACATGTTGTTTGGACTGATCTTACCTCAAGCAAAAAATGGAGTGTATTGGTAGCTTGTGGGGAAGTTTAGGAAGGGAACCTTCATAAAGGGGAAGGCTGAGGCACTAGGGAAGCGGCCTGCAGAAAGCACAGGAGACAGTCAGTTAGAGCCATGGGGGTTGGGGGGTATGCACCTCTGGTACTAGCCAGTTTATCTAAATACTAAGTCCTTTCTTCTACTACTAATTGCTATGATTCACTGATCTAATGAGTGCTCATTTCCATGTATTCTTCCAGTCCCGCCCGCCCTTCAAGCTCATCTCAATTAACTTCCTTACCTGCACCCATAGCTCCATAATGCCAAGGGATTTATAACTTGGATACCCTCTCCTATTTCATAATCACTATCTTTCCTTGTACCATTTTGTCAACCTGGAAAGCACTTCCCTGTTCCTTGTCTACCTGAGACAAACTTGCCCCGTTCCAACACTTCCTCTTTGAAGATGCTTCCCAGGTGACTTCGGGGCCATTACATCCTTTCCCGTCACTTCCCATCATACACCTGCCAAAACCCCCCATGGTTTACCATGAATTTTACTGTATTATAATTATTTACATCAGTATTTGCCTCCCTATGGACCTTTGAGTTTTGTGGGAAGATTTTAAATAACAATTGTTGAGTAAGCTAAGGAACTTTTCCAATAGAAGCCAACACTCCACAATGGAGCATTTTGCTTAGACTCACCTACAGTGGGTGTACAGAATGTTTACAAAAGCAGTTGCCCCTGACATGACATCCACAGGGAGGGATAATTACTAACAAGATACTCTGATTTGCACGTTGAAACATTCCATAGCATGACCACTGAGAATTCAGGCTTAAGCGCCAGATTGCCTGGGTGTGAATCCTGGTTCCCACCAAGTAGTCAACTTCTCTGTGCCTCAGATCTCCACTCTGTGAAATGAGGCATCGGTGTGCCCAATCCTTTGGGTAGTAGTCAAGGGGATTCATTTAAATCACAAAGAGAAAGCACAGAGAACACTGGGGGAATCGGAAATGAACTGCTGTTAGTCCGCTTGCTTGCTGCAAGAAAAAAATGCAATCCTTGTTATATGACCATGATGTTTGGTCATTATCAGTATCTAATTAACATGTGATTAATATGTAAATGAGACGCATGGTGACACAAGGGATAGAAAATCAGGAGGTTCTATGTCATAACAGCACCCAGGGTCTTTGGTAATATGACCTTCAGGACACAAGGATTAATTCAAAACCACTGTAATTAAGAATGATCTCTAAGGGGAAAAGTCATGATCCGGACTGGAAAAGGAGGAGCTGCTGCCTTTCAGTTTGTCAAGAAGGCAGCTATGAAAAAGACAACAATATACCCTTCATCTAAATGGAGAAAAAGGCTGTGGGCCTGTCCCTGCCTGAGGGGTTGAAACCGATTCTGGATTCCAGGTAGTCATGAGTCAGTTGTCTGTATTTTCAGTCTCTCTTGTTTCCTGGAGTTAGAGTAGCAATCCTAACAGAAACTGATCTTATTAAGGGAAATATCAGGAATTTATCTTCTCTCCTGGAACCATATAGTTTAGTTGAAGTTGGTGGCATCCAGAATTGGTAATTTTAGCTTTTTGTTGTTTTTTTTTTTTGGGGGGGGGTGATTTTTTACTTGTTTGGGTGTGCTAGCCTCTTGATAAAGTTTATATTCTTTAAGTTTGTTCAGAAGACTACACATTGTCACCTTTTAAACTTATCTTTAAGGGGTCTCATACAACCTCAGCTAGAATGACTGAAATGCCATCTTCCTGCCTCCACATCCCGTTTTTGGGTTCTTAAGCATATGGAGCCACACCAAACTTATCACTTCCCTTTAAGGGAAGATTCCTGTCAATCCAAACTTATTTCTGTATATTCTGCTTCTTTAATTTATTTTTTCCCCCAATGGGGCTGGAGAGATGGATGACTCAGCAATTAAGAGTACTGACTGCTCTTCCAGAGGACCTGAGTTCAATTCCCAGCAACCACATGGTGTCCCATAACCATCTGTAATGGGATATAATGCTCTCTTCTGGTGTGTCTGAAGACCACGATAGTGTATTTACAAACATAAAATAAATAAATCTTAAAGAATTTATCGATTCTTTGTGAATTTCACATCATGCACCCCAAACTCACTCACCTCCCCCCATCCTTCCATATCTGCCCTCTGCCTTTGCAACCTCCCCCTGCAAAGAAAACAAGAAAATAATAAAATAAAATAAAGATAAATAAATTTAAAAAAAAAATTTAAAAAGAAAATCTCACTGTGGAAGCTGTGGTGTGTCATAGGGTGGTGTGTTTCTGTGTGTCATAGTGTGTCACACAGTGTCACCCTTTTGCCCAGAAAGCTTTACTTGCAAACATTCATTTCAATGTGTCATTGGCCAGGTTTGAGGCCTCTGGCTTCTGCTACACTACCAATACTGGATCCTCACTGAGGCTCCTCTGCTGTCCTGTGTTATGAAGGTCATGAAGTTTTGGTTCTGCAGGACCAGCCCCTTCACATGCTTCATCAGCTCACATAGCTTCAACAGATGACATAGATGTAGGGATGGGTCAACTCAAAGCCCTAGATCTGGGCCTGGGTGAGAGCTGAGTTGGTCAGACCGCCTGCTCTCCCTCACCTGCATCACTGTGTAAGCTCTCTCACGCTGCCCAGGTGAAAGACCAGCTCCCCCATACTCACACCATAGGGTCCATCTCTCCCGCACCCCCCAGGTAAAGGACAAGGACAGATCTCTTGCATGGGGCAAGGTCATCTCTGCCTAGCCCTCAGACATCAATATGGCCCCAGGCAACAGGCCAGATCACGGATGTCCACATGGCCTTCCGTGATAACATAATCCATAGACATTGATACAGACCCTTCTTGCAGCAAGGTCATAGACCCAACATGGCTCTCCACAGCCTCACAAGCCTGGATATCACCAAGGCCTCAGGAGGCAGGACAGGGTAACACCAGGCTGTTCCTCACCACCCTAGAGTCTCCTCTCACCATTCCCTTCTTTTTCTCTCCCATCTCCCCACCACATCCTTGCTCATCAAAGTAGTACCGTCCCGCAGGCACTGCTTGGCTGTCTTCCACCCGCCTGCACCACATTGTTTTGCTTCTTAAAACTTGACTGCAGATGTTGGTTTTCACAGTATTCGTGAAAGCAAGCGTCTGCCCTTAATGGCTGGGAGAAAGGCAAAGTCATAATCGGCCTTTAGATTTCAGAGATTAATGACATACTTTGCTTTATTCCTAATCTCTCTTAGCTTAACTCTAATACAGGCTATATAGTCATGAGCAAACTGAGATTATTTGTTATGTGAAAGATAACTTGGAGGGGCTGGAGAGATGGTTGAGCAGCTAAACAGCTTATACTTAGAGCAGTGGACCAGAGTTTGGGCCCCAGCACCTGTGTCAGGTGGCTCATAAACTCCTGTTACTTCAGCTCCAAACAATCGGATGCTCCATTTCTGCCCTCTGGGGTCACCCATGTGCATGTGCACATGTGTGTATGAGTGCACCCAGAGACACAATAAAATTTTTTAAATTTGGTTTTAAAAAAGATAGCTTGCATCTTAATTAAAAAAAAAAACCATAGTGATTTTGTGAAGGGCAAGAAGAGCATGTTTTTTGAAAATATCTTATGTGAAATGGAATCTGATGTCTAAAGGCTTCTAAGATCACAGCAAGATGAATGCTTTGGTTTGGGGGGAACTAGAATCTCCTGGCCTAGGCTCACCTCCTTGGGCTTCACCTCATCCACATCTTAGCGATGGAGACTCAGCTTTTACTTTCCTCTCTCTTCTCTAACCTCCAATAGTTAGCATTTGAGGTGATAACTGCGCTTGCACTATGTGTGCTGTGCTTTCAGAATTGCTGCCTACACTCCAAAGCTGAAAACTATAAATATCAAAGAGCTTCAATCGTCTACAGAGAACCATTGGATCACTAAGTGTCATCAAAAGACAAGGGGGCTGAAGATATGGCTTAGTGGTTATAAGCACCGACTGTCCTTCCAGAGGTCGTTGTTGAGTTCAATTCCCAGCAACATAGTGGCTCACAACCATCTGCAGTAGGATCTGATGCCCTCTTCTGGTGTGTCTGAAGACAGCAAGAGTGGAGTCACATTCATTAAACAAACAAACAAACAAATAAATAAATATTTTCAAAAAGCATCCATCTTCCATCCTCTCCTCCTCCCTGCCTTATTCATGCCTTTATTATACATTATTCATATACTAGGTACACAAAGAAGTCCCTTGAAACAAGCAACATAGTTGATTCTTCCATCTCGAAACCAAGGTGGAAAACTAACCTAAAGTACTTGTAAAGACAAGAAGTACCTATAAGAAGGAGATGCAAGTCTCTTCTTGCTGGTTTTGGCATTTGGATAGATGGTGGATTCCCTAATTGTTCTCTGCACTATCCTGAGAAGAAGAATTACCACAAAAAGATAAGTGACTATGGATAGGGTAGCAACCCATTTGCAGTTCCCAGAAGAAGCCGCAGAAGGTCAAGCTTCAGCTGAATGGCTGGCCAAGAAGACTCACTTATGTCACGTTGGTCAGGGAACCAGCATGAAGCGAGGGGAGCACCGGTGAGGAAGGGTACGGCATAGTACACGGTGCTAAGGGAGCACCAGGACTCGGTGCTGAGGGAGCACCAGGAGCACTGCCTTTTTCACCGTAGAACTGCAGAAGCCTTCGCATGGCATTCTCAACTGCTTGTCTCATCAGGGGTTCCATCGGTATGACAGACACCATGACCAGAACCAAATCGGGCTTCCTTTACAACTCCCAAGTCACACTCTCAATTCACTGAGAGAAGTCAGGGCAGGAACCTGGAGGCAAAAGGCAGGAACTGAGGCAGAAACCACAGAGGAACACTGCTGATTGGCTAATGGCTTGCTCAGCCTACTTTCTTATACAACTCAGGACCTCCTGGTCCCACAGTAGACTGGACACTACCGTGTCAATCATTAATCAAGAAAGCCAACATAGGCTAACCGTTTGGTGGCATTTCCTCAACTGACTAGCCCTCTTCTCAAATGATTCTAGCTTCTGTCATTTTGACAAAAAATTTTAACCAGGAAGACAGAGCCCCATTAGATAGAGGTCTCGTGAGGATATCTGTAAGCTTGTCAGGCAGACATTTGTGACTTTCCTCCTACCTTCTACTCACACTCTCTAGGCTACAGATAAAAAGGTAGCCTACATCGGAAAGAAAATAGTGCATCTGTCATCATCTAGGGATGTATCTCAGTTGACAATGGGAGGGCACTGAGGAAGAGAGGGTGGTTTAAATCGGGGATAAGATTAAACTTGACTATACTCTGTTGTCTCTTTACAGTGCTTGGGACCAGTCCAGGGCACTGAGCATGCTAGTCAAGTGCTCTGCCTGGGAGTTATAGCTCTAGACCTCAGACAGGACTTTTAATACCCAAAG
Source organism: Mus musculus (assembly GCF_000001635.26). Taxonomy (NCBI): domain Eukaryota; kingdom Metazoa; phylum Chordata; class Mammalia; order Rodentia; family Muridae; genus Mus; species Mus musculus. Next base: position 146,530,700 of record NC_000069.6, on the reverse strand, counting down.
GTCATCTTACAGCTATAACAAGAAGATGAGCTCTGTGAAACTGAGCATTTCATCAACCTCAGTGGGTAAACAAAGCCACAGGTGGCTGCACATATCGGTAACGTCAGCACTCTGACAGCAAGATGGGGGGGGGGGAACTCATCTAGAAGTACAGCAAGCTGGTTTGTAGTAAAAGTAGGAGAGCAGAAACAACAATAGAGACCTGCCTTAGCAAGGCAGCAGGAGAGAACTGACTATCAAGTTTTCCTCTGACCTCCACAGGCACAGTGTGACATACTGTGTGTGTGTGTGTGTGTGTGTGTGTGTGTGTGTGTGTCTGTCTGTCTGTCTGTCTGTCTGTCTGTGTCTGTGTGTGTCTCCCCTTCCCCCTCTTTCTCATACATACATACATACCATGCATTCATACACAAACCATGCACACAAACACACACAAACACACACACAGTGGGTAGACAGACCTATGTTGCCTCTTAACTTCCATGAGAAATATTTTGGCTATAATAATGAACTGCTGATACTTGATATCTGGTGAAATTTTGCTGAGTGTCACATGATGTCCATTCCACTCATTAATTCCCACCACCATAGTCTATCTGCTCCTAAATTGTAGAAGAAGGTGACAGACTTCTAGAGAAGTAGGACTGGTCAGTTCCACACAGCTCAATGACATGGGAAGGGACCAGAACCTAGACCTGGACAACTCTGAAACCTATGTTCTTAAATATATAATAATGCACTTGGTACTACTGTATTTACTGAACAGTGACTGGCAGACAAACCCCCAGACATCTGCAGTGCTCTTCTTTTTCATTGCTATTAATGCCTGGTTGAGATCCCAACTGTCACATTTGTGTGCTGGGCTTTTGAATTAGATTTTAAGTCCCTGACAGAGAGAGAGTTTCTATTGCCTTACGATTCTGTCTTCCTCACAAGGGCCATGTCTACTTCTAATTGCTCAGACATATTTTTAGTATGAAGGAATGAAGACTGGGATAGTCTTACTTTATAGTTTATATGGCTGGAAGAAATTCTACTCACTAAACAGAACTTCGTATTTAGGGAGACGATAGTGACTGCAGATCAATACTGTGTATTGTACTTAGCATGTTGTAATGACTCTGAGGAAAGCCTGACATGATCCATCCCCTTAGCCAGAGCAAGTCTGCGACCTGTCCACAACAGACATTAGTTCCACAATGAATGGAAAACTATTCATGTTGAAGATCTGAGTTAAAATACGAAATGCATCTACTTTGTGTCCTTTATCAATGTGCAAAATACTAGGATACATTATTCTAGAAAAGCTAGAAGGTGATTGTGACACAATTCGAATGGTAAACCTATGCTTATGAGTCCATAGTTTACACGTCTCTCTGGGTGACTTGCTTGTAGAATCATATTCAGGTATTTGAAAGTTGTTTGATTTCCCAAAAAAGAAGCTTAACCTAGAAGAAAATGTGCAAGTCTTCTGACTTCTAACCAATAATTCTGTAATTATAGCAATCAAATAAATTTTAATGTATTACCTCAACTCATGAGATCATAGAGAGAACTATCTTCTACTTTGCTATAATTGAGAATACCTAAAATAAATCCCCAAGGTTTAATTACAGAAATGAAAAATTATACAAGACACATACATTCTTAATTCTACATGAACTATATTAAATTATGCTATCTATACCACAGAATACATGGTTGAGATAGCTCAATCAAAGCAGATAAGGTCCTTGCATGCTGTGCTGCTAGCTCCACACACCCACCTCTCTCAAAGGTTCCAAGTGGCACTTTCAGGTGTTTTGTTTCTGAAAATAGAGTTGGGGGGGGGGCTCCTTGCAAATAAATGCATGGGAGTGTGTCCATCCAGACATTTCCTGTGAGCAAAATGGACCCAAAACTATGTTTATGATAATCATTAAAAGCGGTGGTTTGTGTTGTAAGATAATGTTTTGTAGTTTAATCTGAGTGCTATTTTCATATCTTTGAACTTCCATTCTCCCACTGGGGGAAAAAAAAATGAAGGCACTTCTTTCTTTAAATCCACCATATAGGGATTTTATAAGCATTCAGATGAAACAGTGGAGGCGCTTTGACAATTTCTAGGGTTAGATGTTAAGCTCTTGATTCCTTTAAATAGCTTTGCATTCCATTTGCATAGATAATGCCATGAGGATCAGAAAGAGGAATGGTTCCCCCTAACACCTTTGTTCCTAGTGTCTTTGTTCAGACTTCTCCAGCTCCAGCAAAAGCTCCAGCAAGACAATGTTTGTGATTTTTTTATTACCTTAAAAAAAAAAAAAACCGAAGTAAGATGAGTAACTGTGTTCTAGTGAATTTTATTCTAGAAATGTTCACTTCACCAGGAACTATTCAGCCTGTGTATCTCGTATGGGTGATTTCAATTTCTTTATACTCTGGTTCCTACTGAAAAAAAAAAATCTGCATTTTGCCAAGCTTTGATGAAGTCTATTCACTCTAGGCAATGTCTACAAACCCAAATTGAATTGATTTTGACTTAATCACCTAGAGTTCCTAGAACTGTCCTGATTAGGATTTAAAATATAATTACAGGTAGCACATTTAGCCAGGCAGTTAGTCAGGGCGCTGACTATGTAGTGAATCTTATTTCCTGCAGCATATTGCATTAAGTGTTGTGGAGGAGGTTGGGGTGGGTGGAACAGTCACCCATGAAATGATTTAAGGATTATTATTAAAACAATATATCACCAAGTGCAGGGTACTCAGGTAGAAACTGTGTATAAAAGTTCAAGGAATGGAGAGTAAGGAGGGCTTCCTCCATGTTTTAATGATCTACTGTCTATATTTAGGAAATATGTTCTGAGGCTGTTGGTAGCTTCAGGAGCACACTGGCAAGACAAGTTAAATTGTTGGTCTACATATGAAGCCATGAAGAAGGAAGACCAAAATGTAGGTGCTTCAGTGCTTCTTAGAAGGGTGAACAAAATACTCACAGGAGGAAATATGGAGACAAAGTGTAGAGCAGAGATTGAAGGAAAGGCCATCCAGAGACTGCCCCCACGGGGGCGGGGGGTGGGGGGTCCATCTCATATACAGCCACCAAACCCTGATGTTACTGTGGATGCTGGGCAGTGCTTGCTGATATGTCTGTCTCCTGAGATGCTCTGCCAGAGCCTGACAAAGACAGAGGCAGAAGCTCACAGCCAACTATTGGACTGAGCTCAAGGGTCCCCGATGGAGGAGTTGGAGAATGGACTGAAGGAACTGAGGGGGTTTGCAGCCCCCACGGAGGGAGCAACAGTGTCAACAGGCCAGATCCCCGGAGCTCCTGGGGACTGCACCACCAACCAAAGAATACGTGTGGAGCAACCATCGTGCTGGCCACATGTGTAGCAGAGGATGGCCTTCTTGGACATTAGTGGAAGGAGTGGCCCTTGGGCCTGAGGGTGTCCGATGCCCCAGTGTAGCAAAATGCCAGTATGGAAGGACAAGAGTGGGTGGATGGGTGGATGGGTGGGTGGGTGGGGAGCATCCTCATAGAGACAGAGGGAAAGGGGGTAAGATAGGGAGTTTCAGAAGAGGAGACCTGGAAAGGAGAAAATATTTGAAATGTAAATAAAGAAAACATCCAATCCAAGAGGGGAGGGGAGGGGAGGGGAGGGGAGGGGAGGGGAGGGGAGGGGAGGGGAGGGGAGGGGAGGGGAGGGAAGGGAAGAGACACTATTGGTTTATGAACACATAGGCTGGCTTGGTGCAAAGCAATTCTATAATTTCTTTTAAATGGACACCAAGAAACTCTTAGTAAGGATCAGAAAGAAATATTTTATTTTGGAAAAGTTTTCAAGTTTACATAGGAGTTACAAAAATAGAGCAGATAGCTCATGTGTGCATACCCCCTATATCTCCACATGTTAGCATCTTACAATAGCATAACAAAGTCTTCAAAATCAACAGTTAACCCTGGTGCATTGCAATTAAATATAATTTGGACTTATTCACACTTAATCTCTTTTCCACTCATATTTAGTTGTTGGGGTTTTTTTCGTGTTCCAAGACTAAACCCAGGTAGAAAGAGGCATGAATACTTTTAATATTGAGATTCAAACAGCATAGGTTTCTGAACAATGAAGCTAATTGGTGCAAAGCATTAATGTGGGCAGAAATAAAATAAGCCGAGCATCTAAGAGTCATCTGGACACATCATAGTGTCAGGATGCTAGACAAATTAAAGAAAAAGTAAGCCAGATTTGCAGCCAGTCATTAATCTGTCTTTCCTTTGCCTAAGGGTACTCATTATCTCTCATTTTATCATAATGGTTAAATGTTTTTATTACGGATACATAATAATGTGTTGCTATAAGAAGTCTTTTAGTGATGCCTAGTTCAGTCATCTAGATTTTTCTACATGAAGGAAGACATAGGAAGAGGACACTATTTGATTTGGACACTAAATCTGTTTGTGAGAGGGGGCTTACTATGGAAGTCAGAGGAACAAAATTCATAGTGACCTGTTTCTGGGTGTCATAAGATCACCTGGAAGGCTTGCTAAAGTTCAGATGTGCCTCTCCCCAGGGCTTCTTGGTGGTGTGCTCACTGCTCACTCCACTAAGCTAATCTTCAGAGGTTCATGGCCAGGAGAAACCATGCAGCTGCGATCACAGGTTCTTAGAGTTGCTTACAAGTCAGATCAGTGATCCGGTAACTCTCACTCCAGCTCTATGTAAGGATGAAGTTAGGAACCAAACCAAGTATATCAGTCTCCACAATGTTTTTATCATCTGATTTTACCTTAAGACAATGCTTTAAAAATTAATAAAACATTTTTTGACAACAAAAGAGTATTTAAAACTAATCATGGCTAGTAATGAAGGCACATGCCTGTCTTTGCAACCCTTGAAAGGTAGATACAAGGATTAGGAGTTTAAAGTCATGCTTAGCCATTCTAAGGCCAGCCTGGGGCTACAAGAGACTGTCTCAACCATGTCTTTTAAAACAAACAAATAAGTAAACAAATAGGCAACCCACACAATAAATAAGTCTAATAAAATTTTGGGATTTAAGCTAGGCCTCCAATAAATTAATGCTGAGAAGGCTGGAGAGGTGGTTTAGTTGGTGCAAACATAAAGACCTGAGTTCGACCCCTGTAACCATACAAAACCCAGACATCCCAGCATGCATCTGTGATCCTAATGCCGGGGAGGCAGAGATAGGTGGGTCCACTTGGAGTTTGCTGGGATAAAAGTCTAGCTACATACAGTCCTTGTCCTTAGACAATCTCCCATCTCTTTACCTTCCTCCCCCACAAAGGCCCCCGTGGCTGTGTGAGAGCAATCACAAGACTTCATTTTATCTCTCTCCCAAAATGAATCTTAACTTTCTCTCAGTGTATTGTGAAACCAAAGCAACATGATCTTATACTTTATCATCTCTGTTACCGTGTAAGAGGTAAAAGAAGACAAGACTTTATCTCTAATTTGCCTGCTTGCTGTAGAAAATAAAAAGGATTTTCAAAAAAAAAAAAAGTGCCTGAAGGATAATAACAGAAGCTGCAAGAAATTTTTATTTTCTTTAATGGATCAGGAAAGAAAGAAAACAATCTTATTCAGAAGGAACAAACAGTATAAACCTTTGGTTCTGGTGAGCCTCAGCCAAATGATGAGGTATAGCTGGCACCATTGAAGAAACTCATAGAATGCTCTTGACGCTACTTCAGAGTGAACTCCCATTTTACAATAAGACTCTATGCTAAGATTGTTCTTGATCTTTAGTTAATGGCAGCAATAGAAAGTAAGTCATGTTTAGAAGGGAAGTTTATATCAATATGAGACCCCATTGCCCATGACTCCTCAATTCTCCAAAGCCCTGTTTTAATACCCTGGGTTTCACTGAAGGTACTACTGCTCACGGCTCATATGGAGCCAAGCTTAGTGCTGTTCAAGTGGAACTCTGGTGCCACTGTGAGTGTGACACGTTTCAGTACCTTGCTGATTAGGACTTTTTTTTCTGTATTTTTTTTTTTTTGAGAATTTCTTAAACACTTACTGTACTTATGAGGGATGCTAAATGGACAGAGCAGTGGTGTGTGTGCGTGCGTGTGTGTGTGTGTGTGTGTGTGTGTGTGTAAAATGATTACAGAAGAAGTCATGAATTTAAGAGGGAGTTCGGGCATGGGAAGAGTTAAAGGAAGGAGATGGATAGGTGGAAATGAAGTAGTACTTTTAAAGTGTGGTGAAATGGTGGCCGGATAAGAGAAGGACGGTGTGCCTGGGAACCGATGAAGGGAATGAATATGATCAAACCAGCTTGCCCAAAACTCTTATAGAACTAGTAAAATTTGTTTTAAAGAATTAGCAATCAGGAATAGGACAAAGAGAATAAATTAACAATAATTTCAACTTCAGTAACTTTGACCCATTGATCTGCATGCTGTGTGTGCACATGTATGTGTGTGCCAAAAAATTGTATAACAAAGTGCATCAACTTTTGAAAGATACAGTTAACCAATATCTTTCAAATGATCAGTAAATGCAGCTACATAGCACACATAGGTAAAAGGCAAGAGCAATACATTTTAATGTATGTAACAGACTATTAAAAGGTCATTGATATAATTTATGGAATTTTAGGGTGTTTTAGAGACAGAGTACTACTATATATCACTGGGTAGCCTGGAACTCACTGTATAGATCAGACGGGCCTTGAATTCACAGGGACCCACCCATCTCTGCCTCCCAAGTTCTGGGATTAAAGTTGGGCTTCACTATACCCAGCTGTCATGACAAGTTACCTTTAAAAAGCTTGCCACTTGCCAATTTTTGATGCAGTACCAAATATCAATAATTGTCTGAAATATCTCTTAGATATTCCTTTCTCAACTAGTTGCAAAATTAAGGCTAGATTTTCTTCATGTATTTCAACAAAGATTTCCTATCAATAAAGACTCTACGCAAAAATAGCTTTAATCCAGCTAAAAGTCCATAAAACAATATGACTCTTTGCAATTGTTTTTTGTGCTACAAAATGCAGTCATTTTCATAATGTATATAAATTCTTAAATAATGATTTTATTGCTACTATACGTAAATATATGCAAGCATTATAAGCCCTAATTTACATTTTTGCTTGTTTTGACAGTTATAACCACATAAAGTTTTCAATAACTTTTAAGAGTATTCTAAGACCCGAGATAATTAGCATAAACTAAATATTATTGTTTATTACCTTACATTTAAAATGTTTGTGTCTCTTGTCTGATCACAATGTATAGGTTAAATCTTAGAGAAAATATATTCTCATTGATGGATTTCCAAGTACTAGGACTACTTGGTAATGGATATATATACATTCTGGGGAATGTTTTAACTACACAATTTTATCAATGTGTACACAGCATAGTGTGTACTTACACAAATATTGGTGGCATATGGTAATCACTCAGCATGGTATTTTGATTTAATCAAGAGATATGATAAAACAGGAGACATATGAGTTGTACAGGTGTAACATGGCACACTGTTTTACAGAAACAAAAATGGAAATGGGAATACAATCTAAAAATTAAAAGTGTAGGAAAGCAAATATTTAAGCCAGCACTATTACATCTGCCAGTTAACATACAAGGTTTGTTGTTGTTGTTGTTGTTTTTAGTGTTGTCAAGGAATGAATAGTATCATAATCGTAATGTTGTAATTTTATATGACTGTCATCATGGTGGATTTACACCAGCATTGCCACAAACATAAATTATGTTCTGCTACAACTTAACAACAGTTACATCACTAACCAATAGGATTGGTTTCAGCTCCGTGGTGACTGGAGACCTGTAGCTGAGATTTCTCACTATGAAGTAACTGCCTACTTAGTGGCTCCAACAACAGACTTGGAAAGTGTCTTGGTTTACGAGTTTTTGTTCTATGACTATAAAAAAGGCTTTAGGAACCTGCTTCTACCTTGGAAAAGGGAATTTTGGGATGCCTGAACCTATGTTTCCAGGCCACTCATATTTGGCTCCAGAATAAACTGTCTCATTTTTCTCTAAGGTGAGAGCTGTGCGAATACTACCTTTGTTCAATTCATTAACATTTCTCACTCCACCCATCTTCCCTTAGTTTCTTCTTAAATAATAATAAATAACTTTTAAGAATTATTTAATGTAGCCGGGCGTGGTGGCGCACGCCTTTAATCCCAGCACTCGGGAGGCAGAGGCAGGCGGATTTCTGAGTCCGAGGCCAGCCTGGTCTACAAAGTGAGTGCCAGGACAGCCAGAGCTACACAGAGAAACCCTGTCTTGAAAAACCAAAAAAAAAAAAAAAAAAAAAAAAAAAAGAATTATTTAATGTATATGAATACATTGTAGCTGTCTTCAGATACACCAGAAGAAAGCATCAGATCCCATTACAGATGGTTGTGAGCCACCATGTGGATGCTGGGAATTAAGCTCAGGATCTCTGGAAGATCAGTCAGTACTCTTAATCACTGAGCCATCTTCCCAGTCCCCTTAAATAATTATTATGAGTATTGTTTTTTATGTGTAAATCAAGGAGACTGTAAATTCAGCTTTATGACAACCACTCACTTAGCATCTACAAAGCCTGAGTCAGGGCCGTAGCGCCTTAAAAATAAAGCAAAATGCCTGATCATTTTCTCCCTCAAAATCCACCAAGAGGACTACATCTTACACAAAACACAGCGTCTTTACAAAACCCTCACAGAATCTATTCAACTTCAAGCCTCTTCTTCTCTCCTAAATTTTCGTCTGACTTCTGGTGTCTGTGGTGTTTGAGTGGTAGACTAGTTTGCTGCTGCTAAGGGGCCTCGCAGCTGGCCGTTTCCATTGTCTGGTAGGCGTTATCAGTTTATCTCAGATGAAAGGATTTTCCTGCATTGCTGCATAAGCATTAAGTCTGAGACCAGTGAGAACGTTGGAAGTGTGATGCTTCTTTGCTCTCTTTTTAATCTTGTTCTGTTTAGAAATTGTTCTATTAGAAATAATGTACAGTCGGGAACGAACTCTGAATTTTGACACTTTCTTTCTTTCTTGGGGGGAGGGGAGTTCGAGACAGGGTTTCTCTGTGTAGCCCTGGCTGTCCTGGATCTCAGGCTGTAGACCAGGCTGGCCTCGAACTCAGAAATCCGCCCGTCTCTGCCTCCCTAGTGCTGGGATTAAAGGCGTGCGCCACCACCAGCGTCCAGCCTTGGCACTTTCTTACATAGCTAATCCATAAAGCAAAGCGCTAGTTCCGGAACTTGGCGGCCCCGGAAGTAAAACCGTATGACCCGGGTCAAAGACAGAGAGCACTTCCGTTTCCGTACAGCCGTAAACAACATGGCGAAGGCCGGCGAGAAAAGTGTTGGTGGCGGCAAGCGAGGCTTGAAGAGGAAAGCTGCCGCTGAAGAGCCTCAAGAGGCTGCGGCCGCGAGCGATGGGACGGCGGAGAGCGGGGTGCAGCCCGCGAAAGCGGCCGCCTTCCCCCCGGGCTTCAGTATCTCGGAGATTAAGAACAAGCAGCGGCGACACTTGATGTTCACGCGGTGGAAACAGCAGCAGCGGAAGGTACGCGCGCGGGGTTGGCGGGGCACGAGCGCAGGGGCGGGGCCGGGAGCGCGCGGGGCTGGGGGGGGGGCGACGTGCGCGCGCGGGGTTGAAGGGGCGGGGCCGGGGGCGCGCGGGGTTGAAGGGGCGGGGCCGGAGGCGCGCCCCCAGCCCCTCGCTTGGCTACGGGGTCCCCAGCGTCAGCCTTTTGCCGGATGAGCTTGGCGTAGGGGAATCCGGCCCTTGCCTGCTCCGTGGGTTGCACTCTCTGGGAAGCCGAGGGATTTGGAACCGACGATCCAGCCTCTGGCCGGAGATGGCAGAGGGTCCGCCCCCTGCCTTTGCGCATCCCGCCTGCCTAGCGTTGGTGGTAAACTCCAGGTCCTAAACGTGGCCCCAGACTCTTTCAAGGAACCATTGGTGAAGTTTCAGCACTGTGAAGTGTCTGTCATAGCTGTGTTTGCTCTCTTCCGCCTTGTGCTCGCACTGAAAACTAGACAGACTTGTAAGTAAGCCTTGCCCAGGATCATGAGGCTCATTTGTGTCTAAATTACAATTTTAAAAATTCCCTATTACAGCATACACAGCAACTAACACATGATTTTATATTTGTGTTCTCTTACTGGAGGACCTTGGCTGGATCTTTTCGTAAGTGCTAGGTCGCTACTGGAGTTCTTTTTATTTATTTATTTATTTTTTAAAGATTTATTTATATGAGTGCACTGTAGCTGTCTTCAGACACACCAGAAGAGGGCATCAGATCCCATTACAGATGTTTGTGAGCCACCATGTGGTTGCTGGGAATGAACTGAGGACTTGTGGAAGAACAGTCAGTTGTGGAGGTTTTTTGGTTTTTGTTTTTTTGTTTTTTTCAAGACAGGGTTTCTCTGTGTAGCCCTGGCTGTCCTGGAACTCACTTTGTAGACCAGACCTCGAACTCAGAAATCTGCCTGCCTTTGCCTCCCAAGTGCTGGGATTAAAGGCGTGCGTCACCACCGCCGGGCTTGATTTGCAATTTTGAGGGAGGAATGTCCTAAAAGCCTTTTTTTTTTGGACTGAAGATCAGTAGGCACTACAGAATGTGTCAGACATTTTGTCTAGATTCAGGAGATTATAGTGTATACTAAGTAACAACTGAACATGTTTGCAACTTCCTATTGACCTTAATAGGTAGTTTTGGTTATAACCTATAAGAATAACTAGTGGTGACCTTATTGGAAATGTCCTGAGAACTCATCTCCCATTTCTGTCTATTTTCAGTGCTTTTCAAGAGAAGTAACCATTATACCCATAATCTTTAGAACGCATCCACTAGGGGAAAATGTACTTGTTCATTCATACGTTTAATTAATTGGAAGTATTATAGTAAAAAATTAAAGTTACTGAAAGTTTAAATGTTCAGACTTAATGTTGATTTGATGGAAGCAAAACAAAGAGCAAGCTCTTTGTCAAATGAATCTTCTTGATTAGCCTGCCCATTTGTAGTTCAATATTTTAGCTATTAAAGAAAAATCGATAAGTCTAGTTGTGAGTGGGAGTATGCACCTGTAATCTAAAACACTAAGGAGTCTGAGGCAGGAGGATGGTCAGTCAGAAGCAAGCCTGGGCTATCTAAGCAGACCTTTAAAAAGTTTCATGTGCTTATTTTAAAAGGTTATAGTAATTTCTCAGAGCTGACTTGTAGTTTCAGTATGAGTTTATGAAATAACTACTGGTTTCTCAATATTGTTTGCTTTTATCTCAAAGGAAAAGTTGGCAGCTAAGAAAAAACTTAAAAAGGAGAGAGAGGCTCTTGGCGATAAGGTAAGTAAGGTTTATAGCCTTGTATTTTGTCTTATGAAGTATTTCCTGATACTGTGTTGGTTTCTTCTAAGACATTTCAGATGTATAAAAATAATGTACTAAATCCCTTTGTACTCTGTACCCAACTTAGCAAATAGTGGTGACAACTCGTCCCCTATTCTCAGTAGCTCGCTCAGATGGAGTTGCTGGACTTCCCTGAGCTGTGCCTTCCTAGGTGCTTTGTGTGCAGGTGGTAAGCGCGGTGTGCTCAGGAGGCAGGGAAAGCTCTCCCTGCTGTTGGAACTGGGAACTCCCACTTTAGGCTTGGGGTTTAACTCTTGTGACTTGAAGCTAAAAGAACTACTAAATATTCCTGCATTGTTACAAGACGAAAGTTTTCGTTTTTTAAAATTTTTACAAATATGCTTAATTCATAATTTAGCGTGTAAGATTTTTAAAGCCTATGGTTCTCCTCCCCTTTACCACCTATAAATACCAAGTGAGAATAGGATTTCTGAGAAAGATAAACATATTCAGGCTGTGTACAGACTAAGCATACTACTTTTCATGCACTGTCCAAATAGGATCAGTTTAAAACATCTAAAGTCATCAATATTAGATTATTTTGACCTTCAGCATTCTAATACATCATATAATCTTATCATCGGATTGCAGCAAATTCATGTGCAGGCCGGCCTTTAACACATCGCTGGCCCTGGGTTGGGGTGTATGTAGGCTTTCAGCTGGTATATACCACACCCTGCCTAACTGAACACAAAAAGTCAGATTTTGGACTGAAAGATGACTTCCTGGAATTATCTTTAAAGATTACATAAGAGTCAGCAAGAGAACTCGGTAAGGTAAAGGCACTTGCTGCCAAGCTTGGCCAGCTGAGTGTAATTCTAGAGCCCACTGGGTGGAAGGAGAGAACCAACTTCCACAACTGCACACCTTACACACATCCACATCGCCCATCCTGAGTAGCACCTCAGTTCACCGTTCCTTCAGGTCACTGTGTGGCATCTGTGTGTTCTCCTAGTTCTGCTGTACTCCTTGCAAGTATGTTGATACCATAAACTCGGCGGCATGATAATTCTGCATTATCTGGTCATGTGGTATGCAGGGTGTTATCTTGATGTTTGTTTCCATTACAAATGGCCACCACATAGACAATTTATTTCTTTCCATAAATTAACCCCAAACAGAATTACTGGGTCGCTGGATAGACTTGCCACGTTTCTGAGGAGATCGCGGGAAGTACAGAAACAGTCACCTGGATTTGCAACTAACTAAACTTTTTTTATTTCCATTCTGCTGACTCCCTTTACTGTTAGATATTATTTTAGACAGGGATAATTTTTGTGATTCCTGTCTTAGTTTTAAGTCACTTCATTCTGTATTTACCACGTATGTCTTCTCAGATTGTTAAGGGGTAGTGTCATTGCCCCCACTCTATTCCTAGGATTTAGTAACAGTGGTTGTGGATGGAAATAAGGACAGGTTGTTCTGAGGTTATTTGAAGAATGTCTTGTTTCCCCACAGGAATGTGAAGTTGTTAATATAAACTGCTTCTAACACTCGGTGTTTCCCCTCTTACTTAGGCTCCACCAAAGCCTGTTCCCAAGACCATTGACAACCAGCGCGTTTACGACGAGACCACAGTAGACCCCAATGATGAAGAGGTAATGTCAGAAACCAAATGTGAATGATCACCCTTGGTGTGTTGCTGTTTGACGTCGTGGTGGTCGCAAGATGTAGATATCTCTTCTCCCCTTCCTCATTGTCTCTTTCCCTGTCTCTGTCGTTAGGATTTGTCTAGAACATCTGATAATGCACGCAGTGCACCAGATGATGCAGTCTGGGGACCTGCATACATTACTTCACTTAGGTCTTCTTAAATATTAAAAATATGGTTTAGTAAATTTTGTATCTTCTCCATAGTGGTTTTACGTAAGTCTTCTTGGAGCTGCTCCTGCTGCCCTGCTTCAGTTTCCCTCTGGCACATGCGTCTCTGAAGATGGCTTTGTTTGCTAGTTTGTAAACATAACGCTTTGTTTGCTAGTTTGTAAACATAACGTTGATTCGAGGGTAGTGGTCCTCTAACCATAGCTTGCCTAACCTGGCTTCTTGTAGTTTATCTAAATATTAGCTTCATTTTACATTTTAGATAATTATTTCTCCAAAGACAGATTTATTTCTTGCTTTATTTTTTCTTTTGTTCTGACTGGAACTTCTGCTGTAATGTTGAGTGACTAGAAGAGGCAGTGCAGGGGTCCTTGAGTGTTCCTGATAAGAATCCTGCTGGTACCATCTCCTTGATGTGGATGTCGTCAGCAGTTTTTCTTATGCTTTACAGAAATCACACTTAGGCTTGGATCCATCATGAATGACCATAGAACCCTTTTTCTGAAAATGCTGAGATGCGTATGTGTTTGTTCCACATATTACCTTAATGCATCTATGGGTTCTCTAAAATTAGTTGAAAATAAGTATCTTGCATTCTTGGGATAAACTTATTCTGGTTATGATATTCATTATTTTTATACGTTGTTTTGGGTTGTTGATTTGAACTCATGACTAAAATTATAGTAATGTCTCCTTATGATTCCTAACATTTTTTCTCCTTTAAAAATAAAACCTCGTCGTTTTATCGTGCGAATAGAGATCATCCTGTAGCAAGGAGAGTGGGAGGAGGAGGAGCTAGGCCGGCCTCTGTTTGAAGAAAGCCCGTGTTTATTCTAACATTTGCTTTTCGTCAGTCTAAGTTTGTGTTCTCTCAGAGTAGTTTTTCTTTTATCTTTTCTACTGAATTTTGTTTCATTTCTATCTCCCTCTTGTTTCCTTCTACTTTCATTGAGCTTCCTCTATTTTTCATTTATCTATTTGCTCATTTTTTATTTTCTTTACTATGAGCCATAAAATTCCCTTTGAGTATCATTCTCAGCAAATCCCACAAGCTTGAAAATGAGCTGCTTTCACTGTTATATTTAAATCAGTTATTTTTATAATGGAATATTTGTTAATCATTTATTTGTCTTTTCAATTAAAAATTTTAATTGGCATGTTCATAAGTCCATAATTTAATATGTTTACATACCATTCCTGATGATTACACTGTAGTAATTAACATTTACATCTCAAATATCCTTGTGTGTGTGAGAACCTTCAGTCTTCTCTACTTACTTTTAACATAGGATAACTAACTAGTTTAACATAGGATAACTAACTAGGTTCCAGTGATCTTACCCTGCTCTGTTATGTAATAGAAAATTAGCTTTTCCTGTCGTTAGCACTCACCCAGCCCCTGGCAGACCCCATCACCCACCACATCTTATATCATTAGTTTTCTCCAATGCCCAGTTCCTGTGCTTATCTCTGGCTTTTTCTGGCTCTCACCAGGTCTGAACTTTCTAAGGAATCATAGACTTCACTTCTGTGCTAACGCGTGTGCAAAGCTCTGGTTTCCCATCTGCTGCCTTACATGGCCCGTGCATTTGACAGCTTGTTGGGTTTTTTTGGTTGTTTTGTTTTTTGTTTGTTTGTTTTCTATTTTTTACTTTAGTCAAGAATTTTGGATGTTTTTTGTTTTGAGTCTTGTTGCTGCTGTTTGGTGTGTGTGTGTGTGTGTGTGTGTGTGTGTGTGTGTGTGTGTGTATGTGTGTGTGTGTGTGTGTGTGTGTGTGTATGGGGGTGGTGTATGGAGGAGGAGCTGGAACTGGAACCCAGACCCCTGCAAGTGCTAGGCAGAGTCACTCCAGCCCAAGGGTTCTCTAACTTCCCTTTCTAATTGACCTCAGCTCATTGATTTTTATGTATGCTAACTTGAAAATATTATAGATTTATTTGTGTTAATTTTATTGTGCCTGTTTGCTTACTTTGAGTTTAGTCCTTTTCAGTTAAAGAGAGATTTTTGGGCTGGGCGTGGTGGCATACACCTTTAATCCCAGCACTTGGGAGGCAGAGGCAGGCGGATTTCTGAGTTCGAGGCCAGCCTGGTCTACAGAGTGAGTTCCAGGACAGCCAGGGCTACACAGAGAAACCCTGTCTCGAAAACCAAAAAAAAGGAGAGATTTTTAAGTCCTGGCATGTAGTCTGCTCTGAGGAATGGGCAGTGTTGCCTTTGAAAACCTGTGCTTCCTATTTTGGAAGGGCTTGTTGTGATCTCATAGGCTGCTCCCATCTTACATATTCTTTCTGCATGTGTGTTTCATTGTTCCCGAAGAAAGAACATGCATGCTATACCTCTCCGCTGTCTGCCTCTTCCAGTGCGTTGAGTTTTTACCTCCTAGTGTTTATTCTTTTGTTAGCTGCATGCATTCACAGTTATATTGTTCTGTGTGATTACTTGTGTGTAATGATAATTACATTTTCTTGATGTACTCATCCTTGAGCAGCGCCTCTTGTGTGTGTCTGTGTTATATGCAGGGACCACTTCAGCTCTCTAGGGACTCTCAGCAGTAGGCTTCTCCATGCTTTGCTGTGAGGTTATTCACAGACTTGAATTTAATATGTATCACTTATCCAGAGCATACGGTTAGATCTTGCTTCTTTGGTCAGCCTAAAAATTAGTATTGAGTGTCAGTCACAGCTAGACTTACACATCCGTCTGCCTTTTACCCACTCTGTATTTTTCTCTGCTCTTCCTTGGCTATTTTCTTTCATGTTAATTTTTTACTATGCTGTTTTAATTCCTCTTGATTTTTAGACTATGGTATTCTCATAGTAGTTGCCCCTAGAATTATATCATGCACTGGGCTGGGCGCTGAATCCTCAGCCTGGAGGGAAACAAGCAAAAGGCCACGTGTCTTTAATCACTAGAGACTCTGTGGCAGAGTCGCAGAATTCTGTTAAGCGTGCAGAGGCGGTGCTGGTGGAGGTTGGTTTCCTCAGTCTCTGTATGTGCTGTCGGTCGTAGACCACATGTTGTCTGAGCATGGCCTAGTGTTGAAGCTTCTCAAAGGCACTAGAGTGTTTATCCATCTTTTGTGTGCGTCCAGGCTTTCCATTGCAGCACCTGCTTCCCAGGCCTCTAAGTCTGCTGCACCATCTAATGTTGTTTTCCTTCAGTTTGCAGGATTCCCTTTTTGTTTCATAGCAGATTTAATAGCTGCGAAGTATCTCACGGTTTACTGAAAATATATATATTTTGCTCTTAACTGTTCAGAATATAAGGCTTTTTCTTCCTGTACTTTGAACATATTCTGCAGCATATTAATCATCATTATTCCTATCTGTCTCATCGCAAGGTGTTCTATGATTTTAACAGCTTGACACTACTGCGTTTATTTTTGTTGTTTTAAATCCCACGTGGGGTTTGCTGAGCTCCTTAGATTAGTGTCAGTGTTTTCATCAGTTTTGTCTTTTTAGCCGTGATTTCTTCACATCCCTTTCTGCCCTTCTCCCCGTCCATCAGCATCCCCATCCACACTGTCAGTCGACAGGTTTGACATTGTGCTGCAGGTTCCCCGTCTTTGCATTTCTAGGATGCTTTCTTGGTTCTCCACACTGGGCCATGTTGCTATCTAGTTGGAATTGTTTTTCAGTTCATGTGTCAGCCACACTGCCAACTATTTCCCCTGACTGTGTATCATACTCCTTTTCTATCAAGTTTTGGCCGAACGTTAAGACATTTTAGTCAATACCGTGTTGTAGTTCTAGATTGTAAATTATTTAATTAGTTTATTTTGGATTTGTTTAATTGACAGGATCTCCCTCTGTAATGCAGGCTGCCCTAGACAGTGTAGCCCAGCCTGGCTTCAAGCTCAAGGCAGTCCTCCTGCCTCAGCCTCCCTGGGGCTGAGCTCGTGTGCTCGGCTCTAGTTCACTGTTTAAGGACTGTTCGTGTCTGCAGCTTACCTGCACTTCAGAGTGGGAGGTCACTCTGTTTTGGACAGTGTCCCCTCAGTCTCCTTTTGTCTTTCATCTGCATTGCTGCTGACTGTCTGTTTTTATCACATGCTTTTTATCAGTCATTGACTAGGCAGGTACTGTTGAACACCTGGAGTCCCTCAGACATGCATCCTTCTCATCTGAGCTGTGCATGTGTTGAGGAATGCCTTCAGAAATGTAAATGTACATTCAGAAATGTAAATGGCTACTCCCTGCCTACCCTAAGGGAGGTCTGCAACCCTGGTCTGACTAAGCTGTGTTCTTAACTTCTTCTTACCTCTTATTCTTGTCCTCTTCCACTCTAGACTGCGATCCCGTCCCTAAAAGCTGGGGCTGTTGTTGTCCCCCACCGAGAGGATGAGGCGGGGGAGCAGCATTGGTCGGGATTGGTATTTTTGCTCATGTCTGTAGCCATTTTGCAAGAATGCACACATCTTAGTGTGTGCGCTAAGATTAGTTTGACACTGGCCGTTCACACTTGTGCAGAAGGGGGATCAGCTTCTGCGTGTATGTCACTGTTAATGTCACCCAACAGTCAGGCAGGCAGTGCTTGAAAACCCGTGCTCATGAACTGTGTGACGGAAAATGACCTCTCCTCTCTTCTCAGGTGGCTTACGATGAAGCGACGGATGAATTTGCTTCTTACTTCAACAGACAGACGTCTCCTAAGATTCTTATCACAACGTCAGATAGACCTCATGGGGTAAGCACGTTGATTCGTGTAGTCCCTGAATTCTTATATTTAAACGCTCCCTTCAGAAAAGTGAAATAGTTAACGGCTTTGATGATGACAGTGAATGAGCCAAACAAAAATAACTGATGGGGATTAACAGACTTACTGAGCATAATTCTTCAGGACAGTTCTGCAACCTTAACACTGTTACCATCACTGCTGGCCACACCTTGTAATGGAGTGCTGTCCTGCCCAGTGTGATGATTAGCAACATGCCCAGCCTCTGTCCCTTAGGACCAGCAGCGGTCTCACACCCCTACACCAGTTCCACCCACAAAATGTCTCCAGATATTGCCATGTCTCTGTGAACTGGCACCACCCTGTGGAGACCTGGGCTTCTTGGATGATTGGCCTTAGATTCAGGAGACACTGCCCCACGTCCACTCTTCCCCAGTCTTGCTCACTCTCGTAACAGTCTTAGAATGTCATTACTCCTGTCCTTACATCCTTTTTCTTCTAACTTTTGGTGATTTTTCTTATTTTCTTACAGAGAACAGTTCGACTCTGTGAGCAGCTCTCAACAGTTATACCAGATTCACATGTTTATTACAGACGAGGACTGGCTCTGAAAAAAATTATCCCACAGTGCATTGCAAGAGATTTCACAGACCTGATCGTTATTAATGAAGATCGTAAAACACCGAGTATCCTTTGGATTTCATTTTAAGGAAACTTTCCTGTCCTTTTCCTCGCCTATTTTTAAACATATAAAAGAATAGGAAAAGGCTTCCCATCACTTCCAGAATGGATGTTTTCTGTAACATTGTATCTCTATCCCAGATGCTATGTTTTGTTTGTTTTTTAATTTATCAAAACATTTATCAGGCAGGTGCTATGGCTAAAACACTGCTGTAATCTTTAGTAAAGGGTGCAGATATAATAGTCAAGCAGCCATAGTTCAGACAAATAGTTCTGCCAATTAACAGAACATTGTTCGAGGGACATGGACTTTATACAGAAGCTTGAGCATGGTCTGCATGGGAAGGGGTAATGAATGAGGCAGAGGAGTAGTCATTTGGAATGGAGGAGCATGACAGCGCTGGCCCAGGTGACACCATGACTTTGGTATCGCTTCATCTTCCGCTCTCAGGAAGCATATCGCTTCATTGTTCTGAGGTAGGAATGAAGCCTTGCTATGTGGCTCCTGGTGTTTTGGTTGCTAGGAACAATGAAACTTTTCCTGTAAGTCTCACATCTGAGACAGATGTCATCTGACTCCAAGGTATTTCTGTTGAGATGAAAGAATATAAAATACATCTAGATTCTTATAGTTGCTATTATTTTTTGAACAGGGCCTATTATCTCAGTATCTAGGAGATGACCAAGTGGGTGAGTCAGAATAGAAAAGAATTTGTAAAAATAGCAATAGAATGTTCTGTTCTGCACAGGACAACACATTCTTTTCATATCAATAAACATTCAGTGTTTTAATACACTCTATTTTTACAAGCTTTCATTGTTTTTAATATAATGTAAGCATATTATTTTGTTTGCCTGTATTAGTTTTCCAGAAACTAAAATAGCAAAACCTTTTTAATGTGGCATTTGTTGACTAGATTATAATTAAGTTTGACTAGGTTAGTATATTTTATATGACTAATTACTCCAGAAAAGAATGATTTTTAAAGTGATTGCTGCCTGTATCACAGCTTCCCCAAATAGAACGACAAGGTCAGTTTTGGTTTTAGCAATTAGGTTGTCGTCATTTTAAAATTGTCAATTCCACTGTAAGAAGCAAGCATTCATCAATTTAATACAGTTTTCTCTTTGCTTTAGTGTCTTATATAGGTGCACAAGTGATAGCACACGTAGCTTTCAGAAAGCCTGCACTGCCTGACAGACATCCTTTT
Source organism: Mus musculus (assembly GCF_000001635.26). Taxonomy (NCBI): domain Eukaryota; kingdom Metazoa; phylum Chordata; class Mammalia; order Rodentia; family Muridae; genus Mus; species Mus musculus. The sequence goes on along the minus strand of NC_000069.6, from coordinate 146,510,935 downwards.
CTCTGAAACATTCCCCATCCTGTTTCACCACACACTCGCACTGTAGGGCCAGCCTTCAGCCTCTTCTCCGTTACTGAAACAGACATGGTGACTGTTTGCCATGAATTTTGTTAGTTTAACAATACAACTTATGTATCCCCCTCAAAAAAAAAAAACAAAACAAAAACAACAAAAAAAGCCACCCAAACAATTTGAGAGCCTATAAATTCAGAACCTGTACTTCACTTTTGACATAAGCCACACTGTAATAGGAATGTTCTAAATAGAATTCAAGCCTTTACAAAGGTTAGAGGAAATCATTGTAGATCTACTGGTTTTCTTAATTTTCATGGGTTTGTAATGTCCATGCAGTAAGAGAAGTACTTGGCGAAGTTGACCCTGTAGTGAATTGTTAAATAGAGACATTCAGTGTTTGCTATTGGCCTGTTGTTTAGTAGACACTAATACCTGTTTAAACAAACAACAAAAACCCAACTAAACTGGGGTTAACAGAAGTTGGGGGGAAAGGCATTTTCATGGCTCATACCTGCTATGTTAGTGACGAGCACTAGCTAGGCAAGTTAATTCTAACTGCATGAAATGGGATTGGAAGCAGTCCTTGATGGAATGGAAGCAAGCTACCCCAAGTGTTTGGAAAAACTGGAGCAAGAGTAGCTATATTATGTGTAGTCTATAAGATTGATGATTGTATGAGGACCTTCAAGTCAGAAGACATTTGAGAAAGTCGGATATAAGAAATGTAGTTTGTACCTACCTTACTCTGTTAAACTAACGTCTTTATTCTGAACTGAGTCAACATTGACAGAATGGTAGGAAATAAGCTGCTGCTATTGAAACTGATAGTTTTTTACTTGTCGTTAGGAAGTATAGGGTAGATAAAATGACCCGTCTAAGTCCTATGTGGCTTATTACTTAACAGAACCAAGGACCAAATCCTGCCTTGATTAGCACCTGTATTAGAAAATGTGCTCGGAAGTAGAGAGGACCAAGAGTAATCTTATTTTAATGGTGGAAAATGTCATTTAAGAAAGTCAGGAGACAAGTAGTTGTAGAAGTGAAAATGTTAAATGACAGCAGTAACACGGGGTGGATTGGTGACAAATTGAAGAGAACTAATGTTGGCAGTACTGTTTTGTAAATCTCATATTGTGTATACAGTGATATGTAATGGCTTTGATTGGGGCATAGTCTTAGTTTTCTAGTACCATGACAAGACACTGTGACGAAAAGAACTTTGGTCAAAGTTTGACAGCTTAGTTTCAAAGAGTGAGACCATGCCCATCATGGCAGGAAACATGACAGCAGGCCAATAGGTATGACACTAGAGCATGAGCTAAGAGCTGTACCTCATCTACAAGTGGGGGAGAACACAGAGACTGGGCCCGGGGAGGGCTTTTGAAACCCCAACGACAAACCATCTTCCAGGCTCCACCTCCAAATCCTCCCTAACTGCAGCAGCTGCACACCGACCATTATTGGTGCCAGTCTCATGCAAACCACTGCGTTGCAAGGGTGTCTTGAAGGCAGCAGAAAAGTAACTAAGGCCACGTATTTGAGGTTGATGGTTTTAATTGGATATAAATTAGCTTTTCCCACCTGCCTTCAGTCTAGCAGTTCTCAACCTGAGGGTTGAAACCCCTGTAGGGAGCTGAACGACCCTTTTACAAGGGTCGCCTAAGATCATCAGCAAACACGGATACTTAAACTATGACTCATAACAGTAGCAAATTTACAGCTTATCAAATAGCAACAAAAGTAATGTTACGGTTGGGGGTCACCACAGTATGAGGAACCGTATTAAAGGGAGGTTAAGAAGTACTGCTTTCGTAAAGACAACAGCCAACGCGTTCAGTAAAGTGTACCCCCCCATCCCTTTAAGTACTTCTTAACTTTAAAATTGGGTCAAGTTGCCCAGACAGGCTGGACTGCTGGGCTAGGCCATCAAAATCCCCACCTTTTTCCCCCCTTAAACAAAAAGCTGTTATTAATTGAAATCCCTTGGTCAGCCACTGATTTCAGTTCTGGCTGCTTGTGATATAATTTGGTACTAGCCAAAAGTTATGCATTGAAAAGTAAAGTTGTTACAATACCTTTAACCTTAAATAATAGTGTGTTTATTGCAGCTAGCACGGAGGCTTCTGACTGCTGTCCTTGCTGGTGGGTAGGTCTCATACATTAATTTATAGTATCTAACATAATTCTGTCATGCTAGACGACAAGTGGATTGTAAAGGTTGACTTTGATTTTTCATTCATCCGAAGAGCAAGCAGTAGCAGTGGCTTTGCTTTCAGTGGAGCACACTTGTCGTCCTGTTGTGACCTCTGTCCTGTCCTAATCGTACAAAGGAACACACAAGTGGGGGTGGACTTACGCACTGGCTGTATTGAATCCCATCTTTTTGAGTAGTTGCCACTGAATCCATGTTTTTGTTTTGTCCTTTCACTTTGAAAGACCAGAAGGTCTTATTGAGAATATTTAATTGTAAAAACAAAAAAAAGTGAGGCTATAAGACTATTTTAGGTTAATATATATTTTCCTGAAAGAGTGTATGTGGTTTGAGTTTAGTTTGGTAGAAAAGGTCAGTTAACCCAGAAGATCAAATCCATCCGTCCACTATAGATTCCAGGTGCCCTTGACCATAAAGAAAGCCACCTGTTACTCAGTTTAGACTTAGGCTACATTTTGCTGTGTTTCTTGACTTTTATGAACAGATGGACTTATTTTGAGTCATTTGCCAAACGGTCCAACCGCTCATTTTAAAATGAGCAGTGTTCGTCTTCGTAAAGAAATTAAGGTGAGTCTTCCGTATTCCTTGATCAATATTGATCTCAGATTATCAGTACATTCTTGAAGATCTCATTGATTTTACTTATTTGATCTGATGACAGCAGGTTTTCTATTGAGATTTTGTGAGACCATAAACCATTTTGACAACAGTAGTCCTCATTACCCTAAAACTTTTATACTAAGATTTGAGTATTTAATAAGCCACCTGTTACATTTTTGTCATTTTAAAGTTTTTTTTAAAGCCAAGATTGGTGGTTCCTGCCTATAATCCCAGCACGTGGGAAGCTGAGGCAGTAGGAGCACTGAGTTTTAGGATAGCCTGAACTAAAAAGTTCTAAGCCGTTCTGAGCCAGTGAGACCTGTGCTAAAAAACAAATGTTGTCTAAATTCTAAACCCAACAATTGTGTCGTATAGTTTTTCTAATTATCTTTACTGGGCCTTTTTCCCCCCAGCGAAGAGGCAAAGACCCCACAGAACATGTACCTGAGATAATTCTGAATAATTTTACCACACGGCTAGGCCATTCTATTGGACGCATGTTTGCTTCTCTCTTTCCTCATAATCCTCAATTTATTGGAAGACAAGTTGCCACGTTCCACAATCAGCGAGATTACATCTTCTTCAGGTTTCACAGGTGAGAGGCATGCATTAACTTGAACGTTTGTCAGTCATGTAAGTACATTAAGAACCTATATTCTGCTGGGCGGTGGTGGCACACGCCTTTAATCCCAGCACTTGGGAGGCAGAGGCGGGCAGATCTCTGAGTTTGAGGCCAGCCTGGTCTACAAAGTGAGTTCCAGGACAGCCAGGGCTATGCAGAGAAACCCTGTCTCAAAAAAAAAACCAACAACAAAAACAAAAAAAGAACCTATATTCTGATGTAACAAATCCTTTAAGCATTGCCACAGGAAGTTGAATGAACTCAATGGTTTAACTTTTGTCTCTGAAGATACATATTCAAGAGTGAGAAGAAAGTGGGAATTCAGGAACTCGGACCACGTTTTACCTTAAAATTACGATCTCTTCAGAAGGGCACTTTTGATTCTAAATATGGAGAGTACGAATGGGTCCACAAGGTATGTGCTTACTGTTCCAAAGCCCATTTTAACTGTGTGCTTACATATTAGCATGTGCTTCTTCCCCCATGAACTAGAAAGTACCAACATGATGTAGTGTCTTGACCTGCCGATTAACCAGGATTTGCTTGAAGCAGTCCGAAGAACCTTAAATGGGTGTGGTAATGTGGGAATGGAAGGATCGCAAACCCTGACCCACCGGGCTGCCGCAGCTTCAGTCTCTTAAGCCCGTCAGTGGTTCTGCTGCATTACCTGAGAGCTGCTGCTGGACTCACCAAAGGCCTAGCTAGGAGCAGCACAGCCTTTCCATTTTGTACTTTAACCTCCTCACCTCAAACTCCCAGCACATAGAAACTAGACCTCTCGACCGACTGTTCAGGGTCTCAGACACAGCCAGAGTGTCTCAGCACTGTTATTCATGAAGATCTATGAAAGCCAGTTTCTTGTATCTTACAGAAGTTGTTCATTGTCTTTGCTTTCCCCCTTTAATTTTCAGCCACGGGAAATGGATACAAGTCGAAGGAAATTCCACTTATAAAGGACTAGGGGAGCAGTACTGAATTTTGCTGGATTGGCCTGTCTTGAAAAACTTGGTAATTCAATGAAACACCCTTTTCAAAATGGAATTTGATTTTATAAATCATGTATTTGAACAAATGACCAAGTACTGTGAATTTCTACTCCATATAGTAAATATAAATAAATATAATTTTATTTAGGTCTGAAAATTTTTTAGGTATTAAAGTCCTAAAACTTGCTGTCATTTCAGATAAGCTGAAAATAATTTTATAGGAATGAAGATTCAAACTTTCTAATTTGCATTCCCAAAGGACTGTTAGGCTAGAAAAAGGCTTGTATAACCCTGACTTAATACGCCAGTCTTGGAGGGCCGGTCACTGGGACTTGGAGCAGTTACACAGGTCACTGAAGTTAGCCTGTTTTCTTGCTCCTTCCTTCCTAGTTACCCTCTACTTTCCTACTTCATTCAGGCATCGTGTTGAGTTCTCAAGTTCTTGATTCTTTTAATGGAACTCTCTCTTATTTCCAGATGGAAGCAGCTACCCTCTTGGTATAACCGTGAATGCCATTACAAAGCTGCTTGTTTGGAATCTTGTTGTTGCCTGTGTGAGCCCAAAGGGCAATGTCAATTTATTAAGAAGGGATTTTCATGGAGCTTATCATTTTAACCCACACTGGCAGCCAGCAAACCATCTCCCCCAGGCACTGGGCTTCTAGGCATGCAGTCATGCCCAGCTTTCTTACCCAGGTGGCAGGGTTCTGAACTCACATCACTATTGCCTAGCAAGTACTCTTACCACCAAGCCATCTCTCCACCTGTATGTGGACTATTTAAAACAATTCCCATAAATAACACAAGGACAGAGACTTCAAGTCTCCTAGTCTATGAACAAAGATTCGCAGTTGTTCTGTAAGTTCCTAGAAGCCTGGCCAATATAAGGCCCTGAGTCTTGGTGTTGAAAAGATTAGTACCCAGCATATTTCACATCAGTAAGGAGGCCAAAGGTTTGTATGATGCTTTATTGTATGCTACAGCCAGTGTATATAAAATAGTTAAACCTTGTGAGACAGAAATCCATGAAATTCAGAGAGGTAGATGTTAAGGACTGACGAGCAGAAGATAGTGTATTATGGCACGTGTTAAAGAGAAGCTTTTGTACAGACTTCAAATTTAGTTCTCTTGAATATTCACTGGTTCATGAAAAGTGGTTTGAGAAACCTAGTGGGAGGAAAAAAGAAGATAAAGTATCACACAGGTAACTTTTTAAAACACTTTTTATCACTAATACCTGAGCAAGGACAATTTCCTTTTTAATTTTTGAAAATGGCTTACATTCTGCCCATTTTGTTGGTTAATAATACATTATTATACTTTGAATCTGAGTTGGTGTGCTACAACACACAAGGTGTGATCAGTTTAGGGGTATGCTATACTTTCAGTCATGATGAGTTTGTTGGTATCCACCCCACCATGAATCAACCCCTCTCTAGGTGGCTCACATGAATGTTGGCTTATAAAGGGTTAAGCCTAAGCCTGTTTATCTGTTTACCATCACCAAGTACTAGAGTAAGAAAGAATACAATCTACAGTATAAAAGGCACTAAAATCCAACTTTCCTTTAATTTTCACAACTGGCAGAAAAATCCTATCTTATGGAGTCTCATAGATTACCTCACTAATATTACTACTGAAATATACTTTTTATCATAATAAAAAGGTAAAATAAAAATACTTAACAGAAAATCTAACGATCCTTTGAAAAAGTGATTTCTAAGATAGAGTCTCTTCTATTCACCTACCCACAGAAAACACACCAAGGATACTGAGTATACTGTCAGCAGCATAAAAATGAAACCACCTGACTGCAGCCCATTAGAGGAATGGATAAAGGAAGGTCTACACATACAACAGAATACTGTCTAACAGCTTAAATGTCTAAACTATACAGGACAAAACATCTCAAAATTGAAGCAATAGTTATACATTTAGAAATGACTATCTTGAAACTATAAAATACAGTTAAGTGTGTATACAGGAGAAAGAAAAAAACAAAGGCATAACTACTCCACGACAAGTTATGGAAATGAGTGTGACCTGTTTTATAAAAGAAGGTGTACAAAGGGTGAAGTGACCTTGAAATGGTAGATAACCAGTTCACCTTTATACTTATTTGAAATTTTTAATTACTTCATAACTAACACTGAAGAGGTTTCAACAAAACCTCTGGGGGGAAAGCAATTAACTTCGATTAATAAATAGCAAATGAAGTCAAGTCTGTTTAGCAAGAGCTGTGTAACTTCCTGTGCACTCCCGGATAGATCTACAAAGCCTATGTAACAAGGTATTTTAGGAAGCAGCTTCCTGGACTTCACAAGTCAGAATGTTAGTATAAGGGTGTGCACCACACACACTGTATTTTTAAAAACACTCTTAAGTTTGCTTCCTAATTCAATACTACTAATGTTCCAAAGATTACAAATGATAGTATCCTATAATTACATCTTAAATTAGCCAAAACATCTGTGGAGAACAGGTCTTTCACACATGACATTTAGTCTAGGACATGAATATACACTCTGATAGCCCTATTAGAGAGTGCAGATCCTCAGCTCCAGTTCCCTGCCAACACAAATGGAAATCTCTCTCAATGAAAAACGGAGGTGGGGTTCCTGCGCTGTGTGTGCCTACTCAGGTACCCCAACATTGCTTTCCCTAGCTCTCTGCTGTGCTACTCACACCTTGGGTCTCTTACACCAGTGACAACAGTTTATCCACAAATCCACCAGGATACCTGTAGAGCCATTGCTATAAACACTGTAAATCTGTTAACATTTCAATTTGAGAAGTAAAAAAAGCATTTTAGGATCTCCAAACAGTCATGCTGCTTGTGCCAGCACTCCACAAACACATGGCTGCTGGTGGCAGTGGACTCTTGAGTCTCCCGTGCTTCTAGTTACAGTTATTACATCTATTTAGCACTCTGATATAAATAAAAACATTAGTCTTTGTGACTTCTAACCTAGTTTTCAGTAGCCTTCAAAAACAAGGAATTTGGAATGCCAGTCAGGACCACAGGGACAGACACTGTCAGTGCTACAGATAAGAAGACCTAAGTGTCTTCCTTTGAATCAAAGGGGGCGGTGTGAACTTACCTCAAGATAGATGACTACAAAAAGGAGCAGACTTTCTGGGGTCTGAAGGGATTCGTACTTGAAGACACTCCAGTCAGCAGAGGGTCATGTTGAGCATTCTGCAGACAGAACTGTTTCAAGTCTGCAGCTGCCTGGGAAACCTATGACAGTGAAAGGAGAAACATCTATTGGTTAAGGTTCTGATGATTTTTATAAGTCTGGAAACACCTGAAATAAACATCACTTCAAAATAGCGTACTGCTAACCGTTCTATACTGGCTCATACTCAGGACACTAAGTAAATGAAACTGAATTGCAATGTTTTTTTCCTACTCATCACAAGCATCAAGCGACTCAATAGTATAATCCCATTTACCTACAAAGCACAGCATGTCTTGTTTTTATATGATGGGCTGTTCAACAAGCCCTGACAGCTTGGTTTGGGGAAAATAGAATTTGTTTAGTCTTGTGTAGCCCAGGCTGGCCTCAAACTTGCTATGCAGCAACTGCCTTAAACACTGAACATCTAAGCCTCCTGCCTCTTAGATGGTAATCTGAGTGCTGGGATCCAAATCAGGACTTTCATAGGCAAAAACTCTTAACAACTGAGTCACATCCCCCATTATCTTGTTATTAATATGTAGTATTAATAGTTCAACAAAAAGATCTTAACATTATAGGGAAATGGTCTTGAAAGCAAACTGGAAAAATGCCCATGAACCTAAGGTAACCAGCACAGAACTAAGAATTCAATGTTCTTTAAATTTATACCCATCCATATACTACCTTGCAATTAAGAGTGACATACACCTACCATTTTATATATATTCTGGTTAGGAAATACAGGATATAATAAACAATACTGAAGTCCTATTTGGGTTGTACTATATACACGTATCAACACTGCCAAATCACATTTGTGGCAAATACAGTGTTTCTTGAAGATAGGCTGCTCAGAAAGGTTGTTAGACTGGGCCTGAGTTTGATCTCCAGAACCCACATTTGAGTGGAAGGAGTGATCAAACTCTACAAGGTTGCAGCTCTCTTAACTCCCCGTGTGTACCATGGCATGCATGCTCACATACACACACCTTTTAAATTAACCAGAGCAGAAGTGCCTGGCTCTGTAACTTAAACAGTTGAGTTCAAAGCTGGTCCAGCTACTTGGCAAAACCCTATCTCAAACTAGCTGATTGAACACAAATACCGACACAACAAAGTGGATGGGTAAGCAGACACTGAAAAACTAAAAATGCACTCAAGCCATTTAATTCCTGTGTTTACTCTTAATCTCAGTTATCTCTAAGATTACAACAAATGCCTAAAACCCAGGCCCTAGATGATAGCTATATTGTGACCTAGGGATCAGTCACCCTGGATAAGTTAAACTCAGCTTCAATCTACCTGTGTTTGGCTTATACAACAATTCAGTATAATACGTCTCATGTGACTCATGGACTGAATATTAGAGGTTCCTGCAGTTCTTAAACGCTTGTACAAATAACCCACACCCTGCTTTGCCTCTTAAAAGTGGCTACTGTATGGAAGGTAAAGTATGAGTTTTCAGTGTTACAGCATTTGGTTTTGTTCAAGATCAGCAGTTAGCATGAAGTGCCTGTTAATTCCTTTCCCACACATTTCTCCAAGTACCACGATGTATGGACTGTATCTCTAGGCACAGAATCCTAGGGAAGGAACGGTGAGAAACCTAAGGCTGTTTGACTAACAGTGCTCCAGGCCGCTGGGGTGCACTCCTTTAATCCCAGCAGGCAGAGGCAGGCAGACCTCAGCTTGAGGCCAGTCTGCTCTACAGAGAGTTCCAGGAGAGCCAGGGTTATATGGAGAAACCCTGTCTCAAGAAAACAAAACCCAGCATTCTAAACAGCAACCTTGAGACTTAAGATGGAATGGCTGCTAGTACCCAAGCCACAGAGCAGCCACTATCTACCATCCAGGAGGTTGACACTGCAAAACTATTAGTCAGGCTTCCAAATGTCCTGACCTACCTGAGAGTTTGGTAAAAAAAAGCACTTGTAATTACCACCTAAACGAATACAATAGTAAGTTTATGCTAGCTTTAAAATGTCACACACAAAAAGCACCTAGCATAGGTGTGGTACATGGATGATATCAAATGGCACCTAACCTAATTTAGGAACCTAGATTAGACATGTAACATTCCCAAGTGAGATGAGCCTTGCCATGGAAACTTCAAAAACCTGTTTGTCTGTGGTGGCTCGAGTCATCCCAGTGAGAAGCCTTCAGAAGAATTAGGACGCAAGGCAAGAGAAGCTAGGAGGTAGCCACAGAGCAGGTAGGGTTTTCAAAGAAAAGGAAGTCCTCCTCTGGGAGCTAGCTCACTGCTTTGGGCCACCAGGGTTAAGTACCGCCACTGTAATTACTACACGTACCTGTCTTTATTTCCTCCCCCAACCCACTATTTTTTTCCTTCCTGGCCTACTTTATGACAGTTATTATATATGAATGATGATGATCAATAGATCACTTCAAATTTCAGAGCTCTAATCTGGCCAAGACTAAGTCACTTGGATGAAAAGTGAGAATATGATTAGAGTCCAAACCAAGACTGATTGGGCGTCTCCCTACCCTCCTCCTATGGTTACCACAAGGAAGTTGAGCAGTCTCTGACATTTCTACTTGAGAAGAAAGCTAAATAGAAGCCTTCTCCAAAAGCACGTTAGAAATAAGGACTAGCCTGCTGAATATAAAATCAAATCACCTTGGAAACTGGCAGGGTCTAGCAAGGCGACTTATATTCTTGTTTCTTTTTATAATCACCGGGAAGTGTTTCACATGTAACCCGACCTATTACGTCAGAAAGAGGCCAAATCCGTTTAGGAGTTGAAAAAAATAAACCAAACGGTCCTTAGAGCCAAAGCGTCTGAATGCCTAGCTGTCTACCAACAAGGACAGCCTTTCCCTAAAAGTCAACAGCCCAAGACCCGACCCCCCAACCAGACCGCAAGCTCCCAGGCCAGCGGCCAGCGGTTTCTCGGGTAAACAGACACCCCAGCAAGGTCAGCCGAGCACGCCGCGGCGTCTGCTGCAAACACCTCTTTGTTCGAGGCTGGACCCCCACAAAGGTGGAGTCCGGAGACTCCCGGGACGATCCGCAAACAAAAGTTGCTCATCAGGCCGCCATCCGGAGCTACCCAGGCGGACTCGTGTGTGTTCAAAGGACGAGGGCTGGGAGTGAGCCTGGGTGAGACGTGCGAGACGGAAGTCGCTGGCGAGACCCGCCGGGGCCGCCGAGAGTCGGCGGGCGGCGGAAGGGCGGGCCCCCTCCTCGCCCTCGGCCCACAGCCCGGCCAGAGGAGCCGCGTGTCGGCTCGCGCTTCCCCCCAACCCCGGGGCCCACCGCCCGCCCACGCCCGCTCACCTTCACGCGGTTGAGCCCGGCCTCCAGCCGGAGCTGCTGGACCACCTTCTTCATGGCGGCGACGCTAGAAGAACCCGACATGGCGCTCGGGACAGCCGGGCCGACTCGTCAGTCCGGGCAGGGGGCGGCAGGTCGCGGGACGGCGGGGGCGGGGCTCCGAACTTCGTCGAAGTTTCCGGGGCTGTGCGCGCCGCGCATGCGCGCCGACGCCCCCTCCCCCTCCCCCCGGGACGGCCGCGGGCTCCCCCCGCGCGCGCGAGAGAGAGAGAAGGGGCGGAGCGGCCGGTGGGCGCGGTGGCGACGGGGGCGGTGCGGCCCGACGCCCGGCCGGCGCCTTCCGCCTCTGGAGGGGCTGGGTAGGGCGAGGTAAGAGGACGCCCCGGGGCGGACTCGGGAGCGCGGGGAGGGAGGTCCGCGACCGACGGCGGGGTGAGGGACGTGGCCGCGCTGCCTCGGGGCGTCCGTGACACGTCCCAAGTCCCGCCAGCTCAGCCCTGTGTGAGGCGCCCTCGGGTGAACCGGCGGCGCCGGCCGCAGCTCGCCCAGCCCGGGGCCCAGGGCGCCGTAACGGACCCGGGCCGCGGGACCCTGGACGGTCGGAGGCTGGCCTGTCGCCGAGAGGTGCGAGCCGCCCCGCACAGCTTCCTGTTAGCCCTGTCTTTCTGGAATCTGTCCCCCGTGCTTTTTTAAAAAATAAAGCGTTCGCGTTCGGGGATCGTTTGCTCTTTTGATGTCCCTGTAATTGCTGACTTCGTGCTTGTAACTGATGAACCCCAGAGGGGTTTTCAGAAGGACTCAAAAGTTTAGTAAGATTTAAATTAGTCCTGTTGAGACCTAACATCTCTAAACAGGAGGTTCGTCGTGAGTGCTGTTTCTTTGGGATACTGAGAAAAATGACATGGTTTGCTCTGGGCCAACACATCGCGTTACTGAGCAGTTAATATCAGTTTGGGGTTTTACCCAGTCCTTAACAGTGACCATCTAAGAAACTTGGGTTTGAATTTAGCCCTGGTGTGCTTGGGCAAGCCGTTTAAACTGCCGAAGTTAAAACGCTCCCTGGATTTCTTGGAAAAAAAAAATGAAACGAAATGAAATTATATGTGTAAAGAATACGAAAACTGAGGCTGGAAGATGGCAGTTAGAGGACTGGGGAACTGAGCCCTCGTGCAGAGGACCTAAGGTCACACTTCCCACCACCCACACTGGGCAACTCAAAAGCACCAAGTCCTGGGCTACTGTCACCCTCACTGGAGTCTGGGAACGTTTGCATTCACACACGTACATTAATTAATACATAATTTAAAAAGTGAACGAACAAACCATATTGTTTGAGACAGGGTCTCACTTTGTAGTTCTGGCTGGCCTGAAACTCCATGTAGACCAGGCTGGCCTCGAAACCCACAGCCTTCCAAGCATTGTGATTAAAGGCTTGTGCCTCCAAAATAAATTAATTAATGCAAAATGTAACACAAATATTTTACTTTGTGCCTTGTTACCTGTAATGTATGCTAAAATGCAGATTTCTAAGATTAACGTGTAACTTAAAGTTCTACTTTATATTAGTTACAATAATACTTAAGAACTATGGAATGTGCTGGAAGACATTTCAAAGAAGATTTTACATGGTACAGAACCCATTATTAAGGAAATGTTGAGGAATAAACAAATTTGTCTTAGTCTCAGAAAGTTTATTGTTTTCTTTTCCCCAAACTATTGAGCTAGGAAACCAGAGTGTATTGCTGTCTCACACACCAGATGCTATCATAGTTTTATGGTATGTCAAATAAGCAATACATATTGGGATAGAAAGGAAGGAAAATAAGATTGCCTTTAAATTCATTTACATTCGAAGATATGAGTATTACATACAGTTCATGAACTATCAATATCTCCTAGTAAAAGCTTTTTTAACCTTCCACGATGTTCTAAAATATTTCAAAGGCTTTACCATGTGTTTACATATTAGATGATTAAAGATAGACTTTGTTATCAAAATGGGCCCTGGACTTGGTTCTAAAAAATTCCTACAACATAGGTTTCCCAATTTTTTTTCCTGTTACATACATGCAATACATTTCTTTCTATGGCTTTGCTAATATGTTGTTGGTATAATAATTAGTTTTCATTATTGAATATGGAACTTATAGGGAAATTTTGGTAAAGAAATGTTTGCAAAAGTGTTTAAGATAGCCAATGAAGATTTGTATTTTTAGTCAACATTTATGCATATTTTCACCCATTTTTCAGGAAATGGGGCATTAAGTATTTTTACTCTAAAATGTTACATTTCTGTCCTCCTATCTTACCACATTAGCATTCACCTTATGCTATGAGTTCTGTCTTAAACTCCGAAGGCCAAAATGCTAAAGCTTGATTGCCTGCCTGTGGACTATTGGAAGGTTGAGCCTTTATGGAGTAAGGCCTAGTGGAAGGAAGGCAAACATGCCATTGATAGGGGTATCAGGACATTTGCCTCTTCCTCAGTCTTTTCATTTCATATCAAAAGTTTCTGTCATGTGTCCCTGCCACAATGTACTATACTGCTACAGGCTCAAATCAACAGGTCAAGGCATCATTATAAATAGACTTCATTCATCAATTAGTACTATAAGACTTAAATATACCCTAATGGTATGTAGGTTCAGAGATGTCCCTGGGCACTTCGTTTATTTAACTAACACAAGTTACCTTTTAGGAGGGTTAGTACTTTATTGGGTCACCCGTGTACTAGACAGGACAAAACTCTCAGAACAGAAATAGAACCTGAATTTATCCTAATCAGAGAGATCTGTGTCTTTCTATCATCTGCCATAAGGTTGACTGTATTCTGATTTCTCTTAGTTGAAAGGTATTATCACTACCCGAATGAATCCAAGAACTGGAAAGAATCTTACGCTCAAGTCATTTTCTCATTATGACTGAGGCATAGACCACAGTGAATGGCCTTATATAGTTTGCAGGACTAGAACCCTGCTTTGCTAATGCTCAGTCCCTGTGATTGCTTTCTATGGAGTTCTGATAGATGTAAATATAGCCTCAGTCAACTCCCAATTTTAGTGGTCACATGGGATTTCTAGTACACTAAGTATCTCTTTGTATTTGCTAGCCTCAAACAATAACTAAAAATTTCTCAAATCCTTATTTACTTTGAGGAATACTAGAAATTTTTAAAATTTGATTTTAGCTCTGGAGCTGAGTGTCAAAGTTATTTTTATTTTTTCAGTCACTTGATTTTTAACATTTGGTTCTGGGGGCTCAAACCTAAGGGCTTTGCATGTACTATGCAAGTGATCCCCAACTGCACTGTACCCCCAGACTAAACAACTCACTTTTAGACACATTGGTAATTGTTGATTAAAATTAGTATACAAGATAAGATTGATCATCCGTTCTTGACAGGAAGGTTGTAAGGTAAAATATTGTAGTACGTAGAGGAGTCTATATTAGAACTGTATAGTCCTCTTCGCTTTGCTCGTCAGATTGCTTTATGTTCTAATTGGTATTACTTTGTCCATTTGTCTGGAAATCCAAGTGTTATGTTAGGATTTAGTATGTGAAATGTTTTGGTTAGGATTAACTTGAAATTCTAATCATGCCCAATTTTAATTTAAACTTGTTATTAATTAAATAACAGATTCATTCAAGTTAGTAAAGCATTGAGTGAGGTTATTATTGTAAAGATAATGTAGACAAGTCATGAAAATTGATTCTATGTGAAACTTCAAAACTTCAGAGGCAGGCAGATTTCTGAGTTCCAGGCCAGCCTCGTCTACAAAGTGAGTTCCAGGACAGCCAGGGCTACACAGAGAAACCCTGTCTCAACCCCCCCCCCAAAAAAAAAACCCAAACAAACAAACAAACAAACAAAACTAGAACTATGTCACAGATAAACCAAACAGGAAGAAAATCAAAGGTTGAGAATTTTAGCAGCAAAAATCCTGGCCTTTGTTGCTTATAACTAGTTTTATCTAGCTTTCCTGTTACCATGCATTTGCTTAGTCAATCTGTTTTTAAAATCTATATAACCTCAAAAAAGTACAGCTTTCTCATGGTATGAGCATGTCTAGTGGCTATGATGACTGCTTCATAACGTCTTTCCCTATATTGTTTCCTTAGCAGCTACCAAATTATATTTGAAAACTTTGGGAGGGTTCCCGCCACCAAATCTTATTCCTAACGGACTTAGCTTCCTAACAGGCCCTTTTATTTGTTTTTAGCTATCTAAAACTTCAGTCTCAACCAGGCGATGGTGGTGATACACATATTTAGTCCCAGCACTCAGGAGGCAGAAGCAGTTAGATCTTTGCATTTGAACCCAGCCTGGTCTACAAAGTGAGCTCCAGGACAGCCAAGCTACACAGAGAACCCTGCCTTGAGGAAGGAAAAAAAAAACAAAAAACAAAACAAACAAACAAACAAAAAAAACCACACAGACAGACAGACACAGACACAAATAATTTGGTCTCTATTACTTGTCCAGCTAGAAATGTCTAAACATGACTAAAATAAATATTGCTAAATATTGCTACTTTGCTATTACTTGAGAAAAAGCACACTAGAGTGTAGTTTACCAAAAAACAATAGTGAAGTAGATCTTTATTGATAGTTCTTGAGTTCTCTTAATTACAAGTTTGTTCTGAATTAATATATTTAATATATCTGCATAAAGTTTTCAGTTTCTTAATTCAAATACTATTTAGCTAATTCATACTTATATAAGTGGTACTTTAAATGTTATTTACTGACTCTATTAGTTGTTAATATGACCCAGTCAGTGCCCCAATAATCGAAGCCGAGTCCTATAGATGTATTTAAGCAGCTTAGCACAGTCACTGGGAATTACCCCTAATCTATTTTTCTATACGCTAGACCGTCTGCTCCCCAAGTACTTGCTGCTTGAGTCTCGCTTGGCTTAGTTCTGCTCCACTGGTCTGTTCTCAGGGGACATTTCACTTGGGCATGTGCGCCTGATTCATCACATCTAATGGAGACCTCTATTCTCTCCGTCCTTTCTCCTTCGTCTCCTCTTCCTTCCTTATGGTCCCTACATGTGATCCTCAGCCTGGTAACTGAAATTTAGCCTACTTACATTCTGCCCAGTAATTGGATGTAGCCACTTTTATTTAACCAATAGCTTTAAATTGGAGAGCAAGGTTTATATAGTATTACATGGTATACATGAGGATCTGCTTGTAGGGAAAACCAGATCTTGGGGGCCAGTAATATATGAATCTAATTTGATTCAAAAGATTGTATATCCCACAAAATAATTTTATTAATTTTGGTAGTGTTAAAGTCAATAGTGGTATCTAGTAGTATTTCATAGAGCTAAGTATTAGTTGTATTAAATGCATTGTTATTAACGCATTTATATATATAATGTGTACATATAATATATAAGCTGTATTAAGGTTAGGAGAGTTTTGGATTTGTATGCTGTTACTACTTGGAGGACAGAGTAAAGCTGTGATACAGGAACTGCCTCTTCCTTTAGCTACAAAACAGCTTTCACGGGCTGAGTGTAAGCATCAGCAGGGATTGGCAACTTTGGAAATTTCTATTTAGAAAAATCATATGTGTGTGTGTATACATTTTACCATTCGTTGATATACATTGCCATAAATTATATGAGGAAAACCACAGGAAATAATATAAAAATAATGCCTGATATAGTTAAAGATTAGTATTTTTAATTAGAATGGTTGCTTACATTTATGCTATGCCTTGGAAGAAATGCATAAGAAAACAGTTTTCATCATTCCATGGCCATTGGTATAAATTTTTTAAAAGTATATTTCTATATTATATATAGTATATGTTTAACCCAACATGATTTACTGATGCATTATGGCTCAGCAAGAGCACTCCCCTTTATGACCTTGTACCTGGCAGAGCTGCGGCTTACTGGTACTGCCCAGCATTCCAAGGAATATCAAGCCGCATGTCGCTAGCTCAGGAAGAAACAACAATTCTAAAATTCAAGAACACTATCACTTCCACACAATTATAAGTTGGGAAGGCCATCTATATAAAGTGTGCTTTTTCCTAGAACCACTGGCCTACTTACTGCATAATATCCTTTTAAATGAGTATAATAAGATTATATATATTTGTAAACTTATATCTTGGGTTTCTATTAAAGCTTTTGTTTTTCTCTTTACTCTTTGAACACATCAGAGACCAGAAATAGCTGGAATGCTATCTTAAACCAAAAATCTATTTAAATACTTACTTAATGCTGCTTAAATGAAGAAAGATATATTAACTATCCAAAACTCCACCTGATAACTATCCCATTGAGACACTGGACAACATGTCGCTCAATCCAAGTCGACCATCTTCATCAGAGGTAAGAAAACATGCCTATTACTGGTTTTGAAAAAAGCAAAAAATATTTATGACATAATGGTGGATGCTAAGTCTACCATGATCCCAGCTTCCCATGTCACATTGGATTTTGTGATTCTGGTTCTTGTATCTCCATATGCTCAGCAATGAAGCGATCTTACCACCCTTCTTAGTGTTTCTCAACCGAGCATGCCCTCATACCCAGCTTAAATTCCTTAGGGGCAAGATCACCCTGACTCACACGTTGACCACTTTTCAGCTCTTGCCTTATAATTTGCTAAACAACATTCCTAATAAATACATTTTCCACCTAACCTTCTCTGAAGATCTGAGGACGAATGTGCAATAAGGACAGTTTTCACTGTCTCAAGCGGAACACTTTGCTGGAAGGTATTCGGGATATATGTCACTCATGACTTGCTCTTTTGTACAGGTATTTTGCACCCTCTTCAATCACCATCAACCTTCTGTTCTTTCTTAATCTACCCCAATCATGCTTTCACTTTCACAAACTTTTCACTTTTAAACTCTTGTTAAATTCACTTCTTCATCATGAAATTTATTATTAGGTGTAATTAATTCTCCTAAACATACTTGATCTGATTGAATCCCTTCTTCCCTGATAAAATTCCTTCACATAGCTTCTTACATAATGAGATTTTCCCTCTGTTCATGGTTGCTCATTCTTAGTCCTTCTTTGTTGGGTCTTCCCAACATCTTTATAGTGGATCATCTCGGCTGCTGTTCTCTCTCTCTCTGCTCTTCTTTTCTGGTGATCTCCTCAAGCCTAAAGATTTTAATACCAACTTTAAGGCCTTCATTTTTTCCTCCAAGTTTACTTTTCCAAATTCCAGATCTAGGCATACTCAGCTGACTGTTGGACATTGCTGTTTGGATGATCACTGAGCATCTTACCTAACATAGCTACAGCTGGTTCTCAACCCTGTTCCAGACATTGGCACTGCTTTCTCCTTTTCTCAGATAACTGCAAATCTGTTTTTTCCTTTCTGATGCAAATGTTTTTAGCTAATACTTGCACACTCGACTCTGCTTAACTTTCTAGATACTGGGATTGCAGGTGTCCTCCACCATACATAGCTTCTACTATGTAGATTTTGAATGAATCCCAGGCTTAAAAACATTGAGGAAAATTTAACAATGTACTCTGAATATAGATCAGATGCTGGTTGACATTAATAAAATAAATGTTTTATGTGAAAATAAAAATGTTAGAGAAGTCTTTATTTACAGATAATGGACATTAAAATATGTATGGATACTTTGATAGGAAATCATGGTATCAGATCTCCTTTGTTCTGTCAAGAAAGAGAAAAAGAGAGTGCCAGACATGGTGGCTGATATTAGTAATCTCAGCATCCAGGAGACAAAAGCAAGAGGATCAAGATTAAAAAAATCTATCACTTGTACAGTGAGTTTATGACTAGCCTAGGCTATATGAGACCCAAAGAACGAAGGAAATAAAAAGAGAGAAAGACAGACAGAAAAAAATGGTAAATGTTTACTTTTTATGTAAATTGTAGATATTTAAACATTCATAACTGTGTATATATATTTATCTTCATATGAAACAAAGATGTAATGTGAGTCATGTCTTGTAGTGCTTCTATTAGAAGCATGCAGTCCCTTCCTCCTTGAGGCTTTCCTGACTCTGCTTTCCTCTTATCTCCTGCTCAATCCTCTTCTACGTTGAGGCCTTTGTTTTAGCTCTTCCTAGAACTTTCTATCTCTCTATGTCCACTTGACTGGTTCATTCTTTCCCTTCAGTCTTTAGTTAGACCTCAGCACAATTCTGCAACACTGTTCTATTTAAAACTCACATCCTCTCCATGCCTTTATCTTCCCATTTTTCCTTACCTCTATATCTATATTTCCTAGTAAATACTTTCAAAGAAACTCTGTATTTAATCTGTTTTTTACTTCTTAACCAAGATTATCTAACTCCTCACAGGGCCAAGATTAGTCAGAAGCAAATGAGGTATTTAGTCTGGTAAAGAATTTAAGGGAACACCAAAATGTGTGTGTGTGTGTGTGTGTGTGTGTGTGTGTGTGTGTACACCATGAGCTCCCAGAGCCTATAGGATGGTGTGTGTGTGTGTGTGTGTGTGTGTGTGTGTGTGTGTGTGTGTACACCATGAGCTCCCAGAGCCTACAGGATGGTGTTGGATCATCTGAAGCAGGACTTAAAGCAATGTGGGTTCTGGAAGCAAACTTGGATCCTCTGCAGGAGTAGCAAGCGCTCTTAACCGCTGAGCTCTCTCTAGCCCTTAGTCAAACTTGTAAAGTTTCTAGATATGTACTGTTTTAGTTAAGAGTATAATTATTTAAGTCCTTTGAACTTTAATGTGCAGTAGATGAAAGCCTTTCCTAGAATAAAGAACGTGAGACTCTACAGTAATTATTGGTTTTGTTATAGTTAACAGCTAAGCTTACATCAGGAATACATTCTTCCTAGAACTCTAGGAAACAGATACACTCCCAAAACCACAGCTTTTGGATTGTCACTGTGAGACAACGATCCTTAAAACTCAAAGAATGTAGGATAGAGATGAGAGATAAAAGCTAGCAATAAGAAAACACCATCTGGGCTGGAGAGGTGGCTCAGTGGTTAAGAGCACTGACTGCTCTTCCAGAGGTCCTGAGTTCATTTCTCAGCAACCACATGGTGGCTCACAACCATCTGTAATGGGATCTGATGCCCTCTTCTGGTGTGTCTGAAGGCAGCTACAGTGTACTCATATAAGTAAAATAAAGTAATATTTAAAAAGAAAAAACAAACCTCCATTTCTGGCTTCTAAGGGTCTGGGGAAGAGGCCACAGAAGATGGAGAAGGAAGCACCTGAAGCAGCCCAAGGTCTCCGCAGGCCAAGGAGAGGGCGAGAAAGACTAGGCCGTCAAGCAAAGTTAAAGGAGCAGAAGAAACTCAGGCAGTTAAAAGGGAGGCTGCAGGAAAGGGCCTCCTGGCCACAAACAGAAAAGAAGTCTGGCAAAAATAAGGCGTCCTTGCACTCGATAGTTCATTCCTTTTTAAACATCTGGATTTCCTGCTATAGCAGCCTTTGCCACCTAAAACTAGAATGAAGTGTTATCCTGGAACCTGTCGTACACTAGTAAACTTCTGTTAGAAAGGGGGGGAGCGGCCGGGAGTGGTGGCACATACCTTTAATCCCAGCACTTGGGAGGCAGAGGCAGGCAGATTTCTGAGTTCGAGGCCAGCCTGGTCTTCAGAGTGAGTTCCAGGACAGCCAGGGCTACACAGAGAAACCCTGTCTTGAAAAAAGAAAGAAAGAAAGAAAGAAAGAAAGAAAGAAAGAAAGGAAGGAAGGAAGGAAGGAAGGAAGGAAGGAAGGAAGGAAGGAAGGAAGGAAAGAAAGAAAGAAAGAAAGAAAGAAAGAAAGAAAGAAAGAAAGAAAGAAAGAAAGAAAGAAAGAAAGAAAGGAAGGAAGAAAGAAAGAGAAAAGAAAAGAAGGGGGGAGGGAGAAAGAAATACTTTTAATGAATTCCAGACGAAGAGGAGTGTCATTTATCAAGGGTGGTGTGTAAGCTGTGAACAACGGGTTATCATTGTTTCAACGGAAACAAATGTCAAGCAGTCAATTTAACAAATTCTCATTTTGTCATTTGTTTATATGAATTAATACATTCTATAGTTTAGTTGTGTTTAATTTAAAATTCTATAGGAAGTAAATTGATTCTTTTTCTATAGAAAAATTTTAATTGATGCTTTTCTTATTCAGTTGGTGGAACTTCATGTTTTTTATGTCCCTGAAGGATCGTGGAACTATAAATTAAATACTATTTCAATAGAAGTTATTAACAACTTTATTTCTGCTGGATTTATAAGGCAAGTATTTTGTGGTCATGAAACAAGTTTTCTAAAACAGAGAAATATGTTTTGTGAAAATTAAAAATCTTGTAAGTGAGAAGTATCCTGTCCATATGATGTATCCATTCCTACGTCAATAAATGCTGCTAATAAGCAGCACTGTGTAAGGCCAGTGATATGGATCAGGGGTAGAGTGATAAATGAGGTCACAGGTGTAAATTGCTACCACAACAAATAAATAAACCTCGTATCTTAAACATTGCTAAAGAACAGATGTCACATGGCCATAATATTGCTACTGCTTAAAAAGCAATGTATGATCCCTCTTTATTATAAAGATTAAACATGAAAATAATTAACAGAAATTACCTAAAATTCAACACCACTTGAACTGTAAGCAGTAGTTAAAACAATATATTGACAATGATTTATAATGGTTTAAAAGAATAAAAACTTAGTTATGTGTGGGTTTTCACATTCAGACAGACATGACACTATGTAATCTGGCTGCCTGTTTTCCCCTTGACTATATCTCTCCTTCTGAACTTCCCCGTCACCTTCCCCAGTCGCACTGATGACTTTTCTGTTGGAGAACAAATTATATACGGGCATTATCTACAGTTCTGAGCTGCTGAGCTTGCTCAACAACTGAAAGTCCTTAGCACACAAACCTAGCTACCTGAGCTCAGTTCCACGTAAAGGTGGAAGGGGAGAACCGACCCCACAACGTTGTCTTCTGGTCTCTGTGCACAAAGTTTTGTTTTAATCATAAACTTGGATATAGATTTGCAAAACAGACATTTCCTTTTCAGTACAAAAGATACTTATAACCTGCATTCATTTGTACAATTTTAAAAGACATATTGTTAATCATTTGTTTTGAAAAGTACCTACTGGAAATGATCAAAGTTCTAGGCTGTGTAGAAACATAAGATGTTAAACTATATTTAATACATTAAATTAGTATTT
The DNA here is from genome assembly GCF_000001635.26 of Mus musculus. Classification (NCBI taxonomy): domain Eukaryota; kingdom Metazoa; phylum Chordata; class Mammalia; order Rodentia; family Muridae; genus Mus; species Mus musculus. Next base: position 146,488,859 of record NC_000069.6, on the reverse strand, counting down.
ACATTTGTGTTAGGTGACTAAAGCTATTAGTCTAGACTAAAGCTATATCATTAATATGTTTCAAATCTATTTAAAACAATGTCATGGTATTTCAGAGTATCTCCTCAGCTTACCTTACAAGCTCTGAGGGAGCGTCTTGGGGAGTTTCTTGGTGTAGATGCTGTTGCAGAAAAATTTTTGTTTCTGAAATGCATTGGAAATAATTTAGCTGTGGTAAGTTTTCTTGCTTTTTTTTCCCCTTCTAAGTAAAGTCTATATTATCAAATTACATTTCTTAAGTGCTTATCAAGTCAGTTCCTTGACCTACTATGAGATAATTTAGAACAAATTCTAAAATGTTTGTAATATTTTATTTTCAAAAAATATTTATTAACATTTTACTGCATATAGAGATAAATATGCAATTTGTCCTTAAAGTGTTTTTGGTGTGGTTGTGAAGGTAAATTATATAATATGAATAAATTGAACATCATATTTTATATAATGAAGAAAGTAAGATTTTTTTAGCAGCAGAAGAAGGTAGGTAGGGGACGTTGAGGAAGAAATGTTACTCAAGCTTGAATCATAAAAGATAATATTTGATCTTGAAAAGAATGAAGGGTCAGAAGAGATTTCTGAGCAGAGAAAATGATCAGAGGAATAGAAAATTCGGCAACCAAGAAAGAATGAACAATTATATTTTGTTATGTTAACTGTGTCAAAAAGTGGGGAGGGCAGAGTTGAGAACCAATTATAAAGTACATTTTTAAAGATCTTGAATGCTAGAATACTTCATTTTTTTCTGAAGCCTTGCAGGTTTTGAGCAAAAGAATAGCATAATTAGATCCTTTAATGAAAATTACTTTTCTCCATTGAGAAATGGAAGACATTATGGGCACAAATTCCAGCCAGTTATACCATCTGAGAAAGTTACAGAATTCTTGATGCCTCTACTTCCCTGTCTATAAAGTACAGATGATGGTCATGTCCACCTAATGAAAGGTGAAGATTAACTGAGCTCGTTTATTACCACACATAGAATAGTAACACACACACACACACACACACACACACACACACACACACACACACACCAATTCCCATGCAAATGATTACCATAATTATTATTAGAAGACATAAAATTTCAGTTAAGTTTGGTTCAGTGAATAGAAATAGGATTGGATTGTACATTCTCTGTGATCCAGCCATAGTTGCTTTTATTGATATGCTGTATGTCTTCCATAGAACAGCACAGAAAAAAATAATTGAAAAATATTATCAACAATTTAATTTTTTTCTTATGTATCAACTCTAGGTAAAGGAAAAGCAAGAATCAGAACTGAAACTCAAATCATTTGCTCCTCCATATGTATGTACTATGATGTTAAACTCACACTAATTTTAAAATTTAAAGTTGATTTTGTTGGTTTTGACCTTTTAAAAAAATTTCCTATGTTTTAGGCTCTTCAACCAGAATTATATTTGCTTCCTGTAATAGATCACTTAGGAAATGTTTATTCAGCATCAACAGTTACTTTAGATGAACAGGAGAGTATTAATGATACTACGGAGATTAATGGAACAATCTACAGACCAGATAGTGTATCTTTGTCAAAGGATGAACCTGGAAATCCAAGTTTGTTGGAAAATACATGGAGAGACTTTACAAATCAGGAAGAAGGTGATTTCAACTAAAATGGGAGAGGCAAGAGTTTCTTATAGATAATAAATTGGAGCAACCAAGCCTATTTGCAAATTTTGGGCAAACTTACCTTACAAATTACAGGCAAGGAAAGCTTCAACTCAAGAGGGGCTTTAAAATGGACAAGTGGGGGAAACACAATAAAATACTTTGTTAAAAATGAATTAAGAGCTAGGGAGGCAGTTCAGGGTGTAATGTGTTAGACTTGCAAACATAAGGACCTACATTCAGGCCACAGAACCTGGGTAAAACAACAAACAAACAAGCTGAGCATGATGGTGCGCAGTTGGACCCCAGCATTCGGGAGTCAGAGACAGGGAGGTCCTTGCGATTGTCTAGCCTACCTAGGCTGGCCTACTTGCTGAGCTCCAATCCAGGGAGCTATCTCAAAAGCACAATGGTCAGAACTGGAACGATGATTCAGAGATGTGTTTACTGTTCTTACTTAGCACCTGAGTTTGGTTTCCACCATCCACATCAGGCTGCTCTCAATCTCCAATCCAGGAGATGTGCTGCCCTCTTCTGGTCTCCATAGACACCTGTACCTGTCTATAACCCCACACAGGCACACACGGAGGTAGATGGCACTTGAAGAAGGACACTTAAGATTGACTTCTGGTCTCCACATGCACATGTGTACACACACCCATACACACGGGTGCACCTACATATACACATGTACACAAAGTGGCAAATAACCAAAATATTTTCATTAAAGTAAGTTTACAGAAACAGAACTATATAGAAAAATGTCAGTTGAACATTTTCATCATATTTCATAGGCAAATAAGGTATGCAAGGGCAAAATTGGTATAGTATATGTAAGTGAAATATATCTCCCCAAAACTAATGACAGTATCCATTACAGCTGCAGGGTATTGCTTTGTAATTATATTTCTTATCATCTCAATTTATTCTACACCAGATGATATTTCAAACTTATTGTTTTTGACTTTTCTATGCCTCCTATAGCTCCCAAATAAAGACATGGTGACCCTATATTTATTACAAGATCCTTATACTATTGCTGGCCAGATACTGAGCTATTCTGTCTAATCTACCCAGCCACGTGCCCCATTACTTGCCATCTTAGTCCTGTCTTGGTTGCTTCTGCTCCATCAGTATCCTTATGACCACTTCCCTTGGTGACCTGCTTATGACCAGTGATCATGTTGAAGCTTCTCTCTCTCTCTCTCTCTCTCTCTCTCTCTCTCTCTCTCTCTCTCTCTCTCTCTCTCTCCTTTTCTCATTCTCCCTCTCCTCCATCCCCCTGCCTTTGTGGTGCCTACTTGAGACCCTCTCTGGGATTTGAAGTTCCAAATTGGCTGGCCAGCCCTTTATTAACCAATCAGAGGTAATGGAAAACATTTTTTATTCAACATTGAGATGGAGATGCTTGATAATGTAGATGTCTGGACTGCAATCAGATCTCTGGATACTGCAATCTGCATCTGAGTACACAGTGCACAAAACCATTCCCCAACAAATGCCTTTAATATTCTCTGCATTAATATTTAGTATCAGATGATACCACTGAGATAGATACTTTATCTTGGCATGTACATGTCATTCATGGTAATTCCCTTAAAAACTAAAGAGAGGCCGGGCGTGGTGGCACATGCCTTTAATCCCAGCACTTGGGAGGCAGAGGCAGGCGCATTTCTGAGTTCAAGGCCAGCCTGGTCTACAAAGTGAGTTCCAGGACAGCCAGGGCTATACAGAGAAACCCTGTCTCAAAAAAAAAAAAAAAAAAAAAACTAAAGAGAAAAAATTAAAAACATTCACAGAAAATCCAGTATTTCTGAATGGTAAAAGGTGGAGTACCCAATACAGGTGCAATTGCTCATGAAAGTAAGTTGTGTAAGATTTCACAGTCTACATAAAACTGCACAGACTTTTAAAAACTTGGTGGGAATGTTAAATTACACAAATTCCTCACAAATGTGGTTATTTTACATTTCTTTCTATGTGTGTGTGGAGCTGAGAGAACAACTTGTAAGAGTGGGTTCTCTCTCCACAGTGCTGGTTCCGGGGGTTTAAACTCAAGTCTCAGATATGATGAGTGCCTTTACCTGCTGACCCTTCTTGCCAACACACATGCGGTTCTCAAACTGGATTATGTTGGGGCCATGGGCTACAAATAATGACGAAAGGACCACTGAAGTCAGAAATAAACCAAAAGCAACTTTATTCACTGCAGGAAAATGCTTCTAACCAGCTAGGGTCCCTGTCAGGCCCGGGGGTGCTGACAACAGGACCTTGAGAGGGCAGGAGCAGTCTCCTGAAGCAGAAGCCCACAAGCAGATGTTCAGGGCACAGTAAAGAAGGAATTGAAAAACTAAGAGTTAGTTCTTGAGCCCAGGATGTGGCAAATAGCAGGATGTTGCTATAGGCTCAAGGCTATTCTAAAGGTAGGGGTCTTATCTCAGCCTTTATTTATGGGGCTCACACAGGCCACTGAAAAGAATGTAGGGCTTGAGGGCATGCAGTAAGATGGACAGCAGACCAATGCCTAGAAGTACTCTGAGCTCTTCAGGTTAATTTTTGGTGCTTTTCTAAAAACAAATAAAAAATTCCTGTAATTCAAATGAGGTGTTAAGGAGCTAGTGATATGGCTCAGCAGCTAAGAGCACTGACTGCTCTTCCAGAGGTCCTGAGTTCAATTCCCAGCAACCACATGGTGGCTCACAACCATATGTAATGGGATCTCATGCCCTCTCCTGGTGGGTCTGAAGACAGCTACAGCGGACTCACATACATAAAATAAATACATCTTTAAAAAAACAAAACACAAAAACAAACAAATGAGGTGTTAATGTATGCTAGTTCTTTAAAGTTCCAGAAACTAAAGTATGTATTAAGAATAAATGATTCTACTATTCAGAAGTAACTTGTCAAATTTGTGAGGATATCTATAGATATATAAATATCTCACAAATCTTATTGATATTATGATTTGAGTGTGAAACATTTCTGTAAGGACCATGTTTTAAAGATTATTGTCCCCAACTGCTGTTGCTGTTTTTAAGAAGTCTGTGGAGCCTCTGGGCCAGGGATGGGAGGTGGAATGTGATAGCTTGAATGTGGATGTCTTCCACAGATACATGTGTGAGCACCTGCTCCCCAGCTTGTGGCATTGTTTTAGGAAATTGTGGAAGCTTGGATGTGAGGCCTAGCAGACAGACATGAGACCTTCTGTGTGTCAGGGCTTGATGTTCGTATTTCGCCTTCACTTCTACCACAAGCTCTTGGCTTCTTGGTCATTTCCATGTAACAAGCAACTGCCACCTGCTCTTGCCCCAAGAGCCACAAGCCTCTCTAACCATGAGCACCTCCCTGTCTTCCCAATCATGGAGTATGTTATCTTGATATTTCTTCATTTAGAAGTTTTTGTCAATAAACTGGCTTGAGTAATAGCCATCCACAGTTCTATGCTTAGCCAAAGATATTTTTGAAAAATTTCAAGCTGAATTATTTTGAGTCATTGATTTTATTTGGATGAATCATTGTAATATAGCTATTTATTGTCATAGCAAGGAATTTTCATTTGTATTTCATTTCGTCCAACAAGAAGGAGTTTATAATTTTTTATTGTTTAGGTTAGTATACAAAGGAATTTCTTGAAAATATTCTGTTAGTCTATTTTGTATAGAAGAAAATATCTGAAAAGGTTTCTTTGCTTCTGATTGACCCCATTCATCTCCTTCTGAATGGAAACCATCTTCATTAGAAGAGCATGGCTGGTGAGAACGTGTAAGTGTGTGTGTGACAGGGGAGTAAAGGAAGAGAGGGAGAGGTGGAGTCTGTGCTCCGAGATCCAAGTACCCCACGCTCTGAAACTTAAAATGCCGACATGAGTGCCTGCAGAACGCTTCCTTCATTCAATCATGATCTGGATGGCATTTTCAGGATTTAGTTAGCAGGGTAAATCTAGTCAGGCATGTTTTACCATTATAGTATGAGGAGAGAGGGTGAACATGTACCATGAGTTTGTGTTTCTCGAGAGGGAGCTAAGGATCTTTACGAACTCTATGTACAGAGTTCAGTGGACAGTGGAAGCCACCTGGAGTATTTAATAAGAGTGACAGGATTGAATTTCAGTCCTAGAAACACAATTGAGGCAACAATAAGAACAATAGACTTGGGTACTCCAGGCCTGATCTAGGAAATGACAGTTGGGATTGAAATCAGATCTTGATTTCAGGGATCAGGATTTCTAAGTCTTGGGAAGTATGCTTCACCACTGCAGCACTTTAAAGAGGAAATAAATGGGCAATGCCAGGACTTGAGCTGTGTTTTATTAAAGCCCGTGTTTATAGCACTGAACGAGAGGCATATTGAATTTTCACTGTTGATTTAAAACTAGTATACACATTATTAGTACTCTAAACCTTCACATGCCATTTCTTTGCTTAAATTTCTCTTAACTTTGTCACAAACAACTCAAAGTACAAATCTTAGTTTCAAAGTTACTCCCTTTCTGTGAATCTGTATATTTTCACAAAACATTATTATTTTTCAAGAGTAAATATAGAAATAGGTCTCTTGTCATGAAGATGCACAGATACTATGCTGCTATGCGTCTTGCTTTGTATTGATGGTAGGAATGACCAGAATCTTGTATTCCTACCAGAAAGGACCCACAGGTCTTCTACGTTTGATTATTTCTTCGCTTGGTGACTGAGGGTAGGTGAGCAGATTGGGGTTTTACTATTACTTTTAAGCAGCTGTTATGTCTAATGTTAATTAATTTAATATTAATGAGATCATTTTAAAAATTTCTGTTTGCTTGACATTGCCTATGTCAACTGGAAAATAAGTGGTAGATAAATTAAAATAAAAATCACAGCTTCAAGTTGAAAAGAAGTTTTTGTTTATATGTATTTGTGTTTTGCCTGCATGTACATGTTCCACATTCATGCAGCATCTAAGGAGGCCAGAAGAGGTCACTAAAGAATCCTTTATTCATACAACTAATATATTGTAAATCTTATTCTGGAAAATACGAATTTGTATTTGCAAAGTTCATGAGATGAGGTTATAATATATACATATGAAAACAGTGCTTGGGCTGAAGAGACGGCTCAGCAGTTAAGAGCACTGACTGCTCTTCCAGAGGTTCTGAGTTCAATTCCCAGCAACCACATGGTGGCTCACAGCCATCTGCAATGGGATCTCATGGTGTGTCTGAAGACAGCATCTATGTACTCATATAAGTAAAATAAATAAAATCTTTTTTAAAAAAGAAAAGAAAACAATGCTTTACTACTTTTCCAATATTTGAATTTTATTTGCCATTGCATGAATATAAACATCAGCTGAGGAAAGCCAACCTACACAAAATCACTTTGGAAATTCCAAGTTGCTGGGATCATTGGAAGAATCAAACGATTATTTTGGGAACCTAAAAAGGTAACTAGTACAAATGTTGATTCTATCTATTCTACTCTGGAGTGTAAGTAAAAGGATGTATTTCTATAATGATTTATATAATGATTACAGTCTTTTCAAATTAAGCAACAATTGTATAAGCAAGAGAATTACATTCACTAAAGATTAATATTTCTAATAATTTTCAATCGTGGTAGATCCATAGTAATATCTTATTTTACTATTCATATTAAATGTAGTTTATATTGATCATTAATGTGTTTGAAAGAAAACATAGCTCAGCATAACTTATATGTATATATGTGTGTGTGCGTGTATATATATATATATATGAGTGTATTCCTATGATGACCAAGGTGATCCTAAACTCCTGGGCTCAAGCAGTCCTCTGCTTTAGCCAGGAAAAATCTTAGGACTATTGATACAGCCACCCTCTAGCTTTGAGATTAATTTTAAACAATTTTAGTTATATTTGTGTTTTTATAACATCAAAACAATCATTAATATATGAATAGTAGATACTAATACTCACGAATCAAGTTTTAATATGTCTTTCAAATTTGTTATTCTCTTTTAAGTCCATTTCTTTGGAAAAATGATGATGAGGAGGAGGATGAGGAGAAGGATAACGCAGCTCTCAGCAGAAGGCAGGCCACACTGGTATGGTGACAATTTTACTTCAATGTACCATTGCAACATGAGAGATTACAACTGAGCTCCAGATTAAATATTTAAGTGTTTATTTATACTGCCATAAATATTTTCTTGTAATATCAGTATTACCACTGGTGATTCGATTTTTGTTTCTGCTTTTGTGAAGAGATAATATGCCCAAATGAGTGGGATGGACATGTTACCTACAGCAGCTTCTAGATCGTTGTCTTAAGTGTTCTCACTGTTCCTAAGGTACTATCATCTAATTGTCAGCTTTAGTAGCTATTTTGTAACTTAATATGCTGGTGGATGTATTTCATTACTTCTGCTCTTTAGAAGAGATTTCTTGAGTGTGTTGACAAGGTATATAATAGTTGATTGTTATCACCGGTTCTCAGTTACTAGCAGTGTGGCTTTGGATGCTGTTTCATGTGACTAGCAAAAGTCTAAAGAAGCTAATGGATACTATATCACCAGTTTATTCTGAAGAACTAATAAGACGTGGAGAGAATTTTGTGAATATACACAGTATGAACTTAGGACATTATTAAGATTCTAGAAATACTACATTTAGTATAGCTAACTGTCTTAGTTAGGGTTTTACTGCTGTGAACAGACACCATGACTAAGGCAATTCTTATAAGGACAATATTTAATTGGGGCTGGCTTACAGGTTTAGAGGTTCAGTCCATTATCATCAAGGTGCGAGCATGACAGCATCCAGGCAGGCATGGTGCAGGAGGAGCTGAGAATTCTACATCTTCATCTGAAGGCTGCTAGCAGAATACTGACTTCCAGGCAGCTAGGATGAGGGTCTTAAGCCCATGCCCACAGTGACACACCTATTCCAATAAGGCCACACCTTCTGATAGTGCCACTCCCTGGGCCAAGCATATACAAAGTATCTATTAGCAGGCACTATTTTAAGCATTTTGCACATATTAATTTAATTCCCATTTCTTCTGCAAACAATAATGAAACCTTAAGAGGTAGATATGATTATAAATCTTGATTGTTGACTTAATTTGGATTAAAATGTGCCTAGGAATTAGTAAGGAACATTTCTGGGTGTGTTTGTGAGCGTGTTTCCAGAGAGATAAGTGGATAAGATCCAACCTAAAGGAAGGTACCACATTCCAGCATGCTGGGGGCCTGTATGGAACACAAGGGAAGAAAGAGGGAAGTCTACTTGGTAGATATTCTTGTTCTGGTACCGGCCGGCCACTATGAAGCAAATAGTTTGCTGGGCCATACAGTCATGCTGCATGTTGCTACCTCATCATAGGAACACTAGTACTATAGAAAGCCAGCTATGGCCTGAGATCTCTAAAACTAGAGCTGCAGCCAATCTTCCAGAGATGATCAAATACAGGTCTTCTCAGTGGCTGAGGGGTTTCTGCTAACTTGACTCAGTGAAACTCTTATCTTGGCAATTCGCCCTTTGAAAGCCCTTTCCTCAGTCTTTCAGAAACTGTGTCTGGCCACCATCCATCTCTGTCCCCTTTACTTCCAGTTCCTGCTGAGGTTTGGTCTATTGCTGGTGCTGTAATACGAATTCTACAGCAGAAGGTCTAGGCCTACAAGTGACTCCTCCTGTTTATAAGCTTTTGTTGTGCAGACCTTGCTCCTTGATTTACAACTATTGACTAAATAAAATTGGCTACCGCCAATTATTGGAGGGACTAGAAGTAGGTGGTTTTAGAGTGACCTGGTTGGAGGAGGAGGAGGAGGAAGAGTGAGAGGGGGTAGGGAGCATCGAGGAGGGAAGAAGAAGCATGAGCACATGGCCAAGAGAAACAGCAAGTATCTGGGGTACACCACTGAGGAGGTAACCAGGCCTACAGTTAGAGGAGTAGGTCAGGGGACCCCCCAGTAATTGTCAAAGCAAATAAAATAACCTGAGTTAATAAGTCTGAGTCTTATTTATTTGTAAGCTAGTTGGGGATAAGCTTAAATTGCTTATACTACAAGTCCCTTGGTTTTGGACCCTCTCATTCAAATCTTTTTGCTCTTGATGTAGTCTTGCCCCTCCAAAATGCACCATATTGACATTTCTAAGCTGTGTATAGTGTTATCTAATATAAAGTGCATCAGGCTCTGCTCAAAGGTGCATTGGTGCCTACACTATGAGTTACTCTTACAATTGCAGGGTTCTGTGATTTTATTCTCTCTGTGTGTATATATATTACCTGCCTTCCATTTGTGGTATTTAGAAAGATGTATGTAGAAATTCTAATTTCTATTACCTTGGAGAAATCTGGTTCTATAACTTACTCCAGAAACAAGACTTGATTAATTTAAAGGTAGTAACTAACTAGTAAATTAGAAAATTAAAAACCTAGCATAATTGAAAGCAATTTAAGATCTATAAAAATAATGAGAAAAATATCAACATGGCAAGGCTTGGATTAACAAGAACAGGTAAAAATAGGAAAATTGAGACAAGAGCTGGCAAGATGGTCGAGCAGGTTTAGGTGGTTGCTGTCAGGCCTGCTGACCCCAGGACCCGCTTGCTGGAAGAAGGGAACAGTTCTGCAAGTTGTCCTCTGCCTACAGGCATAGATCACACACAACACCAAGTATAATAGACACAGGCCTAGATCACATACAACACCAAGTATAAATAGACACAGGCATAGATCACACACAACACCAATGGCCCTACAGGCATAGATCACACACAACACCAATGGCCCTACAGGCATAGATCACACACAACACCAATGGCCCTACAGGCCTAGATCACACACAACACCAAGTATAATAGACACAGGCATAGATCACACACAACACCAAGTATAAATAGACACAGGCATAGATCACACACAACACCAAGTATAAATAGACACAGGCCTAGATCACACACAACACCAAGTATAAATAGACACAGGCCAGATCACACACAACACCAAGTATAAATAGACACAGGCCTAGATCACACACAACACCAAGTATAAATAGACACAGGCCTAGATCACACACAACACCAAGTATAAATAGACACAGGCCTAGATCACACACAACACCAAGTATAAATAGACACAGGCATAGATCACACACAACACCAATGGCCCTACAGGCATAGATCACACACAACACCAATGGCCCTACAGGCATAGATCACACACAACACCAATGGCCCTACAGGCCTAGATCACACACAACACCAAGTATAAATAGACACAGGCCTAGATCACACACAACACCAAGTATAATAGACACAGGCATAGATCACACACAACACCAAGTATAAATAGACACAGGCATAGATCACACACAACACCAAGTATAATAGACACAGGCCTAGATCACACACAACACCAAGTATAAATAGACACAGGCCTAGATCACACACAACACCAAGTATAAATAGACACAGGCATAGATCACACACAACACCAATGGCCCTACAGGCATAGATCACACACAACACCAATGGCCCTACAGGCATAGATCACACACAACACCAATGGCCCTACAGGCCTAGATCACACACAACACCAAGTATAAATAGACACAGGCCTAGATCACACACAACACCAAGTATAATAGACACAGGCATAGATCACACACAACACCAAGTATAAATAGACACAGGCATAGATCACACACAACACCAAGTATAAATAGATACAGGCCAGATCACACACAACACCAAGTATAAATAGACACAGGCCTAGATCACACACAACACCAAGTATAAATAGACACAGGCCTAGATCACACACAACACCAAGTATAAATAGACACAGGCCTAGATCACACACAAGTACAGGCATAGATCACACACAACACCAAGTATAAATAGACACAGGCCTAGATCACACACAACACCAAGTATAAATAGACACAGGCCTAGATCACACACAACACCAAGTATAAATAGACACAGGCATAGATCACACACAACACCAAGTATAAATAGACACAGGCATAGATCACACACAACACCAAGTATAAATAGACACAGGCCTAGATCACACACAACACCAAGTATAAATAGACACAGGCCTAGATCACACACAACACCAAGTATAAATAGACACAGGCATAGATCACACACAACACCAATGGCCCTACAGGCATAGATCACACACAACACCAATGGCCCTACAGGCATAGATCACACACAACACCAATGGCCCTACAGGCCTAGATCACACACAACACCAAGTATAAATAGACACAGGCATAGATCACACACAACACCAATGGCCCTACAGGCATAGATCACACACAACACCAAGTATAAATAGACACAGGCATAGATCACACACAACACCAATGGCCCTACAGGCATAGATCACACACAACACCAAGTATAAATAGACACAGGCATAGATCACACACAACACCAAGTATAAATAGAAAACAAGGGGGAGGGGTAGGCGGAAGAAAAAGATGAAGAAGAAATATAAACAGTGCATGTAGAGCATATAAGAATAAGATACAAAACAATATACTAACATTTTGAAAATGCAATAGACTCATCAATTTTTCTTGGCTCGGGGTGAAAAACAGCAGTATCCATCTTAAAACTTTAAGAAGCTATTATATTGAGCCACTAACATTAGAACTCTTGAAAAGAAATCACATTTGGAAGAAAGATAATGAAATTTTAAAGCTTTTGTTTATACTGTCTTCATAACATGTCCAAGTATTAGTGAAATGGGAGGTGAGACATAAGAAATAATCTATAGAGACAAATGTTAACTTGGGAGTTCATCACTCTCTAATAAAAAGGACATTGCTGACATGCATTAGCAAACATTTGTGGACAAAAGAATGCTTGCCCCTGTCCGGTTCTGTTCACTCTCACGCTTGCTTACAGGTGTGTGACAAGGAGTGCACTGCCCTGCCAGATCTGATTGATTTCCCTTCATTTCCTTCTCAGCGGGTTTCTTCAAGATTAACTGATACCTCTTTATTAAAAATTGAGAGTAAGTATTTGTGAGACCATGAATATAGATATCTCTGTGTGAGGCAAAGTCAACTGTGTTAATAAGGAATTATTGTTTAATGGCCAAAAAGTTTCAGCTCATGAGTACTTTTTAAAGTTATGGAGATGGATGGTGGGAATGGTTATACAACATTGTAACTTAATGCCACTTAATTGTACATTGAAAATAGCTGGCCAGGCATGGTGGCGCACGCCTTTAATCCCAGCACTCGGGAGGCAGAGGCAGGCGGGTTTCTGTGTTTGAGGCCAGCCTGGTCTACAAAATGAGTTCCAGGACAGCCAGGGCTATACGGAGAAACCCTGTCTCAAAAAACCAAAAAAAAAAAAAAAAAAAAAGAAAAAGAAAAAGAAAATAGCTAAATGGTAAATTTTGATATACATATTTTACTATAACAGAAAGCTACATTATATTAATTTTTGTTACAGTATTATATTAATATTTGCTAGTTACTAATATTATTTTATTCTCAAACATGTATTTTCCATTGGAGATATAAGTATGATAACTTTGGGCCCAAAATAAATAAACTAAAAATTTCAAGAATAACTTAAACTTGACTACCTAGTTTTACACATATATGTAAATGCAGAAGAAATATGCTGTTTTATAAATCCATGCAAATCAAAATGTCTCCTCCATGTTCTCCATGGTGGTAAGAGCAGAAAGAAAAACATGGTTTGAGTATATTTTATTCTTGCTGTTTACACACTTTAAGGTTTTAGCTCTGTCTTTTGGAATATGAAACATCTTTTAGCTTTTCAGAATTGATAACTGGGTTATAATCTCTCTAGGAGAGAAGATTATTGAACAAATGAAACAAGTAAAGGAAGAACGAAAATATCTGGAAAATATTAGAGAAGAACTAATAAAAAAAGTTGATAAGCTATTTGAACAAAATAAATCGAAACGATATCATGGTAAAGTTTATTACCCAGATTTTATAGCTATAAATAAAACTAATCCTAAGTTCTACAAGTTGATACAGCATAAACTAGAATTACAATTAATATTTAAGATTTCACTTGTTATAGTTTAAGTATTACATGGTTGCAATTTGCTCAGTATAGAAAACACAGTCATTCAACTTGTTTCCTACAGACCGTAAATCATGGACTTTAGGAGCCTTCTTTGAGTCTTTGAGCTGCCATGGGTACTTTACTTTGGGATATAGGTGCCTCCCTGCTTTACTGATATGAATGAAGGAAGGAATATAGGAGGAAAAAATAATTTTCTTGCAATATAATGAGAAGGAATCTGGTTAGGGCTAGTAAAAATGAATGGAAATGTAAGCCAAGGTGAAGAAAGTATGATTATAAAAGTATCTTTTATTTGCCTGACGTAATCGTCATCTCAGAGGCTTACTGCCTGTCTGCTAACCTAAGTCTAGTCCTGGAAGCTTCTGGCCTCCTTATAATTATCTAGGCCTAGAATGTTTTCAGCCTCTGAGACTTACAGATGAATAAGCTCACCCTTTCTAGCTCTTTCTGAATTCTGACTCGCTAGTCACCTCAGCCGTTCCGGTTCAAAACTCCTCTCCATGCTGACTCATTCAAACTGGCTTCTCACTGAATTGCTCTGGTTAGCCTCATACTAACTTTAGCAATATGTTCTAATCTTCTGGCTCATTCTCTTTACCTGTACCTAGCTTGTTCTCTCTTCAACCTCTCTCTGTAAAACTCCCCTTGTAAAAACTGCCTCTGAATTCTACAAACTCAACTGCTTCCCAGTTCACTGACTTAATCTAATTGACTACATCTTAGAGATCTGCATGCTCCTGTCTCTTGAGTACTGGGATTAAAGGTGTGTACCACCATGTCTGGACCTAAGCTTGTTCTATACCAGGCTCACTTTGAACTCAGAGATCTGCTTACTTCTGTCTCCTGGGATAAAGACATGTCTATATTCCAGCCAGATCACACAGACCTAGATGGTCTTTGAATGTGACCTCTTGCCAGAAAAGCCATGTTCTAAATTTAAATTCCTCTACAGATAATGGTTTGAGAAATATTAGATGATTTGAGAGGCCTTCATTTTGGGTTGAATTTGAGGATTATAAAGAAAAGGCCATATGTGGGATTAATTTATTTTAGAATTTTTAATATAGCAAAATGCTAAATAGCACAAAAAGTAGCTTGAAAGCCATGGTTCATTTCATAAGCTCAGATGAACATGTTTAAGAATATTAAATCATTACCATAGAAGCAGCAGCAGTGACTCAGCCTTGAGTAATGTTGGAAGAATCTAATGAGCACTGGAGTAGATGTCACAGGGACTAGATCCCAACACTTACTTAGGCCAAGTTTTCCTTTTTTCTTGGACTTATTACTCTTTCCATATATAAAATAGAAATTATTGGTCACTACTTCAAAAGTAATGTACACAAGAGGAGGGGGAAGAGATCCTGCTATGTGCTGACTATTATTTTAGGTACTAAGAGTGCAGTATGCTTCCAAATGGTAGGAGACTGATAACGAGATTATCAGCTAGTGATCCACATTTTTAAACTAATTTAAAAGATCACAGTTGGGGCTGGAAAGTTGCTTAGTGGTAAGAGAACCAGCTGCTTGCTCTTCCAGACGATCTAGGTTCAGTTCTCAACAGCCATACAGTAGCTAGCAGTCACCTGAAACTCCAGTTCCAGGGCATCCAATACCTCTGGCCTCTGTGGGGCAGATGTGCATACAGGCAACAACAACAACATTTAAAAATATTGGCCTTTAGCTAGGGTTCCTAAGAAGGTATTTCTTAACAAATACCCAAATCAGATTAATGAGGCAGACAAGTAAAGAGACAGCAGTGTGCATAAGAGAAACCATACTCATCAGATGAAGAGGAGAACCTTGTGGTATTCACGGATGAAACAAGGCCATGGTACCTGGAGCATAAAGTGGAAGGTAGAAAACAAACAAAGAAAACAGAAAACAACTTCAAAAAATTTTATTCTAAGTAAGGTAGAAGCTGTTGGAGAATCTTAAGCTAGGTATTTACATAGTTTTAAAAACATTTCAGCACCAAGTGCTGTGACACACACCTTTAATCCCAGCACTTGGGAGGCAGAGGAAGGCAGATCTTTGAAATCACAGCCATTCTGATCTACACAAGTTCCAGAACAGCCAGGACTACATGGGGGGGGGGTTGGTTTGCAGAGAGAGAGAGAGAGAGAGAGAGAGAGAGAGAGAGAGAGAGGAGAGAGAGGAGAGAGAGAGAGAAAGAAAACTATTATGTTTTTAAGTCCCAGCCCTGTAAAACTATTTGTTTTTAAATGAAGATGCTAATTACCACTGAGTGGAGTAATGGTTACAGGGTCAAAGGGACCACTGAGAAGATAATGCAGCTTTCAGAAAGATGCCAGTACTGTGAGCTGCTGAGTGGAGAGCAGGGCGTGGAGAGACAGCTAAGCATTGGCCTGAAGGTTCGCAGCTATGCGGCTGCCTGTCCTCAAACCATCTTAAATGTAGAATTTTTCATTACGTTTCAGTTCTATGATAATCTCAAAGAAATAAACACAGGCAGGCAGTTGGGTGGCCAAGCAGACTGTGTTTAGACTTCCCTTAGTGCTGAAATAATTTACTTTTCTCAGCAAAGGGCCTTGGGGTGGAGAAATTGCCTGCATTAATTACCTTTTTCATTACTGTAACACAATACCTGATAGAAGCAACCTGAAAGGGAAGAAGCCTTTCTGAAGAATGAGAATTTTGCCTCATGTTTAAGGAGGTAAATTCCATTCCAGTGTAGAAGGCATGTGGAGATAACATCAGATGGCTGGAAACAGAGGAGGATGCTGGGGTCCTGCTGGCTTTCTCTCCTCCTAACCATGGTATTCCACCACTCACATTCAGGATAAGTCTTCCATCCTCAGTTAATCTTCGTTGGACACCCTCAAAGATACATGCAGAGGTGTGCCCCAGGTATTCCAAATCCAGTACGTACTATGCTATAGAACATAAGGGAACTGTTTATAGAGTAATTTTGATAAATTGTGAATGTGAGTCATCTGATTCCACAAAACAATTTGATATGGTGGTTGAATCAATGAAACAGCCTTAGAATGTATCATATCTTCCAAAAATAAAATAAATATATATTGATATGCATGCTATTTTTAATTTTTTAAGTTTTTATTTATGTGAATGCATATACAACTATGTGAATATATGTGGGTACCTGCAAGACTAGAAAATGACATCAGATCCCCAGGAACTAGAATTAGAGGTAGTTATGAATTTTCTGATATGGGAGCTGGGAACTGAATTTAGGTCCTTTGAGCTTTCTCTACGGTGATCTCAGTACTTTTTAATAAAGACTTTTCAGACACTGTTTAAAGACAAACCTAGTTATGGTCCATAGATGTATCATTACTTTAGTCTGTTTTTAAGTGGCTTGGTTATATAGCTGTAAAGAGACACCATGAACAGGCCAACTTACAAAATAAAGCATTTCCCTAGGGGCTTGCTTACACCTTCAGAAGATTATTAGTCCATCATGTTGGAAAACATGGCAACAGGCAAGCAGACGTGTTGCTAGTGCAGTAACTAAGAGCTTGCATTTGACCCACAAGTAGAAGACGAGAGAATAAGCCTGGCGTAGACTGTTGAAACCTCAAGCTCACCCTCAGTAACATACGATCTCCAACAAAACCACACCTCCTAATCCTCAAAGAATTCCACCAACTTCATACCAAGCACTCAGATCACCACATTCCATTCCCTGGCCTCAAATAGTCATAACACAATACAAAATGAACTTAATGTAACTTCAAAAATCTCTATAATATTTTAGTCTTTGTGTGTGTATATATGTGTTTTTAAAACAGTATTTAAAAGCCCAATTTCTTCTGAGAATCAAGGCAATCTAAGTGCTTTTAAAATAAAAAAGCAAATGACATACTTCCAATATACAATGACACAGAATATATGCTATGTGTGTGGTGGTGACAGGGGTGTTGATAATCTGGGAGAGGTGAGGAATGAAACTTGGGACAGTGTCATCTTTGCAGACACTGGGTCATAGCCTTCCAGAGACTGACCTCATGGTTTACTTTTCTTGCACATTTAAAATAGTAGAGTTTATGACCTTTGACCTTTACAATAAGGATGAATTCTATTGACTGATAAACAGAACTCAGGGCTGGGCCCCAGAGGAAGGGTCTGTGTTAAGCGTAAGAATAGATTCTGTTGGTGAAGTATTTATATTTAGTACATGGTGCCTCTTTCATATGGATGTGTTCTATTCATTGCAGGACTAGGACCTAAATAATACTCAGGCTATTGGGGGGATCCAGGTGGAGGCTGACTCCTAATAGAACAGCAAAGAATCACCAGGTTGATTATCACTTATCACTCTGGTATTCCAGGTGACTAGGTGTCATTCATTTTCCTACTGTTGAAGGAAATTGTCCCATGTGATTGACAATCCTGGTTTCTCCAATGCTTATTCTAAGCTGTGCACCCTACATCCATTACTAAACCACTTTCTTAATCCAAATTCCTAAAGTCAGCATTCTTCCAACAGGCAACATGCTAAGGTCTGTCACAGCAATACCCTAGTACCAACTTCTGTCTTAATTGCTTTTATATTGCTGTTAAGAGGCACCATGACCAAACCAGACAGTGGTAGCACATGCCTTTAATCCCAGCACTTGGGAGGCAGAGGCAGGTGGATTTCTGAGTTCGAGGCCAGCCTGGTCTACAGAGTGAGTTCCAGGACAGCCAGGGCTATACAGAGAAACCCTGTCTTCAAAAACCAAAAAAAAAAAAAAGGGGGGGGGGAGAGAGACACTATGACCAAGGCAACTTGGGGGGGGGGGAGACAGACAGACAGACAGACTATGACCAAGGCAACTTATAACAAAAAACATTTCATTGATGGCTTGCTTATAGTTTCAAAGGGTTAGACCCTGATCATGATGGTAGGAGACATGGCAGCAGGCAGGGAGGCATGGCACTTGGGGCATGATGTCAGCTGAGAGCTTACATCTGATACACAAGCAGGAGGTAAAGAGAAACCCCTGTCTCCAGAGATACATCTGCCAACAAGGCCACACCTCCTAATCCTTCTCAATGAGTTCTACTAACTTTGTGCCAAGCATTCAAATCTTTGAGCCTATAGGGGTCCTTCTCATTCAAACCAGCACACCAGTCATGATATTCAGCAAATGTTTCTCTCAGCTCTAAAATATTGAGTAAGTCCATAAGAGATAGAAAAAAGGAGAGAAGAAAAATGCTTTTAATTGGTTGCTTCTTGCTTCTTGCTTTTTGTTTTTTTTTTTTTTTTTGTTGTTGTTGTTAAACTCTAGGTCCTTCTTACCTTAGAAGTTTAATCCTTTAACAGTAACAACTATAACTTTTGTAATTTGTGTTTTGTTTGTAGCCTCTGACAGCTGGAAGAAAAAATACCTTGACACCAAGAAAGTCACAGCATCATTGGAGGAAGTTTTAACAAAACTTCGAGAAGATTTGGAACTTTACTATAAAAAACTGCTCATGCAGCTTGAAGCCAGGGAGATCAAGATGCGACCAAGGAATTTGGCAAATATCTCAGATTCTAAGGTACTGTGTAAACTGTGCCCTCTTCCACGAGAAAAGTCCTATCCAGGAAGTAGGTTCGTATGTTTTTAAAATAGGAGAGAAACCTGGCCCAAAGTTATGAAATATAGAAATCTTTCCTTTACCTTGGTGGAGGTCAACTAAGCAGAACTCTGAATCAGTAACAATGCTCTGGCTGCAGGAATGCTCTGGCTGACTTAGGCAAATTACCATTACAAAGAGATAAATACCTGACAACTAGAGTAAAGTGTGGAGCCCACTGTAGTCCTGTGATGAGAGGGCTTTAAGCACCCACAGAACTTAGAATATTCTAAAGAACTTTTTAAATTATATGTAATTTTGATCAAATCATTTTTTGAGATAGTCTTGACTCTTACACCACAGACAAGATTATCTTTTATTGTATAATTCTACCACATAATTTAATAGGCAAAAAATAAAGGAATAAACCCAGGAACCACTTAACACTTTGCTTTTTATTAGACTGATCTCGCATACCCAAAAGAGTTAAAAATCTGTTAATTATGATAATGACGTCATTGTAGACATGATGAAATAGTGAATGTTTACGATTTTAGGTAAATTTAATATAAAAAACCTAGCTAGGCTAAAATATTTACTTGCCATATTAGTTGATACTATTTTAGCATACTTAATACTTTTTCTTACAGCTTTATTGGTTCAACATGAGAATCTGGTTCACAAGAGAAGTTTAAAATGTTTTGTTTGTTTTGTTTTTTGAGACAGTTTTTCTTGTGTAACCTTGGCTGTCCTAGAACTCACTCTGTAGACTAGACTGGCATTGAATTTAAAGATCTGCCTGCCTCTGCCTCCCAAGTATTAAAGGCATGCACCACCACAGCCCTTCATGGAAGTTTAAATCTCTTAAATAACTTTAGTAAAGAGCATGGTCCTATTTTATATTTTCTTATATAAAGCAGTTTAATATATATGTGTGCACACACACACACACACACACATATTTAAATAGTCCTAATCTGATTCAGCTAATAAAATACTATGTTAATTTTTAGGTGTTTGCTAACAATCTTCGTAAGTTAATAGTGTTAATGATGTTAAGTTGATGTCCATTTTACAAATAGCAATCATGTTTAATGAGACAGGAGCTTACTGTGTACCCAGCCTGGCCTTAAACTTGAGATTCTCCTGCCTCAGCTTCCTAAACACTGAGATTACAACTATGCATCATGATGCCAGCCTCATTTTTTAAAAATAATAAATGACTAGCGTAGAACAGAGAGGAAGTAATCCCTAATGCACAGGATTGCAACAGAAAGACTCATCCAAAACAATGTTTGTCTTCTGAAATAGATTTTAATGACCTCGTCATAGTTTATGTTCATAAGGCTATTTATACTAAATATACAAATATACTAAATAAATAATTTTATGTCCCACACAGAATTATCTTATAATCCAGATTACTGAAGTACAGCACGCAATTGACCAACTTAAGAGAAAATTGGATACTGATAAAATGAAACTCATATTAGAAGTTAAGGTAATCTCTATTTTTCCTATTCAGATTATAACGTTCATCTTGAAATAAAGTGTTTGGCATTTTAACCTTGAATGCTATAAGGGAGCCAGGACCAACTCTTCTTAAGCTGTTTCTTTAGCATTAATTAGATGACAACAAACAAAATGCATGGAGAAAACTAAGTACAATAAAAAGATGCATGTTGTAACAGGCAAAGGCAAAAGTTTACTCAAAGTAATTAAAGGTTAAAGGACCAAGTGAGTCAGTACAATATGAAAAGAAGATAAAAACATTTTAAAAATCGTTTCTACAGTTGTGTAGCACGCACAAGGTCCTGAGTTTCAGACGTTTATAAATGTGACGAACCTATGGATAAGCCCCTAACTCCCTCTCTTTCTTCCCGTTTCTTGGGTAATCGTTTTCTTGTTATTTTCATACACGCGAAACATGGCCTTCTACTGGATGCTAGATTTCCTTCAGAGCAGAGAGCGCCTTGGTATGAGCCTCATTTCCCCAGGAGGCACTTTTGTATACTAGGTGTTTAGTAGGTGATCAGGAGCATTCTTAACTCATGCCTTTGTCGTGGTTTTTACATGTGTGTGCGTGTGCTGGGTTTGTTTGTTTCAGCCTTGAGGTTCTTGCAGTCCATTGTGCATGATAGACAACCACTTCTCTGCTGAGATTTTAAAAAACAAACTCTTTTGTTGAACAGGAGAATATATATTCTTTCATTAAAGCATATATATATACATATATATATATATATGCTTTAATTGGATACTGATAAAATATGTTATAAATAAATAAAGCCGGGCATGGTGGTGCACACCTTTAATCCCAGCACTTGGGAGGCAGAGGCAGAGGCAGGTGGATTTCTGAGTTCGAGGCCAGCATGGTCTACAGAGTGAGTTCCAGGACAGCCAGGGCTACACAGAGAAACCCTGTCTCGTAAAACCAAAAAAAAAAACAAAAAAACAAAAAAACAAAAAAACCCAAAAAACCAAAACCAAAACCAAAGGATATATATAGAACTGGAAAGCTGACCCCAGAAATTCTCCACTCATTATTTTTCCAGAATAGCTTCATGGTACAGAATTATCACTTTCTAGAATAGAGATGTTATATACCTCACTATTGAATATGATTGGCACTGCTACCTAAGGATATTAATTAAGGACTTCAAATGTAGCTTGTGTGACTAAGGACCTACATTTTGAATTTGATTTATTGTTTGTTAATTTAAATTTACAATGGTCTACCACTTTGGACAGCTTACAAATGTGACTTATGACTTGAGCATAAATAATAATTTGGTTTTAAAAACACAAAGAAAGTAAAGTTTTGGGCTTATGGATTAGGAGAAAAAAAATCCCATATTTAACCATAATGCCTAAAGGATATACAACCAATACTAAGTGTTTATTGATTCCTGAATGAACTACGTAAAACATTCCCACCAATGCTAATCAGAAATAAAGGGCAGAAAAGCAAGCCTGGGCCTTTTGCAAGCATACTTAATTCAAGGTAACAGAGAATAAGGAGTGCTTCTAAAGGCTTAATGGTGTACCTTAACAAAATTTGTTTAAAAATACAGCATGTGACACGATAAACCCAGGGAAGCCTGAGTTCTTTATTGTTAACACAAATTATGTGGAAGAGTTCATAGCTGCTCCAGCCTTGTGCTTTACACTGTGAGCAAAGTACTCAAGTTTCCTTAATTATGAAATGAGAACACCAAAGATTTAAGACCCTTTGAAGCATTTTGGGCACAAAGTATATCCTATCATGCTTCTTAATTACCTGTCCTTTCCTGAAGCGTCTTGTGTCCAGGGTCTTGTTAGCGTCTGTTGCTATACATTGAGATTTCTGAAGTTAAAGTAAAAAGTAAGGTTCCTTTTACTCTATGTTTTAAGACCTTTCAACTGCCCTTTATATACACATAAAGGACATTATCTCATGTACGTCTAGTGAGCTAGGTGTGCCTGTTAAACAGGAGGTATAATATATTAACTTATTGTAGAAATCTAATAAGCATGAAGGCGTGAAAGGCAAATGAGGACTGTTCCAACACTGAGGTGGTTTCAGGAGGATAAGATGAAGTTCACTTTCTAAAGCTACCTCTTTCTACAGATGAGAAAACAAGCAGTTTCAGATTTACAGACATTAAAAGCTGATCTGACACAGAAGAAAATGGGTGCACCTTTCCGACCTCCGATGTGTATGTTTGTTTACCTCTTGACATTTTAACTCTTTATTTGATCAAAATAAGTCACTGTGTTTCTTGGTAATGTTTTATTAAATCATAAAGCTGATTTAACAGTTAAAGAAAAAAATTAAAAATTATATTTAATTTTTACCTTTTGTATAGTAGGTGTTTATTTTAAAGATTTTGTCTATTACTTATTTTTTAGTACTATATTTTATAATTACTTATTACAAAATAATTACCAGTATGATGGCAAAATAAATGATTAGTAAAACATATATTTTAGTAAATACAATTTTGTTAATCACATTTTGATTAAAAACAATTGCAACTACATGCACAACAAATGTGTGTCTCATAATTTAATTTGTATTAATTTTAGAAATGTAAAGTGATTTTTATAAATACAAAGTTATTCACCATAGAAGTAAATAGTTTTACTGTCATAAATAGTTATGTAAATAGAAAATATAATATTGTCATAACAGACAGTTGATTAGTCACTTATTCCAATTTGGAAGGGGATCATATGTAAAGAAGATAGGCCTTATGTAATGGAGTTCAAAGGATACAAACATTTAATCTATGTTCTTTCAGGAAATAATGTAAATATAATGTAATGATTTGTTTTATTTTTACTTAACTTTATATGCATGGACGTATGTCCATGTACCATGTGTGTGCAGGAAGAGTGAATCAGATCCTCTGGAACTGGGGTTGTGACCAACCATGTAGTTCTGGGAACTGAACCCAAGTCCTCTGGAGGAGAGCCAGTGCTCTGACCTGCGAGCCAGCGCTCCAGCCCAGTAACTGTGTTGATTGCTTTGAGAAAGGAAACAAGAACTGCTTTATGCTAGACATTTATTTTCCCAAAAATAGTCTTTTAGAAAAAGGAACAAGTTGAAAGAATAATGTTCTTAGATAGCTTAAAAGCAAAATGCAAATGCGGAAGAAAAATGTGAAAAGTAGGCAAGCAGTGAGTGTTAGCCCGTGAGGGACCCTGGGCGACTGCAGGGTGAACAGTGACTAGGGTCAGACTCAGCAGCAGCTGACCCTGGCAGCAAGCTCTCACCTGGATCTCCTCAGGTAGCTCTAGTCCAGGGTCCAGGCATCCCTCAGTTATCCTCTCGCATTCCATTTGCATGCCTATCTTTATGTCATACGCTGTCTAAATGTCTAAGTGACACTAATGTGTGTATGTCCTGAAATATTCATATGTACTGTAAGAAATCAGGAACCAGAAAAGCCATGCCTACTCATTCAACATAAACTGCTTCTCAAAGGCTAAGTTTTAAAGACTGTGTCCAAAGCCAGTGATTTCCATTTCAAGTTACACATAGTTCTTGTTGGCCTTTTATTAGCATATATTAATATAAAAATAGTGGGCTTTATTATAATATTCTATACATGTGTGTATCATACTGTGGTCATGTGCACTCCCTTCCCCATTATCTTCACTTGTCTACCAGTTGCACATTTTTAAAATCTGTATTGATTTTTAACAGTATATTTCAATAATAGGAGAGAAAATTGAGCATGAAATTTTGAAAACAAGTTTTCTAATTATAATTCTGAAACATGGAGGAATATTTAATAGAGTAAATTGACTTGTTTCTTCCTTTTATATTCCTGGATATCTAAGATATGTATGTATTTTTCAGGTACAAATGAAAATTTTCTTTATTTCTTACCTGTGTAATTGAGTATACCAATAAGTAAGTTATGGCAACATGACAAAAATATATACATTTTTATCTCTTCAAGAGGTAGATCTACTTATACAGGTCAGTCCTACAAGTCTGATAGTCTGACAAAAGATGCCCCTCTCCATCACAGCCTTGGTTTTAAGGCTCCCCACATTTCTTGTGTTTGCTCTCTGGCTAGAGCATCATCGGAGTAGTCAAGACAGTTTGCATTCCACATGCCAATGCCCCGCAAGCCGTAGTTTTTGACATATGCTGCCTTTAGTGAGATGCTCTGTGGGTTATCATACCACACTTGATGAAAACGGCCAGCAGGATCCTATACAGAAACAATTAAATTGGAAACTTAAAGTATTCAGTACAACAAGGGAAAAATACTGAAATCCAAGGATTCAAAATGCATGCAATAAAATTTTAAACAATTATACCATATTATTTTACTACTCTATTTTTCATGGTTATATACATGATATTTCTAAATATTATCTTATGGTACTTTAGCAACAATAAACATTACACAAGTTAACCTCTACTTAAGAGGTATTTTATTTAAGAACCTTAAGATTCCTTATTTGATCTGTTCCGACTATTAGCCACCAAGATGTACACTTGAATCACTGTAGACGGTAGAGCTTTTACATGCTCAGACTTGGGCAGGGCCTGGTGATGAACACCTGGCAGCCTCAAGGATGAGCTGAGAAGGTCATAAGTTCAGGGCAAGCCTGAACTCCAGTGAGACCCTGTCCAGAAAACAAGCCAGAGCTGACAGACAGTTCAGATCCTTATGTTTTCACTCTACATAAAGCTTGTTGAATAAACAAGGCAGGCGCTGGGATAAAATATGTCATTATATTATGTCTTAATATTCCACTGGGCAACCCTTGAATGCAATGCAAATAAAAACAACAACTGTTACTATCTATTAAAACCCGATTTATTTATTTATTTAATGTTCTTTACAGTTTCTGGAAGTGTGCCAACCTAGAAGTTCAACAGATGAATATTGTGTGTGATAAATCAGCCAGATGAACAGGTAACAGCAGTGGAGGAGGGAGGTGCTGCCCCCTTGCTGGTCTTACAGAATTGATTCTGAGAGGCTGCTGGAGGTGACTCAGCACAGAGCTGACTGAGAGAATGAACATACTGAGGTCTCACACCTTCTACCCTGCCACACTGTCTCTCCAGAAACACAGGTTATCAGAAAAGAAAGAAAATTAAAGGACCAGATGTAGGCAAAAGAACGAATGAAGGAGAAAAAAATGTTTTAAGGAAAAGGTCAGAACTATAGTGAAAAATAATTTACTGCTTTTAAATGCATTAGGAAAGTGCTTAAAGGCAACTCTGAATGAGCCAGTAATATTTTTTTCCCTGGTAGCACTCTTGGAATTAGTTTCCCGATTAGTCTACTTTAAAGAGCAGTAGTAATATGGTAAGCAAATAGGCTGCACTGTATTTCAGCTTAGTGGACTCATTCAATATGGCATACCTCACTCTTAATTCTTTATCTTGCGCATTACTTGGTTTAAGCATGTGTAAACTATACATGTTCTAGAATACTGAGTTAAAGATGAAGCAGCTATTGATGAACAGGATAAAAGAGCAGAGTGATTCTTTTCAGGTGCAACAGAAACTTTATTGTAATGTGACTAAAAGTGAGAGCCTGGCAGTGGTGGCGCACGCCTTTGATCCCAGCACTTGGGAGGCAAGGCAAGCAGATTTCTGAGTTCAAGGCCAGCCTGGTCTACAGAGTGAGTTCCAGGACAGCCAGGGCTACAGAGAAACCCTGTCTCGGAAAAACAAACAAGCAAGCAAACAAACAAACAAACCAACGGGACATAACAGTAACAATAGACTGTTGTTTAAAGTGCCACTAACCGGTTTCCAAGGCTCCCCAAAATGTTTCATGAATTATTTAACCTCAAGTAGTATGTTTTGGATAGTGGTTACCAGGACACACTTGTCAGATGAAATGAATATTTGGGCTTTAAACATAAACGATAAGTAAAAATGACATCAACCTTGATTTTATTGGTGGATGCTGTGTATTGTGTTGAAAATCATACTGAGTCACATTGATATATGCAACTAATACATGTGAATAAAACTACCATAAAGTGTGTCTAGAAAATAAACTAAATATACTTAACTCAAAAACCAAGTCTAGTCTTTCAAAGAATAACTAAAATATTAAAGACAGGAAGGGAGAATGGGAGGCGTTCAAAGGACTCACTGTTTTAGTCGCACAGAGAGAAATGCTCAATGCCATCATCACTGTGATTAAGTGAGGTACCAGGGTTCATAGCGTCGGAGACTGCTGACGCTAGCTGATTATGATTTCACATGCTAGTTATAAAAGATGCTAAGTAATGGATTTACCCACCCTACAGTTTACACATATATCAAAACTGGTTGAATACCATAATTAGACACAATTTATCAATTAAAAATGTTATTTTTTTTAAAAAAAAGAATGTTCCTACATCTCCCTTACTGAAGAAAAATTAAGCCAATGGTTACAAAACAGTACATGACAGTATATGTGTTTTAAATTATATATAACTGATTACTATAACCATAAAATACCTCTCCCCTGCCTGGTTCTGAGTGGATTAAAATGGGCTCTATGTTAAATAAATAGCTATATGTATTGCAACCTTTTAAAAATATTTTAATATAATTCTATACAATAGAAATCTCAGGCAACAGATATTGTCTGTTTTCTAAATATATTTGGTCATAGCACATGCATGCATATTTGCACATATATGTGTTTGTCTATATATAATGTTAACAGTTCTCAAAACAGAGCTCTAGAAATATTGCTTAATATATATTAGATATACATACTGTCTTAGTCGGGGTTTCTATTCCTGCACAAACATCATGACCAAGATGTAAGATGGGGAGGAAAGGGTTTATTCAGCTTACACTTCCACACTGCTGTTCATCACCAAAGGAAGTCAGGACTGGAACTCAAGCAGGTCAGGAAGCAGGAGCTGATGCAGAGGCCATGGAGGGATGTTCTTTACTGGCTTGCTTCCCCTGGCTTGCTCAGCCTGCTCTCTTATAGAACCCAAGACTACCAGCACAGAGATGGCACCACCCACAAGGTGACCTCCCCACTTGATCACTAATTAAGAAAATGCCTTACAGCTGGATCTCGTGGAGGCACTTCCTCAACTGAAGCTCCTTTCTCTGTGATAAGTCCAACCTG
This sequence comes from Mus musculus, assembly GCF_000001635.26. Taxonomy (NCBI): domain Eukaryota; kingdom Metazoa; phylum Chordata; class Mammalia; order Rodentia; family Muridae; genus Mus; species Mus musculus. The sequence goes on along the minus strand of NC_000069.6, from coordinate 146,461,003 downwards.
TGTCAAGTTGACACAAAACTAGCCAGTACACGATATAAACAATATTACATACATACATATATATGATAGGATTATAATGTACCCAAGTTTAACTATTAGGCATTTAATTTTGATTCTGAAGTCCAGAGTGCTTAATGCTGTATTTGTGTAGTAACGTGTTTGCAATCAATTTTCTATAAACAATATCAGGTCATCAGTCAATACTATAAAGGCAACAAATAATGAGGATTTCTATACGCCGTAAAGTGACATCATTCAAAGAGACTTTTAAAGATAATTTGTACTTCAAGTTTTTTATGTAAAAAAATGGTTTATTTTTACCAGATTGTGAAACAACAATTCTATGACTCTGGAATAGACGTGTCTATTGCTACTCCTAATCTTCTTTACCACATCCAGAGTTCTTCATGTTTCCTTCCTTCCTTCCTTTCTTTCTTTCTTTCTTTCTTTCTTTCTTTCTTTCTTTCTTTCTTTCTTTCTCTCTCTCTCTCTCTCTCTCTCTCTCTCTCTTTCTTTCTTTTTGTTTGTTTTGGAGGGTTTTTTGTTTTGGTTTTTTTCAAGACAGGGTTTCTCTGTGTAGCCCTGGCTGTCCTGGAACTCACTTTGTAGACCAGGCTGGCCTTGAACTCAGAAATCCGCCTGCCTCTGCCTCCCAAGTGCTGGGACTAAAGGCGTGCACGACCACTGCCTGGCTATGTTTCCTTGTGTAATATTTTTCTGTCTCTAAATTTTAACATTCCTATAATTTGTTGTACTTTTAGAATAAACTTGATAGATGGTATTTTAATATAAACATATATCACGACTCATCTACTGCTCTGCGTTTCATATGAAGATTTTCAAACATAAAAACTACTTGACCAAAGCCTTTCAAAAACAATTACCTTAACATAATTGCCAACTCTTAAGCAAGTCCTGCTTGTGATATGCACATTTTATAGAACTTTCAAAAGGAAACTGACCAAGCAGAGCATTATACTAGTAATGTAACTTGAATTGCTCTCTGGGGAACTAAATCTACTGATTACACAGCTTCAAAGACAGGCTTACACAAATAAACAGTAAAAAACAGTAAAACTGGTAGCTGTTAATGCCACACACCTAACCACAACATAATAAAATTATGTAAACAGCATAAATGTTCAAAAATTGTGAAAATGTACCTTGTAGTTATAATAGGGAGCTTGCTGGTCTTTATTCCACTGGCTTCCAGAAACAGAGCCATTTACCTGCTTCATGATCACCTTGTAGGGCACTTGATGGCCTGCAGCATCGCTACAAGGAGCCCCCCTGAAAGGGACCTTTGTAATGGTGCAAATGTCATCCTAGGAATTCAAACATTTGCGTGTCATTATTGAGCAAATGTTAAAAGCCAAATGAGAAAAATAATAAAACTGTTAGAAATAAAAGATATAAGTAGAAAAAAGAAAAAATGAACTAGAGAACACAAGCCAGCAGCAATCTTCAAAAGCTCTGGTTTGGGCATACATAGTGAGACCCTGTCTCCAAAAAGAAAAAGGAAAAGAAAAAGAGAAAAAAAGAACTAGAGGAGAAATAAAAGATATGCTATGGGGCTGGAGAGATGGCTCAACAGTTTAGAGCACTGACTGCTCTTCCAGAGGTCCTGATTTCACTCCCAGCAACCACATGGTGGCTCACAACCATCTGTAATGGGATCTGATGCCCTCTTCTGGTGTGTCAGAAGACAGCTACAGTGGACTAATATACATAAAATAAATATATTTTTTTAAAAGATATGCTATAAATAACCTGATTATACAGAATAATCATGAAATTAATAATAAAATAAAATTCATGGCATTCAGAAACTGCCATGATAGTAAAGAGTTAAAAAGAACCGGCGTGGTCAACACCTTTAATTCTAGCACTTGGGAGGCAGAGGCAGGCGGATTTCTGAGTTTGAGGCCAGCCTGATCTACAGAGTGAGTTCCAGGACAGCCAGGGCTAAGGGCTACACAGAGAAACCCTGTCTGGAAAAAGCAAAAAAAAAAAAAAAAGAAAAAAAGAAAAAAAATAATTAAAAAGAAACAAAGCTTACCCTCAAAATGCATTCAGAAATCTAAATAAGATTTCATATATTCAGAGCAGAACAAAGTATATGATGGAGTAATATCACATATACCCAATATAAGTTGTTCTTACCTTTGAGAGATTTAGGCAAATGTAATCATAGCCATACCAGGGAACACCCATTACAAGTTTCTTAGGGCTAATGCCCATCTTGATGTAGTCAATATATCCTAGTCACATAGGAGTAGAAAAACACATAATTATTCTGCTTATATATCTCTTAATATGTACATACAATCTGGGGCAACCATGCCAAATCTTAAGGTTGCAAAAACAGGTATATTTGTTCAGATACAAAGTGAGTTTTCTTCTATAATGTCATAAAAGCCATCCCTTAAGAACTGGAAGTCCTATGTCTTGCTTTCTAAGATTTCTTTTTTTGTCTTGTTTTGTTTTGTTTAAATAAGAGATGATATCCAGTGTAGATGATATTGGAAACAAAATACACAAAATATAGGAGAAATGAAAATTTCAAGAAATCCTACTAAATTTAGGTACTAACTGCTAACATATATTTCATATTTGGGATTCTAAAGCTTCAAAAAAGTTCTATAAATCTTAAACTTTGTGGCAGTGATATTCAGAATTTCTTATAGAAACTCAAGTGTTCCATGATTACAAATATGATGTGTGCTTCCTAATGACTGGTGGAGATAAAAAATGCCTGTGCTGTTATACAGAAGCAAGCTGTAGTTTAGACACAAGGAGCATGAATGAGCTCTACAAGTACCCGAGAGTGTTGACTGGCTACACCGTGGGCCAGTCTTAGGCCACAGCCACAGATGCTCTAAAGTCATGAGCGCACTGTGCTGGTGTAACCACAGAACACTTTCATTTGGGTCTCCCCAACTCTGGCTCTTACAGTCTTTCTATCCACCACACAAATGGCTCTTGAGGTGTGTGTGTGTGTGTGTGTGTGTGTGTGTGTGTGTGAGATACAGTGTACCCATGAATTCCCACTTCTGGTTGAATATATATGGCTGCGTCCATAAACATTCACATATACATATACATATACATACACATACACAGTTATCTAAACTCCTAACTAGTTGTGAATTTCTGCATTAACTTTCATAATATTAAACAGAAATATCTTGGCATATGACAAGAGTATGGCCTGAAGCAAAAATACACATGCAAGTCCCATCTTATCTATAATGTAGAATCAATGATAATAAAACTATCCCATAAGGATATGGTAAGTAAAATTAAATATTTTTGAAAATACTAAAGCTCTCAAATTTTTGTATTTTATTATAACACATTTTACTGTATTTTATTCATAAAGCACAGTTTTATATAGAAAGTGTATAAATAATTTAGAAATACTAAAATACACCTTAGTGCCTGAGGTTTTGGAATAAATATTACTAATTAAGTGATCATTTTTTTGGATTCTTACCAGTTAATGTCTGATTGTAGGGAGCATTGGCGGCTGCAATACATTCTGACCAGATCTGACTTTGCTCATCGTAAGACATCACAAAAAGAAAGTCACAGGCATCTGCGATCCCAGTGTAATTATAGCACCTTTTGTCTATGCGCTTTGGTGACCAAGCTACATCAAAGGTTACCTGTGGAAAAACTACATATTATTTACATAACATTTCCTTGCCTTATTCTACTCAAAAATAAAGAAATGCTTATAATGTATGCATATAGAACTTAATACATGTAGAAGAGCTCTAATAAATATGTTTTGTTACTACATTGGACTGGCCTGTGTCTATAACTGGATACACAAGGACCAGGAACAGAGCACTGTAAAGAAGAAGGGTTTCAACTCCAAATGTTCTCAAAGCCTGGTTTCTGGAAACAGCCAAATGAAACAGGTAATATTCCTTTATTCTGAATGGTGATCAACAAGGATGAGTATCTTAAAATATGGGTTTTTACCTCAATTAAATGTAAGTTTTATTTTAATGTCTAGAAACAGTCTAAAATCCCACCAAGTGTTTTTCCTTAATTAGGCACCCAGTAAACACCTAATAGATATAAAATGAGTCTTTATGTTAAAATATTTATATTTTGTCCGATTTATCTTACCAAACTTTGTCACAGTTTTTCCTTATGCTTCCCTGAGTATTAAAAATTCTACAAAAAAATGGCTGTGAAGTAAAGTGTTTATATATTGGACCCATTTTGTTGTTCCCCGTTATTACAAAATGGAGCTGTTGTGCAGTAATGGAGAAAGTGAACACCTCTAATCTAGTGGCTCTCACCTCCTACTGCTGTGACCTTTGATGCTGTGGTGAATTCCACTGAACACTGCTAATCACTTGCTGTCATCCCAGTCAAAGCCACGCATCTCCTTCCCACTGATATGTGCATCCTTGTGTCATATAATTTGACCAGTGAGTCTCATGTGACAACCAGCTCTCTCAGAATCACCCAACGCACATGCTAAAACTGCAGGTCCCTCAGCTCTAGCCCACAATCAGTGAACCAATGTCAGGAAATTCTAAATAACACCGTACGTGATCCCAGGGCAAGCTTCAGAACCATTGGTTTATAGAGCTTACGGTGCTCTACCTTGGATGGACATTACATGTATATAGAGTAGACACTAAGAATATATTTATTATACACACTTTATAGAAGGGTGATCTTTTGCATTTATAAATTCTACAAAGTACACATAAAAATGTTTGCTAATTTTCTATACTGTGGATATTTGTAAAATTTTCTATGTGTGGCTATTATTCTTAAATTTATATCCTCAACAGTCAATATAGTAGCTATGTATATAACATTGTATTAGGTATTATTAGTAATATAAAGATTTTAAAGAATATGAGTAGTTTTGCATAGAGTATATCAAATACTTTGCCATTTAATGTACATGACTCTAGCATTAGCATCTACAGATTTTGATTTTATACACTGGAAACAGTCTTACGTGGATACCAAGGACAATGTGTGTGAGTCTACTTAAATGTTTTAGCTGTTTTGAGACAGCATCTCACTATGTAGCCCAGGCTAGCCTTGAACTCCCAGTCTCCCTGCCTCTACCTACTAAGCACTAGGATTAAAGACATGTATCATCACATATGTTTAAAAACAGGGATAATTAATTTTCTCAGTAATTTTGTGTGTGTGTGTGTACACACTAGAGGTTGTACCAAGGGCCTCATGTATATATCTGGGAGTGACACTCCCATGTAGATATGTGTGTATACATAGGCTTTTGTTCATTTTTAAGGTGATGAATTTTTTAATGTGCATGCATGTTTATCAGTCCTGCTCTGGAGGCACATTGCCCTTTGCTACTTACACATTGTCTGACAAGATTACTTGTGTTGAGGTCTGCTGTCATTATGCTCCTGCCTCTACTGACATGGTCCTGACTGCTTCCATAGACGTAGTGCTTTGGGCTCTCATGGGCCCTGAGTGCTTTGCAAATACTACAGAGCCTACAGAGAGTGACACAGTTCCCTAGCACTAACCTCTTCTTTAGTGCCTGAGTTTTCTGCTCTGTACCAGTAAAAGCCAGTTTAGGCCCTCCTGGCTTCTTGCTGCCCACAGTGTACAGTGCTGCAGACAAGAGGACAGAACAAATGCAGTGTTGTATTTTGATATAAATAGAAACCTAGGACCTTAAATAACAGTAACACTCCAGAAAAGGGGTTTTGGGAAATGTGTGCAGAGACTCTTCCACCATTGCTATAAAACTAAGATGTCACTAATCATATTTATGTAAATATATTTTGACTAAAAACCACCACCAACAACAAAAATGAATATTTATTTTACCTGTGATCCCTCGATCTCACGTTGGAAACTCTCTGTGGTTTCTTTGACCAGAGCTGTCAGTGCTTCATATTCAGGTGATGAGCAGTTAACTTCTTGCTCTATGTCTATATTAATCCCATCCATATACTGTGCTTTGGCTAAATCAACTTTCTGAGCTATCCACGATGCTCTGAAGGTAGGATCAATGATATTCTTCAGAGAGATGTCACCTTTGGAAGGAACAGACATATTTACATATGGATATGGATACTTTTCATAGGTAAAACCGTTTACTTCCCAAAGCCACTCCCAAAGAGAGCATAATGTCTTTGAAACACATGAATTTTGGAATATCAAGCCTCTAATCTGCTTTCCAAGTGGAGAAATAGTACCAAATAACAGCCATTGCTTACTAATCTTCGAAATAGTCCCTGTGAGCTAAAATGATCCTGAATTAGAAGCAGAGCTTGTAGACCATTACTCAAGGTCAGCGTGCTATAACTAGGCAATCACATTTGCTCAAAAACAAGAAGTAGGCTTATTTCTTTTTAAAACTGTGTTTGTGGAATAGATTTAGTGGTATCTACAACTAAGGTTTTGAATAAAAGAGGCATAAAAAGGACTATATATAGTAAACAGTACACATTTTTTTTTTTTTGCATTTGCTAGACGTGTGTCTGCTGAAAACATACCTTTTAGCACTACCCTGGCTCCTTTTGAATGAGCATAGCACATAAGTTCTGGGTCATATTTTCCAAAAGCTGCCACAGTTGTAATCTGTGACCAGTCATAAGATTTCCAGGTTTTCTGTCCAACATCAAATACAAAGACCTGCCAGGAAAACAGGGGTAGACACTGGCACTTAAACTGAGGCTATCATACTGACATCCAGATACTTGAACCACCTCCATATGTCAGGCAGTGGGCACTGAGTGTAATACGAAGACATCAGGTTACCAGTGTATTATACTGGTGGTTGCATGGACCTGGAAGAAGTACTGGCTAGTGTTGAGGCCTGAAGACAGAAAAAAACACAGTGACTATAAATGTTCAGTATGGCAGAAACCTAGAATTTAGAAAAAGCATAAAACACAGACTGTTGAATCTGGGGTAATTCATGAAAGCCAGCCCTGTTGAAAAGTTAGTATCCTGAGGGAAATGGGGAGAACAAAACCATTTTTATTTAATAAAACCACCTATTGTAATGGACTCACATGAAAACCTCACTCGTCTAGCTTAAGGTAGCCACTCAGACTGCAACTCCGTGAACTTCTCTACAGACTGGGTGGCCTTTTGGAGCCACGGAGCTTCATTTAAGGTTTCGTACTTTTACTGTCGATTATATTTTTATAAACACACAAGTGTGACCATTGACATGAGGAGAACCACCAGCTCTACATCTGTATGGTTTATGTGTTCTTTGCCTGAAATACTCCTCACCTAATATTTAGACACAAGTATTTTTTCAAAGGAAAAGGAATGCATCCTAGAAAATTCCCTTGTGCTGAAATGAGGAATGGATTAAAGAGGGACCCACACTGGAACCACCGAAGGGGACGAGTTTGGATGAATGTGGCCAGAACTCATGAGTGAGACCTCAGCAAAGGGTGGAGCACCAGAGCTCACAGAGTTTGCTGATCTTCAAGCTTCTGCCTGTTTCAGATGGAGCCATGGACACTGCTTAAGTTGCTACGTGTGCTTTTGAATGAAGCCGACTTAGAAGAGTAGTCAAGTCCAAGTTTAAAGTAGCTAATGTCCCTCCAGTGTTTCTCCCTCAGAGATGATCCTAGAAGCACAAAAGCTTCACTGGCCATGTTCCTTCTACCTGACGGTATTCATTTATGGAGAGAGCTAACCTTAATGAAAATGTAGGAGAGGTGTTTTGCTAGGCGCTAGAGGCACAGAGGTTAACAAATACCAAGATCCATTAGGAAATGACAGTAGCATCAAGGCCTGGAAGGAAATGTAGGGGCCTTGATTCCACGTCCAAGGAATCTGCTATCTAGGTGGTGAAAGAAACCATCCACGATGGCTTCATGGGAGGGGACCTCTGCATTCTGGAGGATGACAAAAGAAGATAGCCTACAGGCGAGTGGGCATTTGCAGATTAGAACAAAGTTCCTACAACTCAGGTTCCCCACAACTAAAAAGAGTTCTGAGATTCTGGACCTGAAAAGGTAGCTACGACACAGAAATGCTGAAAGAGAAAGGAACAATATAAAATTAACTAGGTGGTATTCTCAAGCAGTATTTGAGGACCACAGAATTGTTCATTTTTCTGGAGTTCCATTAGAGTTTCAAGAAGGGGTGGCACATTATACTGGCACTGAAAATAGAGATGTAGGGGCCCACAGGAGAATGGACCAGTAAGGGCTGTGCAGAGCAACAACCATAATTGTTAAGGCTGTCATTGAATATTCGCATGCCTTTACCTTTCCGAATTAACTATGCGCAGTTCATTTTTTTCTGTCAAGCAACCATTTAATAAAGTTACTACACACAGAATGTGAAACTGGATAGCTCAGTGTTTTAATTCTCATATTTAAGACTCAACTTGTTAAAAACAAAACAAAACCCAACTAGGTAGGGCCTGTGATCTAATAGCAACTACTCTCAATCTTGAGAACACAAAGGGAGGGGTGTCAGATGTCCATGGTGGGGAATGGTATCTTAGTGACTATTAACTGTGATGAAACACTGACCAAAGCAACTTGGGGAGGAAAGGGTTTATTCGGCTTATATTTCCATATCACACTGTTCATCGTCAAAGGAACTCAAACAGGGTGGGAACCTGGAGGCAGGAGCTGATGCAGAGGTCAGGGAAAAAGTCTCCTTACCGCCATGGAACCCAGGACTGCCTGTTCAGGAAAGGCACCACCCATAATAGGCTGGGTCCTCCTCCACCAATCACTAATTCAGGAGATGTCCTATAGGCTAACCTATGGCCAGATTGGATGGGGGCATTTTCTTAATTGATTCCTCCTCCCTGGTGACTCTAGCTTGTGTCAAATTGGCATAAAATTTGCCAGTACAAACGGGTTCATTCTCAAAGCATAGGTCAGTCCCCTGTAATTCTGCCACACAAATATATGTAGTGGGGAAGGAGACTCTTATAATCTACACTCTTCTCATTTCAAGAAGCAAAAGGCTAGTGAGGCCTCATTTACTACGAGTTTATGGATGAGTATAATTTTCTTAGCATGTAATGACAAATTCTCACAAATACTATATCACCCACTAAGTGTTGAGTGCCGCAATAAATCAGATTGTTATAAAACCACTTAATTGAGGGGAGGGGCTTTAGGCTGAAACAGCTGAGCAAGTCCCTTGAGTTCCTAGTTAGCCAATCAGAACCAGTCAGCTAATCTCTAAGCAGGTGTCTTAGGGCTTCTTTGGCTGTGAATTAGCACCATGACTGCAAAACTTATAAAGGAAAACATTTCATTGGAGTTGGCTTACAGTTCCGAGGTTTAATCCTTATCATCATGGCAGCATCCAGGCAGCCGTGATGCTGGCGAGGGAGCTCAGAGTTCTAAGCAGCAGGGCAAAGACTGAGCCACTCTAGACCGAGCTTGAGCATGGGAGACCTCAAAGCCCATCCCCACAGTGACACACTTCCTCCAACAAGGCCACACCTGTTAATGTGTCACTTCCTATGGGACAAGCATGTAAACACATGACTCCATGAGGGCCATTCCCATTCAAACTACCACAGTAGGAAAGATCCACCGGACCAGAAACTAAAAGTAACAGCTATCCATTGCCAAACAGCTAATTCTTTCTCTCCCAAAACTTTAATTTCTGATCTTAATGATCTGAGTGCTACTAGTGACCCTTGCTCAAAGAAACGTTAATGCACCTAAATTTTTCTTTTTAAAAAATGTCCAGTTTCCACAGTAGGCAGTCTACAAAAATACTGTCACTATTTTTCTAAACAATGTATGCAAACACAAGCATTTAAATATCTATGTCTCAAAACCAAATATAAGTTTAAGACCCATCAACTGTTCCTTCTTTGTACAAATTTTTTGAGACTGGACCCCCTGACATCGCTGACCCCCAGGTCCAGCCACTGTCATCAACTTCGGTCACGCGATTTTACCAATGCTTCGTGGTAAGTCCGTAAGCTTTATACGCCATTCTGCTGGGTTAAAGAAAAATGGACTCAAATAGCTGTTTTTGCCGCTTTCCTGGGTGGGTGACTGTCCATAAACGAAAGAACTAATCCGTACCAAGTACAAAGGTTAGCAGAACATCCTGCTTTCGGATGTACTTTTGGAGGTGGACACTTTCCTACTAAATGTGCATTGCCTTGGAAACCGAGAACCGGTTCTCCTACCCTCCCCGCAGGTGGCTGAGCGGTTAGCGGGAGGAGCTGGCCTCGGGAATCTGATGAGGCAGGAGCATTACACAGTCTGCGGCCTGGGAAGTTGCCCAACCTCTGAAGGAAATCTAAAAAGAGGAAGACTCTGGTGGTTAAGGCTACTCAGTGAGCGCACAACTTCTACAGCCTTGAGTATCAGACCGACGGGCAAATGAGTGCTGACCTCGAAGTCGGGACGGTGGCGGATCGGTTGGCAGAGAGCAGCCTCGGAGCACGGGCAGTCCCCGGCCGAGAGCCGTGCCAACAGCGGCAGCAGCAGCAGAGTGAATTCCGGGAGGCCACACAGCGCCATGCCTGGGGTGGAGGCTGCGGGAATGACGCCTCTTGAAGGGCGGGCCCTGATGTCCTATGGGCAGGCGGGGCGGAGTCTCTGCTGAGGGGCGTGGCCTGATGCTAAACGGAGAGCGACCCAGCCTGCTGCTTGGTAGGTGGGCCCTAGAAGGCGGGGCTGATGCTGGACTTTGTGGAGAAGTGGGACTTGCAGCCAATTGACTGGGATCCCACCCCGGCTGCTGGGGGCACTACCTATGAGTAAATGTAAGATGTGACAGGGGTCTTCCTTACACTCCAGTGCTAGGAAGGGCTAGGTAAACAGTCTTGACCCGGGTAACTCGCAGGTAACTCTACCACTTTTATTCTCTCCATCACTCTACATCACTCTACACCATTTCATGATTGTGTGGTCTGAACGTTTTCTGCTCATTCATCTTACAATTGATTTTGAATCTCTTGCTTGGCGTTGCTCCCCGCACCCCACCCCTGCCAATATAGCTCAGCACAGTGCTTGGCTTGTAGTAAATAGTACGTTCACTGTAAAACTCCAAGAGCTCCTGTTTTCTTTTTTTAAACTTCAATCGGTTTGAGACCATTCTTTTCCAAGTCTCTACACAGGGTATTTTTTAAAATGTAAAATGGACGGGTGATATTATTGTCAATTTACCAGATGTTTGGTTAAGTGTGTATTGTGATTTTCCAGCATTAAATAAAGAGAATTTAAAGATAAACTCTGTGCGGTGATTTTGCTTGAGAGATATGACCTCAAGAAAAGCCTTTCCTTTGGCTATGAGAATAGGGAAGGGGGCTCTAACAGGGTCATCAGGTCCTGGGGGTGTGACCTGGATTGCTCTGCTCAGCGTGTACTGAATGCTGGAAGGAGAACGCACTTTGAAGATTTGGGCATTTTCTTTGGGGAATTCTTCTGTTTAAGTAGCAACAGGAATAAAAATTCTCTTTATGGCTATAAAGGAAATTGAATGTCATTAAACTCATAATGACAATTAAAACACCCATTATAGCATATGAGTTTAAATTTATTGTACACTCCCTAAACACCAATAAAAATTTAAATGATGTAAATTCTTTTCCCAGAACCAAAATGTTGTCAAAGCAAGGATCTCTCTGAGCTCTCTCAGAAGAGCGGAAAGCAAAGGATACTCGGGAACAAATTAATATATTTCTAATCCTGGCAGACTGGAAAGGCTGGAAACCAGGTTTGCTTTCTTGTCTTCGTTTCTCTTCCTGTGGCTGTGATTAAGAAGTAACTAAGATAGCTTTTTTTCCTGGCTCACAGTTCAAGGTACAGTCTACTATGGCAAAGAGGTCACGGCAACAGGGTCTTGAAGCAGCCGGTCACAGTCAGAAAACAGGATGCAGGCATGCATGCAGATGTTGAGCTGGCCTTCCTCTTCATAATGCAGTCTTGAAACGACCTCAGAAAATGGTGCAGCCAGAGTGGCAGACAGAGTCTCCCCACCACAATTAACTTGATTGTAGATAGGCATGCCCAACATCAGGCTGACGGTTAACACTATCAGGGTCCCTCCTTTAAAGGCTTGATGAACGTGGTGGTGAAGGACTTTTGCTCGGCTACTTTTCCTCTCAGGCTCTGATCTGGACTGAACCCTCACTGTCCAATCAGAGTAGGAGCCGTGTAAAGCAGGTGTGCTTTTCAGCCTTGTCTTACGGGCAGCGAAGCTGACCCACAGGCGGATGTTCCGAGGATCTGATGATGCTAAGTGTGAAGCAGGGGTTTGGCCTGACCTTGCCTTAATAGGTACTCTTGTTCTTCAGGGGTTTTCCACCTAAAACCTGGTATGTGCCTCAGTGGTAAGGCGTGGAGCTAAGATTTCACCCTGGACAATGTAGCTCCACGTCAGCAACCTTAACATGGATGCCAAGTCGTCTCCACTCTCCATCAGGGCGGGGAAGTCTTCAAGCTGCCCCAGAGCCCGTCCTTATCTGGCCTTTGAGCAAGTAATCTGTCGGCTCCTGTAAAACTGCACAGCATCCCCGGGCCACGGCGCCTCCACTCCACTCGGCAATCTCAATGGGTTGGGCAAGTCTACAGTCTATTTTCCTGACATAGAGGAAACTGTCAGCATTAGGTTGACAGTTTAAGACTCACACAAAGCCTGCAGCACAGGGCATCATCCCCTTCTGGAATCACATGGCCATTCTTACCTGGCATTTAAGAGTAGGTCCTCCGGCCTACCTCACACCCATCTTTCCCTTCCATAAGGAGTAGGTTTCAAAGCCAGGAATTGTAGCACATGTCCTCAGTACCAGCATTCAGGAAGCAGAGGCAAGCAGATTGCTGCTGAGGTCAAGGCCATCCTGGTCCACATAGTTCCAGGCCAGCCAGGGCTACATGGTGAGATCCTGTCTTACAAAAACCAAAAGCCAAAAGGAAATAGGTTTCAGCTGTTGCGTGGCTCTTTCAGAATGTTTACTAACCAACCCAGCATTGTAAAGACTAATAATTGCAGATAGTTTCTTAACCTTGGGCTGGAAATTATCTTCTCATTCCTGGCCTTTGATCTGGGGAACTTTCTGGAAACAGGTCTCTCTGTAAGAGTAAGGTACTCTTCACACATTTGAAAACAGACAGCTAACATTTCTGCCTCCTCTGATTTCTAAATCTTTCCTCTCTAGCTAAACAAATTAACTCACACCCCTAGATCCTGACTCATCATCCACTCTAAGGTCATTGTGACTCTAAGGACAGGGTGTGTGGCACTTACAGACATTCCAGCATGAGCAGGTCTATGCAGCATACTGCATAACTTACTTGCAGAAGTAGATGCGCCTTTGTGCCTGTCCTACCCATGTGGGATTATAATAAATCCACTATGAGTAAAAGCCTCTGTCTACGTTGGTTTGGTAGTTAATGTAAAACCCACTCTCATTCTCGCCTTTTACTAATGTTGCAAACCTAACCTGTTTGACAGATTCATCCTATAAAACTGCTTCTTACTAAGTCAGTCCATCCTGGATGCAAAGATTTGGAGACGCTGTGCCTTTCCTGGACTTCAAGTTGAGAGGCTTAGAGAACAGGCTGACAAATCTGCAAACATAGTATTTGCCCGTGTCTTTCGTTGGCATGAAAAGGAATCTGTTTCCACCTGATGGAAACCAATCAAGACTGAGCCCGTCCTGATGGCCAGGTCAGCATGCCAAGGCTGAAGAGCGGACAGAAGCCTTCTGTTTATAGCTCATCTCTAGCACTTTTTACCACAGCCCCCACACTTGGAGATGGTCACAATCTTGTATGCATTAGCATACTAAAGTTGCAATAACTAAGTGCCCTAAAGGAGATGAATGAAGCAATAACAAGATATTTATTGTTCCATGATTCTAGATGTCCAAGAGCAAGATTATCTGGGGTGGGGGTGGGGGGTCTTTCTAAAGGCTACAGGAGAAATCTGTCCTAGCCTTGCTTTTTGGCTTGTGAAAAGTCATCTTCATGTTCACACGATCTTTTTTCTTCATATGTCCATGTTCACATTTTCCCTTGCTTCTATAGACACCAGCCATTGCAATAGAAGCCATGTTGATTTCATTTTAATAGAGAGGGAGCCTCATTGCTGAGACATTAGGGGTTAGGAATTCAACATGAATTTAAGGGCAGTCAGTTTAACATGTAACAGTTTTTATTTACCAGATAGTTTGTAATGCCAGTTTTCTTCCACATCATTCAGGATATAGAATGGAAGGAATTCTTTCAGAATTCTAGTTAAAATAATAGAAATTTGCCTTAATTTTCTTTTTTTTTTATTTTTTTTTATTTTTTTTTTAAGATTTGTTGATTTATTTATTATATGTAAGTACACTGTAGCTGTCCTCAGACACTCCAGAAGAGGGCACCAGATCTCATTACGGATGGTTGTGAGCCACCATGTGGTTGCCGGGAATTGAACTCAGGACCTTCGGAAGAGCAGTCAGTGCTCTTAACCGCTGAGCCATCTCTCCAGCCCCCGCCTTAATTTTCATATAAACTATGATGGTGATGTTACCAATAATAATGACCATGGTAGAGCATATATAGTAATTTTTTCCACGGTGATGGTAACTTTATCAAGAACCGTATTCTAAAACTATGAACAAAACAGTGTAATAGTGACTCAAAGAACTGCTGGGCTCTATTGTGCTCCACCTAATCCCAGTGCCAGAAATATAGGTCCTTGGAAGTCAAGGTTCAGACCAACTTAACTTTAGCGAAAGCTATTACGTCTTGCTAGCAACACTAAGGGTCGCGTACTGATCCGGCCCATCACAATGACTCCATAGTTCTCAGTACAATTCTTCCAGTACGTGTTACTTCCCACATGGATTCTGTCTTCGTTCGCTCTGTAACCATAGAGGAGGCACTTGGCCCACTTGTAGCTGGAAGGCACGACCGTGAATAATGAAGCGTATGCCCTTACGTCTGGATACCCGCATGCATCCGTCCCGCCAAGGCTGATGACATCCGCTATCCAGTCTTGGAAAGAGAAGGAAATGAGGTTCCCAGAACAAGTCCCACCAAAGTGAGCCAACGGTAGTTCCTTGTCTTCTTGGATGTTAAGTTGAGCCAGTTATTTAACACAGCTTACTGTGATGGCCAACCTGTCAACTTGACAATGCCCTAGACTCATCCAGGGGACAAACCAGTAAGCAGCACCCCTCCACGGCCTGTGCGTCAGCTCCTGCTTCCTGACCAGTCCTGAATTCATTTGGTGGTGAACAGCAATGTGGAAGGTCGTGTAAGCTGAATAAACCCTTCCTCCCCAACTTGCTTCTTGGTCATGATGTTTGTGCAGGAAGAGAAACCCTAAGACTGGTGGGGTTTGGGGATGCAGCTGTGTGAGTCATTTCTGTTCCTATAAATAACTCCTCATTCACATTCCTGTAAGCAACCCCAAAAATTCACTGGCTCACCAAGCTGAACTTGGGTGGTGTCCATACTTTCGTCTGTTATGGGGTCCCTAGGTGAGGTAAGGAAACGTGTTATATCTGTCCAGAAAATTCTGTCACACAACGGGTCCCCAGAACCAGGTTCCTGCTGGTCTAGAGGGCTACAGTCTGCTGTGGTCACTTCTGCAGATCGTCTTCTTATCCCTAGGCTCTGTACTGCCATCTTGCTTTGTTTAATACACTGCTGCTCTTATAATGAACTGTTACGTGAGCTGTGAAAGTCAGCTTTCCTGAATATGACTTCTAATCAGGTTTCTGTCAGTTACACACAGACTCAAACCTGAGTTTCTTTTAGTGAAGCCAGCTCTGCTGACCATGGCCCTTCCAGAGGAACACAGCAGGGAGGTGACAACACCCCCCACACACACCCACTCCCACCCCAACCTGGATGGAGATGAGCAAAGGTGCATGGGATTGCATCTGCGGCCATACCTAGTGCTGCACTAACACGATGTTCTTGTTCTCTCGGACACTCTGGGACTGCTTCCGTGCTGGGACAACAGGAACTTCCGTAATTACAGTGGGGCCACAAGCGGGGCAGGAGAGGCAGCCCAGTGGTTAAAGGAACTTGCAGCTCGCACAGAGGACCTAGTTCCTTTACCAGCCATACAATAGACAGCTCACAACCTCCTGGAACTCCAGGTCCAGGGAGTTCAACACCCTCTTTTGGCCTCTATGCATGCCACATGCACCCTGCCCACAAAATAGTAAAGAAATTTGAATGGCTACGTCATGCCCTCTGTACTGGCTAGTTTTGTGTCAACTTGACACAGCTGGAGTTATCACAGAGAAGGGAGCTTCAGTTGAGGAAATGCCTCCATGAGATCCAACTGTAAGGCATTTTCTCAATTAGTGATCAAGGGGGAAAGGCCCCTTGTGGGTGGGACCATCTCTGGGCTGGTAGTCTTGGGTTCTATAGAGAGCAGGCTGAGCAAGCCAGGAGAGGCAAGCCAATAAAGAACATCCCTCCATGGCCTCTGCATCAGCTCCTGCTTCCTGACCTGCTTGAGTTCCAGTCCTGACTTCCTTTGGTGATGAACAGCAATATGGAAGTGTAAGCTGAATAAACCCTTTCCTCCCCAACTTGCTTCTTGGTCGTGACGTTTGTGCAGGAATAGAGACCCTGACTGAGACAGCCTCCAAGTGGTTTAAGAATACAAGTCCACTGTAATCTCTCTTTACCTTGAGCAAGACTGAACGCTGATGAGTGGCTTAAAAACTTGAAAATGGTGACATGCTAGACAGCTGCATAAGCTCTGAGGGCAAATGGCACTATGAGATGGGCTGTGTGTGGCTTAGTGTGCTTTGTAAAATGGAGCGATGGGAAAATCTGAAATGGTTTCCTGCAGGGTGTCTCAGCTGGGGACCTTCAGTTCACCGGGTGAAATAATCACAAGGCAGACACAAAGACTAGGTTTGCATTATGCTTCAATTATCCCTGTATATTTCATTTGAATTGATACAAATTTCTGTGTGTTGGTTTCCACTGTACATATAAACAAGTGTTAAGAACTGTATGTTAGAATACGTTACAACTTGCTTCTGTCTCAGGAGTTACGGTATCTGAGGCAGGACTCAAAGGAACTAGCTCTGCGAAAGGGAGATGGGACTTAATGAAAACTCAAAATGGGGCTGCTTGGAGAGGGAGTGCACCCCACACAGGGCAATTCTCAGTCACAGCCAAGGCCTGTGGGGCCAGCCCAGCCACAAACAGACTGTCATTATCAAAACTTTTCTGGGACTTTGGGGCAATCTGTAGCCTTTGGACAGAGCCACCCTAGCAGAATGTAATAAAGTGACATGGAGTCTGCAAAGACAAGCCTAGAGAGAAATCCTTGAGTCAATAGGAATGTCATTGTAGGATGTCACACAGAAGCCAGCCACTGTGTTTCGGATGGGTACACTTGTGTCTCTCTGGTCCTGTCTGCCAAGTCCAGAGTTCACCTCAGATTTACCAGTCTTTCCGCGCTTTACAGGAACAAAGTTTAACTTGGGAGCACTTATGAACTGTGTCCTGCTTCCAGAGCTTTCCTCGTGACAAAAATGAGCAAGGGCTGTACAAAGACAAGGTCCACAATGGTCTTTCACATTCCAGTAAACCACTCTCTGTTTACAACGGTGTGCCAACGCATCGTGTGGCCACATGCTGGATTTCTCTTTCTTTGAGGCATTTCCAAGGAAACTGTTTAGAGAGTTTAATTTCTGACATCAAATAGCAGACACTTTTTTTGCTTAAGAATAAAATCACCAAAAAGTGGATCTTTTACTTTTCACACACACAAAAAAAGACTTCTGAAGAGAAAAGGAAAATGCTTACATACTGCCACTGTTTCACAAAGCACCCTGCTCCACACAGGCTGAGAAGTGCACCTCACTGGCCCTCTGCGCCACGTGACCACCAGACATGCGCGCTGACTGAGTCCAGCTAAGCCAGAATTTTAAAAAGTCTACCCACACGAGCTGCGGCAATGCAGAGCAAATGGGAGATCCTGGGACCAAGTGGGAGGCCCCAGCGGTCAGGTTTCACTACGAGTTCTGCAACCTTGAGTTACCATTCAACATGAACTTGTTATTAAATTTTAAAAGAAGAGTGTTAATAATCCTTCAGAGGTCTATTATAAAAGAGCCAAAATAAAATGTGTTCCTTACACTGTATTTTGATAAGTAAATGGGTAACATTCCATTTAAACATTTAAAAGCTATTATGAAAAAGGTTTTAAGATAAATGTTTCTCCCAAAGATAAAGAATGTTTGCAGTTTCCAGGATGACCAGTGAACTCACTGCAGACCGGTGCTCTTGCAGTAAGTGGATGAAACACCCGCGTCAGCGGCCCTCCACAGAAGACTGTCAAGCCTGCCTTTCAGGTCTGGACCTGAAGATGGTTCTGCACTGTCCAGTCTGCTCTCACATTAGACAATGCTGAGACATGTCCTCACCTCCTTGACCGAGATGAAGAGGGGGAGGCCCGAGCTACACACACACAGAACTTGCAGCCTTTTATATTACTCTATCTAACTCTTATTATGTGTAGTGTGATCTACCTTAAAGTCTGCCAAGAGTCAAGTACGAACACATAGAGACCAGGATCCAGCATCCCAGAAGTCAGAGCTTTACCAGTGTCACCATCCCTTGTAACGAAGAAATGCGCTGCTCGATGAAATCCATCAATATTGACAACGTCCCAACAGACCTTTGTAAAGGACGGGAGTCTGCCTGTGCCACCGGCAGCACAGCTTTCCTGAGCCCTTGAAATTCAGTATTCCCAAGGGCTCACGAAAAGAAAACTTCAACTGTCAACTGGTGGTTTTAGACCAAATCATTTAACAGTCCATTCCATTTTAATTTACATTCAGTCCCCAGGAGGAAAAAAGAAATCACCACTCAATTTAGAAGAAAAGGTTGCAATTATTTGTTCCCTGGCCTCAACTGACCTCACCTGCATGCTCACACCTTCAGTTCATCCATGTCTCCTGTGGGAGAGAAAAATCTTACCTGCTATGCATATCAGCATTTGTGAAAAACAAACCCTGCAAAACAGTAAGTGTTGCAGAGTGCACCCCACAGGAGACCCTGTGAAATGGGCAAGCGGACCCGCAACAGCTCAAATGTGTGACTAGTACACCACTGGCTTACGATAACCGAGGTTTTTCTGTGGCTTTACACACACACACACACACACACACACACACACACACACACACACACACACATAACCGAGGTTTTTCTGTGGCTTTACACACACACACACACACACACACACACACACACACACACAAAGAACACCTCCCACACGGGTGTAAGTACTTGGAAGAATTCTCACAGCCGGGCAATCACAGGAGGGGTCTGTTAACCCACAGTGCTCCAAGCTTACATACTTCAGAAATCTCCGCTGGGGTTCCGAGGCCTTCCAGGAGGCCCTACCACAGGGGTGGTTCAAACTGCATTTTAGGCACCTCATCATGCCCCATAGACTATGTTTTCCACAAACATCAGGTGATTGCACGCCTCTGGACAATCCTGCCTATCGAGGATAGGAACCACAGAATTACCCCAAACAACATATTGAACTTCATTTGTACAACGAGGTAAACAACTCTCTGTGGCTAGTCTCACAAACCTATCATTTAATACATTACTTCTGTATGGAAATGCACCTTTATTAATCTTAGCATGGCTTTCTTCTGTCACTGGCCTTTCAAGTAAGTTTCTAGTCATTGTAAGTTTAATAAGAGTAGAAAAGTATCTTACATCTTCATCAGTTTTTAAGCCTTGAAAATTCAAAATGGCCATGCTAAGAATATAAATCCCGGGCTGGTGAGATGGCTCAGTGGGTAAGAGCACCCGATTGCTCTTCCGAAGGTCTGAAGTTCAAATCCCAGCAACCACATGGTGGCTCACAACCATCTGTAACAAGATCTGACGCCCTCTTCTGGAGTGTCTGAAGACAGCTACAGTGTACTTACATATAATAAATAAATAAATCTTTAAAAAAAAAAAAAAAAAGAATATAAATCCCAATTTGAGGTGCGAAGTTTCAGATTTCCATATTAAGAAACAGGAAAGCATGTAGGTTACCAGGAGGCTTTGAGCCACGAGATTCTGTCACTATCAAGTCTTGAGACCAGCCTGCTGTGTTGGATGTACACTGCAAATGCCTGCAAAGGAAGGGACAGTCCCTGGAGCTTTCCCGTGGGCTCATGCCTTCCAGTGCAGCACCCCCAACTCTCTGGGGTGTCTTAGAGTTCGTTTCCTGTGGGCTCATACCTTCCAGCGCAGCACCCCCAACTCTCTGGGATGTCTTAGGGATCGTTTTAGAATTGGAATGGGCAGCAAAACAAGAGAGCTAGGAAATGGACAGCCTCTGGCAGAGCTGTGCACATCCCAAAGGGATCTGGCTTGCTTCTACAGTTTCCTTCGAGCCTTCTCGGGAATTTCTTTGCAGTATGAGAATTCAGCCCACACTGAAATGCAAACACAGCAGGAAAGCAGGAGTTCCTTCCCAGAAAACCCTCCTTGTGGAATAAGGCATGGTTTTAACGAACAACAAGAATATTTGTATTTGGCAAAGTATGCGCTAAGACAGACAGATCCCTGTGGGGACATGGGATAGAAACAACCAGTAACTACTTCAAAACAGATTGCTTTTCTTCACCAGAAGATAATTGCACCATCCTAGCCGGGTTTCCTCTTCTGGACTATAGTAACTCTGCAATGTCAAACTTTAAAGAATAAAAAAGTGATCGTGTACCAGGCAGCTCATACTTAAGAGCGAGCTCCTGAAACTCTGAACATGGTTGCTGTGGTAAGGCCACCTGCTCCGCGGCAGTGCCTCATCAGGTCGGGCTGTCTTACAGACCCAGCTAGATGGCGGCAGCTGCGGAACCCACAGTCACGCAGTGAATGGACAACACAAGGCTTCACTTTTGGTAGCATGATGAATTTAATGCAACAGTCACAGCAGGAACAAGGAAAGAGAAAGGCAGATGGACTACCTGCCTCAGCAAGCGAGGGCTTGTGTCGGCAGCGTAGAGACAAGCAGGGTGAGGCACTTAAAAGCTGCTGGATGAAAACCCATCCAGGAGAAGCCTGGGCCTACGTCTACGTTTATGTTACTGTCATTACTATCATAGTGCCATACTTCTTACGAGGAAACATGCAGCAGAAACAGAAAGATCCTAAGATTGTTCTGAAAATGAGACGACACAGTGCCCAGAGTGCCATGTCTCGGTTATAAAAGTCAATGCTTCACATTGTCTTATTTCTTTAGTAGAGGGATCTAGTTGAAAATTTTTTAATTACAAAATTATTGGCAATGATATAAAGCCCTGGCCGGTACAGACACGACTGTACTGGCACCCATTTGGTAAGGAAAATATGAGCATCCAGCTATCTTAAATATCCTTTATCATCCAAATATCTCAACCCAATGCTCTTATATTATTATTCAAAGATACGTTTGTCTTTCCCCCATTACTCCATAATCAATATTCCTCTTAGAAATTATAACATTCACATATATAAAATAAAATACAATGCTTTAAAAATCTCAAAAATGTAACGTTAGTAGTTCTAGTTATCTGAACTCAGCTTATGAAGGGGCTTTGAATTTTTATTGCCCAGATGGCTTAAAAATAAAGTCTTAACTGTCATGTGGCAGTGGTCCTAACCTCTGTAAACACCATGCCACTGAAAACATTTTAATTGGCATGAAATGCTATACTCAAGCATGGTGTGAAGTTTTTAAACCTTAAAGCCTCTTAACATAGTCATGTATATTTATGTACAGACACAAAACATATGAAAGAGGTAATCCCAAAATCACACTAAACATAATAAATATAGAACCTGCTTTGTTAAAAATCTACAGTATACATTCAAGTAAAGGCTACACTTCCAATGCCAACCACACTTGGGACGAATATTTAATGTTTACAGGAACCAGTCCCTAAAAGTGCTCTTCTCGGTACCTGGCGAGGCAATCATTCCAGCGCTTCTGTTTCCATCCAAACGCCATGCATTCCTGCAGTCACAGAGCCAGGGGCTTCTGTTACTAACACACAACCAAAGCTTTGCATCCTTTTAAGTAGCTTAGCATTTCAGCTCTTTGGGGGAAGACAGCGAAGTCCAAACAAACAACTCTGAGCATCTTAAGTTAGACGACTGACTTTATGCTACACCCTGTGTCAACTCCTCTAGCGCACATCTGGGAACAGCACTGCAGCCCGCACATTTAAGGTAAGTCATCTCGGTCCCCGTGAGCGCTCCTGAAGGCCGAGGAGCATCCGCTGTAGCACCCCTCCCGCGAGCTGGGCCTCGACTGCACGCTCCACTTCTGATCCGTGCTTTCTCTTGCAACCTCACTTGGTTTACTTTCTTCAGGAGTTATATTCAGCACACTGATGGAACTGTTGGGGAAATAAGGTAAATCTCAGAAGCTAATTATCTGCTCCTTGGTTATCGTTTAGAGCAGATGGTCGCGAACGTCTCAAGTCTGACTGCCCCCACGTCTGCACTAACACTATGTTTTGTTAACTGCACTGAAGAAAACAGGAGGCTGCACTCGGAGAGCCTTCTTCTGACTTCCACCTACCCGTGAGGCGGGGCTGAGCAGCAGGGCCTGCAGAGCAATGGCCACTCCCATGTCTACCCTACTGTCAGTATACTGGCTCTGGGTTCCCCTTATGCCAATCCAGACAAGTATCTCTCAGCCTCAGCCGTGCCTTCTGGCCTGCTCTCCCGGGGCACAGTTCTCACGCCACAATCTCCTCCCACGCAGAAACGTGGAATACTGCTTTTTTAAAGCTCATGTTTTTCCTTCCCCTCCTCTTGCTTAAAATTCTCTCACATTTGCTCCACAGCTCTTGGATTACTGACCTGAAAATGGACTAAATTATCTTATAAATCATATATGTGCGTGTCCTAAGGGTAGGGAATAAACTGCTTTAATACTTTTACCTTAGGTAGGAATTTTCTTTACCAACCTAAGGAAGTGGATTTTCTTGGCTCTTTGCCCTTCAATACCCGTGTAATGGGCACACCAAAAGAAACTTAAATTAGTTACTCTGAAAAACTATCAAAACGCCATTCTTCAATATTAAAGTACTTAAATTTTTAAGTGATTTCCAGACATAATCACCTTAGCCTGCCTGTCTGCCCCCACCCCTCTCTCTGTCTCTCTCTCTCTCTGTTTTTCCAGACAGGGTTTCTCTGTGTAGCCCTGGCTGTCCTGGAACTCACTCTGTAGACCAGGCTGGCCTCGAACTCAGAAATCTGCCTGCCTCTGCCTCCCAAGTGCTGGGATTAAAGGCGTGCGCCACCACTGCCGGGCCTTAGCCTCTCTTTTAAGGCAGGGTCTCGTTATGCAGCACTGGTTGACTTAGAACTTGCCATGTACAGCAAGATGGTCATTCCCTGAGTACTGGGATGAAAGCTATGTGCCACTTCTGGCCCAGAATTCTATACTGTAAATGTAAACAGAGACAGGTGTGGGTGGAGACCAGGCCTACTAGAGTTCTAACCCTAGCATGACACCTCACATGCTGGCAATCTCTGTGCAGACAGCATGAATGAGTCAACCTAATTTCTTCCCACAGTGTCCACTGTCATAAGACACACACACAACCACCACTACCACCACCACCAACAATAACAACTTCTCCTAAGCAATACAATGTTAACTGTTTTTAGAAGTATGTGAAAGGTCATTTAGAAACAAGTACCTGTGTTCAGACACACATGAATGTGTCTGGCGAAAGTCTGAAGTAGAAGGTGAGGCAGGAAGAGATTTAGTCAGTTTTGATGTGCAAGCTGGCACCCCATTAGCCACACTGTGTAGCTTCTTTTGCCGTGGCCGTGAGTGGACTATAAGATTGTCTGGATCAGAACCTGGTTTACATGCAGGAGAAAGAGCAGAGCACATGGTAAAATATCAACCTCGAAGATTACCAACCAGGATCAGCCATTTGCAATTTAGAGTGGGATTTGAGAAAGAACAGGTTAACTGTCATCTCTGTCACACATTCCGCAAACAGAGGGGCCTACCTTAAAAACGGTCAGTTTCTAAGACCACAAGTTTTCAAGAACATGGCATTATTATAAATTCACAAAAGAGCTTTTGATATGCATGCTTCTCCCATGAGCCCTACTCTGACTTGAGTAAATAAACCATTAAGCTGGTTTTGGGGGTCAGGGGTATTGGTAAGAGTGGGAGCTGTTATGGGCTGAGGTCCTGGGTCTGAGCGCCAGAACCTGAACACAGGTAGGCAGAGAGATTAAAACCAGAAACCGCTTCACTTAGGCTAGGTCTCCGGCTCCACAGATGGGCATCCTGTGCACACTGGTGCTGCAGGCTTGCTCTGCCCCTGCCTTGCGCACAGTCCGACTGGACATGGGGGAACACTTACTTCCTGAGAAGGCACTGAAAAGTTTCACATTTTCTGAGTTCTGGTGGTCAAAGTTCGTCATGTTTAAAAACTGCTGCTTTACCCAGCTGGCTCGCTCTTCTTCAAACGCCTTTCTCTATCAGAACAAAGAGGAACAGCCATCACTCCATTGTTAAGTCTCAGACCTTCTCCAGCTGTTTTTCCCCTCTGGCCACCTGTACGTTCTTATAGTGATACAGTTGCCTAGAAACTAAAACACACTCAAGAAAATCATGCTTAAACAATAAGCCGTGGGAGTCGGAGAAATAGCTGCAATGGTTAAGAGCACCTGTTGCTGCCCGTACAGAGGACCTGGGCTCCATTCCCAGCACCCACATGATGGTCCACCACAGTCGATAACACCAATTCAGGTGACGCAATTTTGGCCTCTGAGGGCACCAGGCACACGTGTGGTGCTCACATATACATGTGCTACACAGACATACATTCAGGTATAACACCCACATACTTACGCTAGTAATTTTTAAATAACATAACAGAAAATCCTAGACTTCACTTAATAGTCCATCAACTGCCAGGTTTTTCATGAACAGAGTATTAGCAGAACTTATGACACAAAAAACACACAGCATAAAACTGACATCAGAAAAATCCCCCACTTTATAAACTGGCCACTTGGAAACAGACTTCTGACCTCACCGGACATTTCTTTTGTCTTGGAGCCATCTGCCAGTGGCCAGCGTCACTGAGCCACAAAGGAAACAGATCACACAGGATCTCCTTTTGATCACGTGATTATACATGTGATCCCTAAACCACATATTCTCTCATTCCTGTCACGGCCACCCGTGTCTCCAAGCAGACATATTCTCGGGCAGGTGTCAGACAGCTCCAGGGCACATGAAGCCTTGGCTGCCTGAGAAAGACAACTATGGATACAAGGTTTACTCGTGTGGAAGAATCCGTGTGGGCACCTTAGGGTGCCCAGCACCAAGTCTGTTACTCAGATGAAACCAGGCGTGACCAGACAGCTCGGACAAACAGCAGCAGAAGAGGGAAAAGAGCAATGACAATAACCCGACCGCAGACGATGACAACACTTCAAGAGTTCTGAGAATACTGTCACACAGATTATAAGATTCAAGATGCATGCAAAACAATAGTAGTGTACAAAGAAAAGGAAAATTAAGTGCATTAGAAAAATAAAAGCAAATTCTGAAAAAAAAATCAGTGACTGAAGTAAATAATAAAACTGATCCTAAAGACAGCTTGGTGATCCAAAGGGAATATCCCGACCTTAGAACGGTGTCAGCCACAGACACACCAGAGGGCCAGGCACCGTCTAACAGCAGGGACAAGTCAGGCACAGGGGACCAAGCAGGAGAAAATGCCTCTAGATGGAAGACACCGGGCTCTTCCAGAGGAAAAACTCTAACTGTACCCTGAGGAGACTAGGAACTATAAAAATCTCCACAAGCTTCCACAGAAGGGCGTGGACTTGAACCCAGGGCATCTGGAGGAGCAACTAGTGCTCTTAACCACTAAGCCATCTTCCAGTCCCCTTTTTTCAATTTTTGAAGTAAATCCTAGAAGTTAAATAAAATATCCAGCCAAGGCCATCTAATCTAGTTTTAGATATTCCAGTATTCAGAACAGTCAGTGTTTCTGTTTCAAAGGGTAGCTTAGGATGGTAACAGACCTCACAAGGAAGCAAGAACAGGGCCGCCTGTAACCGAGAGCTGTCATGCACAAGCACAGGGTCTGACTGGGAAATGAGCACGGGATCCCGGAGGAGAATGACATGGCTTCCCTGGCTGGCTGAGTCTGCAGTCCGCGGCAGGATGGCCTTGCTCAAGGCCCTGGGTTCAATCCCACCATTTATGTGTTCAAATGCACGATCTGTTTATAGAATGAGTAATGCCTACACGATCATGTAATCAATATTATTCTCTGGCTTTTAATTTCTAGGCTCCAGCTTTAGACCAGTCACAGGATTTTATATTATTTTTAGTATAGAGCAGAATATAGGAGTGGTAACCACAGAAAACAAAAACAATAAACTCATAAATCTGCAAAGGAGGGGTGAGCAGTGACGTGGGCCAAGCTGACCAGGGTTTCTGCCCGGCGTGGTGGCACAACTCTAACCCCCACATGCAGGGGCGGAGCTCTGGAGTTCAAGGCCAAGTCTGCATAGCAACTCCAGAGCAGCATAGGCTACACAGAGAGGTTCTGCCCCACCGAGAAAAAAATCCAAAGAAAACAAAAATGTCTATTGGTAACTCTTCTGAGAACTTCAACTTTAATATACTGTATTTCAACCTTTTAAAAATTTAATTTTCATTTTATGTATGAGTGCTTGCAAGTGTGTATGTGTACCACATGGGTGTCTGGTGCCCGTGGAGATCCCTTGGAACAGAATTACAGATGGCTCTGAGTACTGGGATCCCAGCCTGGGTCCCTTGTAAAGCACGGGCACTCGTCGGAAAGAAAGCTTGTGCCACCACACCCAGCTTCCCCAGCCTTTGACATCAGGCTCTGCCTCAGGGCTGAGCTGGCGGGGAGGAGGGCACTGCCTCACTGCACAACAGTTTGTAAAACCACGAGAGACAACGTGTCTTCAATTTCTGAAAGAGAGCAATGGAGGCAGGCGATGCACTGCTGACAGGAGGCCTGTGGACAGGAATGCATCTAAGACGGCTAACCCGGGATGCATACACTCCTCTGTGAGGGTTGGGGGGCAGGGTTTTACTGTGCCTTCGTCTCTGTTACCCAGCACGCTCTGGGTACTGCCTTCTGGCATCACACGTGCTGACAGGGAAGTGGCAGCTGCCCAGAGGAGCAGGGCATCTAACAGAGGACTGCCAAATGCTCAGCCTCCCTTCAGTCTCCAGTTATCTGTAACTAACAGGGCACCAGGCCATAACACACTGACTCCACGATGGAAATCCCATTCAGGCCATAAAACCCAGCACCCAGGACCACCAGCCCAAACATAACCAAAGACCTAATCCCTCAAACTCAATAGTTATGGGGAAGTCTCTAAATGCACTAGCCTTGCTTTTTGAGTTCTGGCTAACTGTTCTTGTTAACTGAGATATGTCAACCCAGGATATGGATTCTGTGTTAGGACCTCACTCTGAGAAAGGCTCAGGGATGCACTGGGCTCCCGAGCACACAGTGTAGTCCCTGGCCAGCTAGTCCACTTTCTATTGCTTTAACCCGCGTCTAAGCAGTCTGGTCAATGCTCCACAACAGTGAGACGGTCCATGGGATGCTTCAGAAAAATGGACAGCAGAGACAAGTCAGGCCTGCAGCCTCACCTTGACCCCGCCCACTGCCCATTGCAGCCTCACCCCCAACCCCGCCCACTGCAGCAGCCCTGCAGCCTCACCTTGACCCCGCCCACTGCCCACTGCAGCCTCACCCCCAACCCCGCCCACTGCAGCAGCCCTGCAGCCTCACCTTGACCCCGCCCACTGCCCACTGCAGCCTCACCCCAACCCCGCCCACTGCAGCAGCCCTGCAGCCTCACCTCCAACCCCAATCGAATGGCAGCTTCTGTAAAGCTTCGCCTTTCTCTCTCAAAATTCTTTTTTTGCTCTTTAAAAAGGGTCCACTCTTCTTTAAGGCGTTCCTTTTCTTCCAGCAAGTAACAGTCTCGCAACAGTGAGGTGGTGTCATCATCACACGTGGTGGCCAGCTGCTGCTATTAAATTTTAAAGTATGTAAGTCAGGAAACACCTACTAGGGCACACAGATTCAAGTGACAGTGAGGACAGTAGGTCAGTGTGGCCAAGGACAAACATTATGAGGACTCAGCAAGCCGGTGAGAACCGGCTTTCCCATGTGCTGCTTCCCGTGGTAAAGCAGGGGCCACGTGAGGAAAGGATGTGGTCCAACTGCTAGGGCAGAACTCAACTGAGATGGAAGTGTCACGTCTATTGACTCCTGCAGATGAAGCAGCAGAAGTCTTCCAGGTTCCGTGACGTGTAGGGAGAGCCTCCAGAGGCCGTGGTGGGTTCAGTGATGTGGGGGAGCGCCTGCCTGCCCACGCTGCTTACCTGTAAGAGCTGCTGCTGAGCCTTGATCATCTCTTTACACCGCTCAATCTCCAGCTCCAGTTTCTCAGTCTCTTGCTCATGGTCTTGTCGTGAGATGACGTCCTCCTCATTAAGGCCCTCTGAGTGTACCTTCGAAGCTGACAGAACCCAGGGTGCCAGTTAGTTTGTTGTCAACTCCATACAAGCTAGGGTCATCTAGGAAGATGCCACCCAAATTGAGAAGACACCTATCATAGTCACCTGTGGGCGAGTCTGTGAGGCCTTTCCGTGATCAGGGTTTGATGTGGGAGGGCCCAGCTGACCGTGGTGGGTGCCCACCCCCTCACCCCTTTCCCCCTACCCCCCACCCCCACCCCGTGAAGGCAGTCTTGGGCTATATAGGAAAGCAGGCTAAGGAAGCCATGAGGATCGAGCCAATAGCAGCACCCTTCCATGGCCTGTGCCTCAGCTCCTGCCCCGCCCTCCCTTCCTGACAGTCTGTGAGCTGTGAGGTAAACAAACCTTTTCTTCCCATGTTACTTCTGCTCTTGTTCATCAAAGCAAGAGAAACGCTAACTACAACAACTGGAAGCTAACAGGTCTCACAGCCACTGCCAGCTCACAATCTTGAACAGACTTTTAAAAATCAAAAGACTGCACAACTTTTGCCTTTCTGGGTTTTGTAAGAAGGAGTTATTGTCTCTGGCATTTTGCATTTTCAAAACTGTGACAAAATCAAACATTTTAAAGAAAAACAGCTCCGAGTTCTGACAATGTATATATAGTCACACAATTTTAGGACCAAATGGATTTCAAGGCAGCACGGCCGCTAACCCTTGGCTTATCAACTACAATTATTCAGACTGGCATGACGGTGCGATGCCTCTGTTCTCACCTCCAAGTCTTTAGGAGCTACTGGCTCAACCACAGAAGGATGCTAACAAAGTCACAAACGTATCAACTTTCTTGATGGTGCTTGGGAGAGTGGTACTAACAACTGTGAGTTCACATTGTAAATCCAGGCAAGCTTTCTAATAAACGGACTGAGAACATGAGCACACTTCATCCAACTCGGTGAGGGAGCTGCAGTGAGAACCACGCCCTTTGCCCTGCACAGCTCGTGGCACTGGGACCAAGACTCACTGGTCTCATCATTTCCATACGTTTTAAGTAGACTTCACTTACTACACAGAAATGTTAGTGCTGGAGAGACAGCTGAGAGGGTAAGCGTGCACTCTGCTCCTGAGAGGTCCCTGGCTCCCTGGCTCTGCTTCCAGCACCCCTGTTAGGTGGCATACAGCTGCCTGTGTAAGCTCCCGGGGAACCTATATTGGCATGATAGCCCCGTTTGCTGGCACACAAACAACACTAGACTATGGGCGACACTGTTCTCTAAGGTTTGTTCTGAAGCCAAGTGCATTTCTCTCAGTGAGTGCAAAACCAGGAGCAAACCAGGCAGAGTCTGACCCTGGCTGTGCGCAGACCTCTGAGCCCACAGCACTGCTGTTCCTGGGACTGAACAGCAGCACCCCCTCTGCATGCCCTGGGGCAGTAGTTACCTTGGTTATCGAGTTTTTCTACATGACTTTTCAAAATTCTCCACTGTTTCCTGATGCTGTTTGTCAGCTGCTCTCTCACAGTGTCACAGGAAAGGCCCCACACGCTGTCTCTGCTCAGTTCCCCAGAGTCATCTTCTATATCGGAGATAGCCTACGGCACAGACGGAATAAAGAGCAGCTCGCAGTGGCTGTACACCAGGGCACCGCATCTGACTGTTAAAATCTCTCCATTAACTAATACCTAATAACACTGAGGACACAGACACTCCCCAATCCAGACAGATCTCTTCCATCTGTCTGAAGAGAGGCAGCCCCTGTCTATGCAATACTGTGCTGAATACTGCCACAAAGTCAATCCTCTAACTGTGCATAAAGGCAGGATGCAGGCTGAGAGAAGCAGGCCGGGGCCACAGAGCAAGAGGCAGGACTGGGATCTGAGTTGCGTCTCTCAGTGAGAGGCAGCTCCACTAAATAAGCTGCAGAGATTAGCTATAGTTAGACCACTAATTCTCATTCTCTCCATATCATTTCATGGTTACCATGTTTCTCTCTGCTGTATTAAGACATGAAATTATAAGAAAATGTACCAATGCTGGTAAGTTATCACAGAGAAACAGTACCAAAGGTGCAGGTCAGACATGTGTCTACATGAAATATCCCTTATTTGTTATTAACACCCAAGGAGGGCAGAAATACTTGAATAATTTTAAAAAATACCTGCCAGGAGTGCCAGGAGCCATTTAGGAGAAGCTAAGAACTAAGAACTAGCAGGTGACCTTCTGAGATGGTTCCCCTAGGGACTGCAAAGCCATGACAGATTCGCTTCTTTTAGGCAAGGCCAAGGAGATTACATTTGAGGAAAGATTCCTGCTATTAATATGCTTTTCCTGTTATTAAATATAAAGCAATCACTAGGTATTGACCCACCCTTCTGAGCAGATCTCTGCAGATCTACAAAGAATCACTATTTTGTAGTGATGCTATATAGACAAATGGTTCTGTGGAATTCCTGATTTGTTCAAATAACTTTAGGAAAAGAGTTTTTAAAGACGGTCTTAGCTGCTAGAAGGATGTAATAACGTTAGAATCAGGAATAGACTCTGACCTCTCTTCCTAACAGGAAGTACAGGCTCCACAGTAAGAAACACATAATCACACTTCCATAATCACACTAAAAGAGAAATGGACTTGGGACAATTTGTGTTCAAGAAGAAACATTCAGGTCCAAGGATAAAGTCACAGTGTGCACTATGATATAAGGCAAGGCCATGTAGAAACTATTGGTTTGAACTTACAATGAGCATAATAGAATGAAACATTGCTTTGAACTCATTATCAGCATCCTTCTGCAATTCCCATTTTCTGTAACATTTTATCTATGAAGTAATTCTCACAGATAAACAGTGAACTTTTTGTCTAAGAAGGTATTAAAAGGCCAGAGAAAAGAAATAAAGTTGTTGAATTGTTTGGCTTGGGGGGCTCTGACCTATCTATCCATCCATCCATCCATCCATCCAAGTGTATGTCTGTCTGTCTATATGAATGTGTGTAGGTATATGTATATATGCAAGCACACATAAATACTTGTGGAATTGATTGTGACAGACAGTCAGGCCTGGCCAGCATGTGAGCGTATGAATGCATGTGTGTCTGTGCATATTGGCCTGTGGGAAGCATCTGAATTCGTTTCTTGTCCTTTCCTTGCTCTCTGGTTCACAGAGAGCTAAGGAGCTTACAGAGCGGCTTCTGGCGACTCACCAGAGAAGGGAGCACTGGCAATGGATCCCTTTACTTAGTTCCCTGCTGCTAAACAGCAAGTGCCAATCTCCAGATATCAGCACTTACTAAAGCACAGGTAATACAGAGTTAAGTTTCAGCCTCAATGAAGCATGGAACAGTCAGAGTTAAATTTCCCTAGTGCTTATTTAAGTCTAGAGAACTAAATAACTCTTTATGCTTAATAAAACACAGAGTTAAAAACAAGTCAACAGTGTTTAACCACAGAATAAGCAAGAAAGCTTTTAAGATTTTTTTAAAAATAAGTTATCAGCAAGCATTTATTACAGTTAGAGAGCTAGAAGGCCGGAGACCATCAGTCTTTAAGCTATGTTGGATGCTATATCCTGCTTCAAAACATTCCAGGCCAGGCTCGCTCCCAGAACAGGAGAAAGAAGGCAAAAAATTAAGAGAAGGGAAATTAAATTGGGTCCCCTCAGTCAGATGACTGGGTCACTCAGAGATGACCAGTTTAGAGCGGGATGGAGGAGGCTGTGAGTGAGCACTAGGGTGTAACAGCTCAGGTCTGAGCAGAGCTTAGATAAGGGCATGGATCTATGTATATGGTGCACACTGGATCTATGTACACGATGTATGTACATCAGCAGTCTTCAGGCCTGTGACCCCCTGCCGCCTCCTAGAATACAGCCTGAGTATCCCTCAGCTGAGACACCTGGAGCCTGCGCACTTGGGACTTAAGATACTTTTATATTCGTGCTACTCAAAGCTGCAGCTGTGGCACAGCTGGATCTCTATTTTTCAGATCATGGTGCTAAACCCTCATGCCACACCTGCGGTTAACGCTTAGCAGGTGGACGCGATGGCTCAGCCCTGCCACCAAACTGGACACCCTGAGTGTAATACCTAGGACCCACACAGTGGAGTGGTAGAAGAAGAGAACTGGGTCCCACAAGCTGTCCTCTGTTCTCTAACCCATGACATTTTAAATATTATAAGGCTGGAAACAGCTTGCAGGAGAAGGAAGAGTGAGAGGGGACACACTACATGATCTCCATTTTCCCAGGATGTGCCTAGAAACGCAGAGTGCAGTTCTGGGTTGTCATGCACGGTGGCTGTCTCATACCCAGGTCTGAGTGTGTGGCTCGCAGCCTGGGCTGTCAGAGAGGGCCACTTACAACAGTGCCTGTGCCGTCCTCTGCTCTTTCCCTGGGCTTCTTCTTCTGAGGAGACAGGAGAGAGATCATCTCCTTCTTCATCTGCTGGAGGACCTTCTTCAGCTCCGCGTTCTCCATCAGGATCTGCTTCTGGCGGTACTCATAATCATTCAACAGAATTTTGTACATCTCATCTTCATTCCTGGAGGGAAAGCACGGGTGTGAGAACACACGCCGGTCGGCTGGTGGCAAACCCGGCTACACTGTCAGTCAGGCGGCATGGCGTACCTGGCTTCTGTTTTGTCAGTCCTCCATGAGCCTCGTTTGCCATCAGCTCGACCCACATAATTTAAAACATCCATGGCTACAAATAAAAGCACAAAACCTGATCAGTCATCAAACTCCATCAGTCTTGAAACCCTACCCTGCCTGAGACACACTGGAGACTGAAGCCGACTTGTTTCGTAGGTCAGGACTCTTCACACACACCCCCCCCCCACCCCACACCCCACCCCCAGGCTCGGCTAAGTCTTCAGATGCTAAGCTTGCTTCGTTCCTGACTGGGAGAAGAGGAGGAGAACCCTCCAGTTGCTGAGGGCAAAGGGATGCAAAGTACTTCACAGAGGGGAGTGCAGCATGGGGCACACAGTGGCACTTGATGTTACATGTCACTGTTAACTTCATTATCAGGAGATGATAAACCACAGGCTGCTGGCCAGCTTACACTAGAAAATCAAGCTTTCCTAGAACGCAGCCACAACCACCTACGTACATACTGTTAGGGGACCTTCTCTTCAATGGCAGAGGAAGCAAGCTGAACTTAACTCGGTGCTCGGGCCACTACAGAGAAGGCTTGCTGGGTCCTATTAACTACATGGCTGCTGCCATTGCTAAGGGAGAGAGAGCCCGTAACAGTATTGATGTCCCATGGTCCCCTGATGGAGATGGACCCATTTGGTGTAAGAAAAAAAGTTCTCCTAGTTCTAGGACTAATAAGATTAAATCTATCGTTTCTGATTGGGCTTGGGACAAGAAACAGCTGCCCGCCCTCCAGACTGCTGCTGCTGACACTTGACAAAGCTAACTGCAAAATCATCCCCTGCCACTCGAGCCACTGTGATGCTTACAATCTTCAGTTTTCTACAGAAAGCACTTGCTTTTCTTGATGGATCCACTCTGCACTGTCCTTGTTAGACAAACACACGGGTGCTGGCTCGAATGGGAAGGATTAGGAGGTGTGGCCTTGTTAGAAGAGGTTCGTCAGTGGGCGTGAGCTGTGACGTGTTCCAAAAGCCCATGCCATTACCTGCTGGCTCTTTCTGCTTCATAGTTTGTCTCGAGATAGAAGCTCTCAGCTACCGCCTAGCACCACACCTGGCCTGCCAGCCTGCCCTGCCCCACCTCCCTGGCCCTGCCCCACTGCCCGCTCGCCCGCCCGCCTGCTTGTTTCCTTGTTCCCTGCATGGCTGTCATGGACTACCCTGTGCAACTGTAAGCCTAATAAACTCTTCTACAAGTTGCCTTGGTCAGTTGGTCCTATAGCAACAGTAACTATGACAACATGTAAATAGGAAGCTGACCAAAAGGACTCAATGTTTTGTTTTGTTTTGCAAATCAGCTCTCTCAATTTGTAGTTTGCGTGGAAATACCCACATTCTAAAGCCTTACAACATACGAGCCCCTTCACTCTTCAGAGCTCACCCCACCCCACTCCCCTCGTCACAACGCACCTATGTTTTTATCCTTCTTGTTCATAACGAGCTGATGCAGGCGCTCCTTTAGCTTATTATATTCACGCTCCTTCCTCTTCACATCATGATTATACTGAGTAGCCCGGCTGGCTATGATATTTTGTAATTTTTGTACCTGAACGAAAAAAAAAAAACCACTTTCTATCAAACAAGAATTGATAAAACTGCTAAAACTCAAGCATTCAAAAGGTTAAACAAGCCCTAGTCCCCATGCTCCCACATGATGACTCCTCAGCTCTGAGCTAACTCCTCCTCCTCCTCTGTGCAAAGCACCTTAAGAACACTAAGTTGAGTGGTGAGGACGACACGGCACGACAGGCTGTCCTCTCTGTGGGCAGCAGCTGCGGGGCCTCAGGCACGAGCTGCTCTGACACTGATGTGTAGGTGCAGCCACACTCCCAACCCTCTTCACTGAGACTGCGTCTCACAAAGCTGTGCTGGTTGATCTTGATTCTCAGGTTTCCTGCCCACCTCCTCAGCAGCCGGGGCTACAGACTGTGGTGTGGCCCCAGGCTCAGCTCAGGTAGCTCAAGATAGGAAATACACTTTATTCTTTAGAGCCATTCTCAACTATGAACACAGAGTGGGGTATTAGCTTACTCCATACCAAGACAAATTACAATCAAACTAAATGTAACCAACATCAGACTATACATTCCTACGTAGCAATTCAAGAAATATGTATATATAAATTATATATAAATATTATATATATTGTTTGGTTAGATATTCATTCCCCATTATTAAACGCTAATGTTAAAATAAATCCTTATCTATAAATTTCCTATGCAATAACTCAAGGAATCTAATTTATATATATTCATGTATAATTAATAACTATATAGTACAAATATATTATGTGTTAATATATATCTATAATCACATGCAACATATAATTCATATTTAGAAATGTTTATATTATGCATATTTATATTGTATTATATAAACTACATTGTATATATAAAATTCATATATAATATATAATGTATTATCTTATATATTGTTATACTTAACACAATGTATTATAAAACATGTATCTCTTTTTCTGTTATATGTTGTATTATATATATATCTTTTTATATGTTATATACTATGTTATATGTACTACATTGTATATATAAAAAAGAAATTTTATATATAATGTATTATTTTAAATATTATTGTATACAACGTATAATGTATTATATAACATACAATATCTCTTTTTACATTTTATGTATCATATAACATATATAGTATGTTATATGTTATCTCTTTTGGTGAAGTCAGAAGATTCTTGTAAGCTTTAGGAAATCCACTTGGATCTACCTCCCATGGAGCAAATAAACAGAAAACTACCCCTGTCAATCAACAGCCTGAGTTTCCCACCTAGTGCCTATACCAGAGGTGGAATTCCTCGCCCCACCCTGTTCCCTGGTTTTGGGGCTCGTCCTCCCCCAACTACCAAGACCATGTATACCTACGAATTTCTTTCTCCCTAATCTACTTTATCCTTAATATGTCTGTTCCAGAATCCTGCCAAGTCCGGGTGTTTACTCAAACTCCACATTCAGGTAGCTCCAGAGCAGCTGCCCTCGAGTGCTGTGGTCTAGCCTCGCAGAGCAGCTACCCTCAAGTGTTGTGGTCTAGCCTCGCAGAACACTCCAACAGGGCCTGCACTTTCCAGGCCACAAGTTCTCACGGAGCAGCCAGCTCTCCCAAGACTTGGCCAGCATCCCAATCTTCTCAGGGTCCCCATGGAAAGCCCCGCCCCCATCAGCAGGAAGCAGTCTAAAGAACAGGACAACCTCACTCCTGCCCCACCATCACCCCTTCCTAGTTCTTCATTTTTAATTAAACAAGAAGGAAGGAATGCTAGCCCACAGGCGATTCCACTAGGCTCCTCCGGGGACCTAGCAATGGCTTCTGTCATCACCTGCCACTGCAGGGTGTGGCCTGGCTGCATAGAAAGACTGCTAATCACAGTTCTCTTTCTTCTCTCTCTAGTATGTGTTCCCAACTGCCCCCTCTCTCTTTCCCTTTCTTTCCTCTCTGTCCTCATCACTGCTCTGCTCCTGCCTGCCTGCCCACCCCTACCCCTGTTCTCCAGGCCCTCAAACCCCTTCCCCCAATTTACACACACACACACACACACACACACATATATATGATACAATATATTATAGTAATATTTTTATAATAACATACTATATATTATTTATAAATTTTTACATTATATATTATATAATGTACTATAATATATAGTATAGTATATGGTATAAACCTATAATGTAATATAACATGTTATATTATATACAATATATTATTATGTTATATGCGTACGTATGATTGGTTAGAGATTCATTGCCCATTATTAAACACTAATTAAATAGGGTTAAAATAAACTGTATCTGTTTAGGGGCTTTTTAAGAAATAGACTCCCGGGGCTGGGAAGATGGCTCGCTCGGTGCTGAGAAGTGCATGCGGCTCTTGCAGCGGACCTGGGCTCAGCTGTCAGCACCTTTAGGCTCCAGCTCCATGGGAGCCAGCGCCCTCTCCTGGCCTCCACAGGTACCAACCATGGACATGGTGCACAGACATGGAGGCAAAACACCCGCCCATAAAATAATCAAGTGAAGCATAAAATGCATAATAAAACAGAAGCAGACTTCCTTCCAGGCTTCTTAGTTAAAAGAACTAAACACTGAAAATAATATTTCTATAGCTATCTTATGGACAGATGAATGGAAACCCAACTGTTTATCCTCAGACGCATGATAAAGCAATGCCTTCAGAGCACTAGCTCTGTAATTCCTTGTCCTACAGTGCACTAAGCCAGAAGCCAGCCGTCTAAGCATCCATTAAATTAAAAATCACAGTGCTGACTTTGAACTAGAAGTGAATTTTTAATGTGAAATGCTGCAGTGTTGTACACCCTAGGCAAGTTCTCTGTACTGTGGCCATTTTATGGGGTTAATTCTTTCTCTAGATGAAAGACGGCAACACTTAGCATCATGCCAGGGGTCAAGGGGGAGATGCTTCAGTGCAGAGAGCACTGGTCCCTAGGCAGGCAGGAGCCAGAGGGAGATGAGCACGCTTCCACTGCTGAGCGAGCCCTTGCTGAAATGAGGTGGCAGAGGCAGAGGGGTGAGGCATGGAGCCTGGCACCTGCGACAACTCGGTAGACACAAAAGGATACTGGAGAGAAAGGGCGTGGTTCTCAGTACAGGAAGGACAGGCAGTACAAGGGACACTACCTGTTGGCAGGTATTACTAAGAAAATGAACAGTCTTGGGGTAGGGGCAGAAGACGGGCACAGGACTGCCCACCCACCATGCCAGTGTCACACAGGATGCATCGACAGTTCTGTTTAAAAGCAAATTGACCATCATGTCACATGTCAAATTTCAAAAACCAAGAGCTGACCTCAGACACAGGAGCAGACAACTCACCTCATCTTTCTCATTCTTCAGGAGCTGATGCAAACTCCTGTTCTTGCACTGCAGCTGCCTGTCTCTCTCTTGAAGCCCGATCATCTCCCGCCTGGACGTTTCCAACTGCTCCTGGAACGTGAAATACGCCACTTGAGCAAAACTGACAGGAGTCAGGAAGTGTGTCCTCAGAAGGGCAGTGACAGGTCACATGGGAGCTGCAGTCCTCTCAGTGCAACCGTGAGCGTTTGTTTAAAGTGATTACAACCAACTTTAAGATATAAAATCACGTGCCTCGTTTAAATTCATTTTTATTTTTATTTATGTACAAGAACTCCAACGTGGTTTCCTCAAAGCCTCATTCTCTCGGATGCTGCCCCTGACGAATTCTCTTCAAGGCTGTGATACTCTAAGAGCACACTTCACAAGACATGCTCATCTGTAATAATACCATCATCCTCTGGGGGATGTGGGGCTTTAGGGAGCGATAAATGCCTCTAAATGTGAAGAGGAAGCTGGGAACACTATCCTTCACACTACCCAAGTTCAAGTCTAAACTCTGAGAAATTACAAAAAACCTAAAATTCATATAGACATACAGAGGCTCCAAAGAGCTAAAGCTTGAATACAGCAGCACAGCGAGCTGTCACAGGTTATGTGCATCTCAGGTCACATAATGCAGCCACGGTGACAAAGACAGCAGGGTAGTGCCATGACAACAGGTATGGAGGCCTTGGAATATGGCCGAGGAGAGAGAGAGACCGCACAGCTGCAGTCACCTCGTATTTAACCATGATCTAAAAAATATACACTGGAGAGAAGACAGGCCATTCCCAGGCCGGGAAGGAGGAGGAGGGCCCTCCTCTCACCTGTGCAAACTTTAATTCCAAATGGATCAAGGAGCTTAGTGCAAGACCACAAACTGTGAAGCTGCCGGAGGAGAAAACAGGAAGCATTTCAGACGGAGGGACGGGCAAGGAGCTGACGGGAAAGGTTCCAGTGACACAGAAAGCGACCTCAAGAAGGGTCAGGCAAGATCACAGGGAGTCAGAAGGGTAATCACAGCAAAGGAAGCTGTCTGCGGTGACCGAAGGAGGAAGTCTGCTAACCAAACGACTGTAGGGTCCAACACTTACAATCTGTAAAAAGACCAAAATCTTAAATACCTAAGCTCCAAATTATTCAATGAACAAACACACTCACTAGGTAGTTCTCAAAAGAAAAAATACAAATGGCCATAAGTACATAAAAAGTGTTTAACATTCGTAGCCACACAGGAAGTGCAAATGAAAAATTGCAGTGAAATTGCACATCACCCTAGTAGTCAGAACAGCTACCACCATCTCAGAACGAAGCAACTGCAAATGTTGGTGCAGACATAGGAAAGAGGAGACTCTAGGCAGTTAAGTCTTCTCTCATATCTAGAGTAAACGTGTGTGTGTCAAATGACCAGAAAGTTGGACAACCTTGGTGTCAGGGCAGGAGGGCACCTAAAGAGAATGGGGAGCAAGAGAGGTTGAGGGTATGTGTGTGTTGGGGGGAGCAGATCTGGGGATAAGACAGATCCTGACTTAACTCTACATGCATGACATGAGAAAAGAGGGGACTCCTCCATGGGATGACCAGGTGGAGGGGAGAGACTATGAGAGGTGTAAGTAAGGCACAATAAGGTTGTGAAATTTTAATAATGTGATCTATTTTGTGCATGCCAACCAAAAAAACTAAAATAAACCAAACAAAAAGCTCTGCAAAGAATTCCTAAAAACTGGCATTGTCATGAGGCTCCTTGAGCCTTCCACCCCCATCTAAATAGGAGTGTGTGCCCCATAATTCCTCTACCCCATCAGCAAAGTGACATTTATATAATGCCTTCCCCTCCTTTGGTGCCACCTCATCTCTGTACCTTCTGGAGCCAATGGTCCAGCCCCACCCTCACGGGCTGCATCAAACCTCATTGTCCCCAGCCTCCATAAACCTTTGCGGTTCTCTGAAAACACAATGTCCTCTCCTGCCCCCAGGACTTCATATAAGTTACACGCTCTGTTTGGAATACCTTTTCCAGATGCTAGCAAACTCCCGAATCACTCTTTAAATCTCGATCAAAAACCATGAGCTGGGACAGGGTGTGAATCAATCACAAAAGTTAGATCTAGAAACCTTACAGAGTTCTGTCCTATGCTAACCTAAATAACAGACTCTGACCCAGGTCAAATCCAACTTAGAAGAGACGCTAGTCAAGCACTCTGCTCTGGGAAGTTCTAGCTCCTTCCTTAAAGGCAAGGCCGTGGTCTGCAGCTTAACTGCATCATTCTATCGCACTCTGCCCAGATCACCACACAGCACCAACCCAGGGAAAAGAACGCGGCCTTCCAGGTTTACAGGTCTGGATCAGCCTGATTCCCACTCAGGTCCTGATAAGAGGACCTGAATCACTGCAGCACACACAGCTCACAGTCCTAGAAAGCACCTGTAAGTACCTTCTCCAGCCCAGCAGTCCCCAGCTAGCCAGGATGCACGGTGGCACAATCTATCTGTCCTTCCCAAACCGGGCATACAAGACGCCCAAAGCACTGTGGGAGGCTGTGTTACTGCACCTGCACTGAGGACAGACAAGACATGGGAGGTAGTGACGGGTTAAAAGAACAAGTGCCACGGACGAACTGTGACTTCTATAGAGCACCCCCAAATGTGCTTGGAGCTCACAAACAGGGCAGTGCACAGCGCGTGCACTTCACAGCACACTCTACCACCCTGCAAACGTTACCAAGCCCTGCTCTCCAACAGAATAGACTCAAGGCGCTGACTTTGCTTTTCAGTATCTGTCCTTAAGAGAGGAGTAGGAAACAGATACAGTGCAAGAGAGAGGCCAAGAACTGACAGATGGAAAACCACACGGAAGCCGCTTGCCAAGAGTATTCGTACACTCACAAAGCCTTTTTCTCGTGAATCGATCCTAATATAGAATACTGAGGAAAAGTGGTTTGTATGGTTATTCTTAATAACATGCAACTATAATGTAAATCTTTCCTATACTGTGATACAAACGCTGGTTCTTCTTTTCTTGGGGGAGGAATACATTTTTATAGAAAACCATTTAAAAAAAAAGGCTTTTTATAAGGAGGAAAAGAAAGCAAACCAGAAATCAGCAACAGCATCCTCTATGGTAAGATGGTAGGTCAATGGCCCTGTGGAAAGTGCCTGTTCTTTCTTACAGAGAAAGGTTACCACGGCCACAGGAAACTACTGCCCCCTGCAGCACTGGACGTCCTCAGAGTCTGATGCTGTCCGGCTCATTCCCCCAGTCCCATTCTTTGGTATCTACACCGTATCACGGGAATACTTTCCTTGGCACCAATGTGTGAGGAAGCATCTCTTCTTTATCAAGCAAGGCTGGATGAGCTGAGGGAGCCATGATTGCTCCCAGAACGTATTTCCTAACTTTCTACGAATTCAGCGAACCCTCGAAACAGTAAAACCAAGGCCTTCAGCCCAGACAGCGAGCAGCAGCAACCAATGCGTGCTCATTTCTGGAAACCACTCTTCCTACATTTAAAGAAACTTCAGGTTTTAAACACAACCCTGAATCACATCTGAAGCCCGTGGCCTCATGTGGAACCGTGGCCTCATGTGGAACCGTGTCCTGTGGCACAGCACTGAGACAGGGGGATGGACGACTGTACCTTAAGTTTGGCGTAGCAGCTCTGCAGGTGGTCCATGTCACTGCCCAGCTTCAAGTTCTGTGTCTCCACGCTCTCCTGGGCCAGCAGGTTCTTCCGCTGAAGCACGAGCAGCTCGTTCATACAGTTCAGAACAGCGACTATATTTAATTCTCTCTTTGCCTCTTTACTTTTGGATTCTTCATACAAGGAAGGAAACCCGAAGGTGGTCAGCTCCTGGAGGGGGAAGCGTCTGCTTATCAGTTCTCTCTGGGAAGATGTGGGTCCAACAACAGGATGTTTCAGTTCAGCAACAATGAGCTACTGAACTGCACACTGATAAGTTAGTAACAGTGTGTTGATTCTCCAAAACTGCAGAGAGGTTTTGAAGTCACCCAGACACAAAACAAACCCATGTGCACTTCAGAGTCAGCCCAGAGTGTACACATATTCAAAAACACTATGCAGTACAAAATATACAGGTTTAACTTGTCAACTGAAATTTCAACATATAATTGCTTTTCAATGGATTAATAGACAAGTCAGTGAAAAGGGAAAAATAAAAAATTCTTCCCAGATCAGTAACATTAAATATTCAAAGAATGAATACAAACAAGTTTAAATTCTTTGGTGAATTTTCTAAACTGATGAATTTTCTAGAATCTGCTGAACAATCGCCCATGACCTGGCACAAGCTATCCAGCTTTTTTATCAGTAAAATGAGTGAATCCCAGTGAAAGAGCCTGAGATAGGAGGCGTGTGGTGCCGCAGACACAGCAGTTAACCTCGGCAGCCCAGCTCCGAGGCTCGGTGGCTCTGCATGTCTAAGTCTCTGGCCACACAGGCTTGGTAAATGCTTTTCATGTGGCCTCGACATTTTGTGGTACATAACATGGCATGTTCTTGCTTCTTATAAGAACACACTACCTGATCAAGATAGGAAATACTTTGTTCAATGTTCTCTCCTGTGCAGAAGACACCGAAAACACCATGCACGTTTTTGGATAAAGGTACTGAAGAGCACAGAACTTGCTGGGAGTACAAACTGGACGGAGACATCTTTGTTTCTGAGGTATATTGAGAGAGATTTTTGTTTTCTGAAAATAAAAGAATATTCAGGTAATTATAAAGCTAACACCATCTCCATTACCAAAGATTCTGAGTTTCAAGCTAGGGCCACACACATTTATGTGAAATATATACACGTCTATGACAAAATGGCACAAGTTCATTAGTGACCGTTCCTGGTAGATATGTTAAATGAATGCCTATCTCAACTTCTACTTCTGCATTTATAAAAATAGATCAACATATTTGTCTGTGACACTCAGTTTATGTGTTTAATCAGAAACTGAAGGAGCCAATAAACATTTCAAATGCATAAAAATTTCCTCAAAAGTAGTAAATAATCTCTTGCCCACCGTAGCGCAGCTTGGCTTTTTATAAATTTACTGACAACGAAAACTGCGCATGTGACCGGCACTGCCAGCTCCGCCAGTCCCCATGTCTTCTGTGGCTGGGTGGGTAGTTTACGCTTTCCTCAAGAATTCCTCTTTGGTGGTGTCGGCTGGACTCACTCACCTGTACACAGAACTGGATCTGTCACAGTCATCCAATCTCCCATAGCAAGTTCCAGAGCCAGGATACCTGAGGAGGCGGCTCAGTGCTGCGACGCTTACAACAGCTCCTGTCACTCTCCTACGTGAGGCGGCTCAGTGCTGCGATGCTTATGACAGCTCCTGCCACTCTCCTACGTGAGCATCTCCTTAGAAGGCAAAGGACAGAGACATCAAACTTAAAAGATGAAGCCCAGTGAAAGCCAATGTACAAAGCATTTGTATGTCCTCTGAGTTCCTGACATTCTATTTTGTGTGCACATGAGTGTTTTGTCTGTGCACCATGTGCGTGCTTGGCACTATGGAGGTCAGAAGAGGGCATCAGATCCTCTGGAACCAGAGTTAAAAATGGTTGTGAGCCACCATGTGGGGCTGGGAACTGAACCCAGGTCCCCTGCAATAGCAGCCAAGTGCTCTTAACCACTGAGCCCCATATGTATGTCCTTTAAAACAGAAAGGGTCTGTAGTATTTACTCCCATGTACACAGCACAAATAGTGGGTAGTACATGTTGTGCTGGTTCGTTTTAACTGTCAACTGATACGTCCTAGAGTCTCCTGGGGAGGAAGTCTCAGTGAGGGACTATCTACATCAGGCTGGTGTGGACGAGCACGTATGGTGCAGAAAGAGCTAACCGTGGGCAGCACCATTTCATGGCCGGGCCACGGACTATGTCAGAGAGAAGCCATCGAGCTGAACAAAGCAGCTGCCCTCATGGCTCTCAACCGTGGGTGCAGAGACCAACGGTCTCACGCAGCT
Organism: Mus musculus; assembly: GCF_000001635.26. Lineage (NCBI taxonomy): Eukaryota > Metazoa > Chordata > Mammalia > Rodentia > Muridae > Mus > Mus musculus. The sequence goes on along the minus strand of NC_000069.6, from coordinate 146,416,997 downwards.
CCTGCCTCTGTGACCACCATGGACCACAGCCTCGAGTTACAAACCTTCAGATAGTAACCCTTTTCCCTTAAGTTGATTTTGATCAGGATGTTTAATTACATGAAAATAGAAATAAAACTAGAACACACACTATGCACCAAGCACAGTTTCTAGGCAGAAAGGAGGCTGCATTCTCTCTCATTGTGGGACGGGTAGGCTGGAGACACTTCAGAAGCAGGTATTAACTTAGCAGAGTCATCAGAACTACATAAAAAGCAGTCTCCATAATATGAAGGCGTTGGGGTGGGACATATCTACATCAGTCAGGGAAAGTTACCCTGGATGGACCAGTTCTGGTTTGAACATGAATGAACCTTAGAGGTTCATAGGTTGTAGTCCCCAGCCAGAAGCACTATCTGGGGGTACTGGAAACTCTGGGGCTGGAGCCCAGCTGGGGCAGTCAGTTACACGTGTTTGCTGCCCTGCTCCCTTCCCCACTGTGGCAAGGTGCGCTAGTGTCTTCTTTTCTTCCTTTTTTTTTGGCGGGGGGGGGGTGGGGGGGTGGGGGGTGGGGGTGGGGGAGGGAGGACAGGAGGAAGCGGGATTCTTTGTGTAGCCTTGGCTGTCCTGGAACTTACTCATAGACTAGGCTGGGTTTGAACTCCAAGACCTGCCTGCCTCTGCCTCCCCAGTGCTGGGATTAAAGGTGTGTGCACTGTTGCTGCTGCTTCTGCGCCCGCTGTCACCAGCAGTGCCTCCCACAGCAAGTCCAGCCACACCGTAGGCCTGCGGACTCTGAGACCAGAACCAGCAGTGGAGGGAAACACCTGAAACTAAACCAAGAGAAACCCCCCCTCCTTTCAAGCTGTTTATCTGATGCACTGGTGACAGCTACCACAAAGAGGGCGACACTGAGCAGAGGTCTAAATGCTGTGCAGTCAATCCCAAAACAAGAAATGGCCTGTGTAGCCAAAGTAAGGGAACCACAGGTACAGAGATGTAAATCGGAACTGGCAAGTAAGATAAACACTCAGAAAGCGAGGGTGGAGGGCAGCAAGCTGAGCTGGGCAGAAGGTGCTGTGGAGCGGTCTGAGGCAGGAAGTAACAAGAGCTTCTTTAAGATTTGATCCGGGTCATTGTCATCACAAGGAGCAGGCGTTAACAGTAAACACTCGTGACAATGAGGCTACTGCCACAGCACAGGTTAGACCAGTGCCACATTGCAGGCCCAACCACAAAAGCAGAAACAACTGCATGAAATGGAGATGTATCCTAGAGAGCCTTTACAGCTCAGGATGGACTAGAGTGTGGGTAAAGCCGCAGCCAGGGCATCACTCAAGGCACCGGAGCAGCCGCCAGTGTGGCATTCTGCATATTGTACCACACACAGGACATGCAGCCTGATACGCGGGACCTTGCGCTACGCTACATGTGTGATAGGATAAAGAAGAGATCCTGAATTCTTCTGTCCCTCAATGATGTCTCCCGCACCAGGAAGAGAAGGGTAAAAAGGATGACTCCATATCAACTTAACTTTGGACCCTCGGGGTCACAGCTCTGAACAAAACACGATACAATAGAACAACCTGTCTGTCTGCGACAGCTTTGCTTTGGGTAGACTCCCCCCTCTGAGCTCTGGGTTTTCACTGGTCATATCCCACAACGGCACCGTGTACTTTAGTGTGACTTTTTAGGATTAAATGAGTACTTATCACCTGCTTGGCACACATGATGCACAGTTAGTGGAAGCTCACTGTGTCCCCCTCCTCATTGCCAGGAGTAGATCCCTGACATTAGCAAGGTAGGAGGGGGATTTCTTTGGGCTCACAGCCGCAGAGATGTCACCCCACCAAGGGCAGAGGGAGAGAGATGCAGAGATGAGAGAGTGAACACCCATAGCAGCAGGCTTTCTCCTTCATTTCCTGTGGAAGCCCAGCCTATGGGATGGGGCTGCCCATGCAGGGGCAGCCCTCACTGTCGGTACTTTTTGGCCATGCACGCATTTACAAGTGTGCATCAGCACCAAAAGCAGCCATCAGTCACCAGTTAGACAGGATTCCCAGACAGACAGAAATCACTGCTGCTCTCGAAGAAAGGGAAGCACAGGTCTCCAGAAGACCTGGAAACTGATGTCCAAACAGACCGCAGACAGTCATCTAATGCCCATGTAATCTGTTGTCCACACAGACACCGGGCAGTGATCTGCACTTTGTACTCACAGGGCTGGAAGAAGCAGAAAGCTGATCACTGATCCTTGGAAGACGCGGAGACTGAACCGATGTCCACACAGACGCTGGGCAGTGATCTAACCCTCTGCGACCGTCTGTGGGGATAGTCACCAGGTAAGACAGCAAGGCTCACCACCTCTCTCTGCACAGGGAGCTGCGGCCTCACACCCGGCTCCTGCACGTCCACAGTGCCTCTTTAACCAAAAGGAGCAAGGCTTTCCCCAGCTCAGCACTGTTTATGCCAGTTTTAGTTAATGCTTAGTTTTCTGTGTCAAATGCTGGAAGCTGGGCTCAGAGAAATCACCGGGGCTGGCCTGGCTGTGCGTCTTACACTGAGCCTGGTGCCTCTCTGAGCCCTCCACAGGCTCACTCAGAGCATGTCAGTCCTACAGAAGTTAGACTCAAATCCAATCCAGCCTATGTCTGCGTATGCACCAGCATCTGGTTTATACAGACTTTCCCCTTCGCTATCTGTCAGGTTCTCTTCTGGACAAAGCAAGCCATCCTGTTGTGAGTACCTGAGAGCAAAGGAACAAGGAACTGATACCTGTGGCCAAAAGGCCATCAGGCCTGCCAAGAGTCAGAACAAACAGGAAGCAGAGTTTTGTCTGCGCCCTAGCTCAGGCAAAGATGCTGGCCCTGCTAAGGCCCTGAGCCACAGGCACTCGGCTAAGCTCTGCCAAGATTCTTGATGCAGGCAAGCTGTGAGATAGTACATGCTTGCTGTGATGTGCTGGACTGAGTTGGGATAATTTGTTATTCAGGAACAGATAACATATGTTTCAAAAAGAAGGAAACATTTCTGAGTCACCTGTAACACTACTTTCTATGCATCCTGATACAATGGAGCAGAAAACCATCCCAGGCACCAGGGATGCTAACACCTGGTTCATGAGGGACAGAACCCACTCTTCTATTTATTTTTCTGTGTGTGATGCTCAATGATTCCTGGGCTTCTGGAAAAGCATGGAATGTCCTAGTCTTTGTAGCCAAGTCCCTGGCATAGAGCAGGTCGCAGCCCATCTATACTCAAGGACCCAAGGCCCACACAAACCTCTGTGGTTCCGGCCACCAACTGTCCTCTTTCCTCTCTCAGGTTCTTTGTTTGTTTGTTTGTTTGTTTGTTTGTTTTTCAAGACAGGGTTTCTCTGTATAGCCCTGGCTGTCCTGGAACTCACTTTGTAGATCAGGCTGGCCTGGAACTCAGAAATCCGCCTGCCTCAGCCTCCCGAGTGCTGGGATCAGAGGCGTGGCCACCACGCCCGGCTCATCTCTCAGATTCTTACCCGTCTCATCGTTTGCAGTAAGTGCACAGTTAACAATTCTGTACACCCCAAAACGACCAATGCTAATCAGTAAAAACTCCAGTGAACAAGTCAGGGTCCATCCTGTGGATATGTGTGTGAGAGCAAGCAGCAATGGGAAAGACGCACATGCCCAGTCCGTGCTTGCTCCCCACTGTCCATCTCTCCTGTCCTGGTCACCCTAGCTCTGTCCTCCATCTACAGCAGGGAAAGGAGCGGGCCAAAGACGCCACCTTCCCAGCAAGAGCCTCTGAACACAGCAAGTGCTCTTCCCAAGCTGACTCGCAGGTTCTGCGACACACGCCCATCGCCCATCGAGTGTCAGGAGCTAACAGCTCCCCATTGCACAGGAATCTAGCACACGGTGCCAGCTGGCCTTCTAAATACTTCACACGGTTTTAGATAGTTCACTAACGTTTCTGCTAAAATATCACCAAGCTGAGTTACCAGATTGTTGGAACACGAAAATAAAATTGTTATAACGAAATCCTGCAACATTAGTAATCTACATTCACAGAAATTGAAGATTCAGTTATCAGCATGATTTATCTCTCAGAAATGAAATCTACTTACTTAAAACATGAGTAATGCCTTTAATTATGATTTCACTTTAGAGGAGACTATAGCTTGTGATTTTATCACACTCTGTCACCTACAAGTAGAAGCACACTAAATTCAACCTTAGTTTTACAAATTTAAAATCTAAGTTTCTTCACCTGTACGGCATAGTAGCATAGGTATTCCCCACAGATATAAAAGCTTTAGCAGAATTCCAGGGCGGTGACGCAACTGGCAGGCATGCAGTTAGTTCTTAAACAGGCACAAAGTCTTCATAAAGAAAATACCACTCCATACTAGAAGGGCCAAACCCAAAAGCTGTCATCACCTTATTAATTTGCCTTCACGTTGAGTTTAGGGCTAGCAGGGAGATTTTCGGTTAGGGAACGCAGGGTAAATCGTGGGGTTTCCTTGCCTGCTCACATGTCTGGGGTCCTAGTCTGCCTAAGTCACTTCCCACAAACCATCTCTCCAAGCTGGTCTCCTCAACAACATGATAGGGGCCCCAATTTCTAGCTCTTAAGACTAATGCAGGTACTAAATTAGACAACAGGTGCAGAAGCAGGCCAAGTATAACCAGAGTACAGGACACTGGTCTACATGCTTCAGGATTCCCAAGTCCACCTCACTACAGCCCTGTGTGCAGCACTAATTACTTTCCATGGTAAGACAATTAAGGCAGATGTAACAGTAATGCAGGCAGGGCCACAGGGCTAATGAGCAGAGAGCTGAGCCAGGATTCCAGCCCCAGCCCACATAGCTACTCTCTTGGCCATCTGGCCCCACAGAGCAATCTCTTCCTCTGTGAACTCCACCAAAGACAGGATTCTAACCATATCTCCCACCTGGGCAAAGGCTGAATAAAATAGTGTGGATATGCAAATGATGGTAGACTCGTGAAGACGTGATTTCAGTGATGCCCCCAGCTAGACGTGGCAGTGCTACTGTCTTTCTAGCACAGGTAGCTGAGCACCGTGGCTGCAGCACAGTCCTCATCCCCCGCCCCCGCCCTCCCCCAGTGTTGCTGCAGCAGGAGAGACTGCAGCACACATGCACCCTAAGAGGTGGGTCTGGAAACAGCAGAGTCCTTCACAACAACAGGGCAGTGGCTCAGGGAATAACCCTGCAACAACCCAAGCACGCACTTGTTCCCAAGATGGGTGGTTATGTGGCCATCAGAAACCCAGTGACACACAACAGATAAGGGACACCCAACAGAACGAGTGTTCCAAGAGACAGGACATTTAACACTTGGTTTTTAATTGTGCACATATGGAAAACAAGAGTGACACATCTGTAAAACACAGACTGAGGCAGGATTCAGCAGTCACTGCCTCACAGGAAGGGACAGAGGGGTTTATACAGAGGGTACTGTCAAAGTCCCCTTCTGTATTACATGTCTTATCATTAAAGTAAACAAGATGAGCTCACAATAGACTGTGTAATGAGCGCTGAGAGAAGGACTCAGTCAGTAAACTGCCCGTCTCAGAGGCCCAAGGACCTGCATTTGGATCCCAGGAATCCATGGAAAACCAGGCACTGGAAGACAGGAGGCAGAGCCAAGCAAATTCATGGACAGTCACAAGATCCCTATCATCAGCCATGTTATTTGATGTTTAGGCAGGCTGAAACAATTCCCATCCTTCACTCTGGATATATTGAGTTAAGAGTGTATAAAGCTCGGCTGGAGAGATGGCTCAGCAGTAAAGAGCACCAGCTGTTCTTCCAGAGGTCTTGAGTTCAATTCCCAGCAACCACATGTTGGCTCACAACCATCTGTAATGGGGTCTGGCGCCCTTTTCTGGTGTGTCTGAAGAGAGCAATTGTGGGGCACTCATATGTATTAAATTAATTCATTTTAAATAAAGAGTGTATAAAGCTGCATCAGGATCTTTGGAACACTGTTTTTTTCCTCCAGGTTTGTAGCTGTCGATAAGTATGTAGATGACGTGTGTAAACTGTCTCTTTAGTTCTTTGCCATGTGGCCAAGTCCCAGGCCAGTAACGGACTCTATCTCAAACGAAAGGTAGAAGGCATCTGAGGACTCGCACACAAGGTTGTCCTCTTATCTTCCACACGTGTGCTGCCCATGCATTTACCCTGCCCACGTGACCCCACGGAAATGCATCAACATACATGCACTCATGCGTGTGCATGCACACACACACACACACACAGAATGTGTGGTGAACCAAGGAATACAAACTAGCTAATTATTTGTAGTTAAAATCCTTTATAAATTTTTTAAAATGTGTACTGTTAGTCACATTTAAAAAAAATATTTTAAATTCTTTCCGGTCCTTCTAGCCATGGGGCACATGAGCCAGGGGTCCTGGGATCCGTCTGTTTTATGTCTTCCCTGAAAGTAGAAAGACCAGTCACTCTGGCTACAGTTTAGAGACCTATGAAGCTATCCACAGACTGGCAAAAGATCGGTGGGGTGAGAATTAAGAAGACATACGCCTTCTGATGTGCAAGACCAGCAAGGGAGACAGTGACATTGCCACCATCCACCACAGGCCACATGTGGCTCACTGGCTCCGCCCCTTACTCCTTAGATGGCCGTAGGAAAGGAATGGGTGGGTACTGCCTTGTTCTGTTGATGCAAGAGACTAAGAGACAGCTTACCTTCAGCTACACACCAGGAGGAGGAAACGCCAGCTACACTCCCCTAGGCCCTGACTCAGCAAGCACTGAGCACATGGCGGAAGGCCGTGAGCCTGTCTCTTCATTTCAGAAGAAGATGGCTCCTGGCTGATCATGTCTAAGATGCTGTTGCCCCTTTTTATTCTAGATCTGACAGACAGGGCTATTCTATAAAGGGGAACAGTACCCAAGACGCTGTCTTCTAGCCGGGAAGAACCAAAACCAAGACCAAGAGAAGAGCATGATAGCGTGTTAAGGAGCCAGTGCCCCTCAGGAGCCTAAGTATCTACGGGCCACAAGAACATTACAGGACTAAAACTTGTATTTGCTCTTGGAATTCTTTTAAAGCATATTTTGCAGATTTCCTTCAAACTTAACATTTCCAAAGTAAGTTCTATTTTTAGCAGCTCCAGTACTTTTTAGTGCTCACTGTATTTCAGGAACTAAAATAAGAAAAATTTAAAGTTTTTGTTTGTTTGTTTGTTTGTTTGAGACAGGGTTTCTCTATGTACCCCTAGCTATCCTGGAACTTACTATGTAGACCATGCTGGCCCGGTCTCACAGAGACCCAACAGCTTGAGTCTTTTGAGTACTGGGATTAAAGGTGTATACCACCACACCCTGTAACTTTAATTTTTTTCAAATCCTATTTTTAATGATGGTTCTTAAACGATTTAACCTCCCTTTTAGCCCACCACCACCGCAGGTAGTGGGAAAGAAAAGATACAGGAAGCGGACCTATTTAGAAAGCATCTTTGGAGCAACTCCTGTCTGCATTGTCTGGAAATCGGCAGTTCAGTTCACAGGTTAGCAGTGGCAGCTCTATCCACTCTAAAACACTTTAGGGACAGATACACCACAGTACAGTACGGTAGAGTCGGGATAGCAAACACAGACCAGCATCAGTGGCCCCACCTAGCAGAGACAGCCAGGCCTCACCTTCGGCACTAGTCAGGAGGGACCAGGGAGAAAAGCCTGAATGAAGTTCTTGCCAGTTCTCGGCTGTGCGAAGACCAGCAAAGATGAGAGACACACGAGCGTTGCACAGCTAGCTCTATAAGCAAGCCTAGCTCAGCCTCTGTCACTATCTGTTGAGTCCTTTTTCTTTTTGGTTTTTTGAGGCAGGGTTTCTCTGTGTTGCCCTGGCTGTCCTGGAACTCATGCTGTAGACCAGGCTGGCCTCGAATTCAGAAATCTTTCTGCCTCTGCCACCACGCCCGGCTTAAGTCCTTTTTCTGCTCTCTCCAAATATCACATGTCCTCCACAGGTCTTGCCTCAGTTGACATCATTCTGCCAATCAGCCCGAGTCCACAGAAGAAACTGCAGCATACTACCAGAAGTTTTTTAGTGTGTTTCTCTCTATGGGGTTCTGACAAATGCAGCTCAACTATGCAGTGTAAGACGAACCAAAACGTGTATTTTTAGCAAAGACTCCTTCATCATGTGTCCTTTCATGTGCTTGCTTTAGCAGAACATCCTTCCTCCTGTGTCTGCTTCAGCTAAACCTTCCTTCACGAGTCTGCCTTAGCCTCTCACCTGTGTCCATTTCAGCTAAACATTCCTTCATGTGCTTGCCCCAGCAAAACACCTTCCATCACAACTGACTCTCCAAAGAGCCCTTAAGTTTCCACTTCAATACCCAGGTCCAGTTTTCATTATATAAGAAGCACAGGTCACTTTTATAAAAAAAAAAAAAAAAAGTCCTCAGGAACGACTCGGCAAATGAAGTAGTTTGCGGTCATTATGGGCATCTTGATGGAAACACACACAGAGGACAAAAATAGGAGCTGGACAACCTGAGCTGGGTAGGAAGGACATGTTCTCTCAAGTAAAAGCCTGTGTTGGTACTAGGCCCAGTGTCACGCAGGGCAGACGAATAAGACTAATGAAACTGGACTTGGGAGAATGTGGAGACAAGGTCAGGGCAGAGCTCACAGGGATGCTTACAGAAGTGTTCAATGGAGGTTACAGTTGAGGGCAGACACAGCCAACCTTTTGACATTGTGAAATGAAATTATCATCCACAAAATTCACCTGTGAGAGCCACACAATCCAGTTCCATAAAACAAAAAACAAACAAAACTCAAGATGCTTCACCCACGTCTTTATTTTCAGTACTTGTGATTTTGTGTGGAGTCACATTCTAGGTACACAAGTCACATTCTAGGTACCTGGGCACATGGACGAGCCAATGCCCTTATCCTGCCTGTGACATGTTCCCTCAATTAAAGCTTTTGATCAGTGTGTCTATAGTTTTCTTGCCTTGGTTTTGAGACAGGGGTTTCCGAGGCCCAGGATAGCCTCACACTCAAAATCTGTCTTTCTGGCCTCCAGTGTGCAAGGATTTTACATGTGCCACCAGGCCTGGCTAATCACAAACATAACACATAGTGGGTGTTCCATATGCTCACTATTTCTATATGTATTACCATGGCACACGTATGTAAAGCACAACTGATTACAACAGGAAGTAGGTCATACATAGTAGTAGCATCCCTCTTGCATTACAAACAGGACCTGTCCTGTGGTGATGGATGGAGCACCTGACTAGAGAGACTAGGAAGGAAGGACATTCATACAGCTGTAGTCAGACAGTTCTGTTCAGTTTCCATTAAGACTTGCTATTGATTCCAGCGTCTCATCTCTGAATCCCACACGGCTTCCGCCTGACATTTTTGGACCTCCCATCCCTCAGGGTCTGCCCCGGGCCAAGACTGGTTTTGCTGGTGACTGCATCTTCATTGCTTCTAGATCTCCAGTCCTGGCACAGAAGACAACTTAACAAAGACCCGCCTGAGACAGCCATCGCTGCATTTCCAAGGCTCCTGTCAGCTTCAATTACGTGCCTGGTGAAAAGCTTTCAGGTATTATCTAGACCATCAAGGTCCAGAGGCCATGGACTATGCAAATTATTACCTAGGCAGACATACTACATCAGAAGCAATATAATCCCCAACAAACCCTTTAGATATTCCTTATTGCCCTCTGGTCAAGGTTCACAGCGCTGTTCTTAACGCTTGTCGCTAATGCAGCTCCGGCTGCACATGGACGACACCAACCACCTGTAACCTGCACCTGCTCTGCTGTGCCCAACGCACAGTTGCTTGGCGAGCGCCTGTCAGGACACAACTGAAAGGCCTTCTTTCCTAAAGCCCGCCCACATTTGCATTTCTCCCCTTCTCCACACAAAACCTCCTAAAGTACAAAATGTTCAGAGCAACACATCTTTTTGTCCTTGGGCCTGGCAAGTAGCAGCTGAGTGTCTGACAATAAATGCTTACTGAAAGAATAGATTTATTAACAAACAACAAATCTGTTCCTACACAAAATATTGGACCAGCATCACATGGTATCAATCTAGGTTTTTCCATTACTAATAATGGATGGTGTGTTTCTCTACTGTCTCATTCTATAGGCTCATGGCTTTAAGGTAAGATGTACGCTCACAACCACCTAACCATAATTGCCCAAGACACACAACAGACTCACACAGCCTCGTTATGAACTAATGGCTAAGCCAACAAGGTGAGTCCACAGCTACTGTAAAAGATACAGGAAGCTAACACTAAAAATCACTTTTGAAACTGAGCCTAGAAACCTATAAGCCCAGCTTCTGGGAGGCTGAAGCAGGAGAACTGCAAGTTCAAGGACTGCTTGGGCAAGCTAGTAACAAGGCAGCCTTGCCTCAGAATCAAGGCGCACCGGGTTTCACTGCTCAGCAACAGAACCCTAGCCTTGCATGTGCATGGCCCGGCTTGGTCTGGTTCCCCAAGGAACGTGTGAGGTCGTTCAGAATGAAAGGTGTTTGTTTTTTATGAAGATCTGTATGTTGTTCTACTTTGTCTGGGACTCCTAAACTCACGCGTATCCCCTACCTTAGCCTCCCAGGGAGCTGGGATAAAGACAGGAGCAGTGTGTGTGTGTGGGAGGGGGGGGGGCTTACTGCTCCAATGTAAACATGATTCAAGTCCCTGTGGAAAAGTGTTTTCTAGGCGCTCTCTCCCCCCCCTCTCTCTAGCTGAATGCTAAGTGAGGGCACTTTCACAAAATCTGTATCCTAACCGGTTTGGGCCGACAAGCTGGTTTGTCCAGTTTTCCCATTTTAAGAGAGCCCAAGTACATAATTTGACTGGGCTGGGTTGGAGGCCTTCTGGGCTAACATGAACAGTTAACTTTTCCATGGTGCGTACACCTGCCTGAGCAAGCCTAGGATGCTGTGGACTTAACAAGTCTTGTCACAAGGCTCAAGTGTGTCATGGATCGAGTTTCACATTTCATCCTGGAGTGGCCCGGCCCCAGCAGTTATCTCCAAGCTGCTGTGGCCCTGTTACTTAATCCCTGGACCTATTATCTTCCCTGTACAGATGGAGAACAAGAAGGAAAGGAAGGGTGTAAAATGACAGGCTGTAGGGGCCCCAACAGTTACCAAAGAAAACGCCCCGGTTTGAATTCTATCCATTCCTAATCCTCTCAGAGAGCCACTTTGTACGAGGAACTTCTGTGCACACCGGGCAGGACAAAGTGTCGACTGGGAGCACAGCTTTTCTTGTTTAGTTTGAATGAACACTCTAAGCTTCGTGGGCCCACAGGCTCTTGGGGAGTAAGGAGATTGGATGGCTTAAGTTTTGCTAGCTGGATCGACGGTTTTGAATTTTATCCAGCCTCGTAAATGTGTCACGTCATATACAGACCTTTCCGTTCAAGATCAAATTTGGGACTAGAAAGGTTTTCCTCCGGAACCTTGCGGGCTCCATGGTAGCACTATTTTCAGCTAACTCCAGGCCTGGACTCTAAACTGAATTGAAGCAAATATCAAATCCAGAAGGCTCTCATCCTTGGGCTCCACCTTTCATCCAGCCTGGATTCTAGAAGAAACTCCCGGCTCTCACAACTGCATCGGCGTGGCTGGTTATGAATCTGACACGCAGGACTAAGGAGCCTGAACTGTGGGTATTAATGTAAAGATTCCTCTACTGGTGCTGATGGGGAATTATTGGGCAAGTTTTATTTCCTGGGCCCAGGTGACTTGCATAACCCAGCAATCTGCACCAGGAGAAATATGTGCTGACCCGGACAGAGCTCACCATTTACGCACTCTACACCACTGGAAAATCCGGGGCCAAATAATTTCTCAAACAAGCCTGCCCCTGCGATGATGTAAGTTCTTCCCCTAAACGTGGGGCTGGACCACTATGAGCCACCTACCCCTGCAGCAGCGGCAGACCTCACTCGCTAAGTCCTGCGGCAGCCTCGGAGGACTCGCCAAGCCCGCGCGGTCGGGCCAAAGGGACCCCGCGCGCGCCCGCGCCGCATCCCGAAAGGGCGCGGGGCCCCCCCAGCACCTACCTCGCACTTTCCGCTGCAGGCGGCGGGCAGCAACGCTCTCCAACCGCTGCAACGGCCGCGACGAGCCCGCCCAGAGTCGGCCCCGGTGCCTGCGTCCACGTCCAGCCCGGTGCCCTCCTCCCCGCCTGCGCGTCACAATCCCGCCGCTCACCGTCACGGCTCCGGGAGCGGCTCACGCCTCCCGCAGCCCGCGGGCCCGCACCCGCGGCGGCACGCAGCGGCTCCGCGCAGCCTCCAGCCCGCCCGGTCCGCCCGGCCCGCCTCTCGCCGCTTTCCTCGGCGGGCGCCCATCCCACCCCGCCCCGCGCTGGCGCCGCCCATTGGCTCCGCCGGTTGCCAGGCGACGAACAACCGCGGCCCGCATTGGTCCAGCGAGGACTAGCCTCCGACAACCCCCAGCAGACGCCAAGCCGCTCTCCCCCGCGCAGCTGCGGCTACCGCACCTGTTACACCCGGGGTCACCCGGCCGCTGCTCCCCGCCCCCAGCTCTCCACGGGGACAAGAGGAGGGTCCTAGCCGCTTTAGAGCCGGGCCTCTGAGGCCACCCCTGAACCCCAATGCTCTCTGGAGAACCAGGTGCGCTCCCCAGAACGGAGAGACACCGGGGCATTCCAGAATTAGGTCAGGCCCTGGAGAAGGAAGGTAGTGGCCTCTGGAATCAATGCGCCAATGCACAGAAATCCGTGTAAAACCAGGGCCAGGGTAGTGCGCGTGAAACCCCGAGTTCATTCCTCAGGACTGCACAGAACGCATGTGAGGGTCTGTGATCCGGCAGAATTGAAGTACAAGGTCATTGGCAGCTTGAGGCTAGCCTGGGCGTTATGAGAGAAGCTCAAGTAGTGAATAAAACAAACTAAGGCAAAGGAAGGGACCTAGGGAGGAGACAGCTGGAAAGGGAAACTAAGAAAAGGTACTTGTGAACTAGACCTTGATGAAAAACTCCCTAGGCCCTCTCCATGAGTGCCAAGAAAATGTAGGACAGTGGCAATTGGCCAAATCCACTTGCCTCTCCCTACTATTTTCACCTAAAGTTCCCCTGGGAAAGGAAAATGGAGAAACCTTAGTAAAGGGTAGGGTGGTGGGGTTCTAGCAAGCTGTTTACTCAAGAGGAAAAAAAAAAAGAGGTTTGGGGTTAAGTGGCTCCTGTGAGAACAAAACATCGTAAAAGGAACACAAGAAATACACCACTGCCACAGAAGAACAAGACAGAGAGGAACAAGGACTACACATGCCCACAGTGCTAGGTAGAAGATCAGAGTGCAGAAATGAACAATGGATTTGAAGGAGATTGGATGCTAAATACAGGTAGCAAGGATACATCATTACAAAGGCGCTTTGGAGCACAGTGCCAGTGAGAAATTACTGCCAATGACTGTCTTACTCTCGAAGTTAGACCATTAGTGGGGTGAGGTTGCTCCCTCTGCATCCGAGGGGGTGTTCTGAAAGTTCCCTTGTCCACTCTCCAAAACACTCCTTTTCCTCTCTCAAGAAACATCTTAACGTGGCATTTATTCTTTAAATGCTGAGTCCGGCTTGGCCGTGCAAGGGACAGCATGGTATGGTCCCACCCCTGGAACAGAGAGAGCAGGGCACGGGCCTCCATGAATGTTCAATGGCTGCTGTGGGCATAAGGCTTGTTTGTATAATAATGTACATATTCTATGTTCCTCCATCAGGGAATGCTCCCCGTTAAGGTTAATGATAATCAGAGACAGCGCAAGTCTGGGAGGCAAAAGTATGTCCTTAGCAAACACGGTAAACACTGTGACCTTCAGGGCTGCCCTTAAAAGGCTGTGGGAAAGAACTCTGAAAATGTGAGTTCAAGACTAAATTTCTCAACCAAGCAAAACATGAAGATGCGATATGAATTATATGAGGGGCTTCCCAGACCTAAAAGAACAGAGGCAGCTGCACTATAAGCCAGTTTGTCAGAAAGATACAAAGGCAGGCAGATCCCTGAGTTCAAGGTCAACCTGGGACAAATCTAATTTAGGTCCAGGCTTGGTCAGAATGGTAATCTCATGACAGAATCCCACCCAGCTAAGTTATTGTCTGTGCTTACAAAGACAGACTGATCTCTGAATTCACTTGCAGTGTTAAAAAAAAAAAAAACAAATCAAAACTGTGCTAGCTGTCTCTAAAAATGAAGGGGCTGGGTCAGGGAATGCTGATTTTTGGGATAATCAAAAGGGAACCTGGAATAAATGGCTTAATTGATATGCAAATAGAAGACTGGGCTTTTGGTCTACAAGAGATGAGCTATTCAGAGAGATTTTAGGATTGTTTTTCTAGCCAGAGAAAGCTGCCTTGTGCAGAGGGCTTTCTGGAAAGCTGTCCTGAGCAGAACATGAGCACTTAGCTTGTAAGGCCCACCACCATTTCACGTCCAGGGGTTGGTTGGTTGGTTTGGTTGTTTGCTTGGTTGGTTTAGTTTGTTTTGGTTTGGGTTTTGTTTGTTTTTTGCTTTTGTGTTTTGTTTTGTTTTGTTTTGCTGCTCTCAAACACGCCTCCTCCCTCCTCGCCTCTCCTCTCTCCGAGGCTGGTCCTTGGCCTCTGAAACAGTCATTTAAATGTATCACCACTTCACCATGGCAACAAAACCAGGAGCCTTCACTCCTGGGTTGCTAAGTCAGCTAGCTCAATCTGCTATGCTTCACACAGTACAGTACCAAGTCTCCCAGACGCGCTGTCCTTTGTATAGGTAACATCTATCCATGGGTAAGTACCATGCCACGGAAATAAAACTTGGAAAAAAAAAAAACTAACAAAAATCAATCTCAACACAAATAGCAGATTTTAATGAAAATGTATATTCCTTTAAAATCCCATGGTATTTAAAATCTTGCATACATCTTTACATGCAAAGACATGGTAGAAGGCATACAAATTTTCAAGTCGTTCCTACATTCTGTGACGCTATTTCTGGTAGTCTCTGGAACACTCCATTGTGTACTCATAAAAGACAGAGTGAGAAAGGCAGATGTCTCAATGTTACAGCCAAAGTAGCTTTGCCCTAATAGATTCCCTTTGGAGGGTTTTGGGGGAGACTCTCCCAAGGGTGCCACAGAGCATCCCTTGAGATCCACTGATCCAAACCTTTGTGCTTTGTCCCTCTCTGGCAGGGACAGATTGAGGGGCTGAGCACAGAAGCCAATTCCAGCCCATACATAATAGGAAGAAGGAGAAGGGCCCTTGGAGGGGAGCTCTCCCTCCTGCCAGACCATAAGGAGTCTTTCTCCTCACACCTTGCCAGGCCCCCTCCAGTTTCAGACTCATTTAGAACTGTGGTAGCACATGGTACAGCTGCGAGACAAAAGCACAAAGAGAACCGTAGAATCCACGTGTCGCCAAATGGCTAAAATTGACCCTGGCGGCTCTGCACAATAGCTCCGGACTGCTACTCACAAGAAGTAGTGCAAGGCTCATTGTTAAGGCTTTGGGGTCAGGTATTCAGTCAGTTACTTAGACAAGAAGATCCTGACTGATACACAGGACAAGGGAAGTACTCCAGGCGGTAGTCTGAAAGAAGACAGAGCGACATCTGTAGCCCAAAGCTGAAAGGGACCTTTCTGGGCTTGAGAGAATCACTTGGTATGGCCAGGAAAAGTGGGTTAGGCAGGGGTTTGCTTACAGCTTCCCTTGAGCTGTTTTCCTCTCCAGAAAAATTAAAGAAAGCATATGTAATGCTGCCTTTGTTTTCCGGAACATGAAAATGTTCACCCTTGCTCTTCTGAAGTCTACTCTGGCATTTAGGAAACCTTTATGAAACATAGATCTTGTCTCCTCTCTACTTTGACTCTGTCCTCATCATTAAAGCCAAAACCTTTTCAGCTACGAGGTTCTCATGACCTGACTCTCTCTCCACACAGTCGTTGTAGCCCTCAGGCCTCATATCCTACAGCTGTACCCACTAGCAACTAGTCTCTGTCTCCTTCACTGTTTCTCAGCCTGAGTAGACACCTCTGCCTCAGGACCATTTCACTGGCCACTCCTGTGTTAAGTGCTCTTCCCTTAGCATCTGTATTAGCTACCCCTCAACGCCTAAGGGTTTGCATTCCTCACACACACACACACACACATACACACACACACACACACACACACACACACACACACACACACACACACGCCACCATCTTTGTGAGGCCTAATTAGACACCTTCACTTAAAATTAGAATCCCTTCCAGATCCCAGGCATCCGGTTACCTTGCTCTTATCCAACCTTCAAGCACACTTTATCATTTCTTCTGACTGACTGTTTGATCCACTAGAATAAAGCCTCCATAAGCAAGGGCCGGCTTGTCTGCTGTGTCCTCAAGTGCCTGGGACTTTCCGTTGATTTTCAGTACTCAGTGACTGACCATTCAAGTGAATGCCATCTATTTCAAGGTCAGCACTTTAACAGGCGGCACTTATACATCGTCCAAAGATGGGGCTCACATCTGTGTGGTCAGCCTTTGTATGACATAAAAGCCTTCCCTTGAGAAGAAGCCCGATTTCCAGAAATCGAAACGCAGGTTTCAGACATTGATTACTTCCCAGTGTCCTTAGTGTGGGACCGCCCACTCTATCATGTTTGGCTAAAGCTGAACTTACATTTCTGGTATTTCTTATTCAGCTGAGAAAGTGCGGACCACGAGGCTTCTTACCCCTGCCCCACAGTCATTAATTACCTCAGAGTCCTGCCACTGTGACAAGAAAGCTGAAGAAAGTTTAAAAGGTTTGCCACACCTCACAGTTCAGAGCTCAAAGCCCACAGCCGGGTAGCCTGATGCTTCGGGGCCGGGTCAAGGCCGAAGGGACCCTTGGAAGAAAGCTGCTCACTTTGAAGTAGCCAGGAAGCAAAGTGGGGCCAGGGAGCGGGGCGGTGGGGAGGAAGGGGCCAGTGTTCAATCCCCTTCAAGGACATAACCCTATAATCAACTTTCTGCCGTGTCCCTCACACAAACATCCCCCCACTGCCCCATACATAGCACTAGTGGCTGGGGACAAAGCCTTTAAAAGCCTGCGGGTGTTTAGGGGACATTTCAGATCAAGCCGAAACAATCTCTCTGGAAGTTTCTTCCCACTGAGGTTCTACTTGGATCCCCTCCATCATCGGGATCCCACCTGGGTGCAGATCACCCTTCTCCATTTGTTTCCTTGCTTGCGGTCTGTCTTCTCCCACTGGAGCAGAACAGCAGGGCAGGGGCTGGTCCAGTTCATCTCGGTGGCCTCAGCTCCTCATGGCTGCTTTAACTCTAACTGAACTGTTGTGAGGAGGCAGGAGGCAGGCAGGAGGAGAAACACTCACGCCACAGTTTATTGACTTCTATTAGACAAGAATATTTAGAGGTAGGTATTACTATGATCTTTAAAACACCTTAATTCCACTGAAAGAGCCTCTGAACCACTCCCAATTCAATCCATTCCTTAGAAACAGTATCTCCAACACCCAGGCGGACACCCAGGCACATGGCTGCCTCTGGCATGCAGATTCAGAGCTCCAGAATAGCGGGCCAATTCTTCCAAGCTCTCTGCTGCCGTGCATACATACATACCATCTGGGTTGCTCAGTAAGCGATGCTTTCTGGATCCACTGAAGAAGATTTCCTGTCAGGGCCTGTGCGTGATGAGACTATGGGCTGAGTCACTTCTCCTAATGGTCCTGCTTCCATTACTTCTGGGTTATGGCCAGGTCTAACTTTTTAAGGACAGCAGGGTAGGCAAAATTAAGTCTTAGTGAATGTGTATGTGCATATGTATGTATGTATATACACACACATACACACACACACACACACACACACACACACACACACACACACATATACATATGAAGAAAGAAAGCAAAGCCGAGCAGACCAAGAGCTGGGATATAGTTCAGTGGTAGAGCACTTGCCCTAGCTTATAAAAATCTCTGGATTCACTCCCACCCGACTCCCACCCCCACCCAATCACACAGACAAAAGACCACACTTCCAGAAAGCTGTGTTTTCTGACTTCTGTAAGTTTAGTGGAGCCTGGTCCTCTGTGTGTCTTCATAGACTAGTGATACCATGTCTTTCTGACCAGTCCCTTGGGTGTGAGTATTGGTTGGCATAATTAAAATGACTCTTAAAAAGTGTTATGCTGCCGGGCGGTGGTGGCGCACGCCTTTAGTCCCAGCACTTGGGCGGCAGAGGCAGGCAGATTTCTGAATTTGAGGCCAGCCTGGTCTACAGAGCAAGTTCCAGGACAGCCGGAACTACACAGAGAAACGCTATGTCAAAAAAACAAAAAAAAAGGGGAAAAAAAAGTGTTATGCTTGGAAGGAAAACAGAACTTTCTCTTCCTATTAGTCCAGGTTAAAATACCTGGGTGTTCCCTGCTTGGCACGTTAGACTTTGGTCTGATCTGCTGAGAACATTTTACACCATGGCTTCTTTTGAAATGATTTTGGGTAAGAATGCCTTTGAATTTTAGCAGACGCTAAGTTTTGCTTCCCAACTTATCGTCTATCCTAAGCTTAAGTTTCTAACTTTAAAATGGCAGGCAAAATTTGTTAATAAAGCATTCAACCAACCCATAAACTATATCATAGGAAGGTGGCTAGGGGTCAACCATAGAGATCTTGCGGAGGGAGAGGGAGGGGGAGGGGGAGGGGGGAGGGGGGAGAGCTGAGTGGACATTCACATCTACATATGTGTATGTGAATGTAGAGGCTGGAAATTGACATCAAGTGTTTTCTTTAGTTACACTTTTATTTTGAAAAACAGTCTCCCTGACTTAACTCAGAACTCATTGACTTGGTTAGACTGGCTTGTCTTCAAACCAAGCATCCCTCTGTGTCTGTCTCCCCAGCACTGGGTGGGGTTACAGGAGGTGCCTTTGCTTCAGCAGAGTGTGCACACACGTGACACACACGTGACACACACGTGAACTATAAGCACACTAAGGTGGACTGCTTTAAATTCCCACCTCACACTTCTGCCACATCAGCTCAAGTTCTTGACAGAAACTCATGCATGTGAAGAATAACTCAACTTTCTTTTTCCATCAAGTCTGTTGCCCAGGCTGATCTCAAACTTCTAAGTTCAACTGATCCCCATGCTTCAGGCTCCTACGTAGCTACAACTTCAGATATGCGCCACCATGCCCAGATGTGACTATGCACCACCATGCCCAGATGTGACTATGCACCACCATGCCCAGATGTGACTATGCACCACCATGCCCAGATGTGACTATGCACCACTATGCCCAGATGTGACTATGCACCACCATGCCCAGATGTGACTATGCACCACCATGCCCAGATGTGACTATGCACCACCATGTCCAGCTGTGACTATGCACCACCATGCCCAGATGTGACTATGCACCACCATGCCCAGATGTGACTATGCACCACCATGCCCAGATGTGACTATGCACCACCATGTCCAGCTGTGACTATGCACCACCATGTCCAGCTGTGACTATGCACCACCATGCCCAGATGTGACTATGCACCACCATGCCCAGATGTGACTATGCACCACCATGCCCAGACATGACTATGCACCACCATGCCCAGATGTGACTTGTATAAACGAAAAGCTTGTGAAGTCTCAAGTTTAATAAAACCATTGTTAATGCCATCGGGTGAGAATAAAACTATCACCTCAATTTCCAAGCCAGCTTTAATTCAGAATAAGCTTTATTAAATACTGGTCAGGACAATGGACACTGGCCAGGTCCATATCTGAGTTCCCAGAAAATGGCCATGAGTCATGTTAGTCCAGCTTATTAAAGGCAAACCCCACAAGGCTATGTACTTTCCACCTTCATCCAATTAGGGGCAAGCTTACACCCTGACATGACCCACCCCCATTATATGAGCTAGGACAAGGTAGTTGTGGCAACTGACCTTGTATACAAAAATGAAAACATGTGGCTTGTCATCTTACATGAGCAACCTCCCCAGCACTCCAGGAAGCTAACTGTCCTGGGCTTACAGGTTAGAAGCATTTTTGTTTTATAGGTCTCTTAAGCACAGTAATTTAAACTTATAACAACTTTAACCCTCACACCTTTAGCCCCATAGAAACTACCCTCAATTATTCTCCAGACACCTGGCTTTGCTCAGTCTGTCATTCCTTCTAGTATACAAGTGGTGTGCGTGTACACACACACACACACACACACACACACACACACACACACACACGATCGTTTGAATCTTCCCAAACAGCAGATGCCCCTGCCTTTTTAAAAACAGACTTTAGTTTGCTCTGTTCGCTTAGATTTGAAAATTTAAATATAGACCTTTGCTCAACTGACAAAAAAAAAAAAAGTTCCAAAAAACTAAAAGATTTTACATAATCCCAAAATGTCTTTTAGCTATACAGAAATCTGTTTAAAAGCATAATTCAGCATAACTCAAATAATTAAACATTTGGTTCTGTGCCTAAGCACTCCAAGTTCACCAGGTCCTGGTCTGACCTCGTGCTTAGTGAATATTTGCTCAATGGTGACCGTGCCAGGCGATATAAGAAAAGGACTCTGTCTACAACAGGAGCCAGTCTCCTGAGCAGGCAGGGGAAACAATGAATCTTAAATTCTGGGCTCCACTGCCTGCTTTGAAAGTTTGACATGGCCTCTTCGGTCCATGGTGGTGTGCCTGAGCTTGCATACCTGCTGGGACGGCCGTCCTCTGGGTGTTCCATTCAGTAACTCACACGGGTTCCAGCCACTGTTAGGCGGCTGCTGCTCCTTCTACCAAGAGTGCTATCTAATAGTAACAAACAACAAAACCCAACCAAACTCTCAAGAAGTGAACTGAGGCTGTGAGGTTTCATCTCACTGGTACAGATGTGATGACGTTAACAGAAGTCAGTACAGGCCTTCTTCACAAAGTGCTGGTATATGGAAGAATTAAGGAAAACCATGGGGCTTATATTAGCTTTCCATTGCTCTGACAAAACACTTGGGATACTAACCTTTTTTGTTTTGTTTTGGTTTGGTTTGGTTTTTGGTTTTGGTTTTTTCGAGACAGGGTTTCTCTGTATAGCCCTGGCTGTCCTGGAACTCACTTTGTAGACCAGGCTGGCCTTGAACTCAGAAATCCACCTGCCTCTGCCTCCCCCAGTGCTGGGATTAAAGGCGTGTGCCACCGCACCCTGCTGATACTAACCTTTTAAAAAGGTTTTAGGACATGACCAGTTGGCTCCACTATTTGGGGGAATGCACTCAGACTATTAAGGGGCTTATGGGTAACCATAACCATCTACTCAACTTATGGTGGGGAGGGAGGGGTAGGGACAGTGTCCCCTTCCAGGGCACCTTCCCAAGCATCTAACTTACACCATCCAGGTCCAGTCTCATATGTGGCACAGGAGGATGTGGGCATCCTGCTTTTTCTCTTCCCCCGCCCTCATTCCTTGGAGAGAGGGTGTCTTCCTGAGCCTAGA
Source organism: Mus musculus (assembly GCF_000001635.26). Taxonomy (NCBI): domain Eukaryota; kingdom Metazoa; phylum Chordata; class Mammalia; order Rodentia; family Muridae; genus Mus; species Mus musculus. Next base: position 146,395,522 of record NC_000069.6, on the reverse strand, counting down.
ACTAGCATAGCAATGAGCAAGTCCTGCCCTTCCTCCTGTTTTCCCTCCCTCGCCCCACAGCACACACACAGTGCTGGCATTACAGGTATGCACACAACCATGCTCAGCTTTCCCACATCCCAAAGTTCCCCGGCTTCTCAATAGTGCCACCATCTAATGAGTGAGCCTTTGGGGACATTTAAGATCCCAATTATAACAGGGCCATCTGTGACTTTTGTTAGAATTATATGTTGAAGGTAAAAAAGCTTTTCAGAATCACATTTACTTTCCTTGCTGTGAAAAACTCTATCTATGTATCTATCTATCTATCTATCTATCTATCTATCTATCTATCTATCTATCTATCTATATATCAGTGCTCTGTGTGTGCCTGGATTTGGAAGAATGGGTCTCCCAGTGGTTGGAGGCCTGTGGAGTAGGCTAGACTGGCTGGCCATCGAGCCCTGGTAATCTGGCTATCTCTCCTCTCCAACACCGAGATTTTTAGGGTGTGCCATCACCTTGACCAGCTTTTTGACATGGGTTGGAGCTCAGGCCTGCATTCTTGCGTGACAAAGTTGCTCCCCAGTTCTGTTTATTATTCTAATTATCTCAGAAATATGAAGAGAATTTTGATAAGTGCAGCCTCCACAAAATAATTTACTGATTTCTTTTCAGACCACACGACTATGTCTTCTTGCTTGCTCTTGCTTTATGTAATAGATACCTGCCAGGAAAAGTGACATGTAAATAATGCCATTACAAACCGAATCATATTTGAGATGTACTGTTGAAGTTAAATATTTACAGGCAACCTCTGATAGACCCTCTTACACGACAAGCATGCTGAAGATAGGACAAAACCATCTAGCGTACATTTGTGGTAGGAGACCTTCCTAAATGTTTTCTTGAGTTTTCCCTGCCCTTGGTTACAACTAGATTTTAGTTTGTTTTGTTTTGTTTTGTTTTGAGATGATTTTAATAGGTTTCCTGCAAAATACTGGATGTTTGAACCTTTTTATTTTCCAGTTGCCAATTCAATCTTAGCATTTGTGAATCTGTATTTGTTTTTATGATTTACATTTCACTAGGCGGTTTCTGTTTTAAAATTTTTATCTCTTTTTTTATTATGTGGGTGTGGGGTGGAGGAATATGTGCACACGAAGGCGGGTGCCTGCGGAGGTCAGAGGTTCTGGATCTCTTGGAGCTGGAGTTACAGAGAGTTGTGAGCTGCCTGCTGTGGTTGCTGAGAACTGAACTCCAGTCCTCTGCCCGAGCAGTTCTCACTCCTAACCACTGGACCATCTTTCTCTGGCACTTACAGTTGTTTTCAGACATATGCAGTGACTGTCAGCAAATAACTGCTCAAGTTGAATTATTGTGGAGTAGAATCCTCTCTACAATCAAAATAAAAAAAAACAACCATGTAGAATTTCATCTGTGAGCATTTCTATACCCATTAAAATAGCGTGCTTCAGACACCACCATTTAAGTCTGCCTGTCTCTTTAAGAAGAGAACTGAGTGTGTTTCCTTGCTGGGCTGTCTTGGATTTATTTTATCTTAACAGCTGTGCCTGAAGTTAGCACTATTCAGATGGGGATTTTCAAGCTCGGTGGTGTTCTTCGACTTGACTATGCTACCAAACACAACCCCAAATTTAGAATCAAATGTGGGGGTGAAGACAATCAGAAGCATTGGTGAAACGTAATATGAGAAAAAGAATTCTAAGTTTTGCTGAGCATAAATAAAGTGCTTAAACCTGATCTTGGTGGAACCGCAGCAACAGTAGAGAGGCCAAAGCCCCGAACATCCAAGGGTGAAAAGCTGCATTGTATAGATAACGTGGAGGGGTGAGGAATGGGGGTGGGGGTGGGGGTGGGGGTGGGGGTGGGGAGGAAGCATGGTACATGGAAGGAATGGACATTTCTGTGACTATTAAAGATGAGGGCGAAACCCTCGGATGCTTCTCACCACTCTGCAAACAGGGACATCACAAGTTCTGTCTAATGTGTGCCACCATTTGATCTCTGGGCTTGAGCATCTCCAATTTCATTTATGTTCATGTCATTGGTCTTTCAAGGGGCAGTGTAACACAGTCCTTAAAGTGAAAACTCCAGGCAAAAATTGTGGTCTGACATACAGCTGCTATTAAAAGGGAACAAAGAAAAGAGAAAAAGAAAAAAAAGCCATGCCTTTCCGTCTTATTTATGAAGAAAACAAGTTTCCTTAGGCAGCGGTGTGATGTGTCTAAAACTGTAATTTATATGGAGCTATTGTCCATTTGTGGCACGTGTAATCATTCCCGGAGTTATCATCTATTCACAGAGTGGCTCCACCCTCTGAAGCAGGGTTCAGTGCTTCCTACACAAACCCACTTAATCCTATAGCTCTGTCACTAATGCCTGTACTTCCAGATGAGGATTAGCAGGGAGAGGTTAGCAGTTCCGACATGGCGCATCTCAGCGCTGGGTCGCTCGGGCGCCACATCTCTGCGCTGGGTTTCTCGGGCGCTCCACCTCACCATCTGCCAGTGCCGGTCTGCCCCTTCATTGCTGTTCATCCCCATCACTTTCATTTGGAAGATTGCTGATTAACTAGTGGAGACGTTCCGAGTGGGCTGAGTTACCCCTCGCATCCCCGACCTGGTCTCAAGATACCAGAGTCTGAGACTGTGCTCAGGGTCTCCCTGTCACCCTACTCACAGCCACCAGGTCTCGCTCCCCAGTTACTGTTCCCATGGTCCTTCTCACCTATGATGCTTTGTCCCCGGGGGGCATGAGATACAGTTAAAAGTCTTGGTGATGTGGAGAGGGGGAATGGCTGTGGTGACTGGGGAGCAAACTGTCACTGAGAAGAGGGTTAAAAAAATGATTTAAGGGCTGGTGAAATGGCTCAGCGGTTAAGAGCACTGACTGCTCTTCCGAAGGTCCTGAGTTCAAATCCCAGCAACCACATGGTGGCTCACAACCATCCGTAATGAGATCTGGCGCCCTCCTCTGGTGTGTCTGAAGACAGCTACAGTGTACTTACATGTAATAAATAAATAAATTATAAAAAATTCTTTAAAAAAATGATTTAATTGGGGTTGGAGATGCAGCCCCATTTAGCAAGTGCTTGCCTTGTGAATGTGAGGGCCAGAGTTTCACATTCAGATCCCATGTAAAATGCTGGGTGTGGTGATGTTTGTAACCCCAGCATGGAAGGGGTACAGGCAAGAGGATCCCTGGGGCTCATGGGCCAGCAGATCTCGTCTCTGCTAAAAAGCATGAGATGAAAAATTGCAGGTGTGGCTATAACAACGTGGGTAAGAAGATGAAGGCATATGGCAAGACTGACGAGGTCCGAAGTGCTCAGAGTCCGGGCGAGGTCATCACTGACACAAACACTGTACAGGAAAACCAGCTCCTATGTGAAAGGGAGTGGGATGCTCAGTGGTCTTCGTGGCTGGGCATTCATCAACCAGCTGAGAGCTGGGTTTGCCTTTACCCAGAGCCTAGGTTATCCTAACTTTAAAAACAATTTTCAATTTTATTTTTCTGTGTATGAGTGTTTTGCACGCATGAGTTCCCATTGCCACATGAGTGTCGGATGCCCGTGGAAACCAAGAAAGGGTATCTGATTTCTTGGGGCTGGAGTTACAGAAGTGGTGGCTGCCAAGTAGGTGTTGGGAATTAAATCTTAGTCTCCTGGAAGAGCAGCCAGTGCTCTTAACTTCTGAGCCATTCCTTCACTCCTGCTAGCCACTTGTTACAGAGCTATGTTAACCAGCTAAGATCTGTTTCCTGGTGGATATTAACTGGAGTGCGCTATTATTCAAAAGCTTTGGCAGACATCTCTCAACTATGATTTCAATGTAGCTTTGTCCATTTGGCCTGCCATTTAATCAGTCCTATAGAAATTGGTTTTTTTTTCTTTTTTTCAAGCTTGTCTTGGTGATTCTCTTCATCAATATAAAAGATATCTTTAAAAATGTTATTCTTCCCCTCTGTGTGGCAAAAGCAAACATGATACACTCATTTAGCAGAAGACCTGGATGTGAAGCCATTTTATTAACTACAGTGCTGTGACTTGACGCCCTGCAAAAGCCATATACGGAGTTGAGCAATAGGGGAACATGTTTAAATTAACAATCTACAAAGAAAACCCTGGAGACATGGGGAGAATTAGCCAAAGATGGATAAGCCTTGCAAGAGGCCAGGAGACAACAGTAATAACAGGGAAGCCCTGAGGACCGCAATAAAGGGGGAACAGCATCGGTCAAGGGAAGGGGCGGCTGGAGTCACCGAGGAAGACTCTAGCATCCTGACTCAGCTGGATTCTCAGAAATTTGGTTCCTGCTCTCTCCTTATCTCAGGTTTGCCTGACTCAAGTTCTAAGAATAATCTGAATGAATATTCCTTGCTTTAAGTGACCACCAGATGACCCTGTCAATATTTATTTCTGTGACCAAAGAATGTCCAGGCTTCTCTGATCCAAATCTCCCACTCACATTCTTATCTCCCCGTCATCAGAAAGAAATCCCCACTCCCCACACTGTTCTTTTTGTGGTTCCTCGTCCTTTAACTCTGATGGGGTCTCGGCTCTTTGTCAAAGCCAACAGAACTCTCTGCAGTCCCTGAGAGGGCTGACCAGTTTTCTCTCCTGCATGCCATGTTCCACCCGGCCATCAGGTTATGCACATAGCGTTCTTGCTCCTGGCCATCACTTCCACAACACTGTTCATACCAGTTGCTTCAAAGCTTCTCTCTTCAGACTGTATCTCTGTCTTAGTCAACTTCCTGTTACTCTAACAAATACCTAGGACAATCTTATACAGAAAAAAGGTCCATTTTGGCTTACACTTTTGGAACTTTCAGTCCATAATCTGTTGGCCCCCTTGGCTTTTGGGTCAGCGGATAAGGGGCTTACCAACTGACATAATCATTCAGATAATGATCAAGAAAGGGTTGGCATCTCCATACTGCTTTGAGGGCATGCCTCAGGGATGTAGAGATCTTCTACCAGGTTCCACCTCTTAAAGATTCTGCGACCTCCCAACAGAGCCACACTGGGGTGCACACCTCTACCATGTGGTCCTTTGGTGGGGGCGTTTACGATCTAAACCATAGCAATTTCCCTCTAGACATCCCTGCTGTGGTCTTGTCTTTTGCTCTAGGTCATTTTCACGTTCTTTTGGAGACTTCGACACAGGTTTAGTGGAGGTCTCCCCTTAATTATTTTGCCATTAGTCCTGGTGAGGTCAATACTAGATGGATTGCCCATCTTCTCCTAGGTCCTCTGCATCCATCAGCCTCTTCATCCCCAGGGAGCTTGTCTTCTGTCATTCCACTTCAGCCACTGTTAGCCATTTTCTCTTCTCTTGTCACTTAAAAGAGCTGCACCTGCCGATCACCTTAATCTCAAACTTTCTACTCCCACATTTTCAGTCTCCTCCCCATCATACCTGTGTTGGCTCTTCCTGGGTGTCAACAGACGACATCTGGAATGAACTACAATCCAGAAATGGAGGGCACACCTGTGACCCAGATCTTGAGGCTGGAAGACATAGGCTTCTGATCTTCACTTGGGATGGCGCACACTTTTGTTCCAGTTCTTGAGGCATAGTGGCCATGAAAAGCTTAGGCCTAAGCTGAGTGGTATACACCTTTCATCCCAGGACACAGAGGCAAGCAGATCTCTGAGTTCAAGGCCAGTCGGGGACAGAGCAAGTTCCAAGAAAAGCTTAGGTTCAGGAGTGTGGTAGACACTTTAAATCTGGGCCATACCTTCTGCTGGAGGCCTGCATAGGGGAAAAGGAAGGTTTGTTTGTTCTTTGCTTGCTTGCACTTATCTGCCAGCACATCTGTTGAAGCCCACTTCTTCATGATTCCGGCTCATACAGAAGACCAGCTGTAACACCTAGCCTCCTGGGGCTGAGCAACTACTAGATTCTTAGACTTCCCTTCACAGCTGCCCATTGTTGGGTGAGTTGGACTACAGTCATCAAAATAAATTCCCTCGATATAGACAGACATTCTATAAGTTCTGTGACTCTAGAAAACCCTGACTAATACAATTCCCCAGATCTAAAGATTCTACTTCGCTAAGCACTTTGTTCTAGTGGCCCTCCTGCTTTCTCCCGTGTCTCTCCCAAGATCTCAATTCCTCTCTTGTCTACCCCAGTCCCATCACCCTTCATTACAATTGCTCCTTCCTGTACATTCTTACATTTCTAATGCTTCCATTGCATTATCTCTGCCTGTCTTAGTTACAGTTCTACCTCCACAACAACACACCAAGCAATGTATAAAAGAGTTTAAGTGGGGGCTCATGGCTGCCTAGAGTTAGAGCCCAGACTATCATGGAGAGGAGTATGGCAGCTGGCAGGCAGGGATAGCACTGGGACAGTAGCTGAGAGCTGACATTTAATCCACAATAAAGATGCTGAGAGAAAGCTAACTAGGAATGGTGTGAGCTGTTGAAACCTCAAAGCCAGCATCCAGGGACACACCTCCTCCACCAAGGCCACACCTTCTCACCCTTCCCAAACAGTTCCCCCAGGTGGGGACCAAACATCTAATGTGTGAACCTGTGGGGGTTGTTCCCATCCAACCCACTCCCCAAATCCAGACTCAGATTTAGAATTACTTCCCTCTTATCTTGTCTACCACCCTTTAGGATCTAAATATGTCTGAAGGAAGCCATGGCTATTCTGCCTCCAGATATTAAGCTAATCCTCCCCTTATTCAATCAATCCTTGTGTTCCTGGCCATTGTCCTCTCTTGCTTTCAAAACCTCACCACCTTCTTCCTACTTCTCTGGCCTTGGCTCATATTCTTAGACACAAACACCAGCAGCACAATCAAAGACATCTTCTTCCAGCAGCTCCCCCACATACTGCTTCTCCTTTCGTGGGGGTAGAGCAGCAGCTCACCTTTCCACATGGCACCACCATCTTCTCTGTACCCTAGGCTCCTCTCTCACAGCCACCCTTGTAAGGTGCTTTCTTACATTGTAGGTTTAAATATTTCTCATACCAACAAATTGCTCTCATTTGCAAACAAATGTTAAAAAAAACCCTTGTTTATATTATTTTCTCTAGGCATCTCCCCATTTTTCTGCTTATTTTTACAGAAAAATGCTGAAGTCTTTGTCTTTGTAGGTAGCATAGCCCCTTAACAGTTAGGGGCTTATTTTCCACTGTGGACATCTCTGTTTAGAGGTCACAGTTACTTCCTAACCAGACCATGGTGTCCTAGGAAACAAGGCAACAAGTAGCCTAGCTTTGGTCATGATAAAGTTCCCTGACAGAGGTAGCGTTGCTGCAACTGGTAGTAATTGCAGAATAGTAAACCAGAAATACATGGTACGGGAGAGGCCATAGAGAGAGAATACTGTCACCCAAGGAGAGGGGATGAAGGATATAGGAAAACAACATATGTACCACTGGGGTTCCTGAAGGGAAAGAGGTCCAAGGACAGATGACTAGAGTATGTTTAGATTAGAGTTTAGCCCATACCCAAGTAGAGTTGTTTCAATACATTAAACATGTCTTACCTGCTCATTCGTAAATTTTATAAAATACTAAGCAAAGATTATAAGTGGAGTTTAGAGAAAGTTAAGAACTACTCTAATTTTTACGCTCTAAGTTGGCAACACACATCAGAAAAATCTTATTAACACCATCAGTTACCAATTTCATACAAAACCAAACCTTTAGTGCTTGCTTCTGCAGCACATTAAACACTGAAACATGCAGAGAAGATTAATATGTTCCCTGTACAAAGATGCCATGCAGATTCATGAAGTATTCCATAATATAAAAACAACAGCTTTTAGATCCTATTATGGGTCAAAGTGCTTGATGCCAAGGCTGGCAACTTGAGTTTCATCCTGGGTCTCAGAGGGTAGAAAGAGAACTGTCACCCACAAGCTGTCCTCTGACTCTACATGTTCACAGTGATGGCCACGTTACACGCAGACACACACAGAGACACACACACCGAGAAACACAAAGACAGACACACATGCACACATGTTCACACATATACATATATACAAACACAGAGAGAGAGACACACACACACAGAAACACAGAGACAGATCCCCCAACATACATGCACACATACACACAAATGAACGTAATTTTAAACTTTTCAGTTAATTTTCATACTTTCCTACAAGCCCAGTATAGGAAGTTAAGCACAATCAAAAATGTTCAAACATGCATTGCCTTTAAAAACAAAAATGGGTCTTCAAAGTTTATCTGTAAAGGTTTGCTATATCATTTATTTAGTAGAAGGGTCATTGTTGATAATCAAATATATTAATTTTTCCATTATATTGAACAACAAAGCAAAATGAATAAAACAGAAGGGACCAGGAACTCTGCTGAGGTCTTGGGAGGCCATCATCTTTGGAACCACTGCTTGCATTCCTGACACATGATGAGCTGTTTATAATCCGGGTGTTTTTAGACTTCAGCTCATTTAAATGCAGCTAAGCTGCCTTCACAGGCAAAGGGCTTGAAGCTAGAACTGTAAGCAGCATGGATACAACAGACAAATCCAGACCAGATGGCTCCCACTCTGATTCGGGGGATGGCTCCCACTCTGAGTGGGGTGGGCTGCTGTTAAGGTGGGGTTATCTAGGGATCTCCCCTCCCTGAAATCTTCAAATTTATCTTCCTTATTTAAAGTCCTCAGGCCCGAAAGTCTACCTTGAGTACAGGAGCAGACAGAAGACAGCATTTCTTCCCACTGTCCGACTGTCCATCTCCTCTTCCCACGCCCGCTGACAGCCTTCTGATTGTCCTTACGTATCTCTACAGTTGTCCTTGAAGCATCTTAGGATAGATTGATTCTAACCCTGAACTTGAAGGCGGTTATGAGACTCAGTGTTGGCCAAGGAGTGCAGTTGGTTACTGCACAGTCACATAACACAAAGGGACACGGGTGTAGGACTATGGAAAGAGGATTTCAAAAGAGACAGTTCTCCTTCCCCTAACTCGGCCCCGATTGTGGGAGGCAGCTTCCCATCTCCCACTTAGAACGGCCACCAAGGGGCTGGGGTTGCAAGAAGCCTTTGAAGCGTCTTGCCCCGCTCCTCAGAGCCAGCCAACACCTCTCTCTCATTATCCAGCTCCCTCAATGCTCTAAGATGATGCATTAGCTCCATAAGCCTGGTCTTCATGTTTCCCACACCGGTTCCATGAGGCATGGTTCAGGAGACTCATGCTGTCCTTGGTGTATGTGGGGCATCAGCACTGCTGCCGTGCACACAGGCTGAGGAAAGAGGCATCTGTTTGCAACTGAGGAACTTGCTTTTTATTTGGCCTCGTGGGAAGAAGCTGAATGGACATGTGGTGTGAGACAGAGAGCTGTATACAGACAGGTTGAGCACAGGCCTGGAACCCCAGTGACCCTAAGGGACGGAAGGTATTCGGCTATGCTTCCTGAGTCCCTGGCCTCTGTCACAGCTACAGCCTCCTTCAGCCCCCTGTAGAGAGGTGTGTGGCCATCAGTCCCGAGTAGGCAATGCCCCAAGCTCCTGGTCTTCTGTCTGGATCCCATCCCCCACAGTTACCTGGCAACAGCCTGAGGTTCAAGCAGTCAAACTCCCCTCATCCACCTCACCCAGTGGCCCTAGCCCCAGGAGGACTCGGGACCCCATTTTTTTTGCCCCACAGTATAGTGGTTTGAATATGTTTGGCCCTGGGAGTGGCACTATTTGGAGGTATATAGCCTTTGAGTTGTTGTGTCACTGTGGACATGGGCTTTAAGACCCTTGTCCTAGCTGCTTAGAAGTCAGTCTTCTTTTTGCCTTTGGATGAAGATGTAGAACTCTCAGCTCCTACTACACTATACCTGCCTAGACGCCGCCATGTTCCTGCCTTGATGATAGTGGACTGAACCTCTGAACCTGTAAGCCAGCCCCAATTAAATGTTATTTATATAAGAGTTGCCTTGGATCCATTCTTATCTCCTTGTACAAAGCTCAAATCTAAGTGGATCGAGGAACTCCACATAAAACCAGAGACACTGAAACTTATAGAGGATAAAGTGGGGAAAAGCCTCGAAGATATAGGCACAGGGGAAAAATTCCTGAACAGAACAGCAATGACTTGTGCTGTAAGATCCAGAATCGACAAATGCGATGTCATAAAATTGCAAAGCTTCTGTAAGGCAAAAGACACCATCAATAAGACAAAAAGGCTACCAACAGATTGGGAAAGGATCTTTACCAATCCTAAATCCGATAGAGGACTAATATCCAATATATATAAAGAACTCAAGAAGTTGGACTCCAGAAAATCAAATAACCCTATTAGAAAATGTGGTACAGAGCTAAACAAAAAATTCTCAGCTGAGGAATACTGAATGGCTGAGAAGCACCTGAAAAAATGTTCAACATCCTTAATCATTAGGGAAATGCAAATCAAAACAACCCTGAGATTCCACCTCATACCAGTCAGAATGGTTAAGATAAAAAATTCAGGTGACAGCAGATGCTGGCAAGGATGTGAAGAAAGAGGAACACTCCTCCATTGCTGGTGGGATTGCAAGCTGGTTCAACCACTCTGGAAATCAGTTTGGCGGTTCCTCAGAAAATTTGACATAGTGCTACCAGAGGATCCAGTAATACCTCTCCTGGGCATATATCCAGAAGATGTTCCAACTTGTAATAAGGACACATGATCCATTATGTTCATAGCAGCCTTATTTATAATAGCCAGAAGCTGGAAAGAATCCAGATGTCCCTCAACAGAAGAATGGATATAGAAAATGTGGTACATTTACATAATGGAGTACTATTCAGGTATTAAAAACAATGAATTTATGAAATTCTTAGGCAAATGGATGGATCTGGAGGATATCATCCTGAGTGAGGTAACCCAATCACAAAAGAACACACATGATATGCACTCACTGATAAGTGGATATTAGCTCAGAAACTTAGAATACCCAAGATACAATTTGCAAAACACATGAAACTCAAGAAGAAGGAAGACCAAAGTGTGGATACTTCGTTCATCCTTAGAATGGGGAACAAAATACCCATGGAAGGAGTTACAGAGACAAAGTTTGGAGCAGAGCCTGAAGGAACAACCATCCAGAGACTGCCCCACTTGGGGATCCATCCCATAAACAACCACCAAACCCAGATGCCAACTAGGCAGATGCCAATAAGAGCCTTCTGACAGGAGCCTGATATAGCTGTCTCCTGAGGGGCTCTGCCAGTGCCTGGCAAATACAGAAGTGGATGCTCACAATCATCCACTGGACAGAACACAAGGTCCCCAATGAAGGAGATAGAGAAAGTACCCAGGGAGCTGAAGGGGTCTGAAACATCAATATGAACTAACTAGTACCCCCAGAGCTCCTTGGAGCTATACCACCAAAGAAAACACATGGTGGAACTTGTGGCTCTAGCTATATATGTAGCAGAGGATGGCCTAGTCGGTCATCAATAGGAGGAGAGGCCCTTGGTCCTGTGAAGGGTCTATGTCCCAGTATAGGGGAATGCCAGGACCAGGAATGGGAATGGGTGGGTTGGGGAGCAGGGGGAGGGAGGATTTTTGGAGGGGAAACTAGGAAAGGGGATAATATTTGAAATGTAAATAAAGAAAATATCTAATAAATAAATAAATACATAAATACATAAACCTTTAAAAAACTTTTATACATTTTGCTATTGATCCTAAAAATTTCATGTATATTAAATTAGACTCACTTCAGTAGTGTACATGAAATCAACTTGTCTTTTCCTTAATTAGAAATTTTATTACAGTAATGTAAAGCTGATTAACACAGAAGGCTTCTCTTTGTCATTTGGTTTGGATTATAGACCAGCTTCTGATTATGGCTCAAGACTAGTAGAACAGAGAAACCCTGTCTCGAAAAACAAAAACAAAAACAAAAACAAAAACAAGCAAACAAACAAACAAACAAGACCAGTAGAATCAGTTGACAGTAGTTAAATAAATGAAGTGATGTTAAAAAAAAAAAAAAGAGTTGCCTTGGTCACGGTATCTAGTCACAGCAGTATAACTCAAACTAAGACAGGACATTTGAGTTTTCCCATTGCAATAATAGGCTGTAAGTATTCTCTTGCTGCACAAAGAGTAAAGAAGTTCTAAACTCCGTAAAGATGGCACAGGTGATGCCATCAACAAAGATCTTCACTCCCATTTTTGGACATCTTCTGTGGCAACCGACAAAATTTGAAGGAAAGGGTGGGTCATTTTCTCTCAATATTGTCCTTCATTTCCAAATCTGACGAGGTTCCATGGGCGACGGTCTGCAGAGGGAGAAGCGTCTAACAACAGGTCCATCTTACAAGCTCTAGGAGAAGCATTTAGGAGAAGACCGACCTCAGTCTAGCTGAGCACTTTGCTCCTTCCGATCGGATCTTCTCCAAAACCCGTAACGCATGTGACCGTGAGTGACAGGTAACAGTCGCTTTAGAAGCGGCAGACACATGGGAATCTAGACCACTCCTGCAGAGAACAGTAATCGCAAGAGTCTTGAACCCGCAAGAGTGAACTGGATATGTCTGAGGCATGGAAAGTCAGCGAGAGAGAATTCTCTTCAAACGAATCAGAGACTTGCGGCATATTGTAGCACACAGTGACAGCTTGTGGTTCAGGCGGAGATCCCGAATGGACTCACTGGACGGAACTCCAGGTGACATGCAGGGCCGCCTCCCTCCAAAATTTCCTTGCTCTGACAGCTTCCAGAGGATTCCTGGACTCCCCAGCTTCTGCTGGGTGCTGTGCACAGATGTCTGTGACCTACCCTCTTCTTTTTCTCCTAAGAACCTCTGTGACTTCATCACCCTCACCTTCATCATCACACACAGAATACGGGCTGCTCTCCCTTTCTAGGCTAGGTTTCTTTCTTCCTCTTTCCTTCTTTCTTTCTTTCTTTCTTTCTTTCTTTCTTTCTTTCTTTCTTTCTCTCTCTCTCTCTCTCTCTCTCTCTCTCTTTCCTTCCTTCCTTCCTTCCTTCTTCCTTCCTTCCTTCTTTCTCTCTCTTCTTTCCTTCCTTCTTTCTTTCTCTCTCTCTGTCTCTCTCTTTCTTTCTTTCTTTCTTTCTTTCTTTCTTTCTTTCTTTCTTTCTTTCTTTCTTTCTTTTTTGAGACAGGGTTTCTCCGTAGCTCTGGCTGTCCTGGAACTTACTCTATAGTCCAGGCTGGCCTCGAACTCAGAAATTCCCCTGCCTCTGCCTCCTAAGTGCTGACCTTCCTAAGTTTCTTAATCAGATCTGAAAACGGTCTCTTCTGGCACACACACAGGGTCTAGATTTTTTTTTTTTTAGAAAATGAATAAGTTCTGCAAGCAGAATGTTGAAGAAAAAAAAAAACAGTGGAGAAAGTCAGTCAGTCAGTTAGGTGGGAGGGGACTTCCCAGGGCAGGACTTGATCTGAGGTAAATGTTTCTCAAGGCCACTCTAAAGGCTATATGGGCAATGGAGGTGGTACTGATAAATTGGGAGCAAGAAGGCCAGGCAGGAAGCTAATGCTTCAAGTTAGGGACAAGGGGGTGGCAGCCTGAACTCCGGGGACGCTGTGGAGCTTCTCTGTGCTTCAGAAGAGTCACTACAGTAAAGCTAAGATTCCAGGGCAAGACAGAGCTGTAATGAGGCTCAGCATAGTGTTCAGCTTACAGTGTTCAAGCTGTGGTAGCTGTTGGTTTACGCTGCATTTTGAAGTTATGTTTTCTAGACGAGTTAGAGTAGTAAGACGTAAAAGGAACCTTAAGAATTGGGAGAGCGGAGCCTAGCCGGAGAGGAGAAGCAGTTTGCTCAAGGATGCTCTGTAGACGGGATAGCTACCGTGCAACACATTCAGGAGAAGAACAGCCATGTCTTGTCCTTAAGTCTCCAGAAGAGGCAGCTTGGAGCTCTGCAGAAGTGCACATTGTGGGACAGGCAGATAGAGTGGAGAGGGGGTGGGCGAGACACACTTGCAGATGGTGTCCGAACACCTATTCTCAAATCCTATTACAGCAGTTATTGGCTGTTCTCTCTGGAGCAAGACTCCTAATCTCTCTTGACCTCATTTGTGTCTGTGAAGGATGATTATAATATGACATCACACATACAGTTAAATGAGAAATTCCTTTTGTCATCTGCCAAGACCACAAAAATAAGTAGGCTCTAGGCCTCCCCTCCAGCCTCACCTGCTTTCTGTCCCCCTCCAACCCAAAGGCATCGGAGCCTGGTGTTGTCTGCTGAGTACAAATGCCATCTTTCCCAGGGCTCTGCCTGAGGAACGCCCTGTCAGGATAATGCATCTCATCATGTTTGTCAGTTTCTGCTTCTGAGTCTGTCAATATTCCCCCCACAAGCCGACATTCCAACACATAATGCGCTTTCTCCAATAATGTAAATCAGAGTGTTCATTTCTCCAAGCCCTAGTCTGCTGGCAAATTCACTTGTTAGAAACTGAAACTCAGTGCAATAAAAATAACTGTACTCTTCAAAATGATAGGCTAGATCTGAAGTTGTATGCAACTGAGAAATATTTATAGCAAAGCCAGTCTAAGAATGTAGTTAACTAAGTAGCACACACATACACACATATTCTTAAATATATTTGTACTGGCTAGTTTTGTGTCAACTTGACACAGGCTGGAGTTATCACAGAGAAAGGAGCTTCATTTTGGGAAATGCATCCATGAGATCCAGCTGTAAGGCATTTTCTCAATTAGTGATGGGGGCGGGGGGAGGCCCCTTGTGGGTGGTGCCATCTCTGGGCTGGTAGTCTTGGTTCTATAAGAGAGTAGGCTGAGCAAGCCGAGGGAAGCAAGCCAGTAAAGAGCATCCCTCCATGGCTTCTGCATCAGCTCCTGCTTTCTAACCTGCTTGAGTTCCAGTGCTGACTTCCTTGGTGATGAACAGCAGTATGGAAGTGTAAGCTGAATAAACCCTTTCCTCCCCAACTTGCCTCTTGGTCATGTTGTTTGTGCAGAAATAGAAACTCTGACTAAGACAATATTATTCCTTACATAACAGGGTTTGGACAAGTTTTAAAAGTATTAGGAATGACAAGATGTTGGTCAGATAAGAGGACATAAGCTAATGCTACTATCACCCAAAGGCTAAGCTAAGATGACGGCAGCATGTTCCAGCAGTCACACACGGGGACTTCCAGTAACACTAGCCCGTGATAGCTTATCTGATTTTCAAGTGGCAACACCCTGCTCTGACTATGACATGGTACCCTCTCTCCCATGGGCTTTGTCTTCAGAATGAGTTCCCAACTGTGATTATATCAAATGCTGCCCTGTAGTAGGCTTCCCTCCTCCCAGGGGAAAGCCCCTGTCTGGCTTTTCTATGGAAGTCTGTCTGGAAATAAGTCAGCCATTCAATATGTCTAATGAGACGGAAGTTGTTCTCTGAGGAAAACCTTAGTCTGGTAGTGAATAAGAATAGCTCAGCAATCCCAGGGCACCAGGCATTGTCTGCTAAACAAAAAGACAATAGAAGCACTAGGGTAGGATAGCAGGATATAGGAGTGCTTTGTGTGTGTAAGTGTTTGCTGGTCGAGGAAGATCTGAGGAAATGGTGAGCCATCTGTGAATAAGTGACTGCAGAAAGGAAGGGAAAGCCAGCCACTCCTTCGGGGAAGTCCGTGAGTGTTGGGTCTCACAGGTGAAAGTTCACAGTCACTGGAAATAAAGATGACTGTCCCCCCCCCCCTTTCCCCCAGCAAACCTTCCAGTTGTTTGCTCTCAGACATGGCTTGGGAATGTCATCGATGTGTATATAGCTGAAAGGATGGAGGAAGATTTGAAAGCGAGACTAACTTAGCAGGAAGTACATGAGTCCATAGCAGACAGAAGAGCTGGTTAGTGGTGTGATAGAGATCAACAGGACTGCAGTGTTCAGAAGCCTACAGGGCACGAGATCTGGATCTTCCAGTGAATAAAATACATGGAAAGAAAGATAAAGAAGGAAAGAAAACCTACAGAATAATAAGAGACACACACACACACAAAAAAAACATCAAACAAATACAGAGCGTGTACCTTATTTGGATGTTAGCTTGAAAAAGCAAGTATTTAGAGAAAAAATCCACAAGACAGCTATTTTATTGAGATAATAGGCATAGCTTCCCTGTGCCAGACAAAGAACTATAGGCAACTAATGATACCTTTCCAAGGTACGAGCTCCCTAACTTGTTATCTAATACCAAATGGTATAGATTCCATGGCCATGACATCATTGCATATATGAATATGTATGTATCTATATGCATATAGGTAAATATGTGAATATGTCACGTAAAAAAGAAAAGGAGGTCATGAATTTGCAAGGGAGGGAAACATAGGAGAGGTTAGAGGGAGGAAAGTCAACAGAGGAAAGGATATGACTGCATTTTAATTAAGATTTAAAAGATACCAAAAAGGGAGAGAAACAGGATCCACGAGACAACTGGAAATAGAATGAAGACTTAAAACCGTGAGGCTTGACTATAAAACTTCCATAAAGAAGCACAGAAGCAGGGGATGGGGACTTCAAAGCCAGTCTGAGTTGTACAGCAAGAGCCTCCTTGCTCAAGTTAATCATTGCCGTGAGTGAGAATTTTGTGTGAGTTTACAGCGCTGGCTGTCTAATCTAGGGCCTCGAGAGTGACAGGCAAGTGCTCTACCCCTGAGCTCTGTCCTCAAGCCCCTCAATGTGAGTTTAGAGCTTAGGCCCCAAACTCAAAGTGCTTAAGAGACAGGGGTGTGTGTTTTCTACTTCTGACCACAATCTCCCTTGGGCGCCTGCTCAAGCTCTTACTCGACGCTGTATCTCACTGTATCTCGGTTGGAGAGACTTTGAGGATTGGAAGGTAAGTGTGAGCTGCTGAAATGAAGCTGTGTCTGCAGGGCTGGGATGACTGAGAGACTGGCATGTCGCAGGTCCAGGGACCAGTTACCTTATCTTGAGCTAGTTCTAGCCCCAGAGTAGTCATTCCTTGCCCATCTCTGTGACAGAACTAATATCCTCTAACTAATAGATAAACACTCTTTGAAATCTATAATAGCAAATTACTAGCTTCCACCAATCCAAAAGCTAAGACTGTCACCAGGCAGCATCAAGGGCATATGGCATAGCTTCCCCATCTCGAGGAAGCCACTTTTCCTCTGTGCCCACCAAGGTAGTTTAAACTTGCTATTGTTTGTTACTTTCTTTGTTCCGTGAAACTATAAAACTTTGTTAAATGTCTTCCGTGTTGGAACATGAAATCGGAGGCAACCTGAATCTGTTCCATGCCAGGGTCACCCCAAAAGGCTCCAGAATAAACCATCTCATATTCTCTTTAGGATGAGAGATGTGACTTTTGCATTGACACAAGCATTGGGGGTGGGGGCAGTCTATCTCATTTTCAGTCTACGTGATGACCATCTGTTGAGCCAACCACTGGGCCTCACCACCTTGCTCTTCTCTCTTTTCTCTGTTGTCGGGTTGTCTAATAAAACCTAGGTCAACCAGAGTCCCCTTTGGTCACACCTTCTCTCACCAGTGTTACATCCATGAGCCCCTTCTAGACCTTTCTAGACCACTGCCTCTCTGTACCCCAACATGAGACCCTTATAGATCATTGCTTCTCTGGGAATCAATCCTTCCAGAGGACAAGATGCTGGTTTCCGCTTCTGTTGAACCTCAGAATCTTCAGGAGACTTAATTGCTCCCCAGAGCATCCTAATCGCAGAGATGCCACAGGGCTTCCTTTCTTAAAGCAGCTACTCATTCATTACCAACCATTTCCCCAACGCTGCCTTCTCTTCCAGCCAAGAAATCGTACCCTCCATGGCAGCAGCCAAGGAGTCTTGAATATTCTTTTTCCTTGGAAACTTAAATGAAGTCAGGTGTTGTCGGAGGGGGTCATGGAATGAGGGGGAGGCACCTTTCTGTCTGCTTTCTCCTGACTTAACACTTCACTGAGTCAATGGTTATAGACCACGTGGCAGGCCAATAGCGAGAGGAAGCACTAGGGAAGTCTATCTAACTCTTTTGAATGTGTTTTCTTCCATTACGACAGTGCTCCAGTAGAAGAAAGTGTACAACAGAGAGTGATTTGGCATTCTTCAAGTGTTTCTAATTGGGCAAGACAGTTGTGCAAGTCCTAGAACATCCAGAATAAAAGGTGGGTGAATGTCATGACTTGACTCAGCCCCAGGCAACTGAACATACAAATGTTGTCCTCATATGACGGCAGAAACAGATGGACATGCTTCTGCCTCTCCACAATGTCAGGATTTATGAAATAATAAACTGACAAGCTAGATCGGCTTGGTTGGCTGCAGTTTAGAATGTAGTTGGAGTCACTTGATCTCTGGCCCTTGGCAAACACAAGTTCTTTGATTATAGTCTTAATCTCTATAGCATCCAGATCACACATCATGCTTCGCACAGCTTGGCCTACGCATGTATGCGTTTGTATGTTTGGAGGCTATAGAAGAGCTCAAAGAGGCAGAGGTAGACACAGATGCAGTTACAGCCACTGCAGGTGGTTGGATAAGATAATGAGGAGCCCGGGGAGGTCTGCAAGAGGCCCACAGAGCCAAGCAGCAGAGTAGCAGGGCTGTGGGGTCAAGCTGAGTCACAGAGGAACAGAACCACAGACTCACAGGGTGGAATGATGGTGGAAGGATGGATGATGGGCAGCAGCGGGGACTATGCTGGATCAAAGCTCCTGGGACGGTTGAGAGCTCTTTGCCTGGGCTTTCTGTCCCTTGGTGTACATACTAGGTAGTCAGGTGACTGGCTGGCTGGGGGGCGTGGCAGGTGCGGGTGGCGTCAACCATATAACGTTAGGCATGTCCTCATCATAGGGTCCAAGTGAGGGTGTTGTGCCCATCATCAGTGTAGCATGCTTAATAGGCCTGGGCCTTGGTCTCTCTGATATAGTTTTAGTATATACACACGTTCATGTGTTCCCAGCCTACTTGGCTAACTTTATAGATGGCAACTTTCACCTTTAGGAGTGAGCAGCCAGTCTGTGCCTCGTGGGTGGTGCTGGACTGTGTCTGTTTACATACACATGATGCAGACTCATCTCGCTTCTGTGTGCGTGTTCAAAACAGAGTCAGTCATACGGTGCTTACTGCATGGAATCCCCAGGTCAAGGCACAGTCGGGAAGCTGCTGTTCCACAAAATATGGAGTGAGCGAGAGCAGGGCTCAGCCCGACCTTCCCACAGTCCACAGAGTTTTTTCCAGTAACCTTTGGAAATATACAATAGGAGTATTCAGCCGGACTATACAATGGAATCAGGGCGCTCGGGAGCAATGAGGGAGGACAGTTAGCATCCCCGGTCACTGTACGTCACATTTTCATTAGAATGCTCGAGTCTCGAGAAGAGAGTTTTAAGCTACAGAACGGGAACTGGTGAATATTTGTGCTTTAAGATTCAGGCTGTTCTGGGGCTGGTGAGATGGCTCAGCGGGTAAGAGCACTGACTGCTCTTCCGAAGGTCCTGAGTTCAAATCCCAGCAACAATTACAGGTGGCTCACAACCACCTGAAGTGAGATCTGACGCCCTCTTCTGGTACGTCTGAAGTCAGCTACAGTGTACTTATGTATAATAAATAATAAATAAATCTTGGGACTGGAGCAAGCGGGGACTGAGTGAGCGGAGTTGACCAGAGCGAGCAGAGGTCCTAAAACTTCAATTCCCAACAACCACATGAAGGGTGACCACCATCTGTACAGCTACAGTGTACTCACATACATAAAAAAAAAAAACAAAAACAAAAAGATTCAGGCTGTTCCATTCACTGATGTTTAAAAACCACAATTGGAGTCTGTTCGTTTTACCATTCCACACTTTGAGAATGTCGGGAGTCACCGTGCTGCTGGCCATGGGTCTGAGAACTTCCAGGCTTTGTAGCGGTTTTCTTCCTAGTTCTATTTGATCAGTCTATGGATATGCATTTTGTCAAGCCATCAAATTACTAAGCACCGTGGTTGGGAGCATTGATGGAATGTGTAGCTGGGAGGTGTGTGACTGGGGAAGGAAATGTTATTCCTGCTTTTTGATTGAGCAGGCAGGGCTCAGAATGAAAAGGCCTTTTATCAGTGTGTAACTGTGCGAACAGAACACAGTAATGGGGCAGCATTGTGCCCAATGGCCAGGTTAAAGGCCACTGAGTTAGAGCTGGTCTAATGAATTTTAAAAGCATCATTTGAACTTCAATCCGGAGAGTAGCAGAGGAAGAAATTCTGCAGCAAACATCCCGCCCCCTGTGCTTTCTAACCTGCACACACTCACACTGGCTTGCACTCTGAGTCCAATGAATACCTCAAAACAAACATCTCTTTGAGCCTGAAGAAAAAGAACTAACTGTAGTCTAATAGGCCGGGAGACTGCAGGCCTTGGGATCACCTGCATTAGCAGACTGAGAAAGCAAACCAACCACTTTCTTTACTTGGGTTAGAAAAAAATTAACCCTCCCCACCCTGTGCATTGTGTATTCTTTTCAAATAGATATGAGATATTGAAACTATTAGCTAAATTTCCTTTAGCTGGTGATAATTACAGAGCTTGAAACCAGTCAAATCGGGTCACTGGCTAAATAGAAAGCCCTCTTTTGTGAGGTGCTGGGTGGTTCTTTTACTCCCCAATGCCAGCAGTAATTTTGTTATTGACAGACCAGCTGATGGGTCAATGCTATTTTCAAATGAAATATGAGCAGATATACCCAAATGAGCTCCTTCTGGAGATGGGGCACTTTGGAAATCCAAGAGAAACAGAGAGACAGCCCTCATCATGGCGCTGTGGGCACCTCACATGGCATTATGGGTTTCGCACATCAGTCTTTCACTCAAATCACATTGTGTCTATGCAAACCTGTGCAAGAATGTGTGAAGAAAGTGGAGAGGAAACTGTGTTTGCAAAGACTGGTTGGCTGATTAGCATTTCAGTACTGGGGAGAGATTAAAATATTTCAGGCTCACATGCTAATCTCCTGCTCTTGGGCTAGTTCTAGCCTCCCCAGAGCAGTCATTCCCCATCCACCTCTGTGTCTGGACTAATGCCTTATGACTAAGTGATAGAGACCCTTTAGAATCCATTGACTTAGCAGACCATTAGCTTCCACCAAGTCAGTAGGTAAGAATGTCACCACACTGCATCTTGAGCCTGTGGAAAAGCTCTCCCATCTCACAGTGCCCACCTCCCTGATGCACACACCAGTGTGACGTAAACTTGCCTCCATTTATGACTTTCTTTGTCCTGGAAAACTATGAAACTTCGTGAACCTGAATCTATGTTAGAACATGGAATATGAAGCAGCCTGTATCTGTGTTCCCTGGCCATGGTCACTCAAAATGGCTTCAGAATATTATTTCCGTTGAGAGCTGTGGTGTTGAGCCAACACAAATGTAAATGAAGAAGGGCCATGAACTACTTCTCTGTGGAAGTGATGGGGAGCAGTGACACAGCCACACCAGTAAGCACTGACCTCCTGATGGAGACAGGTCCATCCAATGGTTAACTGCAACAAATCAATTTATTTCTAAATTTTCCAACTAGTTCCATGCCACGTCCACGCTGGCTTCTGTTTTCAACAGATGACTATTCCTTCCTTGGAGTGAGGTGGATTTCCTCAGGTTTCTTCTTTGCTTTTGATTAGAAATTAGAGTTTTGCATGGAATGGTTCTCCTGGATTTAAATTATCATTTGGAAGTTCTCTCCTACTGTTTCTAGGTTTCGCTGAAGAGGTGGTGTGCCTTCCTTCTTTCTAGTCAAAGGCAATGGGCCAAAGAAGGACCAGGAGCCTAGATTTCTGTTATGTGCACTGTGAACATCTTTGCAGAACCTTGTAAACACATTGGATAACCAGCATGTGCTCATAATGACCAGGGGACAGGTATGGCCCTGCACTGTTTATCCTCATCACCCCCAGTCCCTACATCACCTCTATGCAGCTAACTGCTGCTTTTATAATGTTGCTTGAAGCTTGGTGAGATACAGGAAGTCAAGTTCTCTGGCTGAAAATGTGAAATTCTGGCCATTTTCTCTTGTTACCCATTTGGTAGTAGCTCCCTTCCCTTTCCCACACTGTGTACCACAGTGCACCACCTGGTCTCTCTTTTATTAGTCACTTTGAACAACATGAGTTGGGGTGTTCAGATAGCCAATTCAACCACTGCGGAGCCTGTTACATTGGCTCTCTCCTCCCCAGATCTGTCATTGCATTAGAGCCAACCAAAGTTTAATGATTAAAAAATGGTGGTCCGTGCCTTTACTCTCGGCGCTTGGGAGGAAAAGCAGGCACATCTCTGAATTTGAGGCCAGAGTACCAGGATAGAGAAACCCTGTTTCAAAAACTCAGGCAAGAGAGAGGGAGAGGGAGAGAGAGAGAGAATGGTGGAAGTAGAGAATAGATTCACCCAAAGTTGTTTTCTAACCTCTATATGCATACTATATGCGCATGCCTTCATACACACACACACACACACACACACACACACACACACACACACACACACACACACACACATGGGAAGACTGCAGATATGAAATGGCTTTTGACTTGTGGCAAATTGGTTTTTAGGGAGAAACCTGCTTCTTGTAAAAGACCTAGCCATCAAGGCACCAGATGGCTGTGAGTCTCTGCCACCGCACATAGCTTGGAACTGCAAGTAGAGAACTGAGTAAGGGGCTGTGTAGGAGAAATGACAGGCACTATCTCTGGACCCTCAGTGCTTGGATGGAAGAGGAGCTGGCATCCTCAGTGTTGGGAGTTGTTCCCTCCCAACATTGGTTGCCACCGTGGTCCACCTTCCCTGCATCCCACTTTGCCTTGAGGATGATGAGGGAAGGGTCTGAAGGGGTTCAGAACATTCTTCCCTCTTCGGGAAGAAAATTTCCTTTCTCTGTGTGAACACATGAGCAGTGGGGACTGTATTGACTCCGCACACAATTGTCCATGCTGGGAGGTTTTAAGAGAGGGTGTAGAACCATTTGACTAGGTCGTCCAGGCAACCCTACTGACATAGGCTTGGCTGGGCCCTGAATAAAGGCCGACCCTCTTTAACCTTGCTTATGTCAAACGTCTTCTGGAACATGCTGTGTTTGTGCAACTCATGACTAAACATCACTGTTTATCAATGGAGAATCTTTGTTTAGGTGTTGTCTTAGAGTTTTACTGCTGTGAATAGACACCATGATCAAGGCAACTCTTATAAGGACAATATTTAATTGGGACTGGCTTACAGGTTCAGAGGTTCAGTTCATTATCATCAAGGTGGGAGCATGGCAATGTCCAGGCAGGCATGGTGCAGGAGGAGATGAGAGTTCTACATCTTCATCTGAAGGCAGCTAGGAGAAGACTGGCTTCCAGGAAGCTAGGATGAGGGTCTTAAAGCCCACACCCACAGTGACACACCTACTCCAACAAGGCCACACCTACTCCAACAGGGCCACACCTGTATACTTCAGTGTCTGTGTTCGTAATCAGTTCGAAAATATAGTCAGGTGAGCTTGGAGTGGACCCCACAAGCCTGACCCAAAACTGGTGGCTGCTCTTAAAGTTACTTAATTTTATTTAATTTTATTTTTTGACTTGTGACTTTGATCATATCAGAAGAAAAATTTGCCTTCATGGAATTCTAAAGAAAGTCACCAAGTGAAGCTACAAAATGTGATGGGTAGCCTTGGCTTAACTTAGCCTACAAAGTCCCATGCTTCATGGTCTAATCTTATTTTGTTCACATCTTCTTAGTATTTTTAGAAGCCAACTATCTTAATAGCAAGCACTTGTTTCTCCTTCCAGAACAAAGAAAAATTAGAAACTTTCAGAGAAATAAATTACACTAGTAACCTCAAGGGGGTCTGTTACTTACCTAGCTTCAAACCCAGCTACCACACATCACACAGACACAGACCACACAGACACAGACAGATCTGAGAATAGTTACTTGAGTAAGGCAGGCTTCCTAGGAAAACAGAGCACAGTCTGAGTAGTTCAGAAGAATATTTAACAAAGGATATTAAGACTATCAGTATCAAAGACCATGCTGCTGGGAATCAGGTGTAAACTGCGTTAGAGGCACCATGACAGTGAGGCACTGTAGCTCATACAAATGGGGAAGAGACAAGACACCAGGAGTCAGGTAACCATAGTTAACAGTCCCAAACCTCCGGACAATGGGGCCATTCTTCACTGTATTTTCCTCACTTCAGCTAAGGTTGCTTATGTAAGACTGACTCAAGGCCACGTGCCTGTCCCCAGCTGCCAGAGAGGCCAGAACGATCTGAGGAAGAAGAAAGTACTACAAACACTAGTTCAAAGTAGGCCAGCGGATGGCAAGCCTGGGCATGGTGACATCAGCCTTTCCCTGCTTGTCCAACAGCAACACTCAAGTTCCTTCTCCACGGACATGGCCGACTCTTTATTCTCTCTTTGGTTTTGTTTTTTCTATTTAATTAATTTTGATACAGGATCTGACTTTGTAGTCCAGCATGGCTTGGAGCTCACAATGTCACCCAGGCTAGCCTCGAACTCATGGTAATCCTCCTGTCTCAGTTTCTGGTGTACTGAGATTACAGGTATGTGCCGCCATACCTGACTCTCCCAGCTCTGCTTCATAAGAGCCAGGCTTGCTCTTTATGTTACAAAATAGGCATCCTGTGACGAGAATCAGGACCTGAGGACCACTTCCTCCTCCGTCCTCCCTCCGTGATCCTCAGGTCTCTCTCTACATTTGTGAAGCAGAGCGCTTCTCCTGTGTGAGACCATGGCTTACTTTCTTTAGTGTTACTAAGCACAGTCATGGAGGCTGGCAAATTATATACTGAGCACCAGAAGGAAGGAAGTTAGGGGGAGGTGATGGTGTGTGGGGTTGAGGGTGTAACTTCTATCCTAGGACTAGCAGCCTAGAGAACTCCCTGGCGCTTGGAGTGGCTGGACTTTTTGTTCTATTTAGGCTCCCTACTTAGATTAGAAGAGCTTTCCACCATCACAGAGAATTGTACTTAACCAAAATGCACTGTTTTTCAAGTTGTTTGCATCCAAACAGGCTAAGTTGGAGCATAATTATGATCACAGGGATTTTTCGCTCATTTTTGTAAGCAGATTAATGACAGGTCTAAATATAATATACATTTGTATTTTATACTACTGCCAAATCCCTGTACTTATTTACCATCCTCTGCAAGAATAAAAACAAAAACCAGGGATGATGCTAAATGCCTGGGATCCTCATGCTGGAGGGGAAGAAGCAGGTAGATCAGGAGTTCAAGGGAAAGCCACATCCACATAGAGGTTAAGACACTCAGGGCTACATGAGACCCTGCCTCAAAATTAAATATAGATTATAATTACCTCTTAATAATAATCCTATTACTCTGAGTTGTAGAAAAAGTTATCAGAGATATCTAGACTCCTCACAGTGAAAATATCTATTGAAACCTCACTCTCTTTATGCCCTGACCACTGCCCCTTCATTCTGAAGGCAGCAGTTTAATTATTGCAATCCTAGAGCACGGGTACCCACTTGGAATCGTGGCAGAGCTTAGTGCTCTGGCACAAGTCTCACACTCTTAAGTGTGGAATGTGGCATCACACACACATTCTCCACCCTCAAAATCATGAGTTGAAATAAGACTTTTGGCCCTTGAGATCTCACGCGGCCCAGGGGTAGTTGTCTTTAACACCCCGTCTGGATGCTCTACCCAGGGGATAGTCAATCACCTGTCGATTACTTCATTCTCCTACAAAAATAGACATAATGTGAAAAAAATAGGAAAACTTAACAATAGAAGGGTAACAGACTCAAAGGAAAGGTCACTGCAAGAAACACAACATGACATTTTACATATTTGCTGGTGGCACACCGTAAATGGCTCCGGTATTTCTAGTGGCGAGTGGGAGGGAGAAACTCAACCAGTTACAGGACTGGGCATCTTCCAGAGACGAGTGAATGGGAAATGCTCAAGAGAAATCAGCTCTCCTTGATTGTGAGTCTCCTACGAACATGAACTAGTACAGAGAATTATGATTCAGGGTGTCTTGATAACATTGATAAATACATATTGTTGTTTTCTTATTTGTTTGTTTGAGACAGGGTCTATGTAGCCCTGGCTGAGCTGAAACTCACTATGTAGACCAGGTTGTCCTCAGAATCACAGAAATCCACCTGGTTCTACCCACTGCATGTTGGCATTAACATTATGGCATGAAATTTCTAATAAAATTCACACATTAGTGGCTTTTATTCTCTTGCTTATCATAAGGGATCTTACAGTAGGTTAATTTAACAGAAAAATGTTCTACAAAGTATCAAAAATAATCTAGTCTCTGTGTCGTTCTCTGAAGCTTAACCTAAGAACAACATCTGGACACTGGGATGGTTGAGAACATCTGGACACTGGGATGGTTGAGAACATCTGGACACTGGAATGGTTGAAAACATCTGGACACTGGGACGGTTGAGAACATCTGGACACTGGAATGGTTGAGAACATCTGGACACTGGGATGGTTGAGAACATCTGGACACTGGGATGGTTGAGAACATCTGGACACTGGGATGGTATACTTTCATTATACATATCAATATGCTCTCATTTTATAGGTGCTTCTGGGAATATCTGAGTTTGGGGACCAGGTTTAACTCTGAGGGACCCAGATTCCTGTTATCATCTGTTGTCCTCAGAGTGGACTATCGGACTCAGGTTTTTAAAGTTTGTGGAGAGATGTTTGCATCTGTACTTACAAAGCACCCACAGTTCCCTCTTTCTGCAGTGCCACTATGTGGGCAGTCCTTCTCTTGTAAACACAGAGTATTATCTGCTTCTTCAGAATCATGAGTCTTCCTTCCTCTCAGCTTTGAGTTTTGATTTCTGAAATATTGATAGAATTTCCCTCTGGCAATATCTCATATTATTTCTTTTTGGCTAGGTCTCACCTATGTAGAACAGCTAAATACAATATAATATCTCAAATGAAAATTGAAGCTTAGCTGGGTGTGGTGGCTCATGCCTTTAATCCCAGCACTCGGGAGTCAGAGGCAGGTAGATTTCTGAGTTCGAGGCCAGCCTGGTCTACAGAGTGAGTTCCAGGACAGCCAGGGCTATACAGAGAAACCCTGCCTCGAAAAGCCAAAAAAAAAAAAACATTGAAACTTATATAAACAATGAATGATATATAAGTATGTTTATTCGAAGCAATGTTGTAGATAAGTATTTGAAATTAAAATTTAACTTACTTTAGAAAATTGAAAACATGTTCACATACATACTTATACATGGATGTTCATAGCTGTTATTTGTAAAACCCTCAGAGCATAAATGATGAATGGATTAACAGTGGTCTATCAAGATGAATGGGAATACAATGGCCATTTGTATTAGTCAGGGTTCTTCAGAGAAACAGAACAGTAAGATGTGATAAGAAATTTATTATTAAGAGTGGCTTACATGGGCTGGCTAAGTGGTTAAGAGCACTGACTGCTCTTCTAGAGGTCCTGAGTTGAATTCCCAACAACCACATGGTGGTTTACAACCATCTGCAATGGAATCTGATGCCCTCTTCTGGTGTTTCTGAAGACAGCTACAGCATACCCATATACATAAATAAATAAATCTTTGTTTTTAAGGTGGCTTACATGATTCTGGACAGTCGATAACCCATAATTCACTGCCTGGAATCTGGAGACCCAGAAAAGCTGATGATGTAATTCAACCCATGTCCAAAGACCCAAGAACTGGGGGATCTGATATTGTTGATTTTGGTCTGAGTGTAGGAAAAGGTGAAATGGGGTGCCCTATCTCCACGGGTGGCCAGAACAAGCAACGAATCTCTCCTCTTTCTCCCATCTTGT
The DNA here is from genome assembly GCF_000001635.26 of Mus musculus. Classification (NCBI taxonomy): domain Eukaryota; kingdom Metazoa; phylum Chordata; class Mammalia; order Rodentia; family Muridae; genus Mus; species Mus musculus. The sequence goes on along the minus strand of NC_000069.6, from coordinate 146,367,737 downwards.
TTTAGCCAAGCCCTTGGCTTTCCAGACAATGCATTTTCCCATTGGGGAGTGAAATCTACTTCACTGCAGCCAGAGGCTCAAATGTGCATCTCTTCTGGAAATAGCCACACAGACATACCCAGAAAGAATGTTTAACAAAATATCTCAGCTTTCCCTGTTCTAGTCAAATAGACGCAAGCAAATTAATAATGACATCATGCAATGGAACAGTATCAGTCCCCAAAAGAATGATTTGAAGGCTTATACTGTAGTATGAGTGACTCTATAAAATATGCTGTGTTAAAAAGGTTATACCGGAGGGTTATATATTTGAGTCTATTTGTGTGAATAAATAGATTCTTGGAAGAGAAAGCAGATTAGTGTTGCCAGGGGCTGGAGGAAGAGAAAAATGGAGACTGACTGTTAGTAAACACAGGTTTCTTTTGGAGGAGATAAGAACATGCCAGAATTAGAGAGTAGTGATAGTTACACAACTCTGTGCTTATATTGAAAATTACTGTTCTGTGTGCTTTCAAAAGATAACTCATAAATGTGTTATAGCTGGATAAAAACATACAATAAAATTTAACAATATTCTGAATTATTTGCTAAATGTGGGTGTGCTTTACTGATAAAACCCAAATAACATCTCTCTACATTCTAGCTGCATGGAAACCCTGTAAGAGTTTCTTTGCGGCTCCTTGTTTTAGTCACCGTTCTATTGCTGTGAAGGGATATCATGAGCAAGGCAGCTCTTATAAAACAAAGTATTTAACTGGGAGCTCGCTTACAGATTGAGAGATTTAGTACACTGTCATCATGGTGTTGGGGAGCATGGAGTCAGGAAGCATAGTAGTGGGCAGGTTGCTGCTGCAGAAGTAACTGAGAGCTAAGTCCTGATCTGCAAGCGGGGGAGGGGAGGGAGGGAGGGAGGGAGGGAGAGAGAGAGAGAGAGAGAGACAGAGAGAGACAGAGAGAGACAGAGAGAGACAGAGAGAGAGCGCGCGCAGGAGCGAGCCTGGGTCTGGCATAGGCTTTTGAAGCTTCAAAGCCTACCTGAGTGACACACTTCCTCCAACAAGGCCACACCTTCTAATCCTTCTAATCCTTTCAAAGTCTCCACTCCCTGGTGATTGAGCATTCAAATACATGACCCTATGGCAGCCATTCTTTTGTTTTTAATTTATTTTTTATTAGATATTTTCTTTATATACATTTCAAATGCTATCCCGAAAGTTCTCTATACCCTCCCTCCGCCCTGCTCCCCTACCCACCCACTCCCACTTCTTGGCCCTGGCATTCCCCTGTAATGGGGCATATAAAGTTTACAATACCAAGCGGCCTCTCTTCCCAGTGATGGCTGACTAGGTCATCTTCTGTTACATACGCAGCTAGAGGTATGAGCTCTGGGGGTACTGGTTAGTTCATATTGTTGTTCCATCTATAGGGTTGCAGACCCCATCAGCTCCTTGGGTGCTTTCTCTAGCTTCTCCATTGGGGGCCCTGTGTTCCATCTTATAGATGACTGTGAGCATCCACTTCTGTATTTGCCAGGCACTGGCATAGGCTCATAGAAGACAGATATAACAGGGTCCCTACAGCAAAATCTTTCTGGCATATGCAATAGTGTATGGGTTTGGTGGCTGATTATGGGATGGATCCCCGGGTGGGGTAGTCTCTGGATAGTCCATCCTTTCGTCTTAGCTCCAAACTTTGTCTCTGTAACTCCTTTCATGGGTATTTTGTTCCCTATTCTAAGGAAGAATGAGATATCCACCCATTGGTCTTCCCTCTTCTTGATTTTCTTGTGTTTTGCAAATAGTATATTTGGTGTTCTAAGTTTCTGGGCTAATATCCACTTATCAGTGAGTGCATATCTAATGACTTCTTTTGTGATTGGGTTACCTCACTAAGGATGCTATCCTTCAGATACATCCATTTGTCCAAGTATTTCATAAGTCCATTGTTTTTAATAGCTGAGCAGCCATTCTTATTAAAGCCACCACCCTCACAACGTGGAAGTCTGTCACAATGTTGATCATCTGCGAACGGTAGATATCACTATGAGTTATGAAATTGACCGCCCTGGATTGTTTTTATCTCTCGCCCCGACCAGCTTTGTGACTGTTGCATCACCCGGCTTTGGGTTTTTTGCACACAGTTTGTTGGTACTAGTTTTGCAGCCATTTTTACTGCCCAGTGACCTCGCTTCCCTGGTCTTCTCTCCTTCAGTCTTTGTTCATCAGAGCAGACAGCACAGGACTTTCAAGTTAGACTTTAGACAGCGTTGCTTCTTTGCTGAAGATTCTTCATTGATTTCTCGGGAGACTTGAGGTAAAGGGGGGAGAGACCCGCACTGAGCAGAAACCTTTGAGTGTGGAATCAAAGTGAAACAAGAGAGACACTGTGACTAAAGTAACACTAATACAAATGGCCGAGGGATGTAGAGCCAGAGACTCCCAGAAAGCAGACTGTCACATTTACTGAGTGTGCACAATAGGTGCACCGGGGCAGGGCTATTGTCCAGAAGGAAAAGAACTTGCTACCAGCACCAAGGTTCAGATTCACAAAACCCACATCAAAGCTGTGACTATGATAGGGAAGGGTAGAAATATCTGGAGCAAGCTGGCTAGCCAGACTATCAGAGAGAATGTGTTACAGGTTATGTAAGGTATGAAAGGTGAAGAATGATGAGGGAAGCTGCCCAATGTCATTTCGGGGCCTCAACTTGTATGTGCACACATATATGAACACACATACATTCATGCATGTGCACTACATACACATGCAAAAACAAGTGCGTGGATACAAATGCAGCAAGCTATCTGTGATGTTTCTATCTAAATAATAAGTCAGGCGGTTTGTCTAAAGAATAGTGATATTTATTTAGAGTGTCAGGGCATTGTAGCCAGAATACATGTATCTCAAGAAGGCTGAGGGAAGGAGACATTTTAAAGGCAAAGATGAGACAGATTGCACCATGTATTTGCAGCAACCATTCTTGATCATGTTGACTAATGACAGGAGATCAGCTGTCCAACATTGAACAGTTGTCGAGTCTATGTTCTCACAAAAGCATATTTCTAAGAGTTGTGAAGGATGCTCACAGAGTCTTTGAAGAATTATCATGCCACCTTGTGTGAGAGCATTTCGTTACGACCTCCTGACTACAGGTACTTTTAGAGCTGACTTTATTTTGATTCTGAAAATCATCACGGATGTGATATAAGCTACCCTGAAATGATTTCAAGTAAAAGTGATCAACACAAAGAGACTGAGATCAAACTACACACAAAGTTATTCTACAGACAAATACCATTAAAATGAAACATAGTGTCAACCACACACCAAGTTACTCTACAGACAAATACTACTAAAATGAAACATGGTATCTCTTTTATTTATTCATTGCTTGTCTCAAATTCTCTATATAGCTGAGGATGGCTCTGAGTTCCTGGCCCTTCTGTTTCCATATCCAACGTGTTAGGATTACAATTGTGAGCCACCATATTCAGCATTTAATCCCAGTACTTGGGAGGCAGAGGTAGGCGAATTTCTGAGTTCGAAGACAGCCTGGTCTATACAGTGAGTTCCAGGACAGCCAGGGCTATACAGAGGAACCCTGTCTCGAAAAACCTAAACAAACAAACAAAGTCAAAGCTATGGGGTCATTAAAAAGAAGCTTAAAGACACTAATGAAGTAATGGAAGACATAAGAGAACAAGTTAAAAGTAGTAGAAAATAGAAATGAAATGACCAAATAAAACTCAGTGAAGAATAAAGAATATGAAGTCTGGACCAGGAAGAATTGCAGAGTAGATAAACACAAGCAACAGTATCCTGATGTGCCTTATGAAGGACGGGAAAGGATGTTGTTTTCAGACAACTAGACATGTGTAACAAGTTTAAATGACATATTTAAGATCCTCCAAGAAAGCAAATGTAAGAATTCATACCCAGCAAAATGACTTTCACATTAAAAGATACAAGATGCTATTGACATACAAGGGATGGGGTGCATCACTCCCCTGAGCCATTTGCAGGCACTAACTCTGAGACCAAGGATCAAACAGCCAGAACAAGTCAAGATGCCACTTCAGTAGCTGGTTGTGAACATTGAAGATGCTGTTCTCTTTGGACACAGAACTGCTACATATAAAAGCAGAGAGTAGAGCTAATACATAACCCATGAAAAACCTACTTCACTATTTCAGAAATCATTATTGCTGCTGTCAGAGTTGTTACTCTGAGAGCATCCCGCAGGTAATGTGGCACAGACCTAATGCTACCTAATTCTATCCATATATCCTATGATCCATTGTCCCCCTGGACACTAACGTCTTTCTATGTAAGAAAAGACTTTTGATATGTCTTGTTAAGGTTTCCACTGCTGTGATAGAACACCATGACCAAAAGCAAGTTGATGAGGAAAGGGTTTATTCAGCTTATATTCCACATTGCAGCCATCATTGGAAAAAACAAACAAAAAAGACAGGAACTCAAACAGGGCAGGAACCTGGAGGCAGGAGCTGATGCAGAGGCCATGGAGGGGTGCTGCTTACCCACTTGCTCATTGTGCCTCACTCAGTCTGCTTTCTTATTGAATCCAGGACCACCAGCCCAGGGGAGGCACCATCTACAATGTGCTGGGCCTCAGACATCAATCACTAATTAATAAAATGCCTTACATCTGGGTCTTATGGATGCATTTTCCTGAGATTCCCTCCCACCCCCCACCCCCCACCCCCCACCCCCGTTCGGATGACTATAGCTGTGCCTGGGCTGGGGAATGGTGGCCCACACCTATAATCCCAGCACTCTGGAGTCAAAGGCAGAACTCGTGCAAATTTGAAGGAACCTAGACCACACAATAAGTTCCCTGTTTACCTGGGCACCAATGTGTTCTGTATGTGTGAGTCCAGGGATACAGTGGCCAGTCTAGGTTCTTATCAACTCCTGAGTACCCAGGTTGGGGTTCTGAAACACTAACTCACATTAAAGTAAGCTGGGGTTCTTTTTTTTTTTTTTTCCATACTAAATGAGTTGTTTTTCTTTTTTTTTTTCCATTTTTTATTAGGTATTTAGCTCATTTACATTTCCAATGCTATGCCAAAAGTCTCCCATACCCACCCACCCCCACTCCCCTACCCACCCACTCCCCCTTTTTGGCCCTGGCGTTCCCCTGTACTGGGGCATACAAAGTTTACGTGTCCAATTGGCCTCTCTTTCCAGTGATGGCCGATTAGGCCATCTTTTGATACATATGCAGCTAGAGTCAAGAGCTCCGGGGTACTGGTTAGTTCATAATGTTGTTCCACCTATAGGGTTGCAGATCCCTTTAGCTCCTTGGGTTCTTTCTCTAGCTCCTCCATTGGGAGCCCTGTGATCCATCCATTAGCTGACTGTGAGCATCCACTTCTGTGTTTGCTAGGCCCCGGCATAGTCTCACAAGAGATAGCTACATCTGGGTCCTTTCAATAAAAACTTGCTAGGGTATGCAATGGTGTCAGCGTTTGGATGCTGATTATGGGGTGGATCCCTGGATATGGCAGTCTCTACATGGTCCATCCTTTCATCTCAGCTCCAAACTTTGTCTCTGTAACTCCTTCCATGGGTGTTTTGTTCCCAATTCTAAGGAGGGGCATAGTGTCCACACTTCAGTCTTCATTCTTCTTGAGGTTCATGTGTTTAGCAAATTGTACCTTATATCTTGGGAATTCTAGGTTTGGGGCTAATATCCACTTATCAGTGAGTACATATTGTGTGAGTTCCTTTGTGAATGTGTTACCTCACTCAGGATGATGCCCTCCAGGTCCATCCATTTGGCTAGGAATTTCATAAATTCATTCTTTTTAATAGCTGAGTAGTACTCCATTGTGTAGATGTACCACATTTTCTGTATCCATTCCTCTGTTGAGGGGCATCTGGATTCTTTCCAGCTTCTGGCTATTATAAATAAGGCTGCTATGAACATAGTGGAGCATGTTTCCTTCTTACCAGTTGGGGCATCTTCTGGATAAATGCCCAGGAGAGGTATTGCGGGATCCTCTGGTAGTACTATGTCCAATTTTCTGAGGAACCGCCAGACTGATTTCCAGAGTGGTTGTACAAGCCTGCAATCCCACCAACAATGGAGGAGTGTTCCTCTTTCTCCACATCCACGCCAGCATCTGCTGTCACCTGAATTTTTGATCTTAGCCATTCTGACTGGTGTGAGGTGGAATCTCAGGGTTGTTTTGATTTGCATTTCCCTGATGATTAAGGATGTTGAACATTTTTTTCAGGTGCTTCTCTGCCATTCGGTATTCCTCAGGTGAGAATTCTTTGTTCAGTTCTGAGCCCCATTTTTTAATGGGGTTGTTCGATTTTCTGAAGTCCACCTTCTTGAGTTCTTTATATATGTTGGATATTAGCCCCCTATCTGATTTAGGATAGGTAAAGATCCTTTCCCAATCTGTTGGTGGTCTTTTTGTCTTATTGATGGTGTCTTTTGCCTTGCAGAAACTTTGGAGTTTCATTAGGTCCCATTTGTCAATTCTCGATCTTACAGCACATGCCATTGCTGTTCTGTTCAGGAATTTTTTCCCCTGTGCCCATATCTTCAAGGTTTTTCCCCACTTTCTCCTCTATAAGTTTGAGTGTCTCTGGTTTTATGTGAAGTTCTTTGATCCACTTAGATTTGACCTTAGTACAAGGAGATAAGTATGGATCGATTCGCATTCTTCTACAGGATAACAACCAGTTGTGCCAGCACCAATTGTTGAAAATGCTGTCTTTCTTCCACTGGATGGTTTTAGCACCCTTGTCGAAGATCAAGTAACCATAGGTGTGTGGGTTCATTTCTGGGTCTTCAATTCTATTCCATTGGTCTACTTGTCTGTTTCTATACCAGTACCATGCAGTTTTTATCACAATTGCTCTGTAGTAAAGCTTTAGTTCAGGCATGGTGATTCCACCAGAGGTTCTTTTATCCTTGAGAAGACTTTTTGCTATCCTAGGTTTTTTGTTATTCCAGATGAATTTGCAAATTGCTTCTTCTAATTCGTTGAAGAATTGAGTTGGAATTTTGATGGGGATTGCATCGAATCTGTAGATTGCTTTTGGCAAGATAGCCATTTTTACAATGTTGATCCTGCCAATCCATGAGCATGGGAGATCTTTCCATCTTCTGAGATCTTCTTTAATTTCTTTCTTCAGAGATTTGAAGTTTTTATCATACAGATCTTTCACCTCCTTAGTTAGAGTTATGCCAAGATATTTTATACTATTTGTGACTATTGAGAAGGGTGTTGTTTCCCTAATTTCTTTCTCAGCCTGTTTATTCTTTGTATAGAGAAAGGCCATTGACTTGTTTGAGTTTATTTTATATCCAGCTACTTCACCGAAGCTGCTTATCAGGTTTAGGAGTTCTCTGGTAGAATTTTTAGGGTCACTTATATATACTATCATATCATCTGCAAAAAGTGATATTTTGACTTCCTCTTTTCCAATTTGTATCCCCTTGATCTCCTTTTGTTGTCGAATTGCTCTGGCTAATACTTCAAGTACTATGTTGAAAAGGTAGGGAGAAAGTGGGCAGCCTTGTCTAGTCCCTGATTTTAGTGGGATTGCTTCCAGCTTCTCTCCATTTACTTTGATGTTGGCTACTGGTTTGCTGTAGATTGCTTTTATCATGTTTAGGTATGGGCCTTGAATTCCTGATCTTTCCAAAACTTTTATCATGAATGGGTGTTGGATCTTGTCAAATGCTTTTTCTGCATCTAACGAGAAGATCATGTGGTTTTTGTCTTTGAGTTTGTTTATATAATGGATTACATTGATGGATTTTCGTATAGTAAACCATCCCTGCATCCCTGGAATAAAACCTACTTGGTCAGGATGGATGATTGCTTTAATATGTTCTTGGATTCGGTTAGCAAGAATTTTATTGAGGATTTTTGCATCGATATTCATAAGAGAAATTGGTCTGAAGTTCTCTATCTTTGTTGAATCTTTCTGTGGTTTAGGTATCAGAGTAATAGTGGCTTCATAAAATGAGTTGGGTAGAGTACCTTCTACTTCTATTTTGTGAAATAGTTTGTGCAGAACTGGAATTAGATCTTCTTTGAAGGTCTGATAGAACTCTGCACTAAACCCGTCTGGTCCTGGGCTTTTTTTGGCTGGGAGACTATTTATAACTGCTTCTATTTCTTTAGGTGATATGGGACTGTTTAGATGGTCAACTTGATCCTGACTCAACTTTGGTACCTGGTATCTGTCCAGAAATTTGTCCATTTCGTCCAGGTTTTCCAGTTTTGTTGAGTATAACCTTTTGTAGAAGGATCTGATGGTGTTTTGGATTTCTTCAGGATCTGTTGTTATGTCTCCCTTTTCATTTCTGATTTTGTTAATTAGGATTTTGTCCCTGTGCCCTTTAGTAAGTCTAGCTAAGGGTTTATCTATCTTGTTGATTTTCTCAAAGAACCAACTCCTCGTTTGGTTAATTCTTTGAATAGTTCTTCTTGTTTCCACTTGGTTGATTTCACCCCTGAGTTTGATTATTTCCTGCCGTCTACTCCTCTTGGGTGAATTTGCTTCCTTTTTTTCTAGAGCTTTTAGATGTGTTGTCAAGCTGCTAGTATGTGCTCTCTCCCGTTTCTTCTTGGAGGCACTCAGAGCTATGAGTTTCCCTCTTAGAAATGCTTTCATTGTGTCCCAAAGGTTTGGGTACGTTGTGGCTTCATTTTCATTAAACTCTAAAAAGTCTTTAATTTCTTTCTTTATTCCTTCCTTGACCAAGGTATCATTGAGAAGAGTGTTGTTCAGTTTCCACGTGAATGTTGGCTTTCCATTATTTATGTTGTTATTGAAGATCAGTCTTAGGCCATGGTGGTCTGATAGGATACATGGGACAATTTCAATATTTTTGTATCTGTTGAGGCCTGTTTTGTGACCAATTATATGGTCAATTTTGGAGAAGGTCCCATGAGGTGCTGAGAAGAAGGTATATCCTTTTGTTTTAGGATAAAATGTTCTGTAGATATCTGTTAGGTCCAGTTGTTTCATAACTTCTGTTAGTTTCACTGTGTCCCTGTTTAGTTTCTGTTTCCACGATCTGTCCCTTGATGAAAGTGGTGTGTTGAAGTCTCCCACTATTATTGTGTGAGGTGCAATGTGTGCTTTGAGCTTTACTAAAATGTCTTTAATGAATGTGGCTGCCCTTGCATTTGGAGCGTAGATATTCAGAATTGAGAGTTCCTCTTGGAGGATTTTACCTTTGATGTGTATGAAGTGTCCCTCCTTGTCTTTTTTGATAACTTTGGGTTGGAAGTCGATTTTATCCGATATTAGAATGGCTACTCCAGCTTGTTTCTTCAGACCATTTGCTTGGAAAATTGTTTTCCAGCCTTTCACTCTGAGGTACTGTCTGTCTTTTTCCCTGAGATGGGTTTCCTGTAAGCAGCAGAATGTTGGGTCCTGTTTGTGTAGCCAGTCTGTTAGTCTATGTCTTTTTATTGGGGAATTGAGTCCATTAATATTAAGAGATATTAAGGAAAAGTAATTGTTGCTTCCTTTTATTTTTGTTGTTAGAGTTGGCATTCTGTTCTTGTGGCTGTCTTCTTTTTGGTTTGTTGAGGGATTACTTTCTTGTTTGTTCTAGGACGTAATTTCCGTCCTTGTATTGCTTCTTTTCTTTTATTACCCTTTGAAGGGCTGGATTCGTGGAAAGATATTGTGTGAATTTGGTTTTGTCGTGGAATACTTTGGTTTCTCCATCTATGGTAATTGAGAGTTTGGCCGGGTATAGTAGCCTGGGCTGGCATTTGTGTTCTCTTAGTGTCTGTATAACATCTGTCCAGGCTCTTCTGGCTTTCATAGTCTCTGGTGAAAAGTCTGGTGTAATTCTGATAGGCCTTCCTTTATATGTTACTTGACCTTTCTCCCTTACTGCTTTTAATATTCTCTCTTTATTTAGTGCATTTGTTGTTCTGATTATTATGTGTCAGGAGGAATTTCTTTTCTGGTCCAGTCTATTTGGCGTTCTGTAGGTTTCTTGTATGATCATGGGCATCTCTTTCTTTATGTTTGGGAAGTTTTCTTCAATTATTTTGTTGAAGATATTAGCAGGCCCTTTAAGTTGAAAATCTTCATTCTCATCAATTCCTATTATCCGTAGGTTTGGTCTTCTCATTGTGTCTTGGATTTCCTGGATGTTTTGAGTTAGGATCCTTTTGCATTTTGTATTTTCTTTGACTGTTGTGTCGATGTTCTCTATGGAATCTTCTGCACCTGAGAGTCTCTCTTCCATTTCTTGTATTCTGTTGCTGATGCTCGCAACTATGGTTCCTAGGGTTTCTATCTCCAGCGTTGCCTCGCTTTGGGTTTTCTTTACTGTGTCTACTTCCCTTTTTAGTTCTAGTATGGTTTTGTTCATTTCCATTACCTGTTTGGATGTGTTTTCCTGTTTTTCTTTAAGGACTTCTACCTGTTTGGCTGTGTTTTCCTGCTTTTCTTTAAGGGCCTGTAACTCTTTAGCAGTGCTCTCCTGTAATTCTTTAAGTGACTTATGAAAGTCCTTCTTGATGTCCTCTATCATCATCATGAAAAATGTTTTTAAATCTGGGTCTAGATTTTCGGTTGTGTTGGGGTGCCCAGGACTAGGTGGGGTGGGAGTGCTGCGTTCTGATGATGGTGAGTGGTCTTGATTTCTGTTAGTAGGATTCTTACGTTTGCCTTTCGCCATCTGGTAATCTCTGAAGCTGGCTGTTATAGTTGTCTCTGTTAAGAGATTGTACTTCAGGTGACTCTGTTAGCCTCTATAAGCAGACCTGGGAGGGTAGCACTCTCCTTGGTTTCAGTTGGTAGAGTATTCTCTGCAGGAAAGCTCTCTTCTTGCAGGGAAGGTACCCAGATATCTGGTGTTCGAACCGGACTCCTGGCAGAAGTTGTGTTCCACTCACTAGAGGTCTTAGGATCCCGTGGGGAATCCCGTGTGGACCCTTGCGGGTGTCAGGCGACTCTGCTGGCAAGGAAGCCCGGGGCTCGAGTGGAGCGGAAGGGGCTTTTGCCCCGGGTCAGGTCCGGGTAGTCTGCTTCCCTATGTACTGCAGTCTCAGGTTCCGAGCGATTGGATTGGGGCCGGCGCTGTGTTCCACTCACCAGAGGTCTTAGGATCCCGTGGGGAATCCTGTGTGGGCCCTTGCGGGTGTCAGGCAACTCCGCTGGCCAGGAAGTCTGGGGCTCGAGTGGAGCAGAAGGGGCTTTTGTCCTGGGTCAGGCCCGGGCAGTCTGCTTCCCTATGTACCGCAGTCTCAGGTTCCGCGTGATTGGATTGGGGCCGGCGCTGTGTTCCACTCACCAGAGGTCTTAGGATCCCGTGGAGAATCCTGTGTGGGCCCTTGCGGGTGTCAGGCAACTCCGCTGGCCAGGAAGCCCGGGGCTCGAGTAAGCTGGGGTTCTTGTTCTTAAAAGCCAACCAAGCCTGGCGGTGGTGGCACACACCTTTAATCCCAGCACTTGGGAGGCAGAGGCAGGCAGATTTCTGAGTTCGAGGCCAGCCTGGTCTACAGAGTGAGTTCCAGGACAACCAGGGCTATACAGAGAAACCCTGTCTCAGAAAAAAAAAAAAGAAAGAAAAGAAAAAGAAAAAGCCAACCGAGCCAATGGTTGGGGGGGGGGGGCAGTGCTGGCTGAAGTCTTGGATAGGACATGTATAGAGCCCTCTCATTCTAGGTGACAAGGAAACAGTTAAAGACTTAGTCTGTGCCAGGAAGAGTGGGAGCCAATGTTGAATTTGTCCCACAGGCCTCTATGAGCTTGAGCTTTAGGATAACAACGAGGCTTTGTGACAGAGGCTTGTGTCTATCTTTAAGCCAAAGCACCAGCAGCAGTGGGGCTGGCCACATTGTCTTGTCTTGGATGGTGACGGTACATGCTTAGGTCACGGATGTGCTTTGCGTGGCATCTTGTCTTTTCTCTCATTTCATACTAAACCTCCTTGAGACTGTTTATGTGGTGACATCTTTGAGACACCTTGGGCCATGCCCGAGTCACAAGGAGATATCTTCTTGTTCCTTCTGGAATCCAACCTCACATCCCAAATGACGCTGGTCTCCTAGCAGTTGTTTGTCCCGACTGCAGGAAATGACGGCACGCATTACAATTCTCCAGGTGGATGCTTAAGTTGCCCTTAGGGAGTAGAGGCAGTGGGTTGAACTGGCTCAGTCCTAATGATAACAGAACTCCCACAGTCTACTGACCACTGCCTGGAGAGAGACCTCTCTCACCAGAAACCCTAGGGGGAAAGGAGAAAAGTGTAAGGACTAGAGGCCCCTCCTCTTCCTTTTACAGGTCGTGTGTTTGTAGCCACAATTACCTGATCCTGAGGTTGGTCAGAAGTGGCACCCAGCCAACATCTGCAGAGAATCGTCACAGTGTCAAGGTCTCCAAGGCAGTATTTGCTGAGAAGACTTGGGCAAAGCTCCAGGGAGGTCCCATGACCTACATGTTGAGAATCCAGAGGAAGTCTCAAACAGGGATGAAAGTCTGGAGACCCTAACAGATGGCTTTGCCCTTAAGTGACAGCACTATAGGGCCACCTCTGTGGTGTCCAGGCTAGCAGGGCGTTGGCCCAGGTGACTTAGTACAAAAGGGCTGAAGGAAAAGCTTCAACTTGTGGTCAAAAAATATTTGTAGGAAAGGAGTTCCAATTGCCAACCAAATGAAATAGAATGTAAAGCAGACTGAGCCAGGATTGACCAGATCCCTGCCTCCTCTGGAACTCCTTGTGGGCTGCTGCTCTTCGCAGCTCTTGTCTAATGAGCATCACTCCAGAGACCAGGCACGATTTAACTCGGCAGCAGAGTGGAGATACTGCTATCAATCCACTGCTTCACAGCTTGGAAGCTTGCTTGGTGCTGACGTTAACTCTGATTCATGGCCTTACACCATTCCTGCACAGCACTGATGGTCTACTCCAACATACCCATGGTAGGTTTTCTCTATTACCCCAGTCAGCTCCCTGAAAGCCAATTCTCAGTTGACTTCGAGGAGCGCAGTCTACTCTAGTTTGTAAAGAAAGGACAATATCCCTTCTGAATAAGAGAAAATGGACATCGGTGAGGGGAAATTGGATAATCTGCATTTATAAGTGTGGCAGATTTTACACTGTTAATTACATCACTCAGAAAGTAGCAAGTAATGTTGTGATTGGCGACATCTTACCAGGCTTTAAAAGCTCCACATCTTTAGCATCATTCACTGTAGCTTAAGTCTCTCTCTCTCTCTCTCTCTCTCTCTCTCTCTCTCTCTCTCTCTCTCTCTCTCTCTCTTTCTCAACTTGGGAGAAGGAAAGGTATCAGCAAAACCTTCCAGTACATTCCAGAGATATGCTTCTTGCATGCGTGTCTAATGAGCAGCTAGTGCATACACATGGCACTAACCTAGAGGTGGATCAAGCCTGTGGTAAGTTGGTGTGTTACAATTTGACTATAATGCAGAAAATATTGGGACTTAACAATGAACAGCCCTCTCTAAGAAGGATATATCTCTCTGACTGAGAGACCGCCTCTTCAGCCGAACCCTTTCCAGGGAGCTGAGTCTGGAAGTGGGTGCTAGAGAAAATTAGCTATTTTGAAAAATCGGTGAGAAGAATTGGAAGTTCCCAGAGGAGGGGGTGGAGGGTAGAGAGGAAAGAGAGATGTCTGTTGTTGGGGTGTGTGTGGAGTGGTTGGCAGTATTGGGGGTGTTACTTAAAGTGAACCTTTCTCTCAAGGAACCTTTGCCATGGTGTTGTGGACACAGGGTGATGCCGGGGAATCTATCTAGGTTATAATGACTTATGGCAGTGGAAGCAGCAGCTTTCCTCGCTTCAGTGAAGTTTGCTACCCACAGCATTAGCACGCATGGATACCGGAGCGTGGGGTAGAGGGGCTGTGGCCCCCAGAGACATCATCCTAAGCTCTGAAATCAGTTAGACGATTTTACAGACAGAATTTTAGGACGCTGAGCAGGAAGATAACCCTGACTACCCAGGGGAAGGGGTGAAAAGTAGTCAAAACCTCCTTATGCTCAAAGACCAGGAGGGAGAACGCGACCCCAGCAGAAGAGCACAGGTGACATTGCTGGCTTTGAGCATAGAGAGAAGGTGACTGTCCCAGCTAGAAAAGGCTAGGAACCTGAGCCAGTCATGAAGTCACTGGAAAAGACACCAGGTCTGTTGCCACCTAAAGTTTAGATCCACGAGACCCATGTTTGACTGAGAACGTCATGCCGTGAATAGTAAGTCTGAGTTCTGAACCTACCAGCATTATGGTTGCTTCTTACGTTGGCAGTGGAAACTAACACACGATGTGAATCAGGGTAAGAGGCCAGGGCAAAGACAGGGCACTCTGAGGATGATATGGGAACCGTCCTTACACCAGAGGGCTCCCGTGGGCCTATAACCGAGTTCCCAGTCGAAAAGGTCAACTTGAAGCAGACACTTGGAAAGCCCTAACTGAGAGATTAATGAATTTAAGCAAAGAAGGCTGCAGAAGATTCAAGTGTATGGTGTTAATAGAGAGGATCACAGAAGCAGGGGCCAAGACAACTCCTTGGGACAGGGTTGCTCCCTGTAATGTTACCCAGGGCTACCCGGGGTTCTGCTGGGACACGCTGCGAATAGGCCCAGGGACAACCATTGTTACTGTGCAGAGCACATTTTTTTTTCATGATCTTCCATTTCAGTCTCCATTTCAGCTAAGGTTTCTGAGGCTAAGATAATACCAGATGAGCTCAGCATAAAGTGTTTCCTTCCAGTCTACCCACACAGAGGCAAGGGGTAGGAACAATGATCTAGGAATGGCGCCCAGGCCCGGAGGCTTCTGTTGGAGGGCCAGAGGGATTACCAGGGGATACAGGCCATTTGTGATGTGGCTCCAGTTTAAAGCAGCCAGCATAAGGGAAAGGCCTCCGTGTGAAGGGAAGATCGACCAGTGAATGATTCTAGAGACTAAGTGCACCTAGAACCATCAGACCTTCAGCTGAGGCTGGCAAGGGCCAAGGAACAACACAGCCCCGATCCCCCATCAGGCTTGGTAAACCTCAGGCCGAAGGATCCGGACACTGCGTTTTGGGGTCATATTAGCTGACCCCAAAGAGGACAACTACAGAGCAGAAAATGCTTCCTCCAAAAGAGTCCAGCCTCGGACCCATGAAAAGCTAGGTATAAAGGGAGAGACAGCAAGAGGTGACACCTAAGTTTGTGCTTCACCACTAAGCCATTAGAGGGATGCAGCCCGGACTATCAACATCCCGAGACCTTTAGAAACAGGAAACCCTACCCCAGAGAGGCGGATTGAGGGCCTAGAAGGGAAGTGCAGTTCCCTGTGGTTCCAGCAGGTGTCAGCAGGCACATTGCAATTACTGGGGCATTATTACAATGCACAAAGTGGCTTACGCCAAGAGGAAGCTCCAATGGATTAGTCATCCTTTTGATGCCTTCAGCTTTGCAACTCATGCTCAGAGACATCATTGGAAGGTTTACAAGATTCATGCAAAAGCTGTTTCAGGCCTCCCCAGTTCCCCACCCCCCACTCCCATCCAAATCTGTCCAGTGGATACTTCACACGCAGGTCTAACATATCAATAACAATGGTGGCAGCCATTTTGAGCACCCACTGCATTCCAGGCTTTGTTGCTGTGTGATAATAAAATATGTATTATTGTAAATCATGGAGAAATTGTATTATTATCACCATTTTACAGCCCAGGAGCCTGGGGTGCAGAAACATCATCTGCTAGTGGGTAGCCATAAGGATGGGAATATAAAAACTGAGTCCAGGTTTGTCTACACATCTGGATAATTTGAATAACTCTGAAAAATATCTACCATGGTCTAGAATACAGCACTTTACCTAGCATGTGAGAAGCCCTGGGTCCCAGCCCCAACAATGCAAAAAAACAACAGAAGCATAAAAAAACAAAAACAAAACAAAAAAGCTCTATGGAAGATCAACAGATCAACATACAGGAAGTCCTGTGCTGACATCAGACCTTAATAGCTCTCTAGGTGATTCTATTTTGTAGTCTGCACAAAGAACCAAGCAACTGGTTAAAACAAACAGTAATTGGGTCCCTTAGGGGATAAGCCCCTGGGACACCTGGGTGTGTAGTGTATCTAGGTGATATAACACTTACGTATTATGTACAAGACCCTGATTTTCATCCACAGCACCAGGAGAGAGAGAGAGAGAGAGAGAGAGAGAGAGAGAGAGAGAGAGAGAGAGAGAGAGAGATTGCCCTGGGTGGACCCACAAGCAGCCTAGCTCAAGCAGAAACACCAGAAGGGAGCCCTTTTCTTATTTTAGAGTATTGCCAATATCAAGGATAAGGAGAGTGATCGATTCCTCCTGGGGCTGTGCTGGGATTAAAGGTGTGTGCCACTATGCCCAGCAACAGCCTGAGATTTTATTCAGCCAGTTTAGGTTTCAAAATAAGAATGTTATAACTTTACTGAATAAGAATAATAAATACTTGTAAGTTGATTACAGTTGTGGCCAAAGCTACGGTCATACAGGCCCAGATTCTGCTTAGTCATATTGGTTTTATTCTTAGAATATTTACAGAGTCAATTCTAGGCATTAAAGGGGAAATAGACAATGTCCATGCATGAGACAGAGGGGCCGGATTGCCTCCTTCTCTGCCAAGAATCTGTCTACTGGGGATTCAAAATGGTGGTTTGCTCGTTCACATTTTGACATTGTGACCATTCATGCTTAAGAATCAGAATTGAATAAAAACAAAACCCAAAAATAACAAAAAAAAAAAAAAACCTAAAATATTGCCCCCAAATTTGTAATACTTTAAGTCACTTTATGACTTTGGGTTGGACTGTATTGATAGCTCTTCTGGGCTCCATGTGACCCACAGGCCATGGGCTGGAATTATCCTGTGGAAGATGAGTCAGGTTGCTTCCTGTGCTGAGACTAGCTCTGACAGTGACCGGTCTATATCTGGACTGATGCAGACTCGAGGAGATGGCACAGAGTGGGTCATTTCAAGGTCAACTCTTTTGTGGGGAAATCCAGGGATGTTGAACGTACGACCAAGCTCAGGGATGTAAGATCCAGCATTTGAACCACACTGTTCTCTGACCCTCCTACAGAAAGATTTAAGAACCTTGGAAAGGCCATATCATAGGCTAGCAGTGGATGACAGAATTCAAGAAGGGTTGGCTTGGTCTGTGTGATGATCAGGGGCTCTGAGCATGTGCTTGGGGCAATGTCTTGATTCTTTAAGCAGTGTGGGAAGATGCACTTTAGTTGTGACTGGCATGGGACTGCCTAAGTGGACGAAATGAGCTCAGCACTAAGACTGGCGCATTCGTCGCTCTCTTGTGACTGGATGTGATGTGAGCAGGTCTCTCAGGCTCCTGCAGCCGGAACTTCCTGCCATGGTGGACTATAGCCTGGGCAGCTGGCCTGAACCCCTCTCCTTTAAGTTGCTTTGTCAGAATGGTTTTATCACAGCAAGTCACTAAAGGAGCCCAGGGTCTAGCAACTTTCCTGGACTTCAGTCCCGGCTGTGACCCACAGCAAGTGCTGTTCATTCTGTGGGTGGCGGCACCCGCGGGCAGCCCATGAGGTCACTTCCTTTTGTGAGTGGCTGTAAGGCAGGAGTCACAGCTTTTGAAAATCCATGCTGGTCTGTCTTGAACTGATCAAGTATCTAGCAATCTGATAGAGAGACAGATAATTGTTAGACTGAACCAGCTTCACCAGCTTCTCCGTTGGTGCTGCCTGACAGCTGTCATTGGTAGTATAAAGATGTCCCTCCCTTCAGGCTCTCACCCTGCTCTCTCTCTCGGGAGAGGGGCGTGTCACACTTGCCAGCTTCACCTCCATTCTTCCTTACCTGTTTTTTCCAGTGCTGGGCATCAACTCCAGGAACCTCCTTCATGCCTGGTAAACATTGGACCACCAGGTCAGCACCCACAGACCTTCCTACCTGCAGGAGGGCTTTGGATTTGATAAGAAAAGCAACCACTTTGTAACAACCAGTGATCCCTTGCCCCGCTGGCTCAGCCACACGGCTACCGAAATGCTTTTGTTGGTCTAGGGAGGGCTGGGCTCATTCTTTTTCTCTAGATGTGTGGCTCTCCATAATCCATCCCCAGCTGTTGACTTGCTAAGGGCTTGATGATGATGACTCAGCTGCTCTGTGGCAGAAAGCAGGCGCGTTTGTCACGGGATACCCAGTACCTTCCAGTGAGGGGTTGGAGGCAGGAGGGTCAGAGGTTCAAGGTCATTCTCAGCTACATAGAAAGTTTGAAGCCAGCCTGGGCTACACGAGATCCTGTCTCAAAACAAAACAGAACACCTTAAATAAACAAACAGGCATCGTCTCCCTTTGCCCCTGGGGGAAAAGCAGGCGTTACCTAGTAAATGATAAACCTTGGGTTACACGACTCTCCCCAAATTTCCACAGCGTCGCCAGTTTTTCTCGAGAGATGAGCATTTGGGGCATGGTGTAGTCCCTAGAATCCTGGGTTCATCTTGCAACAAGATACCACTAAGCTGTCCTTTGTGCCATGCTGAAGTGAGATAGACCATTCTTCCCACGTTTGATCAGCATTGGCCAAGCATTCCCGGTATGTGCTAGGGTGGGGCAGCTCTCATGGACACAGAACTTCTGAAGTTGGCTTTCATCTGCTCCTTCCTTCCATCCCTGGAGCCTATGGCCACCCACTATGCTTTAACACTAGGGAGAGCTGCACCCGGCTTTGTCTGAGTTCTGCTTTAGACTTGGAGCCATAGACAGCGGGAGCTAGGCAGGGCTTGGAGCTGTGTGGTCCAGCCGCTCACCATCAGCCCATGCTGCTGTAGGTAATCAGAGTGATCTTGCTTACTTCACCAAGATGGATCCACCAGAATCTTTCTTGGCCAGTCTGCAACCTTCTTATTTCTGAGAAAAAAATATTTCTTTGATGCCTCCTCAGGAGAATCACCCCCCACCCACGATGTCCCCAACACAAACGATAAACCCTACATCATGCAAAGTAGGACCTCACTGGATCCTAGTTGAATCTGTGTCAGAAGCAGAGTTTACAGACTCCTAATAGTGTGGCATAGCTGGAAGTACGTCAAAAAGCTCTGAGCTCTGGGAGGTTCTAGGTGGTTCTCTGGCACAAATACTTCATGACTTTCTTTGCCTTGTATGTTTGCCTCATGGGTCATATTCCTCAGAGTGTTGCCATCAAGCCCCCCTCCCCTCCCCGATTTTTTTGCTAGCTATGGGAAGATCTGTGCGTACTTAAACTGGAAGAATAATTGGGACCATTTTGATGTGATACCAGGCAATATTCCTATTTGAGAAATAAATTTATGCTTAGAACAAAACTACATTTCAAATAGTGTCAGTGATTTACACCTTCTTGGGCTTCAGAGAAAATCTGAGCTTAACAGAGATCTTCTCAATTCTAGGAACGTTCAGCATTGCCACAGATGTACCATGGTAAGGGAGCTTGTCTCCAGGGTGAGAGAAGGTTCACATAACAGGGCTGCCACTATCACCCTTCACGCTGAAGACGTACACACAGTGTGATCCAACAGCTTCCAGTCTAGTCTGCCCTGTTGTAAAAGGCTTCTCACGTCCACTGTATTGATGGCCTGACCCGCTCACTAATGGACTGTGATGTGTGGTTGGAGAAATCCTGCAGCAGGAGAGGGGAGGAGTGGCCGCAAGCTCAAGACTAACTGGAAGCTGAGACGGCTGCTGGGAAGGAAGGTTTGGGGAATGTGGTGGGATCTACATCCAAGATGTACTACTGATCCATGGAAGCCTGGGGCGCTCGGAGGAGGAGCTGGGCTGTCTGGATGACGAGATGGTGGAGATGTCCGTGCTTGTAGGGAGGGTGTGGAGCAAGAAAGCCCTGTGTTCTTTCTCTCTTTCAGTAACACGGTGTGATCAGGAACAGTGCCACCCTGCTCTCAGTGGAAGGATCTCTGCCATCCCTCGGGAGAAGCTCCCATTCCGGAGATGAAACTCCACAGTCAACTTCATGACACTCTGCATAGTCCTGACATTTCGACTGCATCTCAGTAAGTCCCTTGAGGCACATAAGTGGCCAGGCCCCTCCCCCGAAGACCATGACCCACCAGGTTCCACTTACAGACATTAACTGTCCTAATGGCCAGCCCCAGCTCCTGCCCTATACAGTAAAAGGCCCAAGCGTCAAACTAGAACTCTTGCCACTCCCCACCCTGGAAAGCCCTGCCCCTAAGCAATCCTGTACAACCCCTGTCTACTGCAGTCTGCTGCTTCTCTCCCAAGCAGAGGTTGCCTCCCTCCTGGGGTTCTCCCTCCCAACAACTCTCTTATGTGAGGGTTGTTGCCCCCTGCCACTTGGTGGTATTCTTGGTTCCCAACTCTAAGTGCCCTGGCTCCGAACAGAAAGGCTTCCCTATAGAAGTGTCCCAGCTCTCCTTCAGTTGCAGGCGAAGGATTCCCTTATCCAAGTTCTGCTCTGAGAGGTATCCTAGCAGTTCGGAGACACCATAAAGGAATACCATAAAGCATAAAGCCACGCTGTACAACAAACCTCACACAAGAGATTGTCGGGAGGGAAAAACCCAGGAGGGAGACTGCCTCTGCTTGGGAGAGAAACAGCAGGGAACTAGGCAGAGCACAGGATTTATATATAGGATTTGGGGTGGGGGTGGAGCTTTCCTGGGTGAAGGTTTCCAGAATGAGGATTGGTGAGATTTCAATTCCTGAGCTTGGGTGAGCTCAGGATTGGTGGGTTTTCCTGTCCAGGGACTGGTGGGTTTTAGTGTTTAATGATTGGTGGGTTTCTGTGGAAAGCCCAGGCAGGGATTGGTGGGATTTTGTTTCTTGGCCCTGGCCTTGGGATCGAATCAGGATCAAGTTTGTCCTTTGTCCTTTCATTCTTACACCAACATCCAGGACACCTTTTCATCCAACCTGCAGTACTTACACTCTCTCGACCCTGACGACACTAAATCCACACCTCATTTTATATACATAATACTTCCTAAAATTGGGATCAGTTGCAGTTCGTATCTGTTTCCATCACTGACAGTAAACATCATGAGGGCAATACGGTTTTACTCACTGTTGTACGCCCCTGTCTGTGACTGTGACTGTGACTCACACACAGCAGGTACTTCGTCAGTATTTGACATGTACAAGGAAGAATGATGAAGATCTGTCACCAGTGTTCTGTGCCACATAGTTGGCACTTTCACACTCCTTACCTTCTCTGCCTGTCACTTCAGCCAGCCATCCCTCCCTCCCTCCAATCCATCCATTCAACCATTCCCTCATTCCATCATCCCAACCCATCCCTCCCTCTATGCAAACAACCATCCATCCATCCGTCCATCCATCCATCCATCCATTTATCCATTCAATAATCCCTCCCTCCCTCCATCCATCTAAGCATCCATCCATCAAACTAGCCCTACCCCCACCCACCTGCCAGCCATCCCCCCTCCTTCTCCCATTCCCTTTTCACTTATCCAACACTCTCCTGTGTTGCTGTGCCAATCAATGTTATTAAGACGGGTGAGGCTACCCTGCCTCCGGATCTGAGAGACTGCTGGTGCAGCAGCCATGTAAGAGTAATGACAACAGAAATTGGAAATGCCACAAAGAAGGCTACTCCCCAAATCTCTGCTCTCATAACACCAAATGCTTTGCTTCCCTCGAACTTTTAAATTGTTTCACCCGCAGTGGCTGTGCTGCTAGACTCCATGGCCTAAATCTGTGTTGTGACAGCAGCCATATAAAAAGTATTAAATTGTTATAATACTAAGTAGGCTTTTCAAAATGTTTACACACACCAAAAGCCACAAATAATAAACAATTCACAAAGGAAATGGGGAACAGTTCTGTAGTGTGAAGCACAAACTGTGCAAATTGAATAGCCCCACCCCTCATCCCATGCTTCTCTCTAGCTAAAAATAAAGAGATCTGACCAGAGCCTAAGGTTTCTTTTTCTCCATGAGCCCTGACACGCACAGCCTTCTTTTCTGCCTGGTGCTCAATCCCTCCACCCCTTAGGCTCAGCCGCGGGTCTCAGCCTAATAATTCATAATGAAGATCTTCCCGCACCTTGTATAAACGCAGACTCCATCACTAATGGCACCCTTCCCTTTTCATCCACATCTAACCACAAGCTTAATGTTTCTATTTATTTACTTATCTCTCTTTCTAGACTGTGAACGTCACCGGCTGCTGTTCACTGTGACTCTGTCCCAAGAGGTTTTCACAGTCTCGGCACAGAATAGTCATAAATGCGGTTTAAAGACAGGACTGTTAGGGCGGCTCAAAGGAGGAGCAGGGAAGCCCTTTCTCTGAGGCGCCAGACGGAGGCGTAGGCAGCGGTGGAACCACAGCGACCCCACGCTGCGGTTCTGGGAAATTGTCATGTCCCAGAAAGCGCTCCTCACCAGACTTCTCAGGCCTTGGAGGGAGGGTTATTGGCATTCTAGCATGGCTCTTAACCCATTAAACTTGATTCTTTATTCTTTTCCTTAATTAAAAAATTTGAAATCTGCCCTCGAACATCTCCCCACAGAGAAAGACATTTGGAAACATGCTGTGGCTCAGACTGGCGTTGCTATGGTAACAACCCCGCAACCATTTTGAAATCTTACATTTTCAGATTTCTATGCTTTAAAAATTCCTGCTTACATCTGCAGTTGCTTTTTTTTTTTAAAGCTTTCCTTCCTTCGATTTATTGTATTTACGTTGTTTCACCTTTTAAGTTGTTAAATAACATTGTTCAAATTCCTCAGCTGGGACTGGTGAGGCAGATACACAGCCCTGGAGCCTTCGTGGTAGAAGAGGGCTGCCTCCCACAATTGTCTGGCTTTTACACCTCTGCAAATCAATAAGTGTAAGAAAAAAGTCAAAATTGCCCAGGGAGCCAGCAGGAGGCTGTGCTGCTCAGAGAGAGAGCACACATTCTGGAAGAGTGACTGCATTGTACCCAAGCGTTCCCGAGAAGCAGTTGGAAGTCAGTTAGGTTCTAATCCACTCAGGCCTGGAAACTGCTTTCGCCAAGTCCTGCATTCCTGGCATTGTCCACCCAGTGATCTGCTGCCACCATATTGCGTGCCAGTACTGTGACCCCCGACTGCCTGTTGCACACACTTGTGTCCCATCATTACTCACCCCAGAGGACAAGAAACTACGGGCAAAGGAATCAGAGCATTCGGCACTTAATTAGGACGAGTCTAGCACGAATCCCCTGAAGGCTGCCCATCCCCGCTGTTGGGAGGAACATTGTCAAAGACCACTCTGCTAATGACCAGGGGTCCTTCTGGGTCTGGGAAATCAACTGTTGATGTTGTGTGATGTAGGACACTGTAAGAGGTGGAAGTGTTATAGTGGAAATACTGGGGAAAAAAAAGCCACAGAAAGCTTTCTGATGATTTACAGAGATATGAGATCCAATGAAAAAAGAGTGGGAGGAAGCCAGATGTCTACATCTTCTCACATACAGTCAAGTGGGCTGCCTCAGCCTTCTGGAAGCTTCCTCCCGCAAGGCCCAAAGCCCTGATGTCTCTTTTACTAGTGGTATGATTTTTTTTTACTCCACCCACTTCAGATTTTATTTTTTAAAAATAACAAGTAAGTGACGGTTGTTTCATTAGAGCGCGTGTCTGGTAGAAAAGAAACCCCATCTCAGAATGTACACTGTGAAAGCAGCTCTCTCGTTTTACACTCACCTGTCAGGAGCTTGCCTTGGAGCAGTTTGGTGAATAATTACGTATGTGTGCACACAAACATGCATAGTGAGGTGCACTTCAGCCACATATGATTAGGTGTGTATGATTCAACCTAAGGATCGCTTCAGAGTGCAGTTTATACTGTTACCTTGAATTGGAGTTTGAGTCTTAGGTCCACAGAGATGTGCTGTTTCTGGAATCTGACTCACATCTGCCCTCTACTGGATCCTGGCCTCCCTACACTCCCCTCCCATTTGTTGGTCCATGTGGGGCGTCTACATCAGAGTTTGCACTTTGCCTCAGCCTTTCTGTTGCCTTGCCCTCCAGCCCCACCTTTAAAGGAATTGAATGATGGACATAAGGGATGGAGGCGAATCCTAGTTTTTTATTCTGTGGTGGACTTCGTGGGCTTCTCATTTTTGGTAGTGGATAGAATACATAAAAGCGTATCCCACGGAGAAAATGTAAAATCCAGGGTGAAGTGCCCCAGCTTCAGAATGGCTGTTCTAACCACATAGACATTCATTGAGATACATTGACTTCAGTTCTGGTTGACTTTGGTGTATCATGTTTATTTTATTGACAAGTTATTTTTGTAATGAAGGTAAATAATCAAGGAGATTTAAAGCAAAGCTGTGGCACTGAGCATATTCCTCAGAACCAGTTTATTTAAGGAAGGAGCAGCCCCTCAGTTATTATGGAGTCTCAAATGTCCCCTACCCGCTCACATGCTTGAACTCAGCTACTGTAGCTATTTCCAGAACCTTTGACACTATGGAATTTGTAGGAAGTTGGTCAATAGGGGTGGACCTGAAAGGTGATAACCACTCTGGTTTTCATTAGACTCTCCACTTCCACCCAGCTCTGTGCTATGGCCAGCCACAGGGCACTTCACCCTCTGTCAGGGACCAAGCTACTACAGTCACTATGCTTTATCCACTGTGATGGACTGAGAATCCCCAAAACTGTGAGCCAGCACCAACCCTTCCTCCCTGAGGCTGCTTCTGACAGATACTTGCTCACAACAACAGAAGTAATGAATGTACCTCGCCTTGTCCTACTGTTACTATGTATCCCACTTTGTAACTACAATGTTACAGTCTTCCATTGTGTGCCATTGTCTCTGGACACATTGTATCACCTCTCTCTGGCTTGCACCTCTGTGGGCCATGTGCTCACCTGAGCTTTTTCCACCAATCTAGTTGCCACTTTGCTGTTTTATCACCCAGGCTTGGCTCTTTTAGTACTAGGATTTCCCAGATAGACACAGTCAAACACACACAGTGTATGTCTTGTGTTTTTTTTTTTTTTTTAACTCAAGATAGCTCTTTGCCTTAAGAATCAAATGAGAAAGCAGTGTTTCATTGCAAAGAGGGTGCAAATGGCTTCATGATGAAGTTACATTGTTCTTTGTTTCCAAGTGGAATTTTAAGGTCCAATGACTTGTAGATCTTCTTCCCTCTTCCCCTATCCAGCATTTCCTTCACATTCTTCATTTTTACCTACAAGTCCCTTCATAATGAGAGAGGTCTTTATTTGGGGTGTAGCCCTCTGCTAGACACAGTGCGGGATATGGAAAAGCCATGAGGCCAACTCTTTTAAAAGGGTGTTAATTGGATTTTCCCCATATAAAACCCCCCATAGCATTTTATTTCCTGGCTTCGTTTCTCACAGTCAACTTCATTCGCCCATTTAATGCAATTTGCTTCTCATGATAAGATTCTATTAAGTGATTATTAAGACATTCTGAGTTCCTTCAGCCAAGTCCGCCTATAATCATTACCTACCTCCTGGGGGTGATGCGAGGTGTAATTAACTAAAGCTCACTATTACCTCGCAGCATCCAGAACTACAAACAGAGACCATTTGACACAGCAACCCTCCAGCTCCTGAACTCACTCAGGCAGCAGGCATGGTGCAGCCTGTTCACATTTGCATAAGTCCCCAAGATCTGTGCTGGATGAGAGTCAAGGTTGAGTGGATTATGTGAAAACAGCATACTGGAAATTGCCTGTCTTTATTTATATCAAATAGTATCCCTAAGGGTTGATTTCTTTTCGTTTCGAAACCATATTATTTAATAGTCCTAATCTTAGTTAGTGTTAATTAAAGAAACACATACAAAACTTCCACTGGTAATTGAAATATGCTGGAGCAAATCATCTAGCTTTACCCTCAAGCCTTTCATTCCAGTCTCCCAAATTCCTCATGTATGTGAATCACGGGACTGGCACCCAAAGCCATGTAATGTTGAAAGACAGAGTGGAGGGCCTTGGCAGGGAATAAAAACAACAAACCCACAAATGGTAAGGGATGGCTTCTCACACCTACTCCAAAACTTTCCTAAGAACTAAGATATAGAAATACAGAGAGGGAGAAATAGAGAGAATGAGCTAGCAACAAAAGAAGTGGGAGACAGGAGGGAGAGAGGGAGGGAGGGAAGGAGAGAGAGAGAGAGAGAGAGAGAGAGAGAGAGAGAGAGAGAGAGAGAGTCCAAGCAGCTTAAATACTTTACTAATGAAACTGCTCAATTCAAACACCACAAGTTCCAGGCCCCGGGTGTGTGTGTGTGTGTGTGTATGTGTGTGTGTGTGTGTGTGTGTGTGCTCTCATAGTGAGCTGGTTTAAAGTCCGGGGAAGATGAGAGGCATTTAATTAGGAAAGGGAGGCGAACTGTTTCAGTAGGCACGCAGACAACAGCGAGAAAGACACGGATGGCATCCTTATAATAAGGGATCAGGCAGAGAAACTGAGAAAAGAAGCAAGAGTTCATGGGGCGTTGCAGTCTGGGAACATTTAGGAAGAAGGCAAATGGTTCTACAAACCCCAGCGGCTCTCAGAGGTTTCTCTGCACTGCAGCAGGATACAATACATTATTTTCATAATGGCTCTTTCACATCGAGAAAAGTTTACTATATGACCAGTGGGCAGGGAGACAGGTCATAGAAAACTGTTTCCACCAACAGACATTTCTAGAAGTTTAATCAGCACTTAAAGAATGCCTTGGTAGTAAGATGAAGTAGGCAAATTCCAAGCCAACATAAAAGTACTTTCTAGCAATTTAAGGTGCGCTTAGATGGAGCTGGTGACTTTGAAAGACAGCTTCTGACCACTTCAGGTTTTTAAGCAAAGCCCTAATGGCTGTCTACGGGGACGCTGTGCAGAGACTTCGAAAGTCTGCCTGCAGGCTGAAATCCAGTCTCATATTTCATACAGCTTGAGAGCTAATAACCCTTTTTCCTTTCTAAATGTAAATTGCCGAATGAGAAAAAAATAAAGTCGTTCACTGGCTCAGTTCTGACTCAACCTGTAAAGCCGAAAATGTCCTGGCCTCAGCAGAGGAAGTTTCCTGACTGCTGCTGTGTTTCCCAACTCCAAGGAGCAAACCTGGTTCTTCCCATGAGGCCCTTACCAAAATGAGTCCCTGTGGAAACTGCCTCACAGCGGCCAGAAAACATGGTTCCTAATGAGACTGGCTGCCTCTGGAAATGAACCCGGACTCAGTGTCGGGTGAACATTTGGAGATAGGTCATTTTCTTCCTTCCTTCCTGGTTTCTGGTTTATATATTCAGACTTCGCCCACTAGAGGGGAGAAAGATGACTCTATGATCTTTACCAAACAGAGCACAGGAACAGGGCATATTTGACTTATATCCTCATCACTAGGACATTCCCAAGGTGTCCCATAATAAGATCCTGGGGCTCTAGACTGTTTTCACATGGCGCACAGGGAGATATGGACGAGGCAGGGTCTGTGGTTTCTTATCAGTGAGTGCAAAGCTCAGGGGCCATTAGGTACATTTTACTCAAAAAATAAAATAAAGTAAAATAAAATAAAATAACAGTAGGAAAATCAAAGTGTTCATGTGTGTGTGTGTGTGTGTGTGTGTGTGTGTGTGTGTGTGTGTGTATTTGAATATATATTCCTCTTGTTTTTGCTGTCTGTTTATATGTGTGGGAGAAATTCTTAGAGAAATACCATTGCCATCTGGTCTACCTTTGCTGAGAAATTAAGAGGCTTTAGGCTAATGGCATGCTGGGTCCAAGAAGAAACAGCTGGGTTTTCACAGTCAGAAGTGTGTTTACAGTTTCAGTGATGTCCCTGTGACCCCAGAGTCCCCATGAGAAGAAACAAACAGAGGTCATTAGCTACTTCTCTAGATGCTGTGATAAACCACCTGACAGGGTCTTAACAAGGAAGCTGCGATGGTTAACCTTGCCGAGTGGATGAGACTTAGACTCACCATGGAAACAGCTCTCCCGTGAGCCCGTGAGCAGTCCCTAGGTTCAGTTCATTGATGTGAGATGATAAAGCTTTCCTCCTTTTAGTTGCTTTTGTCCAGTGTTCCATCTCAGCGATAGATAAGTAACTCGGCTCACGGTTTGGGGGTACAGTTTGGGGCTACGGTCCATCATGGCGGTGTTGTAAGTCAGCAGCAGCCACACTCAGAGACAAATAAATGAGGCTGCCGTTTAATCTGAGACCCAGACCACAGAGTGGTGCTGTCTACATTTATGGTAAGTCTCCCCATTTTAATTAGCCTAACCTAAGCTAGAAAAACCTCTCACATACTCAGAGCCTAGTGTCATTGCTGGTTCTAGCTCCTGTCAACTTGACAGTCAGTTTAACACAGGGTGGGGGTGAGGGTGAGGGTGCTGAGATGCAACCATGACTCTTAGCGTAGGGTTGAGGAGGACAAGGACGTGCAGAAGGTTCCATGATCTCTAAAGACAATTACGTTTCAAGTTTCTTCTTGCACATGCGACTCACATGTGACATGCTTTCATTATCAGACTATCAGCATAAGGGGAGTTTACTATCCAGGACTAGGTCAAAGAAAAGACACTTGAAATACACTCATTAAATTGTACTACAATGAAACCATGAACAAATGGACAGAATTACATAATAGAGTCAGCAAAAAATGAAATAGAGTCTACAATGCTTACTACTGTGAGTACACACAGAACAATGTGGTCCCGAGCACAAATTTAATCTAGAGAACTTATTTGAATTACATTAAGTTAAATTAAGTTAGAATTTAAAGACCGTAGCTTGAACTAGAAGTCAACAATAGTCAGCAAATAACCTTATAATAAGATTTAAAAAAAAAACCAAGACCTACTTAGCCTATTAAAATATGCTCATATGAGTGAGTAGCTGGACACTTTCTGGTATCAGTGTGCCTAGACATGGTCCATTCAATTTTGTGTCAACAACATACAGCACGTGACCTTATACGTTCTACATTGCGAGTACTTTTAATTACTTCCGGGAACTGAGTGTGTGCATGCTCACACAGGAATGCACGAGTGAGCGGTACAGCCTCTAGTCCAATACTGTGAGGCTGACGAGTGCCTCCTACAGATGACAGAGGCACGAGGCAAAGCTGAATCCACAGCCAGGGCCACCTTAATGCCACAAGGCCCAAGTAGATTCTAAACATCTGTCATTCATGACTTCCAAGCAAAAGAGGGTGTCACATTTAATAAGCATTCACTTGGCAATCCCAATTACTCCTGAAAACACACCTTTCATACGACCCCAAGGGTGCCTTCATTGACACAGTTTTCATGTGTATTTGGTGTGTGTGTGTGTGTGTGTGTGTGTGTGTGTGTGTGTGAGAGTGTGCTCAGCGTGCATGCGGTGCAGCACTGTCAAACAATCACCAGTGACCAGGAATGTACATGCAGGACTTCACTTTCTTCCCAGCTCCTTGCCCCTCTCTTCATCCCAGATTTCCCCGTTCTCACACTTCTCCCAGAGAACAGGCTCAAAGTTGACATGTAAGAAACAGTGACAGTCGGGAGAGCCACATTTTCTCTGCCTGCCTCTCCCTGCTCTCCCTCCCTCTCTCCCTCCACAGCCTGTTCTACAGTTAGAATTCAGCTCAGAAAGAAATAGCTGACACTCAGCAGATGGCTGCAGGCAGTCCCCTCACACAACCTGGACAGCCACTCCAGTCCGCAGCTGAGGGGTCGGGAGTGACAGCCGTATGCTGGGGTGCACTGCAGCCAGCGGAAGACAGGCTTTGTTCCTTTGATGGGTTTGTTTTGAAAGGGGAACATAAATAATACACGGCTGCTGCTACTCCCTCCCCTGCAGTCTGAGCAGAGCTTCCTGGCAGTGCTCGTAGGGGCTCCAAGCTCCTGACTGTTCTTTCAGTGTGCTGGGTGTGAGCACCAGGCTTGGCCAGCAGATAGATTAAGTGGACTTAATCGCCAACACTAAATAATAATAAATAATAAATTGCCCCATTTCCTATTTAATTAGTAGAAAGCTTTTCACTGAAACGATTGTGTTTCTCTGTTTAAAAAAAAATAAATTAATTAAAAGCTGTTTTTGGACACTCAAAAGGCTTCTTGCCAAGACTGCAATGATGGGTGAGCCTCCCTGCTGGCTACTGAGTCTATTAGCAAGGGGGGGAGGGAGGGGAGGAGATGACAGGCATGTGGGTAGATGGGCTAGGACCAGGGTCAGAATGTCATCACAGCCCTTCAGGTCTGCCCCACCATCAGCCAGCTGACCCTGCCTTGTACAGCCACACTGTGTCCTCTGGAAAGGCACTCATTTTCAGTGTGAAGGGATCCAAGACGCCCAGGAGGCAACACAACTGCGCTGACGTCCATTCGTTCCTAGATACCGAGGCATGGGAACATCTCAGGTTCCCCAGGATTTCTGCTGGGGAGTGAGAGACTCAGCGGATGACTGTTTCTAGGGCTAGATAGCTTCTTTGTAGTTTAAGATGTGTTTTAGGTGTGTGTGTGTGTGTGTGTGTGTGTGTGTACATGTATGTGTGCATGCTTAAAAACAATTGAAAATAATCTAGCCATAGAACTTACATTGGAGTGAAACCCAGAGGCTGGGGAATGGCTCAGTTGGCAAAGGTCAGATCCTCAGCCCCCGTATAAAGGCTGGGTAGCTGGTTATAGTGGTGTGTGCCTGTAACCAGTGCTGGGTGGCTATGTCAGGCAGAGCCCAGGAGCTCAAAGGCCAGCACAGCTGACTCGATGAGCTCCAGGCTCAGTGAGAGACCTTGACTCAAAAATAAGATAGACCGTGATTGACAAAGACACTTGTGTTAACTTCTAGTCTCCATATGCATGCACATGTCCAGAATCACACACACACACACACACACACACACACACACACACACACACACACACATATACAACATATAGAGTCATACATTCACATACATAAATAGACACATACATACATACAGGTAGACACATGTACATATGTGTACACACACATACACACACACACACATGCACGCACGCACGCACACGTGCACAAGTCTAGAAGCCAGATGTGGTAGTTTACAATTGCAACACTATGTCCCAATGCATACACACTCCAGGAAGATTTCGGTAAGTGTGAGCTCCATGTGTGTAAAATCAAAACAAAATGAGTGAGCCCGGATGCAAACCATGGGATTTGGGTGATAATGGTGCCGCTAAACAACCTCACTGATTGTAACACAGGCTCACTCTGGTGAGCATGGTGATAATGGGAAGCTGTGTTGTGTGTATCCAGGGGAGAGGGCCTTACGGAAAGAAGCAAAACACAACATTTGTCTAGGTATCTCCAGGCTACAGGATGACGGCAGGAAGGAACTGTAAGCCAATGTACTATGCATCATGGCCGTAGTAATTTTAGTCTAAAAAGAAACCATAGGTGCTGAGTACCAGGTGCTGTTAGATTTTTACTTGTATTAACTCACATGTGGCCACTATATTAACTAGCAGCTACTACTAAACCTTTATGCAGAAAAGAAATCCATTCCTGCAGATGGTTTGTTTTTAGTGTGCGTGATAAGAGTTGCCATGGTCATGGTATCTGTTCACAGCAATAAAACTCTAAGACAAGCTCTTTCAAGAGACTGGACTTAATAGAAAGTGCCTAGGTGGCACCCCAAGGGACACTACGATTTACCCATCCTGCCTTTTTCCTTTCTCTTCACTTCCTGCCTATGGTTCGAGAATGTTCCCTCACAAGCTCCCAGCACAATGAGCTATCTCACCTCAGGCATGAAACAACGGGGGCAGTTGATCAGGTACTGGAGTCAACAGCATGTGTGCCAAACTACCTTTTTGTGTAAGTTAATTATCCCGAGTATGTTGTTCTAGTTGACCAACAGAAATATTCAGTAATTGTTCCAAAGTAGCACGTGGAACCGCCATTAGGCTCTGATACAGCTAAGTCCTGCTGAGCAGAACTCTGGCTTTAAGAACTGCGAGTGCTAATATGGAAGTTTCCGCAGTGTCCTTGGCCTGAAGCTGGGACATAGTGAGT
Source organism: Mus musculus (assembly GCF_000001635.26). Classification (NCBI taxonomy): domain Eukaryota; kingdom Metazoa; phylum Chordata; class Mammalia; order Rodentia; family Muridae; genus Mus; species Mus musculus. The sequence continues at coordinate 146,335,739 of NC_000069.6, read as the reverse complement.
GGTGGCTGTCCTTCCACACAGCGTATTCTGGGCTGTCCATGGTAATACTTCAGGCCCCTCCTATAACCTCTGCCAAAGAAATAACAGCAACAAAATGACCAGTGTGGAGGCCTGAGTGCCAGCTTGCCCTCTGTCAGGAAGTGTAGCCAGCACCTCTTCAGCTCTTCAGTGTGTGTCTCTCCCACTTTGCTCTGTCCTCTGTCTAAGAGTGACACTGACTGGAACTTTCTGGAACACCCTGGGATCACCAAATGCTCTCCAAGGCCCTCATGGCCCTGATCTTGTGTTCACTGACACTGTGGGATAAAGTGGAATTTATTTTATTTTATTTTATTTATTTTTTTTTTTTTGGTTTTTGAGACAGGATTTCTCTGTGTAGTCCTGGCTGTCCTGGAACCCACTTTGTAGACCAGGCTGGCCTTGAACTCAGAAATCCACCTGCCTCTACCTCCCAAGTGCTGGGATAAAAGGTGTGCGCCACCACGCCCAGCTAAAGTGGATTTTTATCTGAAAACTTTTATTTTTTTCAAAGTCAATAACTTATATTGACCTTTGTTAACTCAGCAACCTGCAGAAAGCTCACACACTGTATAGTCAGTGGCTAGGGGAGGCGGCTGTGAGGTTAGCATAGGCTACCCTGCACTCAGTGGCTAGGGGAGGCGGCTGTGAGGTTGGCACCAGTCATCTTCAGCTTCATAACAAGCTCAAGGCCTGTCTGAAAGACGTGAGTCCCTGTGTAAAGCAAACAATAAAACAACAATAACCAGTTGTACCAAATGCCTTTCATAGTTAGAATTATTGAGCTAGTCCCATTATTTGGAATGTTCATTTTTAATATTCTGAGCCTCAAATTGTCCCTCTTCCTAGTCCCACCTAGTGCTGCTTTTACACTCAGTTAATAATTCGTTCTGGATGCTTAACAATGAAACAGAGTCTGATTTTTCATCCAGCTACTTGGAGAGCAAAATGCTCTCACAAAAGACCAGATATATGTCCTCCCATCCTTATTTGACTGTGCCCACAGCAGGGAAGTTCGTGCCTGAAGCTCTAGCCAGGTCCCCAGTCTCTGTAACACAGGATCCCCCAGTGAGGTCTCTAATGGAAGACGGGTGGTCCCCATGGGGGCTCTGTGATCAAAATCGGCTAGGGTAAAACAAGGAGGCCTCCTGAGCTGACGGGGAAAGCAGGCCTGGCTCACTCTGGGTATTTTTCACTTTCTCCATAGGCTCTGAACGTGATTATCTTAGTGATCAGGGAACAACCTCTGCAGAGGAATACCAGTCTTGTAAGGCCCAAGGGCACACAGGTTCTCTTAACCAGAAACAAGTCCCCCCCCCCCCCCAGTAGGAAGGCCAACTGGGACGTCTTCACTGCCAAGGGAGGCGTAGGGATCCAGCACAGCAAGGGGGAATGTCAACGCTTGGCTGGAGGGCAGGCGGCTGCCATTTGAACTAATGCTTTTGAAAATCTCCTGCTGGGGAGAAATGGGGGAAGCACTAATGGACGTAATGAACCAAGCCTCCCAGGGAAGCCACAGAGAATTTCATCAGCCAGTCATTTAAAACTAGAGCGAGGAAAAAACACTTTGGTAGAGGAGGACAGAAGCAGTATATGAGCCAGGCCTCGGAGTGGCCTGAATCCAAGAGCCTGGCCATCAGCACCTTAGCCCTGGGCTGCCCTAGCACGGGCAGCAGAGGGTGTGTGTGTGTGTGTGTGTGTGTGTGTGTGTGTGTGTGTGTGTGAGTGTGTGTGTGAGTGTGTGTGTGAGTGTGTGTGTGAGTGTGTGTGTGAGTGTGTGTGTGAGTGAGTGTGTCTGTGTGTGTGTGTATGTGTGAGTGTGTGTGTGTGTGTGTCTGAGTGAGTGTGTGTGTGTGTGTGTGAGTGAGTGTGTGTAAGTGTGTGTGTGAGTGAGTGTGTGTGAGTGTGTGTATGTGTGTGTGTGTGTGTAAGTGTGTGTTTGAGTGAGTGTGTGTGTGTGAGTGTGTGTATGTGTGTGTGTGTCTGTCTGTCTGTGTGTGTGTGTGACTGTGTGTGTGAGTGAGTGTGTGTGTGTGAGTGTGTGTGTGTTGGGGGTGCCTACAAGCAGGAGTCTCTTGTGTACTTAAAAGGACTCTGAGTACACGAAGAAGCACGGACCTAGCTTACAGGGCAGCTGGGCTGTGTCCACACACAGACTGAGTGCATCTGCCTGGTCAGCTCACCCTTGCCTATGTGGACCTGCTTTTAACACCTAGAACTCATTTCCTGTTAGTACCACAAGAGGCCTCTGTGCTCTCCTGAGTGGCCAAGCACCAGAACCTGGGCCCCTTATCTAGAGATGCCACCGCCCACAGTGGGCTAGGTTAATCAAGAAAGTGCCCCCAAAGGCTTGCTTACAGGTCAGTCTTATAAAGACATTTTATCAGTTGAAAGTCTAAAATGACCCTAGCTTGTGTCAAGTTAACAGAAACCTAGCCAGCCAGAAAAGGGAACCAGGGGTTCAAAATAGGTGTTTGCAAAAGCCAACGTGCTGGAGGCTGCATGGGAGAGGCTATTTCTCCCTGTCTTCTGTAGTTCCTCAAAGCCAACTGGATCTCTTAGCTTATGACCCACTCCCATCTTCGTGGTCAGCAATGTTTCTAATCTCTCTCTGACATTCCTTCTTCCCCTTTGCGCTTGTGATTATACCAGTCTCACTCACACGATCAAGGACTACCTTCCCACCCTAAAACCTTTGACGCAAATGTCTGTCCCGGCAGGTTCCAACAGCAACCATGGGGCATCTGTGGAGAAATATTCCTTGATGACTCTAATCCCTAGAATTTAATTTCAGCAGCCCAGAGTGGAAGGAGCATCCTGTCCCTGGGTCTGGGGCATCCTGTCCCTGGGTCTGGGGCTCAGCAGCAGCAAGGAAACGTGAGCTTGACAAGGACAGGGAGATATGGTGTGCTGGCTGGGTTTTCATCAACGTGATACAGCTAGGGTCATTTTAGAATTGGGAACCTCAACTGAGAAAATGCCTTTATAAGACTGACCTGTTCCAGGGCAGTGGTGATGCACACCTTTAATCCAAGCACTTGGGAGGCAGAGGCAGGTGGATTTCCGAGTTCGAGGACAGCCAAGACTACACAGAGAAACCCTGTCTCTTGGGGAAAAAAAAAAAGACTGGCCTTGTATGCAAGCCTTCTGGGGAACTTTCCTGATTGCCCTAGCCCACTGTGGGTGGTGGCATTTCTAGAAAGGGGGTCCTTTTCTATAAGAAAGCAGGTTGAACAAGCCACAAGGAGCAAGCCATAAGCATCGTTCCTCCCTAGCCTCTGGATCAGCCTCTGCCTCCAGACTTCTGCTCTGCCTTCCCCTCAGGATGCTCGTTGTAAGCTGGGAGCTGGAAGGAATTCTTTACTCTCCAGGCTGACTTTGGTCTCCGTGTTTATCAAGGCAATAGAGAGCAGCCTGAAACACATGGCTTAGCCTTTCTTCAGCCACTGCATTTATCCACGGAGCCCTTCTGGGGTACATCCACTTGTCAGCCAACTTTTAGTTTCCTTTACTCTTTAACCCTACCTGCTTGCATCTATGGGTTCCAGAGACCCAGGCTTCTCGGTTTTGCTTCAGTTCCGCTCCCCGTTAGAGCAGGCATGCGAGAAAGCTGATCACGTTGAGTCCACTGTCAGGATGCAGAGAACAGACAGGAAATAGGGCTGGGCTGTAAAACCTCAAGGCTGACCGCCCTCCCTCAAGAGACCCATTTTCTCCCGTGAGGTTCTACCTCCTACAGGTTTCATAACCATGTCACCAGCCCAGGGCCAAGTGTCCCAACACATTAGCCAAAGGAGACATTGTAGATTCAAACCATAACAAACGGGGACATACTGGAAACCAAATGAGTGTCGACCAATGTTCAGCTCCATCCTGCGTGCTCTGAGTGGGACGGACAGTGCTCCTTTGCTCGCCTCTACAGTAAGGATGGCCAAGCTCTTTGGCTCGAGTTAGCGGGCCTTGTTGAGGAAGTCGAGGAAAGAGCTTTGTGTGCTGTCGTGCAAATGTGATACCAGGGTCTGTCACATGAAGGGAGGCCACCAACATAGAGATGCTTTTAGTGTCTGATTTTCAGCCATTATAATAGAACGGCGCAAATTAAGCAATCAACAAAGAAGCCAGAGTTCTTTTCTTACAGTTCTGGGGCCTGGGAAATGCAAGGTGCAGGGGGTCACACCTGGTGAGAGCCTGCCTGCTGGGCTGTGTGTGGCTAGGAGGTATCACATGGGCAGAGAGCAACCATAACACAGAGGGCTGGAACTGCCCACTCCTGACACGATGATGGTCCTTCTGTAAAGGCTGTGCCTCTCGGTGAGCCATCTCTCAAAAGTCACTTCCTGCAACACTGCAGCAGTAACAAACCAGTTTCAACCATGAGTAGAGGCGACACGCAAATATAGCAGATATATGCTAAGCTGGTATCTTGAACTGCCCTAAACCGGTATTCTGAACAGCCCACCTCTCTAAGCCAGGAGATGGAATGACTTAGCATTCAGGTTCTAGCTTCTTGTGACATAAAGTATTCCAATGAACACTGAAGGGGGCAATGCAAAGGCTAACATGTCAATACCCAGGGAAAATCAATATTTCCTAAGACTTGAGTTTTACTTCCTACTTTTTCATATTGGTAATCCCGTTGGGTTTTCCCCACCTTGGGTTGGGAAATAAAATGAGGTCGCACTGGCTCTGTATGAGAACATCTTCATGTGAGTCCTCTTTCTGCCAAGGACTGTCCTATTTACCAGTGAGCTTTGCACCGGACACAGAGTGTCATTCCCTACTGCTGGTGGACGGATGGACAGATGTATGGACATGACAGATGAACGCATGAACTAACGCTACAGCATTTACAAAATAACTTCTAATTCACCTTTTTGCCTGGCAACCCCTTTCTTACTCTGCATATCAAAGCGGAAAAGAACAGCAGGCAGATTGGCTTCTATGGGGATCCTAGACCCCTAACCTTAAAATCTTAACCAATGTGAATTTATAGTCTCCTCAGAGAGCTAAAAGTATCAACTGAGTGTCCTCCCAGTCCAGAATGGCTTGAACTGCCTATTGCTTTGACAGGATGCCTAAATACATGGTAAGGCTTTTGTATAATGTGGCTCCCTACCCTACAGAAGATGACGTGTGCATAAGAGATTTTAAGAAAACTGCACAGAAAAGGAGATGGTGCTTTTGTTATTTTACCAAGAAACATGTTCCCCATAACTTGTTTCTGCTAAAGCTTCCCTCAACAAGACAATCCGATTTCTGAATGACCCAGGAAGAGGGGACCTGCGAAGCTTGGGGCAGATTATGCTTTGAGACCAAGCTACTGTTGGCTCGGTTGATGTCACTTGTTCTGTTGTGTGGCCCAATATCCCTCAGCCATAATTAAAACAATGTGTGTGTGTACACTCTTACCTCCAAAGTTTTTTATGCACAAAAATTATATACTTAAAGACAGAGAGCTCTGTTTCTCACCATTTTCTCTATCTCACAGGTTTTCATACTCCTGTGTCCATTCAAGTTTCTATTGGCTGCCAACTCCTGACGTGGAGTGCTGTGTAATGCTTGCATAGTTTGGAGGCAGTGAGACTGGTTCCGGCTTGGGAGTTCTGCGGGGTGATCAGGACCTTTTCTCTCTCTGTCTGCATGTCAGCACGTGGTTTCCATACCTACAGCTGCTTCATGTTTCACATGCATCCACGATAATAGCGGCCATAAAATCTGTCTTCTAGATGGGAAGCAAAGAAAAAAGAGGGAGGGAAAAGGCTACGTCTATATTCTGTTTTTAAAAGCTTTCCTGGAAATTAACCCACCAGGTGTTGATATTCCATTGGCCAGAAGTTAATCATGTGAGAACCACTTGCCAGGGAGACTGGGAAATGTGATCTTTTTGCTCCTTATTAAGGATGTGGACAATATGGGATACTGAACAGGAACAATCACAATGTGCGGGACCTTGCCTTCATTTTACTTATCCAGAGTCACCTACAAGAGTCTTTTAAAATCACAGTATCTGATTTTTGTGGATTTTCCCTTAACTCCTCATTTATTAATTATAATTGAATAAGGAAGAGCTGCTCCTTCCTCCTGGGAACACAATTCTTTATTTATAATGGTATCGATTCTTCTCTGATCCCTTTAACAAGAGAATGGTCTTTGGAAAAGAAGAACCAAGTGCTTCCAGCATTACCTATCTCCCTAAGATGGTTTGAAATAACAATACAGCTAGCTACAAGCTTTAAGAAATGTGGGCATCACCAAGGCCACACAAGCACCCAGTGTCCTCACACAGCTCAAAAGTGGCAGGAAAAGAAAAAGGTCACATCAGGGTAGATCCACTAGTGTAAATTTCTCATTTGTCAAAAATATGAATTCATAGTTGGCAAGAAAAAAGAGCCAGTTGAGCTAGACAAATATGATTTCTGTTGACAGGATATTAGGTAAAATAACTCACACAAACTAACTAAGGTGGCACCCAGTAAATATTTTTAATAGTTTTTGTTGAAAGGGCTATCATCATTCAAGCACTTCTTGGTCTCTGAGACGTGTGGGTGGCTTAGTTGTTTTGTAAGACCTTTTTGAAACATGATAGGGTATATGAAAATTTAAAAGACCGCGTCTTAGTTACTTTTCTACTGCTTAACAACGTGGCCAAGACAGGTTATAGAAGGAAGGTTATACTTGGGCTACAGTACCAGACGGGTAAAGGTCTATGATGGCAGAGGGGCAGAGCCGCGATGGGCGGAGCCGCGATGGGCGGAGCCGTAGCAGGAAGCTGAGAGCTCACTTCTTCAAACTGCAAGCAAGAAGCAGAGAACGCCAACTCAAACTGGCCAAGGCTTTAAGCTCTCAAAGTCCACATTTGCTCTCCAGCAAGGCCGTAACTCCCAAGCTGCCCCTAACAGTACTGCAAACTGGTGTCCAAGTATTCAAATACTGGAGACTTTGGGGGAACATCTCATTCAATCCATCACAATCATAAATATTTTTAAAATAAAAATGATAGTAAGTCCACTTTCTGATGAATGTCTATGGTCTTTGGGTGGGAATTTGATGATGGAGTCGTTCCTCCTCTTTTTGTTTAGAAAGCCTAGACATCAAGGTTTGGGAACCTGGCAAATGGGCTTGGATTCGGGTCTGCTGGCTAGAGTCTCCATCTGCATTTGACCTGCACATTTGCTGGTCAGCCGGGGTAAGGACGTAAGGGGTGGGATCGAGGACATAAGAGGGTTAGAATTATGAGTCCGAAGCCTTTGGGTCATCTCAGAGGTGTCTACCGCGAGACTGGCAACTGCACGTTTAAATTTTAATTTGAAATGCCACGTTCACCTCCTTATTGTATTTTCGCCGAGAATACAAGACGAGCATACCTAAAGAGGGGGAAACGGAGTGGCTTGTTGAACAAGATTGTTCTAGAAGTTGGGATCCTGATTTGTAGTCTTGATCAGAGTGCTAGAGGCTGTTCGCATCAGTTTAGCTCCTTCATTTCCCTGAGATCTTTTCTCACAGAACCTGTCCTGCTCTGAAAACCTGTCTAGGATTTCCCTAAGAGTGCCTTGGGCTGCCTGCAGTATCTTCAGTAGAACTCTTTTGCCACCTAGTGGCCAAATTAAAGATCTTCGCCTTACCGTATCTTCTGCTTCCAGGTCCCTCCTTGATTGCAGCAAAAAGAACAAAGCCATTTTAGACTTTCCTCCGCAAGAATGCGGCAAACTGCCAGAGCTGGGAGGAACAAATGTTTAATTCATGTCCTTGGAAGCTCCGCTGGGTGAACAAACACAGCGCCGCTTCCTAAGGCAGAGGCCTTGGTGCAGTGGGCATGTGGTTACAAAGCGGTTCCTGACGGCGAGAACACCCAGCGAGGTGCCCTGATAAATGTAACCCCAAGGAGATGTGTTTGGGTTACTCCCTGTGAGCTAATCTGTTACACGCTGGTCCTTAATGCTTTCAGCTGCTCCCAGTTAATACTCATTAAGCATGCATGCAGTGCCTGTCCCTCTCTAGACATCTGAAATAGAGAGGGGTGAGAGGGTCCCCTCGGGTCTCCTGCTGATCTGGAGTCATCTTTCACCCAACAGTGGTCCCTATAGGGTTGTTTTTCCAGCAGCCCCATCAGAATAGAAACTCCTCCTAGACTTTATCTGAGCCTCATGGCTTTACCTATCTGAGCAGGGAGTGGGGGGTGGGGGAAGGACGCATGTATTTCATTTCATCTGAGCGGTGGGGGGGGGGGGGGGCGCCGGGAGAGGGAGGGGGCACGGGTTTCACACCTCCCGGTGTTTGTTGAATGTTACCAGAGCTCTGGGAATGACAGCTCATCTCTCGAGTATTATGCAGATCTTGGTGACAGCTGTCCTCTTGAATGGAAACTCTTCAGCAGTGACTGATCTATCTAGCAAGGTCAGTGCACTCTTCCTGATGTCCATTGTACAGGCAAGGAGAAACAAGGTTTACAACTGGCGAGGTGACTCTTCAAGTATCCCAGTGGTGAGTGGTGAATTTATAATAAAACAAAAATGGCGACCGGGCTCCTTGTCCAATCACCCACTGTTTGAGTGAGTCTGGGGATTTGCTTTTACACGTTCGACGAGGGGGACCATTTATTTCTTCATTTATTTATTTATTTATTTATTTATTTATTTATTTATTTATTTATTTATTTATTTATTTATTTATTTTTACCACAAACATTATTGAAAACCATTAATTGCTTGTGATTTAAATAGCAACGTGTGGGTTTCCTCTTCTTCCTTGCCAAGCCAGACAGTGCAGTCAGCAAGTGGAGGAAGCTGTGGGCTGAGACGCAGAAGGACCAGACTCTACTTAAAGTGACCTACACCAGGCTACCAGGCCAGCGAAATCACAACTGTGCAGACACCCTGTTCTTCTAGAGGGGATCCCTGCCCTCCTAGGAAGCACAAGGGGAGAGAATTTGCTTGATCTTAATTTACGTGTATCTGTGAATGTGTGCCACATGGGTTAGAGTGTCAGGGCCTCCCCGACCTACAACTCACATGGCAGGACCCCATGAACAGCCCTGGGATTTTCATTTACTAATCCACAGCTCCTGGACACTATGTCCACCCGGGCAAAGTCTCTCCACTCAAAGTCCCCTGAAAGTCTGTATTTTAAATTAGCTTGTGTGGTACTGGATTCTGTAAAGCCTTTCATAACCCTCAGATTTGGGTAACTTACCCCCATCCCCTCCTCTCCCCTCCCACCTCATTCCTTTAAAATCTTTCTACTCTCAAACTCCTCCCATGCATTCTATTATCCTCTTTCTCCTACAGGTCTCTTCCCCTTCCACCTTTCAAGGCCCATTTTAGTTTCCTGACCCCTAAAGACACTCCAAAGCAAACGCACAGACATACAGCTTTGAAGCTGAATATACATGGGAAAGAAAGCCCTGTGTTGTTTGTCTTTCTGGGCCTGGGTTATTAATACTTTTTTAAAGACAAGAGTCTTCTTACTATGTAGCCGAGGTTGGCCTCAAACTCACAGAAATCCTCCTGCCTTAGCTTTCCAAGTACTGATTGCTATTTTAGGCACGTGCTACCACATTTGGAAACTTTAAAATTAAAAAGTTTCATCTTGTATTTACGTATGTTTTTCCTGAATGTTTATATATATCACAGGCATGCAGTGCCTAGGACTGCAGAAGAAGGCATCTGATCTACTTGGAACTGGATTTATGGAGATGCCAGCTCGGTGCTAGGAATAAATTCTGGGTCCTTTGTAAAAACAGCAATACTCTCTCTTACCTCTTAACCACTGAACAATCTCTAGCTGACTGACTAAAAACAAACCTATCTATATGCCTGTCTGCCTTCCTATCATTTATCTATCTATCTATCTATCTATCTATCTATCTATCTATCTATCTATCTATCTACCTACCTACCTACCGCCTGTTCTTGGTACTGACCTCTCTCTCGTTCCCAGGTGATGTATTGCTTTAAGGTAGTGTGGGAAATCCACTTCATCTCGAGTGCTTTCAAATCACTGAGCATCCATCTTCCAGAGCTCTATACTAAGGCGGTAAGGCCAAGTCTAAGGTTCTACAGCACAGTGACTGATTAGCCATGTCTTCCATAGGCAGGGGTCAGGGAGCACACAGAGCAAGAGCCATGCAGTTGTTAATACTGCCCCATGAGAAAAAAAAAAGTCCAACAAAATAAACTGCTGCTAACGGTAAAAACTCAGAGCAGCTTAAGATGGCAGCAGGAAGCGGAATCCGGGCCTCCTTCCTCCATGTTTAGCCGGCTCCTACCCGACTCTCTCACGTGACTTTTATCCAGGTGACCAAGTCGGTTGCTTAGACGATGCTTTCTGAGAAAGATATGACCAAATGCTTGCCACAGCTGAGCGGTGGAAGCAGGAAGGGAGGAGGGTGCTGGTGCAGTGGGAGGGAGGAGGGGAGGGGAGCACAGCGGAGCACTGAGACCTGCCCTCCCAGAATCACACACAGGGAGCTCACAAATGAACAATGGCGGGCTCAAGGTCTCTGAAGTGGCACAGGCACACGGGCGGGCACAGAGCCTGGCTGTCAAACTCCCTCCACAGATGGATGTTCTGTATTGTAAGGAGCGTGCTACACACTCCCTGGCTGGTAGCCGCACACAGCCCATTAGCCCTCCCCGACTGTACAGCAAGATCCCTGCTGGCTTTATCACAGGGCACCCTGTTGCTTCTTCTCCGAGCAGATGCCTGGGGTTTGCATCTGGGTCCCACCAAATGTTCCCACAAAGGCTCCTTGTCTAAGGGAGGAACACCCATCCTTATCTCCATCAGGGATGCTACTCTGCCTGAAGTGTGGCGCCTTCTCATCCGTCGGCTTCCAGACCATGGAGGATGCTGCCTGACCACCAAAGCTTGCATCCTGAATGCTCCTTTTATTTTCAAAGAAAGAAAGTATAGCCTTAAGTGAGAACAAATACTATGTACCTGCGTATGCCGTGGAGTCTGTGTACAGGTCAGGAGACAGCCTACTGGAGCTGGCCACAGGGTCAAACCCAGAATGTTAGACTTGCATGGCAGATGTCTTTACTCCCCGGGCTATCTTGCTGGTCTAAAACCAACCCCTTTGAATCCCTAGTGGATGAGGGGGCATCTGCCCTGCTGTGAAGCAAGCTCGGAGCTCTGTACAGGGAAGGCTCAGGTTTGTCCACCAGGTGTTGAAGGATTCCTTCCCAGGCAGTGGCTGGGAGGAGAGGGGGTGAGGAGACGCCAGTCCCATTCAGAGCAGCAACAGAATGCTTCTGGCTGCTTTGGGGTTTGTTTGTTTTTCTGGAGCAATTCACCTTCTAGGAAGTCCCTCCCTATTGCAGAAGCTTCCCGCCCTTTGCATAGTGAGTTCAAGGCCAAGCTGAGCTAGCATTTGAGACCCTCGTCCCCTCCCCCTCCCCCAGACGTCGTCTCAAGACCACTAACTAGCCAGATGTGATTCATCTCTCCACCATCCCAGAACTTCACCCACCAGTCTGAACACCCATCAGCAACTCATGCAAACCTCTCCCAAGTCAGCTCCCCGGCAAGGTAAACGGGGAGGATAAGTATTCGTTCTAACACCTTATCTCTTAATTTAATTGGCTCGTCACATGATGGGCAGACAGATGGAATTCTGTAGAATCCTCTCAGGACCCTGACTTTTTTTTTTTAATCATTTAACTATTGTGAATAGTTGAGATTATTATTTTTGTTAGTGTATTAAATGGTACAAAGTAACAGGTTTTATGATGATAGTCACATACTTGCAGATAATGTACTCTGACCACATTTAGCTCCCCCATTACCTTCTTGTTACCCCTTTCCTTTCCTCCCTATATCCCAAGCAGTCCCTCTTTGTTTTATTTTTTAAAATTAACTTTATTACTATTGCAATGCATTTGTGTGTGTGTGTGTGTGTGTGTGTGTGCATTGATGTGTGTGTTAAGTGTGGTTGTGTCTGCTATACATCCATGTGGAAGACAAAGGACGGCTTTGTGGACTGGGTTCTTTCCTTCCATCTATACATGGGTTCTAGAGACCTAATTCAGGTCATTAGGCTTGTATAGGATAGCTCTTCTCCACCCAGCTCTCCACACTCTTAGCTCCCTTTTATTTTGCCCTCTCCTCCTCCTTTTCCTCACCTTCCTCCTCACCCTCCTCCTTACCCTCCTTCTCACCCTCCTCCTCTTCTTTACCCTCCTCCTCTTCACCCTCCTCCTCTTCCCCACCCTCTTCTTCCTCACCCTCCTCCTCTTCCTCCCCCTCCTCTCCACCCTCCTCCTCCCCCTCCTCTCCCTTCCCCTCCTCTCCACCCTCCTTCTCCTCCTCTTCCTTACCCTCCTCTTCCTCACCCTCCTCCTCTTCCTCACCCTCCTCTCCACCCTCCTCCTTCTCCTCCTCTTCCTTACCCTCCTCCTCCCCCTCCTCCCCTCCCCCCCATATGTGTCAGCAAACATGTAAAGCCTGTATTTAAGGGACAGGTTTACTTCACTTAATGCCATGATCCATCCATATTCCTGAATAGTGTGTAATTTCTCAATCTCCTGTAGCCAAGTAAAACCCCACTGCACGGCTCTGCCACACACTCTCTATCCACTGATGGGCACTGTGAATGATGCCTCTGTAATCATGAGCCCAGAAGTGTCTTCACAGTAAACTGGTCCTTTTGGAACTGTACAGTCGGATCGTACAAACTGTATTGTTAGCGTTTTGAGGAACCGCCATACTGTTCTTCACAGTGGCTGCCTGAACTACGGTATATTCTCCCGAGAAATGAAGCCCTTTGCCCGGCATCCTTGCCAACAACTGCTGTCTTTTGTTCTTCCATGTTTCTGTGGCGTGCCTGCAAGTCTCAGTCTGTGCATGTGCACATGTGCACACATGTTTTCTTGATATCATGCTGAGTTTCTCTACACTAAAATCATGTTTAGCACCATAGGGGATTTTTCTGCATTTATTTGACAAGGTATAAATACGTCCACTATTACCTCAGACAGTTATGTGGAAATCTATGTATTCAATGAGCATTTATTCAGTATCTTCTACCTTTCTGGCACCATGCCCAGGTGCAGAGTTCCCCACAGGTTTTCAAGAGATATGCAAAAATTACAAATGGTACAGGTGGTGTGTCACTAGTAAATTCTGGGCTCCGTGCGACACGAGGTCATTTCTGTTGCAAGAGGAGGGTTGGAGCAGCAGGGGTGTCAGGGCAACAGGCATGCTGCCCCGTGTCCCGAGTGAAAGCTGAACTTTGGAGGTCTAGCATGCACCCTGCTCTTTGCCTGCCCAGTCTAGTGCAATCAGCCTTTTGTATGGGATCCTTTGCAGGCTCCTGGAAGGGATTAGGACCAATAGGTGACCAATTCCTAATGTCCGTCCATGTGAGAGTTCTGTGTCCATTCCATGTGAGAGTTCTGTGTCGATAGCAGTGTAGCAGTCCAGAAAGAAGCCACTTCCTCTTGGGCAGAAATCTGACCAGAAAACCCCAAGTACAAGTTTCCTTCAAGAAGAGATAGACACCCAAGAAGCAGCCACATCGGTAGAAAAAGGTAATACAAGAAAAGAGAACAGTCCATGGCCAGGGACTTACCCATTGTCTAGGAAACCCAGCAAGGATTGTCTAGCATGAACACTGACTTGTGACTTCATGTGGAATGGCAGGGGGACAGAATTCCTTGGAGCATGTCTGCCCTCCCCTTCCACACCAGTGTGACAAGATCAGTTGTCCCAGTACCTAAGTTCAGCATTACCATAGCTTTTAATGACTGTACCTGTTCACAGGCCTTGCCCAGAAGATTTATATTCGTAGTTACCTAAGTTATTATATATATCAACATAGAAATAAGGTCCATCTCATATACAAACCTCCAGCTAAGGACCAATGGCAGCTTCTTCTGTATCATGAAGATCTCACTGTTCAATGCAGATAAAGGGAAACTAAACTAATCATGAATTATTGCAATTGCTGAATTATGCAGTGTTCAGGAAGCAAACGTTTTTGTTTGATATTCCTTGTTTTGTTTGATTTATTACTATTATTATTATTATTATTTCTCATTTGAGTCTCTGCAGCAGGCTTTGGGAAACCATACATCTGCTTGCTCTAACCTTTGAGAGTGCTAGGGATTTACATGTCTTGCATTTTAGGAGAAACTGCACAGCCTGGAGAGTAACATCGAAACCCAAGTCCACAATAGATAGCTGAAATACATGATTGTGCTGCCCAGCACTGGATTCACCAACTCTCTAGATCTTGCTGGAGCAGGGTGAGCCTTATCTCTGAGATCAGAAAGGACAATCAAAAGGGCCATCCTATGTCCCACCCAGCAGAATCACATGGATGCAGTGTGGCCCTAACAGACACAGTTGCAGCTTAGAACAGAGCCAGACCAAATATGCAAATGAGTAAATAGAAATATGAAGGGCAAAGAAACCACACTGCTTTGATCAACTACATCAGTGATCTTTGAAGCTCAGAGTCCTCATCTTAACCATGGCCATGACCACACCAACCTTTCTGGTCATGATGACATACCCCTGGCACTATGTCTCTTGCAAAGGATCGCCTACAGTGCTGCCCCAAAGAGAAGAGAAACGCCACACAAAATGGCTGGCAGAGCACTCCGATCCTGTCCTGTTGGTGTGAAATGTCAGCACGCTGCAAAGTGGCTGTGGTATTTATCCATGTTCAAGCAGTAGCTTTGTGTGTTGACTGTCTCAGCCAGCCCCCAGGAGGGACACAAAGGTCACTGAAGGATGTTCCTGCAGGCAGAACTTTCCCCAAAAGCATCTCCATCAAGACAAAGGGAACATATCTCAAGACAGCCGTTTAGAGCATTCCCCCGTTCACTGTAATGCTGTCAGCACTAGCCAAGGCTCAGAAACCCTTCAGACTCCACCAGTGGATGAAGTCATAGGACAACCATGGCATAGGCAATGCCATCATTTGGCATTGTGCATTTGTAGATTTACTCCTCAGCCGTCTGGGTGCTGTCTGGGGATTGTGAAACCTTCGAAACGGTGGCCTGCCTGAAAGAAGGGCGTGTCTAGGGGTAGGTCTTGAAGTTGATCCCACTTATGGCTCTGGTCTGTGCTCTCTACACTTCTTGACCCACCAATGTGACAACAAAGTGTACCATACGCTCCCATCACCAAGTCCGTAGGAACTTCAGGTGTCATGGCTCCACACCACTGTGAGCCAAAAGGACCTCTCCTTCCTGAACGGTCCTGTCTCAGAGAGGAGAAAACTAAGATAGATGGCTAAGTAAATAGAGATAGATAGCTAGGTGACAGATGACAGATGGACAGATGTGATCGATAGACTCAGCTTTACAAAAGGAGTCACCCATTTGGACACTTGACACAACACAGATGACCCTGTAACACTTTATGCTAAGTAAAGAAGAACAGACTGGAACAAAGCATGCTGCACAGCACGGTATGCATGTAGAATCTTTAAAAATCAAATCTATTAAAGCAGAGAGGACAGCGGTGGCGAAGACGAAGAATGGCGTTTGCTGAAAGGGGCAAACTCG
The DNA here is from genome assembly GCF_000001635.26 of Mus musculus. NCBI lineage: Eukaryota > Metazoa > Chordata > Mammalia > Rodentia > Muridae > Mus > Mus musculus. Next base: position 146,320,206 of record NC_000069.6, on the reverse strand, counting down.
CAATGATGTCCAACAGATGATTCTAGAAAACTACAGTTGCTCACACTAATAGTGAAAAACTGTTAATATAATCATTCCAGGTGCTTTGCATGTGTGTGTACAGACAATGGAAAGTCAAATGCTTAGTATATTAACTTGATTGTCTATTATAATTTTCTATGTACGAACAAAGCAGTTTTCATTTATACCACAGTTATATATGGTAAAAATCAAGTCAAAAGAAAACCATCACATTTGGATTTTAGAAGACTGTGTGTGTGTGTGTGTGTGTGACACACACACACACACACACACACACACACACGCACACACACACTTCGGGAGTCTGTAGGTGTGACTAGTTGTTAGGGGTGGATTCAGAGATGATCCCTTTGTGTTCAGTCTGCCTCTGCCACGTTCCAGCTGTGCGGTCTTGGGTGAATTCATCAACACCTCTGAACGTTCAACCTACCCATTATGAAACTGGCCTAATTGGGTTATTTTGAGTACAAGTGAATAACTCGTGTGTGTGTGTGTGTGTGTGCGCGCGTGCGTGCGTGCAGCTCCAACAGTGAGACAGACACACCCGTGTGTGTGATGTGCATGGGTCCAACAGTTCCTTATATAGTAAGCAATAAGTCAGAGCTGGCTATTAGCATAACGGAAAGGTCAGTTAACGCTTATGTTTCATATGTATTATTAAGACGAAAAATAGAGACACCCTAGAACCTTGCACAGAAAAGTGAATAATTTAGAGTTAAAACAAATATTACAGGCCATGGGAAGGTGCAGTCACTTAATTATTCAGGGACCGACTTTTCTCTAGGAAAAAGCAGTCCAAAACAGGCTCTGGAAAAACTGTCACCTTGGCTGAGGACACGCGGGGTGGCTCTGGGCTGGGTGAGGATCAAAGCGCAGCTAGCTCCAGGGCTCTAAGCTCACAGAGAACAGCAGGGAAGGCAAGGGCATGTTCCATTGTCGTTAATTAATTTCTCAAGGGCTGCAGCAATCAGGGGGCTCATTAGTGTGCTTAAGCCTGCCTGTCATTTAGAGAATGCGCTGTAAGTGTGTTCGCAGCGCACTGAGGGATCCGAAAACTCCTTCAGTGCTTTAGTGGGGAGAGAGAACCCACGGCCTGTCTCTGAGGAAGAGGAAAAACCCACACGGGCTTCTTTAATCACAACAAAGAATGACTAATCCAGCCGCAGCGCAGGCTCCCTGTGGCGTCTTAAAATATTATCATTTGAACCTGGTCGTTCTCTCCTCCTGTATAATATTTAAAGACGCCACGCTTTATACATATTTATATGGCTCCCATCAGGGAGCCTAATTCTGAAGGGCAAATTGGAGGGCCTTCCAGAAGGGGGTCTACCCTGAGGCCCTAAGACATGCGCAGAAGACAACGAGAGGACCGAGAGGACCGTTTAAATCCCTCCCTGGAGGCCCAGTGCTGTGGCCAGACTGGGAGCCGAGAACCAGCTTTGGGGTCACATGTGTCTTTCATTCTAGGGTCGACCTGGCTGGAGATTCTGGCTCTGAACTCATTCCTTCACTGCAGTCAGCAGGTTTCAGACTCTAAGATGTTCAGTTGCCAGAGCCATGAGGCAGCTGCCAAGGCGAGCTGCGTATAGGGAGACGGATGCGAGCTGCGTATAGGGAGACGAATGTTGTGGGCACCGAAGTCGGTGAGACGGCAGTATCTAAGCCCTCTGCTACTGAAGCCCCAGACCCCAGACAGAGCTTATTTGGTGGAGTGTGCCCTGTGTGGTTTTGGTCTTGCTTTGGTCCAGTATTTCCTCACTGTGTCCCCGTTCCTCCTTTCTGTAATGGTAATGCAATTATGTGGCATTGTATGTGGAAGAATGCAAACCGTTTTTGTTTTTGTTTTTTTGTTTTTTTAAGATTGCCTTGGCTCTGGGAGGAGACTTTGGGCTTTGGACTTTTCAATCGTGTTAAGACTGAGAAAAATGAAGGTGACTTTCCCATTGTGCATATCAAATGGCCATGTTGGATCTGAATGAGAGACGCCCCCCCTAGGCTTATGCATTTGTGTACTCGATCTTCGGTTGGTGGCTCTGTTTGGAGAGATTATGGAACTCTGCGGATGTGGATCCGGTATTGCGCTTTCTGCAAGTGCTTGAAGAGGCGATCTCTCTGCTTTTTGCTCTGGCCACCTCCGCTGCCCCCGACCCCGTCATTATGAACTCATTTGGAACTGTACACCAAAATAAACTCTTCCTTCAGTAAGTAACTTTTGGTCATGGCAACAAAAGTAACTAATACACCTAGTACTAAGGAAGCCCCGGGTTTTACCCCATTATCTTAAAAAAATAAATAAACGAATGTGATGACGCACACCTTCCGGCATTCTGGCCATGCAGGCAAGAGAATCGGAAGCTCAGGGCTACATAGCTACGGCATAGCTAGTTTGAGGTCAGCCTAGGATGTCAAGTAACCTGTGTCAGCCTGTGCGGTTCTAGTTGAGCACATGTTTATTGAGCACACACCATGCACTAAGCTCTGTCGTGGTTGCTGAGGACACTAACGGGGAAGAGGCATCTTCATCTAGCCCAGACTGTTAGTCCCAATAGCAATCAGGAGTCTGATAAATGGGAGCTCCAAAAGAAGGCTGAGAAACCAGGCGAGGATCCCTGCGATGGGGGAATAAAACTTTCGTTGGTTTCTAGAACATAGGTAGGCTCCTCTGTCCTGAGGGTGGGTGGGTAGGCATTCCAGATATGGGCACAGAGGGATGTGGGGTGTGCCTCTGAGTTGAGACAGTGCCTGGCACTGCCTTGAGAGCCGGACCTGTATTCTGTAGGACTTGAACCATAGTACTTTTGGAGCAAATGGGTCACAGCAGGGGGTATCTTATCCATTTTGCTATTTCCTTTCCCCAGAGTCACGTCCTCAGAACTTCAAGAATTTACCTCTGAGACCATTGTCTCTGGAGCAGTATTCCAACAAAGAGATTCCCTGCTACATGAGAAAAAAATCGTTATTACTCAAATTTGAAAATTTACTGTTTGGCCTTGTGATATTTGGGCAAAAATGTATGGGGTGAAACTTATAGATTAGTTTTCGATCTGGAGATTGAGCTTAATTGAAATGTTTTGTAGCTTATGGGGTGCTCCTACCAGCAAGGGTTCATTCCCACTCTCTGGCCACAGCCCCTTGTAGTCAGCCATCACATTCATGGGCCTTATGCTGGTGGGATGCTCCTTACTATACTGAAATCTGGATCAGGTTCCCAAGTAGTAAGACATGTGTTATGCTATGAAAAAAAGGATTAATTCTAGGCCTGGGCAAAACTAAGTCATGGCTGATTGATATTTGAAAGAGTGGTGTTTATGGCAGAGCCTAATGCTAATTAGAGCTGTTCCTCACTGCTTAGAAGGTTTGCTACACTTCAGTGACTTTTCTGAAGATCATGTGAAATAAGGAGGTGCTTAAAGACGCTCTGCCTGCAGCTGATGTTTGTCACGTTCGTCCCTGCCACGAGGATGTTCTGCCGAGGAGTTGAACGCTTTATGCTCCTAGAGGTAGATAAAAACGACCTACAAGTTTAGTGTTTTTGTTCTTTAATGTTGACTGGTTTAACTGTGTTTCGTGCCAGCAGCGTTGCTCCTTACTCTATTGCGTTTACGTCTTGGCGCCAGGCTACTTACTTTTCCTGTTTGTGATGACAAACTATCAGACAGACAAAGTGTGAAGGAAGAGAAGTTTATTTTGGCTCTGGGAGTAAGGAGATCACTCCACCCCAGCAGGGATGGCTCGAAGGCATGCGGCTCCCTCCTCCATGGTAGCAGGAACACCCACCTGGGATGGCCCAGCTTTTCACAGGTCTGCAGAACAGGACACAAGACAGGAGCCAGGACTGGGTTGTAACTCTCAGGGTCATCCTGACCTAGACATCCACTTCCTCCAGCTTGGCTCTAGCTCCAGAATATTCCACAACCTTGCCGCCCTAGCTGGAGACCAGGTGTTCAAACACATGGACCTGTTGGGGCATTTTGTATCCAGATCATATCAGCCCCCCACTAATTAAGTTATAAAGATGTGAATTTCTAACAAGGGTTTGTAAAACACAGCACATTCCTGGCATGTAACCTAAATAACAAACGTATTATCTGGATTGACTGAATGCTAGAGGGCTCCTCTTTAAGGATATTAATGTGTTGAGCAGCACACCATAAACAATAGATGGCTGACAGTCCTTGCATCTCAGGTGGGTCACCAGTCCTGGAGACAATGTCCACCAGCTCGGCAAACCTTGTGACCTCTGACCCCCAGGCTCAGGGCCTAGATGCAGCATCTGTTTTTCTCTAGGGTATTTTGGTAGCAAACTCCTAACAGCTTTCTGGGGGAGTCAGGAGAAGCCCGAGAGAAGAGACCCTTCTTAGGTCGCATCTCCAGCGAGTTGGCAGACAAGGGTAGTTCCAGGTTCCTTCTGAAATAATGAACCACATGGTCTCGGGAGGAGAGTCAACCACCCCCAGGGCCTTCCAGTGGGACAGACAGCTGCCAGCTGGACTGCTTGTTTCCAAGAAGCAATAATGATGAGCATGCAAGCTGAGCTGAGCAAACCCAGGCCCTCTCACTGGACGAGCACGTGTTTCTTCGTGGAAAATGAAGCTGGTCCACCTCCAACGGCATTGCTTCATTCCAAAGAATAAGCTTTGTTTCTCTCAAGACTTGGCATTCTTCTGCCCTTCTTGATAGAAGAATGATGTAAAGTCGCTGGAGCCTACCAAGGCGAATGAATCCAAGCAGAACAAAAGGCATCTTGCCACTTTTTTTTTTCTTCTAAGCAAATCAGCAAGTTGGTTTTATGGACAAGACAAAACTCTTCTACCAGGTTAAAACAAACCTACTTCAAAATTCCCCCATTGCATTAGACGTAGTGGGTGATGACTAGAGATGCTAAGCCCAGAGCGCTGGCTCACCACTTACTCTGGGATGACAGGGGTTTTCTCTTCCAAGTGGAGTGAGTCAAAATTCGTCCTTCAGTGCCCAGTGAAGAGGGATCGTAACCTGAAGACCCCATGGATGAGAGACGCCCATGGTGTTCCTTCTACCCTTCATCCAATACTCCCCTGGTGTCTTAGTTAGGGTTTCTATCCCTGCACAAACATCATGACAAAGAAGCAGTTGGGGAGGAAAGGGTTTATTCAGCTTACATTTCCACATTGCTGTTCATCACCAAGGAAGTCAGGACTGGAACTCAAGCAGGTCAGGAAGCAGGAGCTGATGCAGAGGCCATGGAGGGATGTTCTTTACTGGCTTGCCCAGCCTGCTCTCTTATAGAACCAAGACTACCAGCCCAGAGATGGTCCCACCCACAAGGGGCCTTTCCCTCTTGATCGCTAATTGAGAAAATGCCTTACAGCTGGATCTCATGGAGGCATTTCCCCAACTGAAGCTCCTTTCTCTGTGATAACTCCAGCTTGTGTCAAGTTGACACAAAACTACCCAGTACACCTGGTTATAAAGAGATACATGTAGCTCCACTCTGGGATTCTAAGGAACTGGGGGATTCGTATTCAGTATCTTCTTTGCCCATTGTGTATTTGTGTGTATGTGTGCGCACTAGAGTGTGTGCGCGCGCGTGCGTGTATGTAAAGGCTATGGGGATGCCTTCCTCTATCCCTGTTATTATTGTTGTTGTTGTTGTTGTTGTTATTGTTAAGTTATGTGTATGTGTGTGTCTATGTGGTGCATGTACACTTGCTGGGGCCCACAGAGTCCGGAAGAAGGTGTTGTGTCCCCTGTAGCTGGAGTTACCAGCAGTCATAAGGCACCAGACTCAGGTACTGGGAACCAAACCAAGAGCAGCATCCATTCGTAACCACAGAATGCTTTAGCCCCTTTACATTTTATTTTGAGACAAGGTTATTTTTGTTTGTTTGTTTTTGTTTTTCTGAACCTGGAGCTTGGCATGTCTGCTGGACTGGCTGGCCATTGGGTACCTGCAATCCACTTGTCCCCCTCCCTGCCGTCTATGCTGGGGTTTCCGGTTACAGGAGGTGTGCGATGTCACATCTGTTAGCTCACCCTTTTGATTTTAGACCTACGTGTTTCTAGCATGCTGGGAAAGAGAAAGAGCAGTACAGGGGAGTAAAAGCCAGGCTCCCGTGTTCTGGAAAGACATTAGCCTGGCTAATGCGGCAGAGGAGACCGGACGGGCTGTGAGTCTTTCCATAGCTCGGTGCACCTGACCCGCCTCCGCTTTGATTAGCATCTCTCTGTGTTATCTGAAAAAGTCTATCACAAAAGCAGAACTCAGCAGTGCTTCAAGGAGCATTGATGAATCTGTGATCAGAGTGTGTGATTTATCATCTTTCATAGTAATTGATAGATCAAGCAGCCCAAAAGCCCCAGTGACGTTTATAAAGACTTTGATAAATATGACTTAAAAGTCTGAGATGAAACTCTTGCATGGAATGCTGCACTCCACCGTCACAGAACATATGCTCTTTTCAAAATTGCACATCAGACTTGCGAGCGCTCGTAGCAACTCAGGACATAAAGCGATCCTCAAATGAAGTTTCAAAGAATCAGTAGCATAAGATCACAGAACAACTAACTTAGAGACCCGTTAAGAAACACAAGTCAAGGTGCTGGGGAAGGTAGCTCAGTAGGGAAAATGCTTGCTGGGCAAATGTGAGGTCCTAAATTCGAACCCCGGGAACCCAGGGTAAGCTGGATATGGTAACACGTGACCGTAATCACCTGCGGTGAGGTGGGAGGTGAAGATTCCAAGGAAGCTTGAATGTGAGCCAGCCTCGTGTATACAGGTGACAGTAAGACACCCTGACTCCAACAAGATGGAAGGCCAGGACTGACACCAGAGATACCAGAGACTGCTATGACCTGTACCTACATTCTCACACGTAAGCATGCACACACATCATGCACACGCAAAGATTACTATATATGTATAACTGAACCTCTCAGATATTGAGAATATTTGAAACATCACTTCCAAGTCTATAGAGATAGAAAGCGGCTCAGTGCTGCTGGGGGCTTGGGGGCGGAGAGCTTCTATGAGCTGATGCACACGCATTCATGCACACGTCTAGACCCTACTCAGAGGAAATGGCTGCACGTCACCAGGAAGGTGCTAAGTGCCAATGGATGATACACACTAATATGGTTTGACTTCTATTAATTGCATTTCTACTGAATAAAAAAAATTGAAATCGCTGTGCTTCAATCCTAATGTGTAGATACATCGGTGTGCACTGGTGTAGAATTCACTAAGCTAAACCCTTATGAGGATGCTGTTCTTATGTTCATGTTGATGCTTCCATATTATGTTTCATAAAGAAGTTTTTTTTTTTAAATAGATATGTTGGTACACACCTGTAATCCTAGCACTTGGGAGGGGAGAGCGGGAAGATCAGGAGTTCCAGACCAGTCTTGTCTACATAGCAAGTTCAAGGTTAGCTTGAAAGCCTGCCTCAAAACGCCGAGAAAGAGAAAGAAAAATCAAAAGCTCAAAAAGATGGAAACGTGTGAAATCCTTTACATCAGTGAACGGATAACAGCACACTGAGATGAACTGAAATATATAACTTACAAAATCCCACCAAAAAAAGAGAGAGAAATCAGAAAGCTTGAGTCATAAATAAAGGGAAGAAGCAAACTCTGAACCAAGCGTGGCATTGTGTATTTCCCAGGACAGTTCAGTCCAGCTCCGATTAGAAGCAGTCTGATAGACGCGGAGGATTATGGATGGTGAACAAGAAGCTAATTCAGAGTTGTAACCTGCTGTGCCTTTAGTCTTTCATGCACTGGGTGAAAACAAAGGCAAGATTCTTGACTTGATCATATTTATAGTATGTTATGGTTATTGGGCAACCGAAGTACCTGTATTCAATTTTAGATACAAACTCAGACTCAAGTGAGCCACTTGGATGTCTGGTCTGATACAAAGCCTGGCTGTGAGTTGACAGAGTAAGGCTGTGTTCCACCTCCCCTCTCACTCAGGGGCCCCGAGGAATGGCAGCCAACCTTTTCCTCTCCCATCCTTTCTATCACCCTTCTCCTGCCAGAGTTCAACCAGGAATCAGAAAGCACTCCAGTTATCTGAGAAAGAATTGAATATAAAGAATTGTTAGCCACGTGTAAAACTGCTAGCTAGCCAACTGAAGCGATCAGGAGAGAATGCTGAGCTAATATCAGCGGTGATTTGAGGAAGCAGATACCACCCCAGGGCTAAGGACATACAAGAAAGGAGGTTAGAATTCTTACTACCTGAAATTTTCCTGCCCACCTAACAGTCCATAAGAGACATGCACCTCTGGATAGATAGGAATGCAGCCCAACCCCAAATCAGAAACTTAACTTTGAACGTCTGTGTGTGTGTGTGTGTGTGTGTGTGTGTGTGTGTTTGTGATTTTAAAGGCATTTTTTTTGAAACTTGATTTCATGATTCTCTAGCATGAATTTTGTAGGTGACAACTGTCCTCTTACAATGTCAAAAAGCTGGACATACTTACTTGAACTCTGACCCCTGAAAAGAGGGTGAGATTTGGTTAGTGCTGGGGTCTCTGTGGTTAGAGAGACCAACACTCAGTTTCTGCAAAGTAGTCACTGGTGGCACAGGTGCTGAGAGAAAAAACGACAAGCATTATTGCAGGGACCACACTCCTTCCACAAAGATGCCAGTTTGGGAAGACACCAGAGTGAACAGATAGAAGCCCACAGCTGCCAACGACAGGGATCCCCCCAGCCTTCCGGACTGCCTCTAGCAACCCAACATGCAGATCCCAACAGGCAACAGCTGGCAAAACAGAACAGAGAATAAAAGGGTGCACTGTTGCTGAAAGACAATCCTTAGTCACGGGCACATTCCCCAGCCCCTCCCGCCGCTGCTTACTTAATTGGTGTTGGTATCAGGGCCTCTCAATCACTGGACCAGCCAGGGATTTGAAACCGATTCTTTCTCAGACCTCTTTCATCTGAACTTCGGAGAACCTGTTTTTCCTCCCCCACAAGGCCTGGTTTCTTTTGATCTGAATGAAGGGACTGACTGCGGTCTGGAAGTTGTCTGCCTTAGGGCCAAGGGAAGCGCTGTGCATACCCAGTCTCTCCTGAAATGAATGCTCTTCACTTCTTCAACTTCTTCACTGTATTTGGATTAATCTAACATGACCGACCGATTGCCAGCTCTTTTGAGCACATCTGGCTATGCAGAGAAAACACTCATCTATTCCTGGTTCCTGCACTTTTGGGAACTGACTCAAGCCTTTGACATCCCCAAACCTGCTAGACAGTCCTCTTGGCTTCTGTGCTTTGGATAGAGCCAAATACAGTGTCCCAGGGTGTGCCAAGCTGCAGAGGGTGCTCTCTAGGGGAAACTATAGAATTCCTTATTCGTTGGCTCTGTTCAAAGAGAAATTCTCCTTGAGAAGTCCCCACTGAACTGTCTCGAGCCATTTACATGCTTGACAAAGCAACGAGGAGTTTGTATCAAGGAATAGATTTCTCTCCATCTTTTCTTTGAAAAAGGCTAGCTGGGTCTAGCAGCTCACCTTGGAATACTCTATCTTCTAAATATTGGTGTTTTCACGGAAAATCTATTTAGCATAGTTTCATGCTAATCCTAATTTCTGCCTACTTGTCATAAAGTTAGTGTAACATTGATTCTAACATCAAATAAACAATACAAAGCAGGACCATCATAAGGCAATCTCATTCATAAGCAGAGTTTAAAAAAAAATGAAGCAAACTGTTGGTTGCCCACCAGAACTGGATGCTAAAGATCTTACTGAAGAAGTCACCGTAGGCTTTGGTTGCGGGATGCAGGGGAATCGGCCTTGAACTTGAATCAAGCTTCCCCATGGTTGGCTAGTTTTCACAGCGCTGGAGAGTCCTCCGCAGGCTGTTGAGGGAGAACGATTAATTAACATCCAGTCTGCTTCGTTTCCACCCATGGTCTCAGCACAGCAGCCTGCGTCTTTATCACAGTCAGCAAAGAGCGTGTCTCCTAGCAAAATTAATATTATCATCGTGCACGCATAATCCAGAAAGGGCATGCGGCTGTTCTCACACTGTTATATATAAAATAGTTACAGATCTGTCCACATTCAAGGGAGGAAGTCCTAACCAGATGGCACACTTGGTAACAAGTGGAAATCTGTGGTCCGGATGCTAAACATAAGGAAATCAGTTAAGCAGACAATGGTAAGCCAGGCCTAGCATCCTAAGGAGCAACACGGGGAGCCCTTCGAGCCATGTGTCCTGTGGGGAAGGGGTTTATTTATCAAATCGAACAAAAGAAGTAGGCACCCAGGTGCTAGTCTGATGGTCGCATTCACCCACCCTCACCCCACCACGGGTTGGGGAGGAAAGACAAAGAGGAAGGGAGCCAAGTTTGATAGAGTGCCCATCATCAATGGCTTAGCCACTGTAGGCCTTTGCACTCCACCTCTCCCACATGGGGAAGGATGCTTTCCCGCAGGATACAGGCATTCACCGGTGAGGCTCCCAAGCTTCTGCTACAGCACAGCTGGACCTCACACTCTCACACCGATTTATATCCGCTGACCATCTCCGCTGGCCCTGATCCTTCAGGATGGAAGGCATGGAAAGCTTGCTTTGTTTTTATGTTGCTTCTGTTCAAAGTATGCTCTTTGGTACCCTTAGATGGTTTTTCTGAGGGCCGTAAAAAACTATTTAGAGCTTAACAATGCTTTTAAAGATTAATATTCGATCTATTAAAGTTACAGATTAAGAAACCTAACGTTTTCCAGAGTTTCTATCATTTTCTTTTCTTGTACATTGCAAGTGGCCTGCGTGGTCGTTTGGATGAGATGTTTTCCCCATAAGCTCAGACATTCGAACACTTGGTTGGTAGTTGGTGGTGCTTTTGGGGCAGGTTTACGGAGTGTGGCCTTGTGAGGAAGTGTGTCACTGGGTCAGGCTTTGAAATCATACAGCCTCAAGCTGCTCACACTGTTTTCTGTTTGTGTTTGGAAAGGTGAGCCCTCCGCTTCCTCCTCTTCCCGCCATGCCCCCCGCTGCCTGCTGCCATGTTTCCCTGCCACAGTGACGCATCATTTCTCTGCAACCTAAGATCAATAGCTCTTTCTTCTATAAGTTGCCTGAGAAATGGTGTTTTACTGCAGCAACAGAAAGGCGACTAATACAGCCTCTTGTAGTTTTTTTTTTTTAAACTATGCAAAAGGCCTTTGGATAGCATGTCTTTCTTACCTACATTTAATCTTAGCTAATATGACACCTTTACATATTTTAAATTGCATTCATAAATCAATGTGTTTTCTTTCTAAAAAAAAATCACTTCAATGTTTTGATTAAACTAATACAACCTTCTTATTATAACCTCCTGGAGTATCAAATCACAGAACACCCATAAATCAAGCTCACAAATACGGCTTAAGTTTGAGAGAATTTCACTAGCTGTCCATGTGCAATAGAATTGTCATTTAAAAACAGACCATACACACAAGTTAGAATTTTAAATTTGCTACTCACACTATTAGCTGAAATTATCTTAAATATTCCAGGCATGCGAGATGCTAAATACAGATCTCTTCACACAAAGTCCTAATATGTAACAGGCTGGGTTCCTTGAACATTGTTGTGCTTGCATACGGGCTACTCCTCATAAGCTGTGTGGGAATATGTGATCCCAGCTAGACTTGCTGTTTGAGGAGATCACACAACCTTTAGGAGGTAGAATCCTATCAGAATCTGAAATCAAGGGCTACTGAGAGCCTGCCTCTTCTGGGGTTGTACAGGAAGGGTGGGGCTCCCCTGCAGGATGCTAGCACCCCTCCTTCTACCTTAGCTTGTTGCCACATCACTGGCCTCTCTGTCCCTGTCTCCATGCCACCTTTTCTCAGTGTGTCTTCTGTGTCTTACAAGATCATTTATCCTTGGATTTGAGGCTTATTTGTGTCTTAGTCTGGGTTTGTATTCCTGCACAAAACATCATGACCAAGAAACAAGCTGGGGAGGAAAGGGTTTATTCAGCTTACACTTCCATACTGCTGTTCACCACCAAAGGAAGTCAGGACTGAACTCACACAGGGCAGGAACTGAACTTGGAGGGGAAAGCTGATGCAGAGGTCATGGCTCAAAGTAGAGAGTGCTATGACTGGATCCTAAAGAGCTGCCCTGGGTGTAAGGAGGAGAGGGTAGATGTGGGAGGCTAATCAGAGGTTGTGTAGGAATCCAGGCAAAGTCAAAGATGAGAAAAGCTCAGAGTGGGGAGTAGCCAGGGATGTGGCAAAAACGGGTCAGATGCTCCTTCTACCAGAGAAATAAGAGAAGTGATTTGTTGGTGCTTCCGAGGTAGGGTGTAAGAAGAAGAAAAGCTGAGGCAGACACTACAGTGTTTGATGTGAGCACTGTGGAGGTTCGTGTGATCCCTGCCTGAAGCAGGGGGATAAACTGAACAGGTTTGGGGTGAGAGGAAATGTTTTCTAAATATCAGAGTGGAATTTCCCTATGGGGTGAAGTTTCAGAAGGAAAGGACTTGGCTCTAAGTATACAATTAGAGTTACCAACATGTAGAAGATACTTGAAGTCATGTGACTGGTTGAGATGGCCACAGAGTGTGAATAAGAAGAGAAGAATGGGCCAGAGGAAAAGCCTACCAACATTCAGATGTCACGGAGAGAAGAAAGCCAGTAAAGGAGACTTGGAAAAGACAGCCAAGAGAACACAGTGCCCTGGGAGCCAGGGACCTCTGCGGTCTGTATCCAGCACTGTGGAATGAAGTTTTGTCATGCCTGAGTGCTTTGTAACAGCACTAGCAACAGCTGTCATTTTCCTGTCAGCCCAGCAATCTCTCTGTGGCTACTATCGTCTTTACATTTTCTGTCTATAGCAGTATCAAATAAATTAAATAAGCTAAAAAAAAAACCCAATCAGTTAAAAAGATCAAAAGGTATGCCTTGGGATAGTAATAATTTTTGAAGTATACTGTAACTTATTTACATAATCTGCATATCGCCACATCATATGCAAATACGCTTGCAGCGATCGATTCTTAGCTACTTCAATAACAGTAATGAATTTAATATCAGACCCTGCAATCTATGCAAAGGCAATTCTTTTTTTTTTTTCCATTTTTTATTAGGTATTTAGCTCATTTACATTTCCAATGCTATACCAAAAGTCCCCCATATCCACCCACCCCCACTCCCCTGCCCACCCACTCCCCCTTTTTGGCCCTGGTGTTCCCCTGTACTGGGGCATATAAAGTTTGCAAGTCCAATGGGCCTCTCTTTCCAGTGATGGCCGACTAGGCCATCTTTTGATATATATGCAGCTAGAGTCAAGAGCTCCGGGGTACTGGTTAGTTCATAATGTTGTTCCGCCTATAGGGTTGCAGATCCCTTTAGCTCCTTGGCTACTTTCTCTAGCTCCTCCATTGGGAGCCCTATGATCCATCCATTAGCTGACTGTGAGCATCCACTTCTGTGTTTGCTAGGCCCCGGCATAGCAAAGGCAATTCTTAAGGCACTTTTTGATTGTCGTGAGTATGAAGAGAGAATTGTCCCGTGGTTTGGACAGGACGGAGAAGAGGTGTGCAGCCACCCCCTCCCTCCCCCGCTCCTATGAGTACTTCCTGGTGCAGTAACCAGCCCCCAGCCCCCAGCCCCCAGCCCCCAGCCCCCAGCTCTTCTTGAGTCTGATCTTTGTTTTCTTCTCGCCAGTGTCTTTCTGGGGACCAGCAAAGTGTCTGTCCTGTGGCAAATGTTCTAGATTTGCCCAATAGATAACTGAGCAGTGTAGGCTGCATCTGTGAGTGACTTCAGCTACTTTCTTTGATAAAACTGCTCAGACAAACACAAAAATTATACTTAAAAGCCCCATTTATATATCTAGTTGGTTGCATACATTAAAAAGAGTTGTTTTATTTTTATTTCTGTGGTTGTGTGTGTTTGCACATATGTGTGGGTCCCCTCAGAGGACAGAAGAGGGATTCAATCCCTCAGAGTTGGACTTGTAGGCCATTTGAGGCACCCGATGTGGGTGCAGGAAACTGATGCAGAGCATCTATAAGCTCTCAACCTCTGAGCCATATCTCCCTTAATTTTTTTGACATTTTATTTATATTTTATGTCTATGGGTGTTTTGCCTGCATGTGCATCTGTGCATATCTTGTGCAGTACCTGAGGAGACCAGAAAAGGGTTGTTTGATCCCCTAGGACTTGAACCACCAGTGATTGTTAACCACCATGTGGATGCTGGGAATTGAACCTGGTCCTGAGGAAGAACAGTCTACTCTTAATGGAGGAGCCATCTCTCTGAGGAATATAGGTTCATATTTTTAAATAAAGCCACCTGTACTTTTTGTGTAACACGGAAAGTCAAAGTGAATGATTTCCACCAACAATATGTTCTTTGTTTTCTTTAGACCATAAACTAGGGAGAGGGAAAGGAGGGGAGAGGAGAGAAAAGGAGATGAGGAGAGTAGGGGGAGGGGGAGGGGTGAGGAGAGGAGAGAAAAGGAGATGAGGAGAGTGGGGGGAGGGGGAGGGAGAGGAGAAGAGAGAAAAGGAGAGGAGGGGGAGGGGAGGGGGAGGGGGAGGGGAGCATTCTGCTGAACAGTACCCCTGAAGAGAAAGGCTACTTTGCTTTCTTTCTTTTTTTTCCTTTTTTTTCCTTTTTTTCCATCTATTTTTTATTAGGTATTTATTTGCTTTCTATCACTTTCTCTTACCAGCTGAGAAGGTAAAGGATGTGCTTTGAATGAAAATTGTCCCCCTGGTCTCAGCCATTTGAGCACTTGGTCCACACTTGGCAATGTTGCTTGGGGAATTGTAGTTGGTTCAGCCTTGCTGGAGAAAATGTATCACTGAGAGCTGGCTATGAGATTTGTAAAAAGCTTCACTTCTAGTTTTCTCTCTGCTTCCTGCTTTCTGCCACCAGGCCTGACGCTTGCTGTACCACTTTCCCGCCACACTGGACTTTTTATCCATCTGAACAATCCGCCCAAATAAATTCTTCCTTCTCTCGGTTGCCCTGGTCATGGAGTTTGATGACAAGGATGGGAGAGTAACTGGTACAATAGGTAAAGGGGTTCCCGAGTCCATCACGTGGATGTGTGTAAGAGGCTGGACCACTGGCCAAGAAAGCAGATAACAGAGCGACTCGACTCTGCAGGCCAACCAAAAAGACCACGCATGCGTGTGACTGCATCCTCGGCATGCTCAGCATTCTGACATGGATCTTGTCTCTATGAGGAAGTGGGAGAAATAAAGACTTATTTTATCAGCCTGCTGTAGTTTTTCATATGACTCTTGGCTATCTTTAGAAGTTTTTCTCCCCTATGCACCCAGACAGACAGCTGTAAAATTGATTGGCTTGAAAGCCAAATAATATGAAAGACAGTGGCCTACTTTATCATTTAGTGCTAGCTATTTATTACCAGCAGTGCTGGGTTGGGCTATCGATCCCAGGATTAAGGCTGGAGAAATATAGATCTGGAGATTCTGCGGACACATAAGACTCCCCGGCCATAGTGACAGATGATAATGAGCTTGCGCTTAGAGGCCATCTTTTATCTCTGTAGAGCCAAACAGTCATTTTTCCAAAATAACGAATCGCGCAAACAATGAAGGGAACATTCATTTAGCAGTTTTGCAACGCAGCTTCCTTAGGCAGAAGTACACCGTCAACTGCGGAGTGGTCTGGACGCCCTCTCTCCTCACTCATTTGTTGTTTGGATCCTTGCTAATTGTTTCATCTGGCTTAGCCCATCTGGCTGTGGCAAGCTTCCTTACCAATTCCCTACACACATTATTTTCTCTCCCTCCCTCCCTCCCTCCCTCCCTCCCTCCCTCCCTCCCTCCCTTTTTCTCTCTCTCTGTCTCTCTTCCCCTCCTTTCCTCCCTCCATCCTTTTCACTTTCCCTCTCCCTCTCTCTGTGTCTGTCTCTGTCTATGTACATTCACATGTATGTATGTATGTATGTATGTATGTATGTATGTATGTATGTGAATTAAGATTAGAAGGCAATTTTATTTTTTATAAGAGGAGAGCGCCGGTTGGCCTGAAACTTTGCTGAGTAGTTTGGCTACGTGAGCTATGTGAGATTTGCCTATCTCTGATTTCCACCCCAGCCATTGCTTGGATTACAACCCTGTTCCACCATGATGGGTTTATTAAGTGGCTTACGGTGGTGGTCAAACTTTAGTCCTCACACTTGCAAGGCAAGTCCTTTGCTGACTGAGTCATGTCCCTACCATCTATCATGTCTATGTCCCTAGCATCTATCATGTCTGTTATCATGTCTGCTATTGTTTCTGTGGTTTTTTTCTTTTCCTTCCTCCATCTGAGAAGCCTTTTTTACATCTCCAGAATAAAACAAACAAACAAACAA
The DNA here is from genome assembly GCF_000001635.26 of Mus musculus. NCBI lineage: Eukaryota > Metazoa > Chordata > Mammalia > Rodentia > Muridae > Mus > Mus musculus. Next base: position 146,303,861 of record NC_000069.6, on the reverse strand, counting down.
ACAAACAAAAACACAGAGTTCAACTTGCACATCTCCCACAGAATCTTGAACAAAACATTAGGAAAACATGCTCTGGGTTCGAATCCTGACTTCAGTGCCCCCAAGCCGTCAGCCCCTCCCATTATCTTTCTGAGTCTCGGCTTATTCACACTAGAGGTTGCTATCCTTACCTTCGAGGCTTTTTCAAGACTGAGCATATAAAACACTGGGTGCAATTCTCTGCACACAGTGGGTAATGGAGAGGCACCAGCTCCCTGCCCCCACGTGGCTCCTGTCCACTGAGTTACAGTAGTCAAATCTATTGCCACACTTACGTAATTCGATGCACACTGAATTCTCAAGCTGGGTTTCCAGCATGACTTTTCCTAGGGATATATAAAGAAAAATCTAGTCCCCTTAGACCAGATGCCAATTGGCTAAAGAAATGATGTCATCCAAGTCCAGCTTGGTAAGCTAATGAGTGGGTGTGGCTTGCAGGAGCTTTGGGGGAGGAATTATTTGAAGGAACTTGGGTAATTCAGCGGTGTTGCTCCACGCTAAGTGATGACTTATTAACCACCAATCGCCCCCCCCCCCCAAACCACAGGAAGGACCTGTAACTAGAGTCTTGAGTGTCTGGGAATGCTCAGTGTCTGTCTAGAAGCAGCTACAGTGTCATTGCCATTTCTGTAGACTCAGAAATCACCATGACATTTGCTTATCTTCTTGCTGTGATTGTGGCTCACTTTACCTTGTTCCATGATGCTCAGTGGGCACGTTCTGAGGAATAGCTCCACTACAATACTGCACTTTTCATTTATGGTTTCCGATCTGGGCTGCATATGACAAGTCACTTTGAATGTACCCATAGATTCCAAGAGAATCTATGCAAGTCTCAGAGAGTCACATCAGTGGAGTCTAGATAACGCCCAGTAACACAATTCAATGTTGAATATGCCACGATGACACTCTGGGATGAAATTTATCGTCTTCCCGTGTGATCATATCCTAAATATCTGCCTACAAGGTTCATAGTAGATTGGACTGGAATCGCTACCTAGCCCTTTACCCCCATGCCTTTCTCTGTTTGCTTATGGATGTGGCTGCATCCTCTGGAGTTTGTGCTATCTACCAGTGGCTACATCTCTAAAGAAAAATGGCTTCCCCCTGCCAGTAGCCATCAACTACCAATAGCCCCTTAGGTACTGGTGAGTCCATCCTCTGTCCATGCTGGGGTTTTGACTGACCTGATCTTGTCCAAGCCTTGTGCAGATAATTACTGCTGATGTGAGTTTGTGGGTGCAATGGCTTCATCGTGTCCAGAAACAGCATTTTCCAGCATGCCTCCTCATAGTCAGATTCTTCTCTTGTGCCCTTCCCCCAGCCTTGAGTAGGCTAAACGAGCCCATGATGGCTTTACAACCTAGCTAGAGTTGTCTGGTGTCAGTGCACTTGCAATTTCCTACAGGAGCTTTGAAGAATTGACACCCCCCACCCCCATCCCCTTGCCCCCACCCCACCCCACCCCCTACCTCCAGCCCCCAGCCCCTCGCTGAGCATGCTTTGCAGCATAATCCATCTGAAACAAAGCATGGGGTCTGTGGGCTCTTCCTACATAAATACAGTGCTGAATATTAAACTTTGAGCCTTGATCAGAAACTTTTGTCTTGACTTCATCCACCTTCTCTCGCACTCAGTTCCTTTTTCATTTCCAGCTCCCCTTTTCAGATAACCCAGTTTGTCCTGGGCCGCTGGATGGCTACATTCTCTCTGTGATGTTCCTTGATACCTTATGGAGGTGGGAGATTGAAATATGTGTCCCTTTTATGGCTAATTACTTAATAGTCACTGGTTATCAATATTTTTGACCAGTTATGAGTCTATATTAATCACTTCTAACTGTGAGAATAAGCTTCTCTGACTACCATTGAGAGCAGTACTATCTATGGTTATAAACATAAATATTTAGAAGATAGTTGGATAACGTGATCTTTTAACAAGAAACAAGTAGGACCCTAAGGCCTATGACCTCCTTAACCATGGACTTTTGGCCAGGTCCACTATACCAGGCATGAATTCTCTCCTGGGGAACAGGCCTCAAATCCAAAGAGAAAGTAGCTGGTTATCCTTGTAAGGTTCCCGCCATTGTTGCCCCAGTAGGCACATCTTGCTTGGCAGGTCAACATTGTATTGTACAGAATTGTACATTATTCTCTTTTCTCCAGGACAACATTGTATTGTACAGAGTTGCTACATTGTTGTCTTTTCTCCTTTAGTGACCTGCACAGTGCCTTCTGGCTCTATGAAAGCTAGCCAGCAGGGAGGAAGTTGGTGGCTGGCTCCAGATTGATCACTGTAAGTTCTACACCACGTGTCTTTAACAATAGGGCCTCACTATCTAGTTAGAACAACCAAGAGCAACAGTGACAGCTGGCACTGTTTGGGGGTCTCTAGGGCCTCTGTGATCAATAATTCAGTTTGGAGATACCCTATGCCTACATAGCGATTTTTATTTAATAAGCATGTCTTCTAGGAGCACCCTGCAAGACACTTCTATTAAACTCCTTCAAAAGTATCTTTAATTAGTTTACAAAGTACTGAGTTTCCATTATGTTTTCTTCATCCATGCTTGGTTTCAGCTAAGAGTTTTTCCTGTTTATTTTCTTGAAGTACCAACTCTTCCCTTCGTTGGTTGTATTTGTGGCTTCTGTTTTCATTTTACTCATTTGAGCTCTGCTGATTTCCTTTTCTCTACTGATTTGGGGTTTGGCTTGTTCTTAGTTTTCTAGAGCTTTAAGTTATCTATCTAATAGCTTTCTGATTTATTAATGCAGGCACTTAGAACTGTAAGCTCCCCTCTTAGGACTGCTTTCATTGTATCATATTTTTATTTCCTTCTTGATTATTTCAAGGGCCCCTTTGTTTCTCAGTACTGTGCTATTTAATCTCTATGAGCCTGTGTATCTCTAGTGTTTTTTGTTTTTTTTCCCTCTTGATTTGCAGACTTAGTCTACTGTGGTCAGATATACCACAAGGAATTATTTTCAATTTTCTCATATTTGTTAAGACTTGCTTTGTACCCTAATAAATGGTATATTTTAGAGAAAGTCCCACAAGCTGTGTGGAAAAATATGACTTCTCACAGTCAGTGTCTTTATGGGATATATTGTAGATACCTGTGGTCTATGATGCCATTTCACTCAGAGTTTTCTCTGGTTATTTTTTGTTGAGGTGACCTGTTAATTTGTGAAAGAGGGATAGAGAATTCTCCCCCTCCACTGTGCTGAGGCTCTGACTTTGCTTTGCACTTAGCAGTGCTTGCTTTGTGTAATTGGGTATGCCTGTGCTTTGGTGTGTTTACAATCATAATGTCTTCTTGATGAATTGTTCCCTTAATCAGTATAAAGCAGCCCTTATCTTTTCTCACTAGTTTCACTTTGAAGTCGACTTTGTCAGCGATGAGAACAGTGATACTTGTTTCCCAGATTTATTTTCTCAGAACGCCATTTTCCATTCTTTCACCCTTGAGTAGCGTCTTCCTTTTGTGATCATGATCATTTCTAGGAGGCAACAAACAGGTAGCTCCTATTTTTTTTTAATCCAATCTACTAGCCTATGCCTTTTCATTGGGGGAATTGAGAACATTAATATTGTTTCTATTATTAATTGTATATGTTATTACTTTATTAATATTGTTACTACTGTAAGACATGCATTTATCCTGCCAATTTGTTGATTTTGTAGTTTTTGAATTTTTCTTCTTTCTTTCTTCCTTACCTGTTACTCTAAAAGTTTATTCTTTCCTGTAGTCTTGTGCATAAATTCTTCCCTCCAGTCTAAACTACTTCAAATATCTTCTGTAGAGTTAGCTTAGTGGTCATAAATTTCTTTAATCTATTTTTTGTCATGAAAGGTTTTTATTTTTCCTTCACTTATGAGAAATAGTTTTGCTGTGTATAGTAGTCTGGGCTGGCAGTTTCTTTTTTTTTTTTTTCCTCTTCCATTTTTTATTAGGTATTTAGCTCATTTACATTTCCAATGCTATACCAAAAGTCCCCCATACCCACCCACCCCCACTCCCCTACCCACCCACTCCCCCTTTTTGGCCCTGGTGTTCCCCTGTACTGGGGCATATAAAGTTTGTGTGTCCAATGGGCCTCTCTTTCCAGTGATGGCCGACTAGGCCATCTTTTGATACATATGCAGCTAGAGTCAAGAGCTCCGGGGTACTGGTTAGTTCATAATGTTGTTCCACCTATAGGGTTGCAGATCCCTTTAGCTCCTTGGGTACTTTCTCTAGCTCCTCCATTGGGAGCCCTGTGATCCATCCATTAGCTGACTGTGAGCATCCACTTCTGTGTTTGCTAGGCCCCGGCATAGTCTCACAAGAGACAGCTACATCTGGGTCCTCTCGATAAAATCTTGCTAGTGTATGCAATGGTGTCAGCATTTGGATGCTGATTATGGGGTGGATCCCTGGGTATGGCAGTCTCTACATGGTCCATCCTTTCATCTCAGCTCCAAACTTTGTCTCTGTAACTCCTTCCAAGGGTGTTTTGTTCCCACTTCTAAGGAGGGGCATAGTGTCCACACTTCAGTCTTCATTTTTCTTGAGTTTCATGTGTTTAGGAAATTGTATCTTATATCTTGGGTATCCTAGGTTTTGGGCTAATATCCACTTATCAGTGAGTACATATTGTGTGAGTTCCTTTGTGAATGTGTTACCTCACTCAGGATGATGCCCTCCAAGTCCATCCATTTGGCTAGGAATTTCATAAATTCATTCTTTTTAATAGCTGAGTAGTACTCCATTGTGTAGATGTACCACATTTTCTGTATCCATTCCTCTGTTGAGGGGCATCTGGGTTCTTTCCAGCTTCTGGCTATTATAAATAAGGCTGCTATGAACATAGTGGAGCATGTGTCCTTCTTACCAGTTGGGGCATCTTCTGGATATATGCCCAGGAGAGGTATTGCGGGATCCTCCGGTAGTACTATGTCCAATTTTCTGAGGAACCGCCAGACTGATTTCCAGAGTGGTTATACAAGCCTGCAATCCCACCAACAATGGAGGAGTGTTCCTCTTTCTCCACATCCTCGCCAGCATCTGCTGTCACCTGAATTTTTGATCTTAGCCATTCTGACTGGTGTGAGGTGGAATCTCAGGGTTGTTTTGATTTGCATTTCCCTGATGATTAAGGATGTTGAACATTTTTTCAGGTGCTTCTCTGCCATTCAGTATTCCTCAGGTGAGAATTCTTTGTTCAATTCTGAGCCCCATTTTTTAATGGGGTTATTTGATTTTCTGAAGTCCACCTTCTTGAGTTCTTTATATATGTTGGATATTAGTCCCCTATCTGATTTAGGATAGGTAAAGATCCTTTCCCAATCTGTTGGTGGTCTTTTTGTCTTATTGACGGTGTCTTTTGCCTTGCAGAAACTTTGGAGTTTCATTAGGTCCCATTTGTCAATTCTTGATCTTACAGCACAAGCCATTGCTGTTCTGTTCAGGAATTTTCCCCCTGTGCCCATATCTTCAAGGCTTTTCCCCACTTTCTCCTCTATAAGTTTCAGTGTCTCTGGTTTTATGTGAAGTTCCTTGATCCACTTAGATTTGACCTTAGTACAAGGAGATAAGTATGGATCGATTCGCATTCTTCTACATGATAAGAACCAGTTGTGCCAGCACCAATTGTTGAAAATGCTGTCTTTCTTCCACTGGATGGTTTTAGCTCCCTTGTCGAAGATCAAGTGACCATAGGTGTGTGGGTTAATTTCTGGGTCTTCAATTCTATTCCATTGGTCTACTTGTCTGTCTCTATACCAGTACCATGCAGTTTTTATCACAATTGCTCTGTAGTAAAGCTTTAGGTCAGGCATGGTGATTCCACCAGAGGTTCTTTTATCCTTGAGAAGAGTTTTTGCTATCCTAGGTTTTTTGTTATTCCAGATGAATTTTCAAATTGCTCCTTCTAATTCGTTGAAGAATTGAGTTGGAATTTTGATGGGGATTGCATTGAATCTGTAGATTGCTTTTGGCAAGATAGCCATTTTTACAATGTTGATCCTGCCAATCCATGAGCATGGGAGATCTTTCCATCTTCTGAGATCTTCTTTAATTTCTTTCTTCAGAGACTTGAAGTTTTTATCATACAGATCTTTCACTTCCTTAGTTAGAGTCACGCCGAGATATTTTATATTATTTGTGACTATTGAGAAGGGTGTTGTTTCCCTAATTTCTTTCTTAGCCTGTTTATTCTTTGTGTAGAGAAAGGCCATTGACTTGTTTGAGTTAATTTTATATCCAGCTACTTCACCGAAGCTGTTTATCAGGTTTAGGAGTTCTCTGGTGGAATTTTTAGGGTCACTTATATATACTATCATATCATCTGCAAAAAGTGATATTTTGACTTCCTCTTTTCCAATTTGTATTCCCTTGATCTCCTTTTGTTGTCGAATTGCTCTGGCTAATACTTCAAGTACTATGTTGAAAAGGTAGGGAGAAAGTGGGCAGCCTTGTCTAGTCCCTGATTTTAGTGGGATTGCTTCCAGCTTCTCTCCATTTACTTTGATGTTGGCTACTGGTTTGCTGTAGATTGCTTTTATCATGTTTAGGTATGGGCCTTGAATTCCTGATCTTTCCAGAACTTTTATCATGAATGGGTGTTGGATCTTGTCAAATGCTTTTTCTGCATCTAACGAGATGATCATGTGGTTTTTGTCTTTGAGTTTGTTTATATAATGGATTACATTGATAGATTTTCGTATATTAAACCATCCCTGCATCCCTGGAATAAAACCTACTTGGTCAGGATGGATGATTGCTTTAATGTGTTCTTGGATTCGGTTAGCGAGAATTTTATTGAGGATTTTTGCATCGATATTCATAAGAGAAATTGGTCTGAAGTTCTCTATCTTTGTTGGATCTTTCTGTGGTTTAGGTATCAGAGTAATAGTGGCTTCATAAAATGAGTTGGGTAGAGTACCTTCTACTTCTATCTTGTGAGAAAGTTTGTGCAGAACTGGAATTAGATCTTCTTTGAAGGTCTGATAGAACTCTGCACTAAACCCGTCTGGTCCTGGGCTTTTTTTGGCTGGGAGACTATTAATAACTGCTTCTATTTCTTTAGGGGATATGGGACTGTTTAGGAGGTCAACTTGATCCTGATTCAACTTTGGTACCTGGTATCTGTCCACAAATTTGTTCATTTCGTCCAGGTTTTCCAGTTTTGTTGAGTATAGCCTTTTGTAGAAGGATCTGATGGTGTTTTGGATTTCTTCATGATCTGTTGTTATGTCTCCCCTTTCAGTTCTGATTTTGTTAATTAGGATTTTGTCCCTGTGCTCTCTAGTGAGTCTAGCTAAGGGTTTATCTATCTTGTTGATTTTCTCAAAGAACCAACTCTTCGTTTGGTTAATTCTTTGAATAGTTCTTCTTGTTTCCACTTGGTTGATTTCACCCCTGAGTTTGATTATTTCCTGCCTTCTACTCCTCTTGGGTGAATTTGCTTCCTTTTCTTCTAGACCTTTTAGGTGTGTTGTCAAGCTGCTAGTATGTGCTCTCTCCCGTTTCTTCTTGGAGGCACTCAGAGCTATGAGTTTCCCTCTTAGAAATGCTTTCATTGTGTCCCAAAGGTTTGGGTACGTTGTGGCTTCATTTTCATTAAACTCTAAAAAGTCTTTAATTTCGTTCTTTATTCCTTCCTTGACCAAGGTATCATTGAGAAGAGTGTTGTTCAGTTTCCACGTGAATGTTGGCTTTCTGTTATTTATTTTGTTATTGAAGATCAGCCTTAGTGCATGGTGATCTGATAAGATACATGGGACAATTTCAATATTTTTGAATCTGTTGAGGCCTGTTTTGTGACCTATTATGTGGTCAATTTTGGAGAAGGTACCATGAGGTGCTGAGAAGAAGGTATATCCCTTTGTTTTAGGGTAAAATGTTCTGTAGATATCTGTCAGATCCATTGTTTCATCACTTCTGTTAGTTTCAGTGTGTCCCTGTTTAGATTCTGTTTCCATGATCTGTCCATTGGTGAAAGTGGTGTGTTGAAGTCTCCCACTATTATTGTGTGAGGTGCAATGTGTGCTTTGAGCTTTACTAAAGTTTCTTTAATGAATGTGGCTGCCCTTGTATTTGGAGCATAGATATTCAGAATTGAGAGTTCCTCTTGGAGGATTTTACCTTTGATGAGTATGAAGTGCCCCTCCTTGTCTTTTTTGATGACTTTGGGTTGGAAGTCAATCTTATCAGATATTAGGATGGCTACTCCAGCTTGTTTCTTCATACCATTTGCTTGGAAAATTGTTTTCCAGCCATTCATTCTGAGGCAGTGTCTACCTTTTTCTCTGAGATGTGTTTCCTGTAAGCAGCAAAATGTTGGGTCTTGTTTGTGTAGCCAGTTTGTTAGTCTATGTCTTTTTATTGGGGAGTTGAGACCATTGATGTTAAGAGATATTAAGGAAAAGTAATTGTTGCTTCCTGTTATTTTTGTTGTTAAAGTTGGCATTCTGTTCTTGTGGCTGTCTTCTTTTAGGTTTGTTGAGGGATTACCTTCTTGTTTTTGCTAGGGCGTTGTTCCTGTTCTTGTATTGGTTTTTTTTCTGTTATTATCCTTTGAAGGGCTGGATTCGTGGAGAGATAATGTGTGAATTTGGTTTTGGTTTTGTCGTGGAATACTTTGGTTTCTCCATCTATGGTAATTGAGAGTTTGGCTGGGTATAGTAGCCTGGGCTGGAATTTGTGTTCTCTTAGTGTCTGTATAACATCTGTCCAGGCTCTTCTGGTTTTCATAGTCTCTGGTGAAAAATCTGGTGTAATTCTGATAGGCTTGCCTTTATATGTTACTTGACCTTTTTCCCTTACTGCTTTTACTATTCTATCTTTATTTAGTGCATTTGTTGTTCTGATTATTATGTGTCGGGAGGAATTTCTTTTCTGGTCCAATCTATTTGGAGTTTTGTAGGCTTCTTGTATGTTCATAGGCATCTCTTTCTTTAGATTTGGGAAGTTTTCTTCAATAATTTTGTTGAAGATGTTTGCTGGTCCTTTGAGTTGAAAATCTTCATTCTCATCCACTCCTATTATCCATAGGTTTGGTCTTCTCATTGTGTCCTGGATTTCCTGGATATTTTGAGTTAGGATCTTTTTGCATTTTCCATTTTCTTTGATTGTTGTGCCGATGTTCTCTATGGAATCTTCTGCACCTGAGATTCTCTCTTCCATCTCTTGTATTCTGTTGCTGATGCTCAAATCTATGGTTCCAGATTTCTTTCCTAGGGTTTCAATCTCCAGTGTTGCCTCACTTTGAGTTTTCTTTATTGTGTCTACTTCTCTTTTTAGGTCTAGTATGGTTTTGTTCATTTCCATCACCTGTTTGTATGTTTTTTCCTCTTTTTCTGTAAGGACTTCTACCTGTTTGATTGTGTTTTCCTGTTTTTCTTTAAGGACTTGTAACTCTTTAGCAGTGTTCTCCTGTATTTCTTTAAGTGATTTATTAAAGTCCTTCTTGATGTCCTCTACCATCATCATGAGATATGCTTTTAAATCTAGGTCTAGGTTTTCGGGTGTGTTGGGGTGCCCTGGACTGAGCGAAGTGGGAGTGCTGGGTTCTGATGATGGTGAGTGGTCTTGGTTCCTGTTAGTAAGATTCCTACGTTTACCTTTCACCATCTGGTAATCTCTGGAGTTAGTAGTTATAGTTGACTCTGTTTAGAGATTGTTCTTCTGGTGATTCTGTTACCGTCTATCAGCAGACCTGGGAGACAGATTCTCTCCTCTGAGTTTCAGTGCTCAGAGCACTCTCTGCTGGCAAGCTCTCTTACAGGGAAGGTGCGCAGATATCTTGTGTTTGGACCTTCTCCTGGCCGAAGAAGAAGGCCCAAAACAGGACCTTTCTCAGAAGCTGTGTTGCTTTGGCAGTTCCCAGAAGCTGTCAGCTTCTGTGGTGCAGACTCTCACCTGTGCAGACTAAATTCCTAAGTTCCGCGGAGTCCCGGAACCAAGATGGCGACCGCTGCTCCTGAGGCTGAGGCCGCCTCCCAAGCCAGGCAGACACCTGTCCTCTGGTCCGGACGGTGGCCGGCTGTCTGCGGCCCGCAAAGGGTGCTGCTTCAACGGCTCTGTGCTTCCGCCTGTCCCCGGCAGTTTCTTTTAAAACTTGAAATACATCTTCCCAGGAATCCCCTGCCTATTAAAGTTTCAGATGACAAATCAGCTGTTTCTCTGATAGGCCTGGCTTTGTATGTAACCTGGCGTTTCTCTCTTACCACTTTCGATAGATCTTTGTCTAGGATATTTAGTATTTTAATTATAATATAATGGAGGTTATATATTAAATATAATAAGGGGAGTTTTTTATGTTTGTTGTTCTAAATATTTCTTGAATATAGATTGTTATCCCTTTTCCCAAGTCTAGGAAATATTATACTATGATTCGTTTGAAAGTGTTTTCTATGCCTTTAAAATGAGATTCATCTCCTTCTTTTATGTCAATTATCTCCAGATGAATCACGAACATCTCGACATTAGCACCAGGGACCTTCATTATTTTATATTTCTTGCTTGTTCCTTCACCATGTCTTTAAGCTCAGATATTCTGTACTCTCCTTGAGTCACAGTATGGCTTAGACTTTCCAAAGAGTTTTTTTCCTTGACTTACTGTGGTTTTGTTTTAAATTCCCAGCACTTCAGATTGGGTTTTCCTCAGTAGTTCTACCTCCGTTGAACTCGCCTTTCAAACAATCTGTCATCTTTTTTATTTTAGTCTACTGGTTGTGTCTTTGAACATGCTTTGAGTCATGAGTCTGACATCTATGTCTGGGATTTAATCTAACATACTCTCATTTGGCGTCTTTACAGAAGGGTTATTAATTTATAGAGGAGTTATCATGTCTTAAGTTTTGTTTGTTTGTATGTGTTTCTTATGATACTGAATTAGGGTTTATACATCTGGGCTTATTTATATCCTTGGTTTACTTATTTTTTTTATCAACTATTTCCTTCATTTGAAGTATTTGAAATGTTCGTGTGGGAATTGAGTAAAGGTAGACTTCAATGTATAGTTCGGATTATAGCTCCTAAGTCCAGGAGTTCAGGCGTCTGGTGTAAGTTTTATATTGCTCCCTAAGTACAATATTAACTGGGAGCAACAACAGCTGCTCGACACAACTGCTATGTAAATGTCATAGTAGGCAGGTAGTAGCAGTGACCCCTTGGACTTGTGTAGATTTCTGAAGGATAAACAACCAAAGATGAGATAGAGTTTACTCAGACTGTGGCGGATGAAGTAGCTGAGAAGGGAAAATTAGGATATTGTTATGATCCACAGATTTTAGAGATTGTTAAAGCTATGGAAGATTATAATTAAGAAGTAAAAAGAGAAGAGACTAAAGAAGAAAGAAAGAGAAAAAATAAGGAATAGAAGAGAAAGTTTGATGTGTGACTGAGAGTGTAGTGAAGCATGGAAAATTAGGTGCAAAGCAGACACACTATTCCTAAGACTCCACTGAACAATATACAAACAGAAGCAAAACCATCCTGGGATGTATATGCAAGAGCGGGACTCAAACAGTGAGAACAAGAACTTAAAAAAGACGAAGAGAGTGGATTTCTGGCTTAGCTGCCCTGAGTTGAAGAGTGATGTTCTCAGACCCCTCAGGGTCTCCTAGGTTCTAGGGGTCAGGCAAGTGGGAGATGTTCTCTCTGGAGCCTCAGTGTTGCCGGGTATCTGGTGTGTGGAGGAGGGGAGATTATAAAGCCTTTCATGATAGTTTCCCTCTGCACTTTGTCCTCTGTGGCCTCCCCTGGCTCTGTAGGTGGAATCCTGGTGGGAGGCAGGATGCACACTGGAGCTGGACTCTCAGCAGAGCTCAGAGTTTTGGCTGCCCTGCCTCCTTCCCCATCAAGGTCTCCTCTGGATCAGTAGTTCATAGCAGGCATTGTCTCTTGAAGGACAGGAGCGTACTGTGTTTTATCTTTGCTATTTTCTTTCATAGAGTATGCATTATATGGCTTGGGCCATGTTTTTTTTTTTCCTTTGCTTGACCCCTAACTCATTCAGGCTTGGTTGGTATATTCTCTGCTAATAGCCCCAAATACTCATTGACCCATAACACAGGAGGAAACACGTGAGCGCATCTCTTCATTATGTCTTCCCATTCCGTGAGCGCAAACCTTGCCTTCCCTCGTCTTACTGAGTGGGATGTCCCTGTGTGACCAGACCCTTCGTGAATCTTCCCATTCCTTAAGGATATTGTTGTCATTGGTGCCCTGAGTTATCAGTCATTCTTTCCAGCATCAAATCCCTTGCTGACCTCACATGCCTCACCAACTGCTACTCTCTCTCTCTCTCTCTCTCTCTCTCTCTCTCTTTCTCTCTCTCTGTGGTCCCATTTCAGGAAAAACAAAACAAAACAAGAACTGCCTCAAAAATAGCCGTCCTCACTGCTTCCAAACCTCACCTCCCATTTTCCTTTGAACCCATTTCAAGCTGGCTCTCATCCCCACCATGCCACTGAAACTCCGGTGTCAACGCCCTCATAACTTCTAAGGCCAAATTAACAGCGAAACTTCAAGCCTTACCTCAGAGTCTTTGACACAGTTATTCGCTCTCTGTGGATTTCTGGATCTTTTCCTTCAGCACGGGCTTTGCCTTCTGTCTCCTTGATTGACTTCTTGTTTCTCTGTCTTTCAGACACTGAGAATCCTCAGGGTCCGATTTTCCAGCCTGTCACTGTGTCTGTATTCACTCACTAGCTGAGTGAATTCTCAGCTCGGGCTTCAAAGTTCCTCATGCAGGAATATCTCTGAGACTGAAATCTCCTATCTAGATTTGTTTACCTGGCTGTTTTGTTGGAAACTCCACCTGGTTTTGTCTATTAAAAAAAAAAAACCAACTAATGTCACAACTAAAACTGAATTCTATTCACCCAACATGGGGTGTTTCTGGTGTCCTGTTTCTGCAAAAGGTAATTTTACTTTCATAGTAGCTCTGACCCAAGCCCTTACGTCATTCTTAAGACATGTCTCTTTGTACAATATTGTCTGTCAGAAAAGTCTATAATATACATGATTTGGATATTAGATTATTCATGCCTGTAATTTTAAATTGCTAGGCAGCATTCCATTAATAAGTAATGATGCAGACCCAGTGCCCAGTCCTCTTCTACATATTTTAGCTACTATTCCTTTGAGCTCCATAAAACCTGATGAATGAGATAGAATTATTATCCTTTAAGGATAGAGAAGCTAAGGCACAGAGTGATTTGTCAACAGTCCCTGGCTAGCATATGAAGGAGCCACAATTGTGGCCTGGGCTGTGGTGCATCACATCACACCTTTGAATACGTGCAGAGTTTGGAAGTTCCTACTCGCCATCAATTGTGCTTTTCTAATCACCTTTGCGTACAAAGCCCTTTCTTGGTTTGGAATCATTTCTTTAGCATAAATTCTCAGAAACTGGATTGCTCTAAGAGTTAAAAGCCTTCTTCATTAGGATAACATATTGTTATTAAACACTGGCTCTTTGGAGTCTGAAGTTATACAGAGTTATTAAGAAACCAACTTTGTTGTTGTTGTTGTTGTTAATAGCACACTTAATTGAGTCGCAACTTCTTTTGAACACTCACTGAATCACGTGGTTTTCAGTTCCCTCAGGTGTTACACTGAGGTCATCTCCATGGCAACTTCCTCCCAGGTGCACTCATCACTCCCTTCTTCCTATCAAATGAAGAACCTTTAGTGTCACCCTCCCTCAAAACAATGACAAACTCCACCCTCTGCTCACGGGATCAAATACTGCTGCTTTCTGTAAGAGGTTTGACCTGTTCTCTCTTTCACAACCACAGGGACAATAAGTCTTACTTCTAATGACTTACAATGTCTGAATTTTATACCTACCTTTGCCATTCACTCTTATAGCAAGATCCTAGAGACATGAGGGATGGCTGATGTCAATATGTATTGTCCATGGTCATATGCCAACTATGACCACAAAGAATGTCATCTGAATTTTGGTGGGCATCGCATCAAATCTGTAAACTATTTTGGTGAGATAGTCGAGTTCATACATTAATTCTGCTGATCCAGGAATCATAGAAGGTCTTTTTGTTTAGTATCTTTTACATTTCTTACTATAACAAATTAATTTTTTATCATATACCTTGAATAGAATATTTTTTCCTAGTTTCCATCTGAACAAGTTCGTTATTAGTATATTTGAAAGATACTTGGTTTGTATGCTGATTTTGTAACTGGAAATGTTGCTAATCAGGTATTGATAGGTTATGGAGAGGCTCTGTCTCAAAAACAAGCCGGACAGCAACCAGATGAGTGACACTTTGGCTGTCGTCATCTTGACATCTGGTCTTCTTCACACATGGACAAACATGTACATGCATACCATACACATGAACATGTACAAACACAAACAAATGTGTGCATACATGTGATGGTTTGTATATTCTTGGACCAGGGAGTGGCACCATTTGGAGGTGTGGCCTTGTTGGAATAGGTGTGACCTGGTTGCAGTAGGTGTGTCACTGTGGGTGTGGGCTTAAGACTCTCACCCCAGTTGCCTGGAAGTCAGTCTTCCACTAGCAGCTTTTAGATGAAGATGTAGAACTCTCAGCTCTGCCTGTGCCATGCCTGCCTGGATGCTGCCATGCTCCCACCCTGAGGTAATGGACTGAACCTCTGAACCTGTAAGCCAGCCCCAATTAAATGTTGTTTTTTTATAAGACTTGCTGTGGTCACGGTGTCTGTTCACAGCAGTAAAACCCTAACTAAGACAACACATAAAAAGTAGGAAAGTGACTTCATTCTTTCCTAATGTTCACAAAGATGCAGCATGGGATACAGTACCCAGCTCTTCCTGTTTGATTCGCTATGCCTTATTGTATAATGCATGAGCTCTAATTTCAACAACAGAAGACAGGTGCATCATGTGCTAATTAGATTGTACAAATCTGAGATTGCTGGTACAGAAAAATATTATGGGTTACTGCATAAAACTGCAACTCTTCTCAAAACAACCATGAACTGCAAGATTCAAAACTAGGTTGGACTAGTGAATGGCCAACTTGGTTCACTGATTGTCACCCACAGTAACTGTGTTACATAGTATGACCCACACTTTTATTGATGTGCTGAAACCTCAGCACACAAGTCAATGTTGCGTGTGGTACTATTTGCACTATAAACCTCATCCCAGATGTTACAGGCAATAAACCACTCAAGCCCCTCACATCTGTAATCGATAACCTGTCATCTGATTATCTGAGAAAGAGTGCACTCTAAGATACAGTGGGAGAAAACGAATAAAATATAGCAGCAGGGAGAAAATAAACCCCTAGCAACATCACACCTACTAATACTTGTATCTCCGTGGAAACTGATATTAAATTATGGGCAAATTGTGTGATGTGTTTGGGAGAGCAGCACACAGAGGTGCACTTCCTCTTCCTTTAAAAGTCCTTCTCTTCCAAGAATCGCGTTCGCTGGTCTGTGTTCCTCGTAGTCATCCTTGTGTTAATGACAGGCAGTGGCTAGGATCTGTAGAGGGTGGGAAGGAGGAACATCACAAGACCTAGGTAGAGGAAGTCCCCAAAATGCTTGGGATGTGACCCATCCTGAGGCCAGATACATACTTTAAAACTCAAATATTCACCATAGCAGGTAGACAGATGGAGGATGGCTGGGGAAGGGAGTTGTGGGCTGAAGTTTAGGGGACTGCAGACACATCTGGGCCTGGTCCTCAGCTGTTCCTTGCTGGTATACCTCAGAAGTGGAATGTCAGAGTGGGCTACTAGAGACCTCTGACCCCAGCAGCACTGGCTTGCCCTCAGATGCGGTGTGTAGTCATAAGTCAGTGACTTCCTGGGAAATGCTTGTTTCAGATCATATTGATCTCTTTCCTTTTGTCTCTCACCGTATGGTATGACTTGAATCAGTTTTGATTCTAAGTGTAAGTTCTCATCATTTGGAACCTGGTATTTCTGCTGTGTTCCTGGCAGTGGATAGGAACCCAGCCTCCTGTGTTTTGACCCTCCTGCAGGCACTGTGGGACTCGAGGGCAGCAGATCCATCTCCTGTCCCTTGCTGCATGATGGTCACTAGCTGATCTGCGATGGCGTCCCTCCCTCATTGACTTTCTGTGTTTGAAGTATGTGCATATGTGCTTTACAGAATAAAACATCTGGATTTAAAAAAAAAATAAAAAATAAAAATCCTTCTCTTCTAGCAATCCCAACCCCAGCTTCTATGCCTGAAAGACAATATTTAAAACTGGAAGGAGCTTTGGGGACTTCCAATTTAACACCATGTTTAGTGATCCACAAAGGGAATGAGATTCTATGGTTAGCTCCCCAGAAGTCGGCTCTGCTGTGTGTGTTTTTAATTCTCTTCGGGACACAGTGAGATGCTTCGTGTTATAGGGTAATGCTGAGGCTATTTTTATCCCAGATTTTAATGAGTCTCGAGTTTGTCAGTAAGTCACCTTCATGGGTGTCTTCTTGGAGTTTACCTTCAGTCTGCTTGTTCCACAGTGAGGAAAGGAGCACCCATAGTCTTATGCCCGTCACTGGAGTGATCAGAGGACTAGCGAGTTAACAAGCATAAGACAAATGCCTTGCCAAGGCTCATAAAAAACAGAGCTCAGAGAATGCTCTGGCCTGCATGGACCGATGGCTGCAGGTGAACAGCATCACAGTTGTCACATATACTGGGGCCTTGGTCCCAGACCATCTTAACATGAGGTGGGCATATTCTCAGAGGGCCCAGGAAGGCAGGGCATCAGAACTGACCCACCGACCCATTGTGACTTTTAGCATTTGTAAAAAAGCATCAATATACTGGTTTTCACAAGGAACTTCACACAGTTGGAGGCATATAGAGATATTGGAACTTAGTTCGGCTTGTACAAATGCAACCAGGGGTAGCTCTGTTATAGTATTCAGACTTGGGGCTCCTCAAAGTCACAAACAGGCCCCTCACCTACCACTCAGTTGCAGCAAAATTGTTTTTCACCATGAAATTTCAATAGCTTGTTTTCGAAAAAATTTTTTTTCTTTCCAAGATATCACTTTTGATACCAGACTAATTTCTCTCAACACAGACTGATCAGAACTGCACAGGCAGTGCTTCACACTTAAAGAGATGGGGTCTTGTTCGACCTGTGCCTAGATTCAAACATGGACCTGGTTAGGTATGGGTGAGACGTTCAGTAAGAACAATGCAAGGAAGGCAGGCAAGGCTTGTAGACTCAGGATCTTAGAACTGCCGGGGGAACACTCTTCCTTTGCATTTATTCCCCTCACACACTAAAGGCTGGATTTTCTGAGCAGTCTCCATGAACTCTGTAACCCCTCCAATCATCATTTCCAAATATACAGGAATTCCCTATTCTTGTGCCGCTCTCGAGATGTAAGTGAGCATAAACACAAAAGCTATCTATTTCTACCCTGTGTTTCCACATTTTGGATCCCCTCCAGACACCATTCCGAATAGGACACTCGGATGCAGGGCACTAAAAATGGTTCTTGCCTCAAAATAAAACCTTTAAAGATCCCTTAGTAGCTATTCAGGGACTGGAATTCAATTTCCATTCTCCACCCTTTGGCCAGCTGTAGATTCAGAATGCTCACATAAAACACTGAGTGCATGCTTCATGGCAAATTTGATTTTTTTTTCTTCTACAATACAAGTGTGAGTCACAGTTACCACATGCTGTATTTTTGCTTAGATAATATACAGAGCAATAATGGCCCTCATCAAGGGATAACAGGTCCTCGCAAATTATTATTTTATAGGTAGCTTTCACATAAGCTTTGCGTACACCTACCTACTGCATCAAGCATGTAAAAATCTAAGACTTCAAATCATAACGCTCTATATTTTAGGCCATTATATCTCAAAGCATAGCTTCTTAAAATATTTTATTACAAGTAGTTTGTGCACATAAATGTTACATCACAACAGCAGAGGGGAGAGAGAGAGAGAGAGAGAGAGAGAGAGAGAGAGAGAGAGAACATGTAAACGTTTGCAAGCTACATAAATACCATAGTGCCTGCCTTGAAGTTATTCTTACTTTGTCAGAATACACTCTAAACGTCTTACACCGAAAACACTGGTCAGTAGCCTATGTGTATGAACACTATTTTTGTTTTTAACTGATCTACCTTTCAGAGGTCTTTGAAGGAGAAAAATACAAGATCAAAATGCAGTCCACAAGATAGAATACGCTGGCAGCTTTGGTTAAAATACTCGATGTGCAATTACTTTGCACTTGGGATCCAGCAAGCCCCTCAGCGGTATCCTGATAACCAAGACTGAAGATCTAATCGTGCTCATATTTGACGCTATTTGGAAGAAGTTCAACCTACCGGTCAATATCATCACTTACTCTACTATACAGTTGCCCACCTAGCTCCTGGCCATGGCTTCTCTGAGGAAATCAAAGTTCACTGCTAAAATATTTTTCTGAACATTTTAAACCCATGCGGAAACAACTACAGAATCTAGTAGCCACACAATGGGGGGCTCAGGTACCATTATTTACTACTTTCTTTTGACCTAGGACTTTCAACACCATCATTGAAAACACACAGACAATGGTGGCAAGATGGTGACAGAGCCCAGCATGGCTCTCGCAAGAGCTGGAGGATGTTGGGAGCGGATCACAGACAAGCCGGAACCCACTGCTCATCTCTCCCTTTCCTGTGCGCTTTTACTAAACGCCGTAAATCTATTTTCCTTGACCATGAAAACTTAAAAGCCCCAGAAGTGATGCATGGAGCCCTCAAACAACCCTGTCCACGTGCTTTGTGAGACAGGTGAGGACGCTTAACAGCTCTTTCCCCAGGGGAAGAGGGCGGAGGCGTCCGTGGCTTAGGAGCCGTTTTTATTGCACACCGGGCCCTGGCTGATGCTGTCCTCCAGGTACTGGCTGCCCGTCTCGCTCCTGCTGTGGATGGTGGAGGGGTTGCGGGAGGGGCGCCTCTCGGTATTGCTGTCCTGCAGGGCACAGCAGATCATCTTCCGCATGGTGTTGTACATGTCCTCGTCCTTGTACGAGTAGATGATGGGGTTCATGACGGAGTTGAGCAGTGCGAGCAGCAGGAACCAGCGCTTCACGTGTTGCACGTTACACTGCTTGCAGTTCAGGCCGTCCAGCAGCAGAACCACCAGACCCGGGGTCCAGCACACCACGAAGGCGCCTGCAGGAAGAAAGGCAGAAGTAAGGGCTGCTCAGACCTCTATATGCTGACTGGGGTTTCTGTCCCCTTCTTTTGTGTTTTGTCACAGGCCACAGGGAACTTACATCCTTCCGTAGCTGGTTAGAGGTGAGTGGGTGGGACCCCCTTTGGCCATCCAGGGTGATGTGCTCCTCCAGGTCTCATTATTGATAAAAGCTAACCTTTATGAAGTATTTCTACGGTGTTCTAAGTACGTGAGCCCCAGCAGTGAACCACTTTAGAAGGCTGCTGTAGTTCTTCACATTCAACAAACAGAAAACTGCAACTCCATTCCTAGCTTGTGCAGGGCTCCAGAACTCTTATTCTTCCCCATTCTGCTGTCCCTGACTTCAGACTTTCTAAACACTTCCTTGAAAATTCTAGCAATGACTAATGCACCCCACACACAGCTCCCACAAGTCACCCCACCACCACCACCACCAAATAACACTTACAATGGGCATTGTCAGGGGCAGGCAGCCATGGCCCCTACAGCATTATCTTTAGACTTGAATGAAGTCCAAAGTTCCATCCATCACAAACGCACACTGTTCTCTGTGACATGTTCACTGACTGTTTACTTAATCACTTGCTGCGATCTCCATTGGTTTTGTAAGAAACAATTCTCTCGTAGTGTGACAGACAGAAATGTGCTTTGTAGAGTGTGGTGGAACATGAACACCATCCACTGGATGTAACTGGATGGCACTGACCTTACCTCTTAGTTCAGTTGTGTTCAAACATATTCAGTGTTATGCTGCCTGGTTAACATAGCCTGAGGCAACAGTCAGCAGCTACCTTTTATATGGTAACTATGAGCCAGACCTGGTGGGAGAGATGTTTTTCTTGACTAACTCATAGGATCATGCTATGAGACTGGCAGCAGAGAAGATATGTACTTTGCCCATGATAGATAGGTTTTGGGAGACATCTAATTTTGGATGGACACTATTCCTCCACAGAGGATATTCTTTGCCGTGATGGGATCCATCTCCTTATCATGATGTGGCTCTTTTTCAGTGGTCTTGTGATGTCACTGCAATGTTACAAGTCAACAAACATTTATCTGAAGCTTGCAATATGCTTGAGCCTGAGCCAGACAGTGTCAGGCTCATGTCATGTCATGTCATGTCATGTCATGTCAGCTAACATGGGAAACGGAACGCACCAAGTCTATGAAACAGTGTCAACAACTAGTTACTCTCATCGGTTAGAACTCTCTCTGGGCAGTTTTCTTCTTGTTGTTCACATAAACGTGGTTGTATGCGAGGATCAGAGATGCTGAGAAACTGTCTGAAATGCTGTGTTTTAGCCTCTGAGCTGGGGCTTTGCTTGGACCACAGCTGGACATGTAAGAGACAACAATAGAGGTTAGTTTTCTAATTTATAATTACACATCCCCAAAGCCTATTGCTTTCCCCGTTACACTTGCTTGTTTTTCTGGTCTGCCTAACATGTGGGTAAAGAACTAGATGTGAACTTCAGAGAGTGTATGGAGTCCTCGTGCACTCATTGTACAACTCTTAGGGATCCAAGCCACAGCATAGGGACAGGGCTTCCTCCACTGTACATCAGGGGCTTCATGGCACATCTGGAATTTTACACTGTGGCACAACTCAGTGAGTTTGGTGAGTGTGCAATCAGTTATTCGGCTTGGGTAATTTTTTATAGAGGTAAAATAGGATGGACTGGCTCTGTTTATTACACAGGCCAATTTATTTAATTTTTATTTAACTTTATAGATCACATATGGGTACATTGGCAATGGAGCAGCAGATCCCCATCTGTTAAAAGACCTATTTTAATGAAGTGTGTGTGTGTGTGTGTGTGTGTGTGTGTGTGCAGGACTGTGAGTGCCAATGGAGGCATCCAGAGACCTGGAGCTGGAGTCATAGGTGGTAGTGAGCTACCTGTGGTAACTGCTGGGATCTGAACTCAGGTCCTCTGGAGGAGCAACATGCCCTCTTAGCCATCTCTCCACACCCTAGGGCATATTTCTTATTGCTGAGCTTAGCGGAAGTCTTTGAAAAGCACTGGTTTGAATCTCTTTGAGGCTCAATCCAGTTCCAATGGTCTATATTTTCCATAATAAATTTTATTTTTGTTGCTGTTTCTTCAAGAGGGTTGCAATGTTATCAAGACACAAGAGCTAAACAAGCCAGACATCAAAAGCTGAGGCTGCCAACATTGATGTGAAAAGTCTTTCCTGTATAAAATTGCCTGAGTGAAAAAAAAAAAAAACCCCAGTGGGAATGTTCCAGTGTCCTTGGGGAAAAAGGAAACGGAATGGAAAGAAAGGAAAATAATGGGAGGGAAGAATAAAACAGCACCTGATTTAGACATTGTTAAGCACACAGTAACATTCCATAGACATGGAACTTACAAGCTAACGAGAGGGGGCAATGGAACTGAAGGAAAGTAAAAAGACATCAATAAGAAAAGAAGGAAGTTTTCAGATAGGACATGTAAGTGTGTGTGTGTGTTGTGTGTGTGTATGTGTGTTGTGTGTGTGTGAGTGTATGTGTGTTTGTGTGAGTGTGTATGAGCATGTGTGTGCCCATCCGTGTGATGTATGTGCGAGTGTATATGAGTGAGTGTGTGTACATGTGTTTGTCTGTATGTGTGTGTATGCCTGTGTGAGTGTGTGTGTTGTGTGTGAGTGTGTGTGTATTTAAGCTTTGAAAGCTCTATTCTTCACTCAGCACATTGGTTTGTATTAGTCATCAGGTGACATCAATACTACAAATAAACCTTTAAGTTGGTGCCTCATTTGTCATAACTTGCTCATTCACACTCACACACACACATTTCACTTTCTCTTTTTTTCAAACAGTTTATTTGGTAGTAATGTGACACTTTTCATTGAACCCCAATTATATGTCAGTATTGTTTTATTATTTTTATATGAACTAATCACTTAATTTTTCAGTGTATTTCTTGAAAATAGGCACTGATGCAATTTTCATTTTAGCCCTGAGTCCCACTGCCAGGTGGTGTGCTGTAAGGCACCACCTAGCTGGTAACTGGCAAGGCCAGGATTTCAAACCAGGGAGCCTTGCACCGTCTCTGCGCTAGGCGGTCACCTGGCGGTGGATCAGAATGTGTTTTCCTGCAAAGGGAAGGGAAAGAAGTGCTGTTCCTCCATCCTCAGGTTCTGTTATGTCATATACGACTGTGGAGCTGCATCCAAGTCACTTCCTGATGTGCAACAGGGAGACTGTCTGGTAGGGAAGGGAGAGGAGAAAAATAGAAGGTGAAGGTAGACCAGATGGACGAAGAGAAGAAGTGAAGCTAGTCATAGAGTAAAGGAGACATCATTATGTTGATCTTCTGTTTGTATTGTTTCCAGAGAACAAGGAAAAACAAAAGAACAACCTAAGCTCGGCAGGGGGTGAGGGGCTGGGGGCTGATTACCTACAGAATAGGTATTGCACGCCATGTCTCTCACACCCTACACACTAACTGGGATAACATAAGATTCCCACACCCTGAAGGCCAGGTTCTCATCCATGTGCTTCACACAGAGCAGGTACTGTTGGGCATGATCTAACAGTTCATTTCCTAGAGGGTCCTACTGTGTGTCATCCAAAAGGTATGATGCCACGCTCTCAAAATATTTTAAATGACATGTCAGGAATAGTTTAGGCCCTGGAAATCTGTAACAGTGGAAAATTCTTAAAGAATGTGGGGAGTAGTGGATATGTGTGGGCAACCATATTAATCCTTAAAAATGGGAGGAAAGGGGCTGAGATATGGCTGGTAGAGTTGCTTACCTAGCATGCACGAAGCCATGGGTTCTACCCACTGCTCCCACTAAATAAGCCAAGTGGCAGAGCACTTGGAGAAGCAGATGCAGGAAAGCCAGAAGTTTAAGTTCAAGATTAGTTACATTGTCTTTTAAAGGCAAATTGGGGCACATGTGACTCTGTCTCAAGTGAGTGTGGGTCAGGAAAGGAAAGAAATCCTGGGAGGCCCAGTTCAGTGAGCCCCTACCAATCTTTTATAAATTCTAGGGAAAAAAAAAAAACTTAAAGGAATGGTGTGTGTGTGTGTTCTGTCTCAACACACACTTATTACTAGGAACTACCAGGGTTCCAAGAAGCCATGATAAGATCAAGTTTGCATCTAATAATAGAATCAGCATTAACCAGTAGGCATCAGTCCACTGGCACCTATATGGGGACAAATGGACAAAATTAGGAATGCATTTCTTGGAGATTAGGAGAAGACAGGATGGGTCAACTGTCCTCTAAAACATGCATGCTGATAACACAGAAGAGATTAGCATGGATGTGTCCTGGGGTGCTCTAGGAGGTCACGTGGAGGCGGACAAAGAGCTGAGATTTGGATGTGAGACTTCAAGTAAATAGAGGGATTTAGGAGAAGTCTGTATGTGCAGGTCCAGTCTTCCTGGGCCACGTATGTCCTTTGTCTACATCATTCTAGGATGCTTACAGGGAGATTTTAATGTTAAAAATAGATGTGCTAAATAATTTTTTTCACTTAGAGAATTGTCAAATTCTGTGTAACTATGAGATTCAACTCATTATAAAATAGACAAATTTGACTTGTTTTCAGGACATACGCAGTTCCTCGCCTAAAAACTGATCAAGGTAAATTATTAGCTTCCCATGTTAGCTAGGCATCTGAATTACAAGGGAATTTGTGTGCATGTGTGTGTGTGTGTGTGTGTGCGCGTGTGTTCGGGTACATGTGTGGGAGTGCACATTCACATGTGTGTGCTTAGACAAACTTGGATGCTATATTTACATGTTGTCCACCTTGTTTTTTGAGATAATCTCTCGTGAGCTTGACACTCATCAGCAAGTGCCAGGGATGTGCCCTGTTATCTCCCCACCACTGAGATTATGTTCACGCACCACTATCAACCCACCACTGAGACTGCGTTCAAACACCACTACATTCAGGTTCTTTTTTACATGGGTTCTGATGATCAAATTCAGGTTCTTATGCGTACAAAGCAAATATGTTACCCACTGAGCAATCCCCCATTCCAATAAGAGAAAATTTTAATAATTTACCTTCTGATCCCCCAGTGAACCTAATACCATCTCTGGAAGTGTGTAGGACTCATAGATTCCCTGGGTGAGAATAAGGTACAGTCCACTTTGTAAACCATCTCTAAACTGACCCCCAAATCATTCAAGCAACCTGATCCGGATGACAAAAATCACTGACTCCATATTTAAAAGGGAGAAACAGGCAGGACCTTTTAAAATGAGACAAACATATCTCTAGTGATCAAATTCTTTATCACAGATTTGGGGGAAAAAAGTGCTCATGTTCACATGTATAAATCAGTGTACAAACTCTAGCCTCAAAATGCATCTACAGGCAAGACACACACGGTCCTCCCCTGGGCACCATCGCTCTTTGTTTTGCTTTGCCTTCCCTACTCCGCTAATCTGAAGTCTAGTTTTCTTTCCAAGCTTAGCTTGGTTTTCTTTCCATCACACACAGTGACCAGTCCTTTCTTTCAGTTCCTCCAGTACCTCCTAGTGCAACATCCACATGCCTGAGTGTGTATTACCTGCTTCAGTCCATATTACCACTCCCCCTCCCCTGCCCGCTGCCCAGAGCTCTTGGCCATGCAGAGTGCTTAGAGCTTTAGATGACTCCCATTTAAAGCCCAGCCATACAGAATTGCTGTCTTAGTCTCCTAGGTGATGAACTTTGATATTTAGAGCACTTGAGCTTGAGGCCTGGATGGAAGGCCCTACTCCCCTGCACAGGCTCTTAGCCTTGTGCATTATTTAAAGTGATTCTTTTTAATGTACAGCCCTTATCTCCAGGCCTTTCATAACCCCCGTAAGCAAGCAAGCTTTACCTTAGACATTTTTGTTATTCTTAGCATGAAGCAGCGGAGGAGATAAGTCAGATGAACCTGACTGGAGGCTATGACGAGCCACATGGCTGGGCAGTATGCTAGCTAGCTGCCATCACCTGCCACTGCTGACAGTGTACTCTCCTGCCTCTCAGGACTTGGCAGGAATGGAAACCAGGCCCAAGACCCCAGCAGCTCTCAGAGAAGAGCTCTGGGGAAGAAGCAGTCTGTGGAGCTGGGTACTGAAGGTCAGGAATGACTGTGCAGAGGGGTCAGAAAGAGCTCGAGGCACCCGGGGACTCCCGATCGCCCCAGGATGGTTTTAAATCAGGTAAGCCAGTGAGGGAGTCAGATGGAGCCGAGAACTGGAATCTAGACCAGCTCCTCTGTAGTACTCAGGAGTGTGGCTTATGCAGCTCAGCCTCCAGGTGCCTCCTTCAACAACTTCACCCAGAGAAAGGAGCTAGGATGCCCTCAGACATCCACTCTGGATGATGGATTAACGTCTCTCCCAAGCATCTGAAATGGCGTGAATTATGTGCCCTTCTTGAGAGGATTAAGAAAACATTCCTTTGTACGGTTCATAAAGGAGCGCCAATAAGGAAGACTGGGGCAAAGGTTTCTCTGTCTCTGTAGCAGCTCGATGGATCGTGAAATCAATTTAGTAGTTCACAACCGGCCCTGAGAAGAAAAATGAACTGAGCAGAAAGCATCGGCATGTATAAAGCACAGTCAAATTATATTTGTTTCACAAAATGTGCTTCAGTCATACGTGTGTATGTGCGCGTGTGCGCACACGCGCGCGCACATGGCTGGGATTTGGAAGCTACGGCATTTCTTATAGCAGATCCCACTTTAAAACTAAACTCGAAAATCTACTTCTATATATTAGTAATTTTCAAATCACTTTTTAAAGGTGGAAGAGTACCTTTCCCAAAGGCCCTTTCTCATCGGGATTTTCAGTCTTTTTTTTTTTTTTTTCGTTTTCTTTTTGTCTGACTAAAGAAAGCACGGGATGGGGGAGTGTTGGTTAAGCCACACACAGCAAATCTGCTCTCATTTTTATCACACAGTTTCAATCTGTTCCCCGGGGGTGTCAGGCTTTTGAACGCTTGTTCGCCCAGCTGGTGGCGCTGTTTTGCCAGGCTGTGGAATCTTTGGAAGGCGAGGCCTCATTGGAGGGAGTAGGTCACATGGGAGACGGGTACTTGGAGGATATGCCTGTCTCCTTCATATTCCCCACCACCACCCCTCCCGTTTCTTTTCTGCCCCAACTTCTCACCAAAACGGACTAAGCAACATCTGATGCACTACCTTTCTCATTGTGATGGACTAGAATCCTCTCTAAAGCCCCTGCTATGTTGCTTCTGTCTGGTAGCTGGTTGTAGTGACAAGAAAACCCCAACTCACCTACACACAGCTTGACCCTTGGTGGGCCCACCAACCACATTCTGCAAACTACTGCTGTACACGGTAACTTTTTGATACTATCAGCTCTTATAAGTCTTCCATTCCATAGCCAAGCTTTATCTACTGTCTCAGTAGATAGAAAGAGGTTAGACTGTAAATCTGCTCCCAACTGCATCAGGGCTGCCTCAGGAGGGGACTCCACTTACCATGTCCGTTGCTACCAAATGAAAACGGGATGTGAGCTAGGTATCTCCCAGTTTAACCAGTTCCCCCGGGGGTGCTTTAGCATGGTAAGCCATGAGAGCCACCAGCCTGGCCAATGCCTCTGAAGACTGGCATAAGTCCAGCTGAAAAACTGACCAGGGTCTGAAAAGGTTTGAATGGATGGCAGGAGATGTGTTTGAGGGCGAGAGGGAGAGACAGATCTTGAAGACATGTTGCTTTCTTGGATCTAGGCACTGAGGGTAGAGTAAGAATCAGGAATAGCTGGGAACTGTATGTCTGGGATTGCCAAGCAGAGGAAACTGAGGAGGGCTCTCTCTGGGGGTGGGTGAGAAAAACAGTTGTTCCGTTATAGGCACTTAAGAGTGTGCATGGCTTTTTACATGTAGAGCAACTCTGAGAGCAATGCATAAAAATGTTGACTTGGGAGCCATCAGCTCTAGGCTGCAACTGGAGCCATATATGCTATTCTGTCAATAAATATCTACTAAGTAAGTGCCTACCACAGCAGACACCAGAGGTGACTGTCCTCATGAAGACATTTGAATGAGAAGCCGAATTGCCTTCGTTGCCAAGTGACAGGTCAGTTGTCCTAATCACACACGGTGATTTCTTAATGGCGTTTGATGCTCTTTTGGTACCCATTTCGAGTCTCACTAATAATCTAGTAAGACGATGAATGAACTTTCTTCTCATAATCAAATAAACTAGCTTGATTGCCATACTTAAAAACAAAAAACGAGGAGCTATCAAAGTCAGTTTTTAATCACACAGGAGAATATTCACACCAACCACTGAGATGAGAATTTGATGGCTTCAGTTTAAGGTTATCAGAAGCATCCAATTAAAGACACATCACACACACACATTAGAGGTCACATCAAGGGACAACAATGCTCCAAGCAGGCAAATTGCCCTCAGTCATGTATTTAAGATGGTTTAGCATTCCTGCGGGTGGAGGGGGAGGGTGACTGTCAAATTGGCTGCAATTGTCAACTTGACAGGGTCGTTGAGTTGTCTAGGAAGAGGGAACCTCACGTGAAGAACTGCCAGATCAGAAAGGCCTGTGGCTATGTCCGGGAGGCATTTTTTAAAATTGCCAGTTGGTGCAGAAGGGCTCAGACCACAGTGGGTAGTGCCATCTTTGGGCAGGGGCTTCCTAGGTTGTATAAGAAGGTAGCTGAGCAAGCCATGGAGGGCAAGCCAGCCATTAGTGTCCCCAGTCTTTGCTTTGGTTTCTGCCTATGTCCCGTGATGATGGGCTGCAGCACGGAGGACAGAATAAATCACTCCCTTCCCAAGCCGAGCTTGCTGATGGTGTTCACCACAAGAGATAAGCAAACTAAAACAGGATGTTCACATGGTTAGAGCCTCCAGTTGCACAAAACCTAATCTCCAGGACTCACATGCTTCTCTTCCCTGCCTCTTAGACATGTATCCATATTTTCATCTGTTTAAAATGTTACACACGCAATTAAAAAAAAAATTTTGACAAGAGAGTAGCTCACAAAACACTCGTAATGACAAAACCAGCCACGCAGCCTAGTCTCGCTGTGGCACATGGACTACTAATTTCATCAAGAGGGAGGATGTAGTTTCAATCTGTTCACTCTGTCATTCTTTGTTTTTAGCCCAGGAGAAAAAGCCACAGAGTGAAAAGCAATAATACCAACCCAGGAAGCCACAGGGCTGTCTGAGTCACTAAAATAGAAAATTACAGCCTCACATAAAAATCAGGTGGTGACCCGAATTCTGGCGAAGCAGTCTTCGTGTTTACAAAATAAAATCAAAGCGAAGCAAAAATGCAAAGTAAATAGGTGTTTTGAGTTGAAGCTTTATAATGCATATGGCATACACTAACAGAATATTTAGGGGGAAGTGTTCTCACGATATGGAAGGATTTGACCCATGATTTAGAAATGATGCTTCCAGACGTCGTTTGTCTTCAAATTCAAATTCATTTACTGACAGCATTTTAAAAGTCTTAAAAAGTCTGATAACCAAGAAAAAGATTTCCCCATGTCTGAAAGGAGTGATATGTATACTTTAGCAAATCTGAACTGCTTCATACAGATGCTGAGTGGGGGTGGGGGGGGGTGCGGGGTGTGTGTGGGGGGGTAGGGATGGGGACACACGACACTGCCCAGAAAGACTCGATTGACACAACTGTTTCCACTGTCAAGACTCCTGATTCTAACAAGTAGTTTCTAGACACTTGTTTTAAATTTGTGGCCGGCTTCAGAA
The DNA here is from genome assembly GCF_000001635.26 of Mus musculus. Taxonomy (NCBI): domain Eukaryota; kingdom Metazoa; phylum Chordata; class Mammalia; order Rodentia; family Muridae; genus Mus; species Mus musculus. Next base: position 146,274,925 of record NC_000069.6, on the reverse strand, counting down.
AGTTGGGTCTCTTGGTGCCAAGCACTTAAAAACACAGCCTGAAACAGGCTCGGCAGCTGGAGCCACAGCTGGCGCCTAATTCTAGTCTTTAACTTGGGGCAAGAGCTGGAAATTATAAACTTTGTTAGCAAACACTGTGTCTGCCTCAAGATCCCGCTTTCAACAGCTTGTGTGTGGACCCCCAACACCTCAGAATCTCAGTTCTCTCAAAGGTCTCCTACCATCTGAGGAAGGTCAGCTGGGAGCATGGGGCAGAGAGCCAGCTGTCTGGTATAATGTAAACACTGATAGACACCGGAGTACCTCTTTAGGAACAAGAAGCCATCTTTGGCCCCTTACCTTTTCAGCTGTAGGCAAGAAGTATTTTATGGCACGGACTACTCTTAGCACAGAATGGTGTCCTGGGGGACACATACAAGGGGTGTCTTTGATGGGTTCACATTTTCAAATAACATGGGAAGTTTGTCCACCTAGATAACATTGAGAGCTCAGAGGAACGAAACAGGAAGAAATTGGTCCCGGTGGGAGAGGATGAAAACCACACTCCCTTACAGAGACTGGAAACTGGGGAACTAAGCACTATCACAGAGGTACCTCACACCCTCAGTCACTGTGGTGAATCACTCAGGATGCTGCTTGCCTCGGAGCACAGACATGTGCATCTTGCTTCTAACAGTCTCTAAGAATCAAATAATTATTTTCTTTGAGAGAAACATCCTTACCATTCTCATCACACACACACACACACACACACACACACACACACACACACACAGAGAGAGAGAGAGAGAGAGAGAGAGAGAGAGAGAGAGAGAGAGAAACCTTGAGATCTGGTAGGCTCTTGAGTTGAAATCCTGTCTACGACTAAGGGCAAACTAGCTCTCCCCAGCCTATAGAATATAGGCTATAGAATGAGCAGATGATAAGGCACCACAGGAGTCTTGTGAGAATTTAGTATGATGATCTATGGAGAGTGCCTGACACAGGAGGCACTTCCAAAATGTTGGTTCTGACTGCCCGGAAAAAGCTGCTCCCTTCTCCTGCTGTACTTCTTAGATAATTTATAGGCAGAACTGGTAGTGTGCTTTGGCTTCTATAGTGTGTTCGAGTGTGCACACACATGTACACATGAGTTATTTTCAACCACTTCCTGCCGCTATAACAGCATGCCACACGGCGGGTCAATCATAAACAATAGAGCTTTATTTAGTTTATATGCTGGGAAAACCAAGTGCAGTGCTTGCATTCGGTGATAGCTTCATGCTAAGTCATCACACAGCAGAGGATCAAGCAAGCATTCATGAAACTGGGCCAAGAGAGTCTGACCTTGTCACAATTTTACTGTCAACACCATTAACCCATACCTGGGGTCATGACATTCATTCTCTGTCCACAGCCCAGTCACCTCTTAAATGCCCGACCTCATAGCACTAATAGCAAGATGACTGGATTTCAGGGTGACCTCAGAGGAGATGGTTAAACTGTTCATGAGCATAAACCTTCACGTGTACAACTCCTTACACTCTGCCCTGCTCCTCCTCATACCTGGAAACCCCACTGGATTAACAGCGAGAAGAGATCCCTGTGATACATTACTCAGCCTAGGATGCCCAGAGCTTACCTTAGGGCCTCCCAGCCAAATAGATGGTGTAAAAATACTTGTTATTTTAAGAGTAAATAAGTCCCAGCTGTTGCCTGGAGCTCAGGTCCTGTCCGCTATGGTTTTTAATTTATGACGCTATTTCTCTGTTATGTCTCCACCTGTGCATTGCTGGGATTGGACAGAAGGCTCCTTCTGGCTCTCATACTCAATAACTGTGAATTTTACCTTCTGCATTTTACCTTCAGCCATATTCTAGTTCATCAAGGGAAAGATCAAAATGACGAGTCTTCATAGTTTTTGATGAAGGAAGTTTTGGGTATAGTTTGGGATGATTATCACATAAATCCTGTCAAGGCCAGCATTTAGACAGGCATCAGAATGCTACCAGATGTTCCTTCAATATTCACCTAACTGACACTGGACACTGGCTAAGCTCTGAACACTGCATAAATTGTTGGGTGAAGACAAGGAAGCAGCAGGTTATATAGGCAGCACTGAGGATTGCTCACGAAACGCTACAAGGGTGTTGTCTTAGTTATCTTTCTGTTGCTGTGATAAAACCCATGACCGAAAGCAACATGGGGAGGAAAGGGTTTGTTTTATCTTACAGCTTGCAGTCCTCCTAAAGGGAAATGTCAGGGTAGAAACTCAAGGAGGGACCCTGGAGACAGGAACTGAAGCAGAGACCATGGAAGAACACTTCTTCCTGGATTGCTCTTCATGGCATTTACTGAAATAATACTGTACACACCTTGAAAGAGTAACCTTGCTTAATATGATGCCCATATGATGAGTGTATATGGGGCTTCGTGCATACACTTATATGTGCATCACACTGCCCAAGGAACTGTCACGCACAGGAATGTATTACTAGTGATGACCTCTGGAGTTGTAGAATAGGAGGGCATTGCAATAGTAGGTCATGTTACTCCTCCAGAGCTTAATGAACATTTTTTTGTGTGTGTATTTATATGTATGTATGTGTATATATTACATAGCTTAGGACTTTCCAATGGCTATAGCTTAATCAATAGGTGTGACCTCACAGATACCCTGATGAGCATCGACTAACTCATTTTTTCCAAGCTAAGATTTGCCATTTCTAATAAAATGTTTTTAAAGGATTTTCACCTAGAAAATGAGTTACTCTTGATGCCAGACCCATTCTGTGACCACTCTAAATTTCTCAGATTCCTTTTTTCCTCGTTGAGGTTTTTGTTGGATGATTTTTAAGCACTCGTTTTTTCCTTTTAGTTTTTTTTTTTTTTTTTAAACTTTGGAGATCAATGAACTTCACATAATTCAGCTAACAAGTCCCCCAACCCAATCAGAGGTTTAAAATAGGTCACAGTGGGAGATTGGATTTGGACTGAGTAGGATCGAACTATACTGCATGGATGTATGAAATTCTCAAAGGATAAGTTAATAATACTCTAAAAAATAAGACTAAATTTTAAAAAGTGTATCTTATCAGTGAAGGTTGACTGAATAAATTATGATTTTACCCAAACAGTGACATAGGCTGTCAAGAAGAATATCAATATGGATATGACATATGCTCATAATTTATTACTTAAATAAAAATAGACCGTACAGTATTATGCACGCTATGAACATATTATCCTTAAATGAATTGATTAATTCATTAAATGAGCAGATTCATCAATTATGTATTCATGATTATGTATTTGTTTACTTAGAGATGTTCTCAAAGCAGCCATGTAAAATTCCTAGCAGACGGTATAATCTCTAGTTGGCATGATCCACATAGCCTTAACTTCTTCCCTATGTATTTTTCACTGGTGTGTTCATTTTTGCCACAAGCACATCTTTGCTTTAAATCATATACCTCCCCTAAAACTATTTCTGTTTCAATTCTGGGGATAAGCACAATGTCATACGCTAGATTTCTACTTACACTTATATGTGCATCACACTGCCCAAGGAGTTGTAGAATAGGAGGGCATTGCAATAGTAACAAACCAAGCCAGACGGACCCCACAGGCTGAGGTGCCAGAAGGTCCCAGCTGCCTCTCCGCTGTGTCTATGGTTTGTTCTCTAAATGGGAAAATGCAAAGCCAGGGTATGAGTCACTGAGTGGTAAAATCATGCTGCAACCCTTGACACAGGATCAATACAGATCAATTATATAAGGCATGGTGTCTACTGTCATAAGACTCATTCTCATTTGTTTGTATTTGTTGTAATATAATTCACAAGGTCAAACACAGGATGTACCCAGTGTGTGTGTGTGGGAGGGCCAGTCTTTTTAGCATAGGCTTATAATCCTCACTATTTGTCCTAAAATATAAAATTAAAAAGACAAAAGTAAAAGGCTATCTGGGACTGTAGCTCTGTGTGTGTGTGTGTGTGTGTGTGTGTGTGTGTGTGTGTGTGTGTGTGTGTGTGTGTGTATCTAAGTAGAAGCATCTCACACGTACTTGTACCTGGATCCTACTGACTACTGTATTACAACAGCAAGCATCCCTTACCTTGCAGTGTGGGTGCCACCTCTTGTTACAGGTACAGGAGGCCATCATCTCTGCTGTGGTTTGATATGAAATGCCCCACGTATGGCCATGTATTTGACTGTTGGATTCTCAGTCAGTGGTGATTAGGAGATTAAGGAACTTAAGGGACATGGAGCTTTTTTGAGGGAACTGTCACTGGGATAGGCTTTGGGCATTTAAGCCTGACTCAACTTTCCTTTTGCTCTGTTTTCTGCACATGGTTGAAGATTTGATCTCTTGTCTCTCTGTGTTCTGTCTTGCCTCTCCTATCATGATCCATGAAATTATAAACCCAATTAAACTTCCTCTTTCAATGTCTTTGGTCATGGTATTCTAGCACAGCAGCAGAAGTAACTAACACAACCTGTACACACCCAGTGGTTCCTATACCTCTAACAGCCTTGCTATCCTTTCCATTCCCTCTGAAGCTCTGAGGTACTATAAGGCTGGAAGCAACTACATTTGCTAAGAACTGCAATTACATGGTCAAACTAAGCCGATGGAGCACTGAAGGATAGTGTTAGCAATAAGCCACACTGAAAGACTTTAGGGAAGCATTTTCTGTTTGCACACCATTTTCCACCATAGCCACTGATTGTTAAGGACACCAAGGAAAACCAAGTCATTGCTTTATGGTCAGAGTATGGAATGAGGGCTAATGTACCTACCATTAGAGACTCTCAGGATAAATGGAAAAATACTTCATCGTCATTATTACTACTTAAAATCAAAACCAAACCAAACCAGCTCTCCCTCCTAGCTCAGCCCTAGAGTTTGATCTAGACACTGGCGCTAAGGTACAGGAAAAATATAGTCACCCTCTTCTCTATTCCAAGCCACTTAGTGAAAGCAGACCATGTAGGCATGGGACACACAAACACAAACATGCCACTGTCTGTTAAATCTTAAACCACCAGCTTCCCCAGTAACTCATCTTGCTGTCTTTGTGTTTTTAATGTTTTCTGTTGCTAAGAGTCCAAATGACAAGCGTCTATAGTTTTTACTTGCCAAGAGCAATATAGTTCAAAGGACCATTCAAATTCTATTGAATACCTTCTTGTTATTTCCGATCATATCTGACTTTCCCCAAAGCCAATTAGAATTAGTCTTTACCCGAATCTGTTTCAAGGAACTGTAATGTGACACCGTCTTTGCCTTCTAGAGACTTTGAGTTCAAATTTACTTTGTAACGGACAAAGCAATGCAAGTAAGAGCTCTCTGTTCCATCCCAAGAACACGGCAGTGATACCCGACTGGTCTTGTCCCTGATTGTGCACCACGCTAGAGGCAGAGCATAGGCTTGTCCTAATCTGTGTTCCTCCCCTCCCCTCTAGTTCTACTGCCCTGTGTGGCCCTTTCCTCTCATGTGCATGTATTTATTCATTTTTATTCATTTTCCATTAGAAATACTGCTTATATCCTATGTGGGATAGCAATGTCGTCTAACAAGGTAACTTGTAAGTTTAAAACTGGCCACTTGGACTGGAAGTGTAACTCACACTGGTAGAGTCTTAGGTACGTTCCTCAACCCTAGCTCTTCTCAATTCCATTATGTAGATTCAATCCTTGGGATAACATGGCTGTCTGAAGACTTTGGAGTTATCTTATAAATACAAACCCTTATCAAACTCTTAAAAGGAGCCAATATTAGCATTAATAGCTCAGGATTCAAGTAAAGAAGAAAGACACAAGCGCTTTCTCTCTCTCCCTCTCTCCCCACCCTATCCATTGGAGAGGGCACTCTTTCATTCAGAGAAAACAGTGTCCACCCTGGTCAGTCTCTTCAATATTATTCTGACTGGGTGCCTTCTGTTGCTCTCTACAATATTTTGCTTATGGGTTGGTCGATCAACTGACTAATAGTCATTACCCAACTTGGAAAGTAAATATGAAAGTGGGGCTTTGCCTCTCTAGTTCACCTGTCTCAAGAAGGCAAGGTTTTAAATGAAGCCTAAGGCTAAATGTACCTGAAGTTGATGCCCTGCCTTCACATTCATGGACATAAATGCATGTATACCTGCGTGCACGCACAGACACACACACACACACACACACACACACACACACACACACAGACACACACACAGACACACAGACAGACAGACACACATACATACACACTCATGAGAGGAAGGAGAGGGAGAGGGAGAGACGAACAAGCAAGCCAAAGGGAAGGTGGACATTGAACTTTGACCCCATTCCTCCTTCACACTCTCTCCCCTGAACTGTAACTGGGTCCCTCCTCGTTTTTGCTTTTTATTTTTTTCCAATTTGCTTAGTTTGGTTTTTTTTTTTTTTTTTTTTAGACAGAGTCTCACTCTGTAGCTCTGTAGCCAAGACTAGCCTGAAATTCAGTGACCTTTGACTTTAGCCTCTCAATACTGGCATCATAGCTGTGAGTCACCCACTTCCAGCTTCTTCCCTCCATGTCCTTTAAAGCTTCATTCGTTCCTTTGTCACCATAGCTTTTGCCATCCTGGGTTGTGTCGAGTGTCCCCATCCCATATCACTCTATATACCACATATCAAGCTAGATGGCAGCAGATCATCTCCCTGTGCCTGGCTAGATTGAGCGCACACAAAGGGGAGTGGCTTTCCGCTGTCACGTAGATTCCCACTTGGCATAGAGTTCCCATGGAGACGGTTTCTAATGAAAATTGGGCTGGGCTTAGTTTCTCATCTTCTATTCTGGAAAGCACAGCACAAGCTTTCTTGCGAGAATTGCCGAAGCCCGCTGTGCTGCGCTGCAGAGCCTTCACAGTTTCCAACAGGATACTCTAGTTTCTATAGCCATCCACGGACAAGCCCCTTCCCAACCTCAGAACAGACAGCAAGCAGGATGCCTCTTGTCTCTTCCCCCAAAATGACCACCATGAGCTCTAAATCCCTACAGTAAACGTTGGGAAGTCATGCGATCCAAACAGTGCCTGGCCTCTTCTGGCTTCTCTCTAGATGGGGATAACTTATAAGGTAACAATGGACACATGTCAAAAGAACAGGATAGGCAAACAGGAAAGGAAGTCAGAGTGGAGATGTCAAATGGAAAACAACAGAGAAGATAACACTCGAGAGGCCTGTGAATGGAAAACAAAGATGAAATTATTGCAAGGGAGGAATTTTCATAAATTGTCCCTGTCCTGGCTGGCTAAACTTACACCATACGCACACACCAAGCATCTTCAGGATAATCTCTGATCGCTCGAAACACCTGTTTGCTATGTGCACAATGACTAATTTACTAATTTAACTGATAGAGACATTTTGCTAGTTGGGTAAACTCCAGTAAGACTCTCCGGGAAGCCTGATTTCCCATCTGTATAACAGCAGATATGGGCTCACAGGAGAGGACGGAGAGAAAGAGCTCTCCCCTTCGCACACGGCTGAGTCAGCGCCTCCTGGATGGCAAAGATGGATGCTTCTTACTCTTCCAGGAAAGGCTACTGTGGTGTGATAGGCTGGTCCTTGGAGCAGTTGGCAGAGGGGCAAGGCAGCATCACACTCTGACAGCTGTGCCTCCACAGCCAGAGTGCTGGGTTCAAATCCCAGCTCCACCACTCCCCTGTGCCAACCATGTTTAATCTATTAACCAACCTGTATACCAGCCATCTAACATGTTACATGGGACTAACATGGACACCTGCCTACTTCAGGGGTGATAGGGGCTAGCGGACTTCTTGTGTGAAGTCAAACTTGCTATAGAGGCTATGGTCGGCTTTAAAGATGTCCAGAACAGAATGTGGATCTGGGAAAGGCTTGAGAAATACTAAGAAACCAGAGCTATCAAAGTTACAGAAAGTAACTGCTGAGAAATCCCAGAGTGGTCGTGGAGTGTGTGTTTGTGTGCATGTGTGTGTGATTGCATGTGCATTTCTGTGGGCATGTGTGTGTATGCATAAGCATATGTTTATGTGTGCATGTGTGTATGTGTGTGTATGTGTCAGTGTGTGTACATGTGTGTGCATGTGTGTGTATATGTAAGTGTGTATGTGTTTGCAGGTGTATCAGTGTGTGTGTGCATGTATGTTTCTGTGTATGCATGGGTGTCTCTGTGTGTGCATGTGTACACATGTGTGTGTGAATGTGTGCATGTGTGCACATGTGTGTATGTGTGAATGCAGACGTATGTAGAGGTTCCTCTCAGAGGACAGCCTCAGGCATTGAGGCATTAGTCTTCCATTAGTCCATTTTGTTTGAGACAGGGTCTCATTTGTTATTTTCTTACCACATCGTATGCAGCCTGTGAGCACCCGAGAGTGTCTCCTGCTCCTTCCTTGCATCTCCCGTACAAGTGCTGTGCCTAACAGATGGCTGTAACACATGCCTGGCTTCTATGAGTCTCTGGGATTCAAACCCAGGCCCTCACTAACCAGACAGCATTTACCCACGTAGCCATCTCCCCTGCCTGAAGGGGAGTGACTTCTTAAAAATAAACTTGCTCACTTAAAGCTAGGAAATAGAACAAAGCCAGAAAAAAAGTTCTGCCCAAACCTATCCATTTGGAACCTTGTGTATTAACTCCAAAATGCTGTAGGCATCTGGGTTTGCTGTTATTACTTTTGTCTTTTCCTTTTCATGTCTATTTTCTCAGTTAGACCAGGCATATATCAAGAACTGAGACTGTAAGGAGCAAATTGACTTTTAGATTTCCAGTTTTTTTCACACAGTATCATAGCAAAGTGGGCACTGGATCAATATTTATTCATGAGTCAACGATCAAGCGACTGAATAAATAGTCTTATTGATACTTGTAGACACTTGCCCAAGTGTAAGACGACCTTTGAATACTAAGGGAACAGCAGTTTTCAACCCTGGAAGAGAAGAGCCAGGCAGGAGCCACTGACAGCTGAGAGGGCAGATAAGTGAAGCCCTTCCTCCAACTGATGGACCCATGGACCAATGGACTGACCAGGAGCCTCAGCCTCTTTCCTGAAGAGCACTGTGCGCTGAATCAGCCTGTTTACTCAGCGGTTCTAATTACTCTTGCCAGGACAAAGGTATTTCATGAGCCTTCTTCAGGGTTGTTTTGCTTCTGGCAAATGATGCACACTTACGCAATTAAAGTGCTTAATGCTATGCCTCGGTCTCAGATGAGATGGAGTCCTTAGCTCCTCTGAGGAAGAGCGCTGGGCATGACTGGTAAAGAGACGTGCATGGAGGCTGGCAGAGTCTATGCAGATTGGTAGCTGCCTTAACTTCCTTCTGTGTCACGTGTCATCTGGATCAACGTGAAAACCAAACGGGAAATGGTTCCTACCTTTGTGTAGAAACAGTGCTCTTGTTTGTGAAAACGGAGATAAAGAATGGAATTTGGAGCCAGAATTAAAATGATATAATGAGAGATGGCTCAGTGGTTAAGAGCACTGGCTGCTCTTCCAAAAGACCCAGGTTTGATTCTTAAGATTGACAAGGCAGCTTCCCTCTCTCTCTGCAGCTCCAGTTCCTGGTGGTCAACACCCTCTTCTGCCCTCCATGGGCACTAGGCTTAAAAGTGATGAGCAGATACATATGCATACAAAACACCATACACATAAAAATTTAAAAATTATTTGACTGGGGAATGTTTAGAACATACATAAATAATTCAGTCCTATGACACCTACTTGTAAAATATCTACTTTGATATGATCAAGACACATTATATGCGCATATGAAAATATCATAATGACACCTGTCATTATATGTAATTAGTCTGTGCTAATAAAACATTTAAAAATGCATGCACACATATGCAAATGGATAGCTTCCTAGCATGGGAGGACTGTATCTACTGACAAAATAGGATTATGATCTGAAAGCTACCTGAAAAATTACAATTTTGGAGAATAAGTTCTTGGTTTGCTACGGGGCAGGAAGAATATTGGACCAATAGCCTGGGAGCAAGCTGGGCCTTGGGGACTAGGGAACAAGCAGAGAAGGCTAGGGAACAGCCCAGTGACAATAGTCTTGTCATTAGCATCTCAACACGAACCCTAAGGAAGCTGTCCTGGCCCTGGACTGACACCTGCATCCACAGCTTATCTGGTGTCATCACCCTCTTGTCCTAATCCTTCACCATCTATCTTCCCTTCCTGGAAACAGTGTCTACAACCTGTACTCACGTGAGGCCAAATGTCCCAGGCTACAGTGACCAGCCCTCCTGTCTGCCCAGTTGCCCAAATGTCTAACAGGTGTCCCGCTGCACCTTGTATGAGGAAAATTACCGAGAACTGAAGATGCCGCATCTTTCGACACTCCCTGATCTACCCGGCTCTCTGAGGGTGGTTACAGCCCTCAGATCCATATCAAGTCTAGTGTATTAACTTAATCGTCTCGCAGATGGCCTCCTGCCTCCGGTCTTACCCACTTCAATTCATTCCCCTATGTGGCCAGGCAGTTTTACACAAGACAAGTCTGAACAAGCTACCCTGTAGCCTAATAGTGCTCCGGGTAAAATCCAAAGACCACTGCCAGAAGGGCAGGCGGGTTCTATGACCTCACCTGGCTGACGAGTCAGCTTTCTCGCTGCTCTGACTAAACGTTCCCAGGTGACCTTCTCCTGTCTTCTGTTAGCCTGCAATGCCAAGATGATCGATCCTTCCACCTTCAGCAATCTGTACAGATCCACAGCCCTGTGCCCCTCACACCATTTAGTGCTCACATGTATCTTTTAAGGTAGGTGTGGTCACGCTTCCATTTTACAGAATAAGTAAGCTGAGGCCCCTGAGAAAGTAGGCATCAGCTCAGGAAAGCTCACATGATTCTCAAAGCAGGGAACCTCTTCCGACTGCTCCCAAAGTGCCACACTGATGGTAAAATTCACATTGATTTGCCTTCTCGGTTTTCTGTACCATAGACTAGGTCCTTAGTGAAAAAGACCTGCCTGGTTTGGAGTAGTCTCATATAGCATGCTTAATAAATATCTGTGGAATTAGTAAATAATGACAACTCTCTACCTCATGGAGTGTTTGCATTTAAGTCTCAGCTCTTCCCAATATTGACCATGTGACCTAGAACATTCGACCTTCAGCAAATCAGTTAAGTTCTCTGCCTGGAGGGTGGGTAATGATAATCCATACTTCAAAGGAGATACATACTAAACGAGAAACAGCTGTACGGGTGCTTCAAGAGTCCCTGGCACCGAGTGAGGACTGAGTGTCATTAGAAGCGTTTAACAATGGTGACGTGTCTATAGGCACTTGTGGGATGGAATGTCATCTGCAGGGTTTTTCAGGAAAGAATAAGACCCTTAAACACAGGCTGGACCTAGAACCATCAGCATCAGCCAGGACTTGTTACAGAGCACTATGTGCCTCCATTGAAGATTCTAATCAAACTGAACTCGAATAGGGGATGACCTGGGAGTGTCATTCTGAGCAAGCTCACCACTAACTTACAGGAAGGACCTATTCCTACACAGAAGGACCAGCTGGCAAGAAAGTCAAGGGGAAAGCTGGGCGTGGGGGCAAATATCTGTAGTCCCCGGACTCCAGGGGCACAGTGGGATCTCTGTGAGTTTGAGGCCAGTCTGGTCTACAAAGCAAGTTCCGGACAGACAGGGCTACACAAAGAAACCTTGTCTCAACCAACAAACAAAAACAAGAGAGACGGAGAGAATGAGAGCCAGACAGATAGTGAGATGTGGAGGGAGGGAGTACGAGAGAGAGAGAGAGGGAGAGAGAGAGAGAGAGAGAGAGAGAGAGATTTCTTAGATCTGTAAGTACGCTCAGGATGGAAGAAGTTTCATTTTATAAGTTTTTTTTTTTTTTCTGAACAATTTACTAATGACAGGGAAGTTGCATCCTCAGACAGGGGAGAGAGGGTTTAGTTCTGTGTACTCTTCAAAACAAAGCAGATATTTCATTAAAACAATAATGTGGTTGAAGAAAAACTATATCCAAAGGAATTGACAGTGTACTAAGGGTTTGTGAAGTAACTAAACATTGACTTTCTTGTTGGGGCACCATAACTTATGCAAAATATGGAAACAGAGACCTTGTTTCCAGAAAACACTGGCTGGTTTTCACTTAGATCTTTAGTCAGAGATGGCTCCCTGCCACACCTCTATCCCCACATCTGTGACAAATGTAAGGCCTCCCTGGTTTCTTATCTGAATGGCAGCCAGGCCCTCAGTTCTGAGCAGCTGCCCTGCCTTTGGCAATGCTCTGCCTTGCAAATGACATATCACTGGTTTCACGTTTTTCTTCTTTAGAGCACAGACCATAACTGAATTCCTGAAGCCTCCTTCCCAATTTTTGTGAACTATATTTTAAATGCCACTTAAAATATAAGCATAATCATGAAATATTTACCTAAGAGATCCTTGAAGATAACCAGTAATTTCTTAAGACACACAGTGTTTGGTTTGCTCATTAACTTAATCAAAACACCATAAAGCAACAACAGCCCTATTAGAGCCAAAGTTATCGGCTACAATGTCAACTCTGGAGAGATGGAAGCAAGAAGATGGTGGCGTGAGTCTGGCTGCCTAGGTTGGAGTAACCCTTTCTCAAAAGAAGAGATCACACACACACACACACACACACACACACACACACACACACACCCTTCCATCCAAGCATCCTCACATGATTACATGAATGAAGATCATGGCAAACCTCATTCTCTTGCTGATCAAATTGGTTTCTTTGAAGTGCCCGACCCTGACTATGCTGGACCATCTAGAATTCCTTTCCTAGGTCCCAGCTGGACAGACAGACCAGTCTAAATTACTAAGGGATAGGGCTCAGAACTCTAACTGTAGGCTGGATAAACTGAGTTAGTTAAACATGTAACATGTAAACGGAAGAAAGAGGAGCATTTTGATACAGGCATGCCGTTGCTGCGAGCTTCCATGCTTCACACAGCAGAAGCAGGGGCAGGAGAGAAACTCAGATGGGAAGTAGACAGGAGGAACTTCCCAGCATGCCCCGGGGCATTCCAGCCTTACCCCAAGCTGCCCCTAGCATGTCATCCCCACACCCCAGCATTTGTGAGACTGCTCATCTCCTTTTCACTTAAGTGTACGTGAGTCCATTCCTGTTTCTCCAATCAGGATAGTTAATGCGTAAACGGGACCCTACACTTAGAGATACCAAAGCTGAAATAGCGTTCCCTCAAGATCCACCGGGTGCTGTAAGTGCAGAGTCTCAGGCAAAAGAACTCCCTCCATCAACCAAAGTCCAAACGTTCCCAGAAAGTAAGAACCCCCAATGCTGTAGAGTTATGCAAGTGGTTTTAATGAATCAAATGAGCTTGCAGGTGGCATGTTTCGGACACTTCTTTTCCCTTTTAAAGAGATGCTTGAAGAGAAACACACTTAATAGATTACTTTTCACTCTGATAAAATAAGTGGTACAGGAGCAAATGATAAACCTCCCTGGCTAGGCTACGCATCACACTCTCCAAATTGTCCTCTTTAAAAATAATCATCTGTCAAGGTACCCGTGAACGAGCAAGTTCTTTTTCTCTGTGCAGTTAGATGAGGGTAGAATTGGGAATTCTTTTTAGGGCTAGAGGATAATAGTCGTTAGTCCTGTGTTTGAATCCCAGGCTTACTATCACATTTGGCAGTCACAAGGAGGGTTTTCTTGTCTGCGTCTTCTTGCATTGGAGGACAGCAATGAAAGATAAAGTTTCTTTACACGCTGAGACACAGCAGAATTGGTGCGGGGAGCAAAGTCCACCCAATAAGCAATACTTAAGACTCCTAGAGCTTCCTCCCAGGCAATCACATCCTTTCCTAAGACAAGGCAGCTTGCGTGATGGGGTCCAGGCGCTGCAGAGAAACAACCTTCGATGACCTGGTCATAGGTAAACGAGCGTCTGGGTGGGTGGCAGGGTTGAGTCCTGAGTCTGGGGCTGCAGAAGCTCTGATGTGTGGTGAATGCACCATCCTCGTGTTGAAACTGCGCATGTCCTTTCTGCCCCACCCCCACCCGTCTTTCCCCCACACAGAGGCTCCTGTTGATTAGCCTGCACCAGAATCTCTTGGTAGGGGCAGGACTGCCCTTAGACACAGGGCTAGCAAGTTGAAGGTTTTTTTTCTAGAGCCTCCTTCCAAAATCTGAGTTACGTTTCAAAAGTGACGTCCTACCTTCAGTGGTGTTCTAACGCAGTACTGTACAAGGCAACGGAGCATGAGAAGGAGCCTGCCGCCATGAGCGTTTTCTATGGTGGAGTGGTGAAGGTGCACTGAGCTTTTTTTTTTTTTTAAATCCTTCTTTAAACTTCACAGTCCCTGGTCTTTTGTTGGGGACAGGAGTTATACAGAGTGAGGGAAAGTGGCAGGGATTCACTGGTGGGCGTCAACGGCAGACAAGTCCACTCTTCCGGCAGCGCCTTCTAAAGAGACTTGAACAGTTCACAAGGTCACGCCAAACAAAAAGGAAGTTGCCCAATGTTGTTCCATTTCTGGCAAAGCAAGTCAGGGCGGCTTTGGAGCTGTCTCTGGAGCTTTCCCAGCTGGCTCCTCTCTCAGGCTTTTACTCTTGCTGATGTCAGCTCTACCTAGACACATTTGCTTTCTCAGGTAACCAGCGTGCTCAGCCTCTGTGAAGTTGGGCTTCTAGTCAGGTAGAAGGGAAACCTTCCAGGATCCGGTCCTCGCCAGCCCTACTGCCCATCTATCTGTCCGTTTTTCTATTTGTTCATATAGCGTGTTCTAGAGCACTTGTTTGTGGTCACCCATGCTGCTATCCAAGCTCATGAAAGCAGGGACTCCTCCTTGGTTCTAAGGAGGCCAGTGATTGCCATTATCTGCAAACATCATTTGAATGAGTACGGGGGAGTGGACACTGACTCTCAGTCCCTTGGTCAGTGTGAGCTCTTTCAAACATCTTGTATCAAAACAGAGTTGTTTTGTTTTGTTTTGTTTTGTTGTTGTTGTTTTTTTCTTTCATTTAAAGGTCTACAAAGTATAAACACCTGGTGTTGATGGAGAAAAGGTTACGGACTGCTGGAGGGCATCTAACAAGGTTTTAGAACAAGTATTTCCTCAATCTACAAATTTTCAAATTACATAGCCTATCAACACTAGCTTGAAGATGTTTAGTGTGACGTGAGCATTATTTTCATGATGGAATATTAGAAAAAAAGCTCACTAAATATCAATGATTCTATGTAGGATATAATGTAATATTAGAGTCATTGAGGAGATCTCACACACACACACACACACACACACACACACACACACACACACGGCGCACGCGGATACACACACATGGAAATGTGTGCGAGAGGCAGGGGGGATTTCTACTTTGCAAGCCATAGACTCTGTAATATGTACATACATTTCAACAATAAGCAAATTGGTTTTATGAAGATGCTAAATAAATCCTGGAGCCAATGCAATTTAGTTATGAAACTTAAGTTCTGAGTATTAATATATTTATATTAACTAGTTCTGTCACTTTTTTTTTTTTTAGTTCTGTCACTTCTATAGCCTTTATTTAGAAGCTACTAAGAACTTGTCCCATCCAGGACTCAGGGTTACTGAGTGACTTAACCAAATTGATAGGAAACATTCTGAGGTCACTAAAGGACAAATGGCCATTGTGTGTGCTGTTTAAACTTCTTATTGGCACTGTTACCTCTCATTTACTCCCGAGAACACATTCTTCGTTTTATGATTTTATGAGGGAAATGTTATAAAAGCTAAATTTCTTCCTGGGAAGTGCAGGCTTTCTGCCCTAGGCTCTTGATTTTGAACGTAGCCAGTATAGTTTTCGGAGGGTGAGAAAGCTCAGACGATGAAGCCTTGCCAGAAGGAGTGGGATAAGTGAGAGCAGACCAGGAGGTTTCATGGCTTGGCCCCACTTGCCATTCAGTTCTCTGCTATCCAAATGCTGAAACATTGTAGCCAGCTGCCCCTGGCGCCTGCTATAGGCCATGAGCGATGACTGCCCGCGTCCTTTCACACTATGATGCAAAATACATCCTTCCTCCTCGTTGCTTCTTCTCAGGTATGTGGTCACAGCAGCATGCATGCTAACAACTACATATACTATCCAGAGAGCAAATGACCACACCCTGAAGCACAAATCTGCCAAAGACAGGAGGGATGGAGGGATGAGGCTACGAGCTATGCTGGCAAAGCAGGAGGTGACAGGCCAGAGGGCAATAATCTTTACAAATTAACAAACAATGACAGTGAAAATATATGTTTCTTATATTGCAAAGGGTGTTTGGCCATTAGTACCAGGAGCAATCAATCATTTAAAATAAATGCTGCCAGTACGCTGGTAGGCACCCCAAGTGAGAAACCAGTTTACAAAAACCTCTCCTCAACCATGAAGACTAAAACAAGAAGAACATAGGCCCTGACACAACACGCTTTATTAGAGGAAACCTAGGGAGTATTGAGTTCACCAACCTGTGAAAGGCCTGGGAGCGTCTGAAATTGTTGTTACCACAGCGCTATTGTTGCATACGGAATGTATATAAATGCAGGCACTGGAGAACACGCTCAGCCAGTTCACACACCACACCCCAAAGAGTTACTCCCACTAAAGCCAGGGAGCCTGTGTCTAAATGGCACCGTGAGTTCCAGCTCGGCAGTTCATTTTACTCTGGTATTAACAGTTCAATAAAATTCCAAAGACATGTGCGTCCATGGGACACAGACAATGATGGTGGTGAAGTAGGCTGGATATGATTGAAATACATCATGGGAGTACAAAAATGTCACAGCAGAACCTTATTATGTGCCACTAAAAATGCTAATAAAACAGAAATTATAGGAGGTCTCTAACATTGCCAAGGAGACTCCCCAAAGTGTCCTAAGAATTAGCTAAGGTGTCTTAAAGATGCCCCTGCCACCGGGGTCACGCTCTCTTAGTAAAGATTACAAATGCCCAGCCTCATTTGCATTTCCTCAACCACTCCAGTCCCCACCGAGGGTCACGGAAGCGCACAGAACTGCACAACCGGACTTTTTTTTTTTTTTTTAATGCTGTGGTGGTTGCTCCCTCTCCCAATTCAAACATCCAGGATGTGGTGACATGCCATTTAAAGCTAGTAAAGTCTGCCACTGGGTTAATTTTGGAAGGCCTTTCTTGCCTCTGGTTTACAAAGTTATCTCTGCTTTTATGACTTTCTCCATTCTCTCAGATGTTTGCAGGCTGTCTCCCTTCACACAGCCTCAGGAGTGCAGTAATACAGGATGTATGGGTTGCGGGTCAGTGGATGACGTCATCGAGGAGTCCCCCGGGACTTACAGCTTGAGTAATGCTGCTTTCTCCTCCAGACCACACCATTAAACTGCACTCATCACCTGCACAAGGGTTGTTTGTGTTGGTGCAGAAGAGACTGGGTACAAATTCACACTGGCTAATTTCAGCCTAACACAGCCATTTATTCCTAATAACTAAAAGAGTGAGACAATGACAAAATATTATAAAAAATTAATAACAGGCGAAAGCAATATATTTTAAAGTGAAAGCCACTTCAATCAGCTATTTGGAAAATTGTGTGTGGGTGCCTTGTAGTTTATTCTTCTAGAGATCAGGGCTGGAGGGTATTCCTTGGGGTTCTACAAGAATGGATCTCTAGGGAGGAGGGGACTTCGCTTTCTCTGTTTCTAAACCACTATTTTGTTAGTGTGCTTTCACACATGTGTGGGTGCCTATGTATACATTTTGTGTGTGTGTGTGTGTGTGTGTGTGTGTGTGTGTGTGTGTGTGCATGCAGGAAATGACACAGAACTCATGCATAAGCTAAAAATGCCTCTTGAGACAAAGGCCACACTACCTCCTAAAGCGACATTTCTACAGGGAATTGTCTATCTTGAATAACTCTCCAAACCCAAACCCATCAGAGCCCACCAGCATGCACAGGAAGTAAGTCACCTATTGATCAGGAGAGACCTGATGACCCACAGGCCTCAGTTGGGCATCGGCCTAAGCCAGCCAGCATCACTAATCAAGTTTTTCACAGCAAGTTGACTATTACCCCAAGATCTCTGGGGCTGGGACTGTCCTGACCCCTTTCTGGGACTCACTGGCTCTCTAGAGGAAGGAGCCACTCTTCCTGACCCTGACCGTTGACCCCTGAGTGCACCTAAGCCAGTGCCACATAGGAAGCAGCATTGCTGTCCTCTGCTTTCTGAAGCACATTCGAGGGCCCACACTCTCCTGCCATACCATCTCTGGGCTACAGTTTCATGCTGTGCTCTCTGTAGACTTCCCTGCATCGCTTTGAACAGCAGCCTAAGCCTTGAGATGTCTGCCCAGTCAGCCACCTCACCTTCACTGGATCAAACACAGTCTACTCCCAAGCGTAGCCTTTCCAGAGCTTACACACAGCCACAGCAGGGGGAGCCAACAGTGTCCACCTGGGTGTGCACAGCCTCTTTTTGATGAACTCCCACCACCACCACCACCAAATGAGTGCAGGCCTTGCTATTACCTCCTGACCTTTCCTGGTCTTCCATGTTAGATGCCCTAGCTGCCCAGGAAGTCAGTTTCCCCTCCGTGTCTACGCACCCATCTTGAGAAAATGGTCAGGGAACTCTCCAGGAAACTCAATCGAGCCCAGAGACACTGGTGGACTTTTATCAACTATGAGAAGTAAATATATGTTATGATCTTAGCATCCAACTTTTCTTCATGAAAGGGTGTCATGGTCTACTCTTCCCCAAACTGCTATATTCAGGAGATCTAGAATATTCGATATGCTCTCAAGGACTGTACAAGAACGAGGTCTCTCTCACACAATACTCAAGTGTAGCCTACTCCCCTGGTGTTGTTACTACAGCTATTAGACCCTGGCCTATTAAGTTTCTCATTTGTATTCATTCCACAATATACTGATGAGACTCTCACTTAAAGCTTCTACTTTTTTGAGATGATAAGATGATCACTGCCTTCCTCCCTTTCTGCCTTCCAAACTCTCTTTGTTTGCCTTCAGATTTGTGGCCTCTTTTTTTTTCCCATTCATTGTTGTTACATCGTTTCAGAGGCCATCTTTGCTCAAGTACCCTGGTTCCTCCATGTTCTCTGAACCTCTAGACCTTGTTAGTTCGGTCTCTGCATCATCTAACACAGCTGTTTGTCCTAAAACTCTGAGCTTTTTGAAGCTGGTACAAGTCTCCATGCCTCCGGAGTCCATTCTGAGGCGTTTGTGGGATCCACAGAGCCATATCTTAAAGAAGCTCTCAGTTCGGCACCCCTCCCTTCTCTGTCATCTCTCAGTTCTCACCAAGGCAGCCTAGGGGGCTCTCTCAGGCGGCAGTGAACCCTCCTCTCTTGTCTCCCATGTCTGAATCTGCAGTAATGCCATAAAACCTCAACTTAAGCACTTAAGACTATCCTTGCTGCAACCCAAAGCTTGCTGATTTCATGACAGAAGTTTAGAACCCGATGGTTGGTTTCTGGCACTGTTCTGGGGACAAACTGAGAGACCTAGGAGCCTCTGTGTGATCCCATGATCGGCCTTAAAGCACAGAGATATTTCTTTCCCTTTCGAGTCAATGCACACGGGCAAAGGCGCAGGCAGTACTCCACAAATGAACACTGATTGTCTTAGACCCTCCCTGTTCTCTGACAGTCCATCAGCCATCAGTCCATCAGTCCATCAGCCCATCAGCCCATCAGCCCATCAGCCCATCAGCCCATCAGCCCATCAGCCCATCAGCCATCAGTCCATCAGCCATCAGTCCATCAGCCATCAGTCCATCAGCCCATCAGCCATCAGCCCATCAGCCATCAGCCATCAGCCATCAGCCCATCAGCCCATCAGCCCATCAGCCATCAGCCATCAGCCCATCAGCCATCAGTCCATCAGTCCATCAGTCCATCAGTCCATCAGTCCATTCTACCAAAAAGATATCATCATCTTCTGAGCAATGTCCAGACCCAAAGAGTTGCAGCTCAGGGCTGGGGTCACCTCAAACCCGCACTATTCAGCCGAGTCTCAGCAGAAAGCACTCCTTGGGGACTGGGAAGATGACTCATTTCAGAAAAGTGCTTTCCATGTAAGCACAGGGACCTGAGTTCAATTCCCAGAACCCACATAAAAATCCACCTACCCTGGCATGAAAGCCCTGGGTGGACAGAGACAGCTAGAGCCTTGCCTGATCAGTGAATCCCTGGGAAAAGTCAGAGACTTGATCTCAAAACACAAAAGCCCCACCAAGATGGATGGCTTCTGAGAAATGACACCTGAGGTTGATCTTTGACCTCCATAGAGATGTACACAAGTGTACACGTAAAACCACACAAACATGAATACACACACACACACACACACACATACACAAACCTAGGAAGGAAAGAAGGAAGGGAGGGGAAGAGGGAGGGAGGGAGGGAGGGAGGGAGGGAGGGAAGAAGGAAGGGAGGGAGGGAGGGAAGGAGGGAGGGAGGGAGGGAGGGAGGAAGGAATGAAAGAAGGAAAGAAGGAAGGGAAGGAGGGAGGGAGGGAGGGAGGGGGAGAAAGAAAGGAAAGGAGGAAGGGAGGGAGGAAGGAAGAAAGGGAAGAAGAAGGAATTCAGTAAGGAAGGGAGGGAAGCAGGCAGGCAGATGTAAGCAGTCTCACAATCCCAGAAGAACAGCCTGCTTACCCTCACAAACAAACCCAGCACAGTGGCTCTGAAGCTCAGATTTTGCAAGGACACCAGGCTACACTGTAGGAAGCCCTAGGAACAAGGAGCCCAAGGCATTTCTCTCCTGCGGAGGGAGACCCTGACCCTGCAAGGGAGGAACTGCTCCAGCTGGACACAAAGTTCTGAACTTTGGTCCAAGGCTCATGTGTGGGGCTCTTAAAGGCAAACTCAGTCATAAGGGGAGCTGATCAGAACTTTTCCTTAGCCTTGTCTTGGACCCAGGAGGCAAGCTGAGAACAAAACAGGAAGGATCTGCCCTGACTCCTTGGTGATTCCAGCTTGGAAATGCCAGGAATGTGGGAAGGGAATCCCAGGAACTCCTCTGAGCTGTCAGGATCACATGGGGAGTTCCCAGCCCCACCGCACCACTGTCTTGCTGTCAGTGTTCCGGCTTGAAGACAAGGAAAAAGATATCACCCTGAGAAAAGAAAGGACTACAAAATCAAGGAGATTAAACACTAGCCAGCACACACAGCAAGAACACTGAATGAGCTCTAAGTCTCCTGGCTCCTGGTAGGGTTAGCCCTGTCTACCTAAGGTTCAGAGATCAGTCTCATGGCCAGGCCACCAAGGGCTGGTCACTAGGACCAATGCTTTAAAGGGTTTAACATTTGCCGTAAAGCACTCTTGTGGTTTCCTTAATATCTTCAGTTTCTATCTTGACTTGTTCTTCATAAGGGGGCAGTGTGGCATGGGAGTGAACTAAGGAAGCAGGGAAAGAAAAGAAATGGCTTCATGCTTTCTAGAACATCCTCTGGGCTTCCTCTTCCCCTGATGTAACCCCTGTCCACAGGACAAGCTGTCCTGAGGAGGGGACCGCGTGATCCAGGACACAGAGCCCTGGAGATCCTTCAACCTCCAGGCACAACTCTAACAAAAATATTTCCTTTCGTGCCTTATGGTCAGTGAGAAAGGTCAGATCCTGTTCTAGACGTTAAGTCCTTCCACGGAGACAGAGATGAATCCTGACTGAGAAGCAGAAAGGAAAGCCATTCTGTCATGGCATTAGCATGACAGGTCTCCAGTGACACAAGCCAGACCCCACAGCATTGGGCCTGGGGCTGAGGAAAGGACTCGTGCAGAAGAACCTCAAAAGAGCGTCCACTGGCTCGTCAGGCACACTCTAGGCCCAGAAGGTAGGCACTGGGCTTGCACAATCTGACGGGGCACAGATCGGGACAGAGGGGGTGGACTTCAAACGGATGCTTCTTGGCCCTTTTGGCTTGTGACCTAGGACAGTTTTCCACCTCTTTCTTGTTTTGTTTTTGTTTTTGTTTTTGTTTTTCGAGATAGGGTTTCTCTGTATAGCCCTGGCTGTCCTGGAACTCACTTTGTAGACCTGGCTGGCCTTGAACTCAGAAATCTGCCTGCCTCTGCCTCCCAAGTGCTGGGAATAAAGGCATGTGCCACCACCGCCCAGCTTTCCACCTCTTTCAAACTGTGTCTTCATTCTCAAATTGGAGGCAGCGACGTGTTCTCTCCAGGGCTGTACAAGATCTGTGCAGTGTGGTACTCATTTAAATAAAGTTCTGTGTTCTGTCTGTTTGTTGTTTGCTTTGCACCGAGTTGGTATTAGGAGTAAAACAGTCGGGGCTGAAAGAGGCTCGATGGGTAAAGAATTTGCTGCATTTAGCATGAGGACCTGAGTTCAAATCCCCAGAAACGATGTAAAGCCATACATAGTAGTAGCACGTATCTATTATTAGTGCAGAGCTCCTATGGTGAGATGGAAGCAGAGAAGGGGATCTGCGTGTCACTGCATAGCATATGGTCTGCCAGGAGAGCCGCAGGAGATGCCCTCTCTACATCATCACACCCCACTCAGGCCCAGCTCCCACTACCTGCCTGATCTCTGCTGCACATGGGCAAGTAACACATCAGCTGAGGATGCAAGACCTTCTGTGCTCTGGCTGCAGGACGCCTTACAGACAGAACACCACTACTGTTTAGAACATTATTCTGTAAACAGTCTGCCCAGCTCCCTTCCCACCCACAGCCCTGGCGTGGCTTCTTAGCCGAGTGCGTATCTATACGCCTGTCTTCTCCCAGTGCGAACTGACTTATATCCCACTTCTGTCAGGAGCCATCCATGTCTGCAGTATTCTTCTGCTTGGGGCCTTTTGCTTGGCCCTTTGGTTCATCTTTTTTAGTTATGTTTTCTGGGCCAGCATCACGTTTCCTCAGATAAACTCATCATTTGGGGTTCCTGTGAGTCAGGCATGGGATAGCCCCACAGAATAGCTCTGACTTAACGTGACCTCTCATATGACACACTGTTGAGTCATAAGCCTCCGTCCTCCCCTGACAACCATAAAACATTAGCACAAGGCACACACAGAGTGTCCTTGGGGGAGAGGCCGGGTCTTCAGAGGCGGTCGATAAATGTTTAGAATATGAAGATGCATACTGAACTCTTCTTCTTTTTGAGAAAAGTTACAGGGGAAAAAGATAAAAGGCCCACAATTATTTGGCAAGCCCTATTACTAGACTCCTGTGCATCCATGTTACTTGGCCTCCGAGACAGGTAACTTGCTTCAAGATATGAGGTTGGGACCTGCTGTAGCAAGAAGGAACCAGGAAGCCCTGAGCTCTGACCACAATACTTATTTACAATGATTTACAAGGTGGAATTTAAGCTGGCATGATTAAAAGTTATAGATTCTTTAAAGCCATAGGAATTTTTTTCTGACACATTATAGAGCTCACAGAAACAGTATGGAAATCAAGGAAAAAAGGTGGGAGCAGGAAGAGGGTTCACTTGAGATGTCCCTAGTTATTACTTCTTGGTTCTCCTGTCCTTTATTTGAGACATCTTGGTCTCTCAATCTGTGATGGGCTGTGACTCCAGAAGACATCCTTTGTTCTTGATTCTGCCCAGCATTCTTGCCCAGTTTCCTGCTGAACACAGCAGTCCCCTATTGAATTTTCCAAATGTTATAATGCTAAAGTGAGTTTGATAAAATTCTACCTCAGGCCAGCATGTGTTCATTATAATACCCTACCTGTTAAATTAGCCTGAAGAGGGCGGGGCTCTTGAGTGGTGGGTAGTAGTAACCATATTGAGAGAAATCAAGCCCCCAGAGAGGAGACTACAGAGTTCTGCAACTCTGTGCCATTTTCCCAGAACCTTGTCCTCAGAAGGTAAAATGTAAAACGTGCTTCTATCCTTTGCACACAGGAAATACCCAATGGTTACTCAGAGCTGACGCCTTCTCGGGTTTCTAGAACAAGATGTCAGAGGCAAATCCAAAGAAGGGGCAAGAAAGAGGATTTACAATGCTGGCTGTATTTAATACAGGGGTGCTCGTGGGGCAGTATGGGAAGAAACAGACGGAGATGGCTGGGCTGCGATGGGCCTGGAGGGAGGGTATGCTTTGAACGAATGAGCATTGAACCAACTGCCAAGAGAGGCATCTGAAACACTGAGATGCCAACAGAAGGAAGGAACAGGACGACAAACGGCTTCATGGCGAGAAGCAAAAGAAGACAGACTCCTGACAAAGCTGTGGAGGAGAAGGTACCGAAGAGAGTGGGACACAGAGATACAGGGCAGACATGGTGGCCTTCTTGGTGCCTAGCACTCCCTAAGAAGGGGGGTGTGGAGGATTAATCTGAATTGCTATCTTTATTATATTAAGGAATGCTTACGGAACCAATGAGGGTCACCCTTGGGTGTATATGGCATTTCCAGGGAGGATCAACAGAGGGGTGAGAATCTCCTAAGAGGCAAGACCTCTCCTGAATACTGTCAGTACCATCCCATGAACTGAATCAAAAGAGGAAAGGCCAAAGTTGCCCGAGTGCCAGTCTCCTTTCCCTCCTCCTGGTCCTCTGAGATGTGGGTGAGCACCCTTCCACCCCTGCCACCATGGGCAAGATAAATCCTTCCTTCCTTAGTTACCTTTTAGGTGTCTAATCACACTAATAGGGAAATGAACACATACAGGAGGGGACAAGCCCAGTGACATCGCTGGGGCAGCTGCTCAGGGGTCTTTGCACTCATTCGTCCCCAGCCTGCCTGAGAACAAACGTCTCCTCCAACCCACAGAGTCCCATTGCACCAGGAAGCATCCGGGTCAACAGTTACTCAATGACCTCAAGACAAAGTACAAATGTCCCAAACTCAGTTCTACCCTGGTGCTTTGCTAGCTGCACTCTGAATCGGTTTTGTCGTGTGCCATCTGATATGAGTCCCTGCCCCTGCACACTGATACTGGAGGAAAGGTCATGAATGACAGCAAGCTGGCCATTCCACAGGACAATGCTGTGGCATGCTTTTCTTCTTTGAGTATTTGATTGCTGGGGCACACGGTTAGCAAACACTGCACGCAGGCTCCTGAGTCACAGAGCATCAGCACTAAGCGAGACCACAAGGGCTGGAACAAAACATATAACCTTGGTTTGCTTCTTTGGCCTTTTTGCTTTAAAGTATGTACATGTTATGTGTGTGTGTGCGTGCACATATGTATATGTGTACATGTGTGTATGTGTGCATGTCTATATATGTGAGACTGTATGTGTGTGCACATGTGTGTACACGTAAGAATGTGCATGTGTGTACACGTGAGAATGTGCATGTGTGTGCATGTGTGACTGTGTATGTGTACATGCATGTATGTGTGCATGTGTGTACATGTGAGAATGTGCATGTGTGTTTGTCTATTCATGGGCATCACTGCACTCACACGCTTGCCTGCACCCATCCTCCTTCCCTTCCTCTCTCCTTTATTTTTTCTCACCTCCCTACCTTCTCTTCTTTATATCCAATGGAGCAAAGACATTTCACTGACGGAGCATATGAACAATGTTAAAGGCTTGGGTTCTGGTCCCAGTTCTTCTCAGACCCAGGAGATCTCCCGATTCTACGAATGGCAGTAGGAACCCTTGAAAACAAGGGACCCTAGATGAGGGAGACAATGTGTCATGAGGAACATTTTGTACACATGGGATGCTGGCTCTGTGTTGTAGGACTCTTATTGGGCTGACTGTCATTATGGCATGTCACAAATGTGTAGTCATAAATGTTATAAAAATGAGTCATGAATGCTAACGTCATGTGTCAGAGATAGGAGTCACTGACAGAATTTGGTCTGAAGGAAGAAAGTAGTTCGCAGAAATCAGCAAGGTGAGTGTAGAGATTTTTCAATTTGTGTTGAACACAGAAGACGCTCCAGACCTCCAATGACAGAGACTTTGGATGCCACTCACCAGCTCTCAGGTGACTCTGTCAGCCTCCTCATCACTGCCTGTCTATACTCTAGAATCTCACGCTACCATGGCACCAACAGCAAGGCTCAGGCTCTGTCTCTAGGGTGCTTGGCACATTTCTGGGGCTAAGAGGACAATCTGCTTCAATACAGCATGAACCCCTCCCAAGTGAAACTAAGTTCTAAGACGAAGTGCTAATCATTTCCTAGTACTTACCATGCACTCAATGCTGACTGAGTTGTTCTATAAGCATGTGTCTCTGTCTTTGAACCCTTACCATAGCAAAGGTACTGTCTCCTCGGAAGATGGAAATTCCAAGTTACAGAGAGGTTAGCTAAACTGCCCAGGGTCACACGGCCTCAAGTCCTCTCTCTTACTGTCTACTTTGGCGAGCATGTGGTTTGAGAACTATGGATCAGTTAGCTCGCAGAAGAGGGTCAGAGCCATTGTGACCTTGCTTCCAGTTTTGCTTGTCTGTTGGAGCATCTACATCGAATTATGGAGAGCACATGAAACAGCAGCGGAAGTGCTCACAGCACAGGGACCTGATGGCAGGAAGAACTAAGGTGCTGCTCCCCTCCCTCCATCCCAGGGCAGGACTCTCCCCGATTACTCTTTGACTTCAGCCTCTTCCTCATGTCGGAAAATTGGGTACCCATTTGTTGTTGATTATAACATGGCCTCCATGGGCTCATATGTTTAAACATTTGGGCTTCATCGGGTGACTCTAATTCAGGAGGTTTGGAGCCCTTGGGAAGTGCAGACTTGCTGAAGGAAATCACGTCTCTGGGGAAGACCTTGAGGCTTATAGCCTAGCTCTGCCTCCTGTCTTCTGTCCGTGTCCTTGCTCCTTAGGGCAAGCAGCCCGACACTTGGGCTGAAACAGCCTCTGGGCACTCTGTCCACTCTGTACCACATTGTCCTCAGCACAGATTGCATCCCTCAAAGTCATGAATCAGATCCGTCTCTTCCTTCCTCAAGTATTTGGTTATACCAAGAACACCGACAGCACACTCCTTCTAGCCGCTGCCCACTCTGCTGGCACACCTTGGCCACAGCCACTAGAGGCTAAGCACCATGTGAGCAAGCCTAGATTCCTCTTCTTTGAGGTCCAGATTTTCAAAAACCACTGGACTTCTCCAAACCTCAGTTTCCTCATTTATTAATTCTGTCAAAGTCTAAAGTAGCACGTCCCAGGAGACCAAAGGAGTGTCTCGAACCAGTCCATGTGAGATGGGAAGAAGAAAGAAGAAAATACCTAGCTTCTTGTTGTAGTTACCACAGGCCTTTGCAACAGCCCTAAGCAATTATATTGTGTGTGTGTGTGTATGTGTGTGTATGTATGTATATATGTGTGTGCATACACATATATATGTACATATACACACATATATTTGTATACACACATATGTGCTTTTTGGCAGAAAGACAGAGAAGAGGCAAAGAGAGAAAAGCAAGCTCTTTGACCTTGTGACCTGGCTTTTCAAATATTCCTGCTCGTAAACCATGGGATAGACGCATTGCAGATCAGACTCAGACTCCAGAACATACAAACACAGACACAGACACACACAGACACACACACACACACACACACACACACACACACACACACACACACACACACGAGGATTAGCACATGATGCTCAAACCTATCAAGTACAATACATGCAGGTGTTTCTTTTTTATTAGATATTGTTTTTTTTTTAATGTACTGATTACAGTCTTGCCACACCACCTCCTCTTTGTTGAGCTTCAGTGGCTGATAATCAACTGTGGTCTGGAAATATGAAGCAGGACATTCCAGAAGCAAAGAACTCATAACGTTACAGGACACAGCTGTCCAGCACATCGCTCTTCCTTTAGTTACCATAAAGCTTGTGGGTCAAACTCATGGTCAGGCTGTCACAGAGGCTCTAGCTGAGGAATCCTTACATTAGTTAGCACTGACTCCAAAGGGCAAGAGTCCTTATGCTGGCAACTAGGTGTGACAAAGAGAAGCCATTAAGCACTATTTTAAATATGGAGGTGGGGAGAGAGACCCATATGTTGACGTTGATGAGCTCTGAACAGTTCCTGTTGCTAATCTAATTTATACAATAAGTTCACCGGCATGTATAGGGTTTGGTACTACTTAGTATAAGCTGTCTATCTTGGAGTACATTAGTGCACTGCAGCCTACACGTTGAATCACCCTACGGAACAGGAAGTCTCCTGGAAGACTTTAAAAGCGTAGGTTCACAAAGCCTTTCACCTTTTGTTTTGTTTTGTTTTGTAAGACATTGCAACACAGAAGAAATTCCAGCTGGTTTCTGGTCCCGGTGCCCAAAGGTCACGTGGTATGTTGTTTGACAATAAATACAGTTTTGTGTGTATGTTGGTTATTGCAGCTGATCAGGTTGTTGACAAGTAGGATTTCAAAACTACACCTCAAGCAGGGCTTGGTGCTCTTCGGAAGGAGAGATCGTATGTCTCCCTTGTCTTCTCACTGAGTACCAGTAAGCAACTTCCTCCATGGGCAGGGAGCCGCGTACATCACAGCCTCAGGGC
Source organism: Mus musculus (assembly GCF_000001635.26). Taxonomy (NCBI): domain Eukaryota; kingdom Metazoa; phylum Chordata; class Mammalia; order Rodentia; family Muridae; genus Mus; species Mus musculus. The sequence goes on along the minus strand of NC_000069.6, from coordinate 146,246,475 downwards.
TGCTGAGCTATGAACAGGATGCTGCCCTGACTTTCCAATCATGGCAATTCAATATTCGCAGCACCACCATCGCCACCCTGAAGAAGCAGTCAGTCTACTGACCCTGACCTGTACACTTTCCTATCCGACTGAGAGTACAGCCAACCGTTCCAGCTCACTGTTGGACTCTTTCTCCACCGGGATAGCAAGCATCTGCAGTCCTGGGCCCTTCCTGCTGTGCTGCAGCAGCTTTGGGTATTTCTACCATCACCTTGTTACAAATTACTGTTTAGATTTATTTATTCAATGTTATGTGCGCCGAATGTTTGGCATGCATGCATTTATGCACACCATGTTTGTATCTGGTGAGTGTAGAGCTCAGAAGAGGGAACCTGATCCCCTGGAGTTCAGGATCCTTGTGAGCCTCGATGTGGGAAGCAGGTATCGAACCTTGGTCCTCTGCAAGAACAAGTGCTCTTAACCGCTGAGCATCTCTCCAGCCCTCTACCATCACTTTTGATCCTGCAGTTTCTCACACTTAAGATATCTTCTCTCACACACACAATTTCTTCCTTTTCTTCCAGACTACACCCCAGACTTTCTAAGACCCTCCTCCTCCTCCTCCTCCTCCTCCTCCTCCTCCTCCTCCTCCTCCTCGATTTCCTCTCTGGAAGTGAGACAATGCTCATGAATTCATGCAGACACACACACACCCATAACATACACACCACACACATAAACAAATACACATCACACACACACACAACACCACCACTTGCCTCTTAGAACTGTTTATGAATACTTATAGACTGACTTTCTAATATTTCAAAAACATTTCTTAGAGACTTTGAGGCTTAATCCTCTATGAGTACTCCTTACTTAAGGTTTATCTTTTTTTTTTTCATTTAAGTACCTAAATCACACAACTATTAGAGATGCCAGTTTTAAGGGCCCCAGCTCCACATCCTGAGAAGCAGTGACTATGACTGTAGACCCCAGAACTGACGGTTTTTCTAATATCCATCATTTGGGAGACACTTGTGCTATACAACTGAATTCTTACAAGAGTAGCATCTGAGAGCTTCCTCACTGGGATGCCATGAGATGCTCTCATGGAAAAAGCTCTACATTAGGCACAGTTAATCCAGGATTCTGTGTCGGCTACTGTCCTATTGGAGCCTCATTCACTCATCCTTTCATTGTTTCTGCATTTCTCTCTGTAACACACACAGACACAAACACACACACATACTCATACATATATACCAATTACCACACACATATACACACCACACACATACACAAATACACACCACACACACACACACCACACACATATGCAAATACGTACCACACACATATACAAGTACACACACACCACACATACACACACATACACATTCACACATACACACACCTTTCCCTTTCCCTTTTCTTTGGCTACTTACATCCTGGAAAGAACTGAAAGGCCGTCCATTCAACATCAGATTAGGAAATTTACCACCCTCAAAAGATGAAATTGTGTGCTCTAGGTCACTTTAAAGAAAACTTTCAAAAGTTCTGGAAACCCCAAATCTGCCATTAAAGAAATTAGAAGCTAGAAATCTTAAACTGTTACTACCTGGCTCTTCAGTTTCATTTCCCTCTTCCTCACTTCCTGTCTTCCACCAAATCCCTCTGTCTCACCACCAGGGGAACTTCCCCAGGTCCTCAGCATCCACTGTCCCCTTGTCACTAACCAATTCCCCAACCTGTTACACTGAAATCCCATAACTTCTCCTATGCTTGGCAATTTCCCTGTTTATTCTGTTTTTTCTCTTACCCAACACCACACCTGTTGAAACCACATAAGTCCTTTATTCTAAGCTCTTCCATAATTGCCAGCAAACTCACACACGACAATGAAGCCTGTGCTGGTTGTAGACCCTCCCTGACCCCTGGGGACAGAAGCCCTTTCTACCTCTTGCTGTGTGGTATAGACAACGTGCCGGTGTTCTTGCAAGCAGACAGGTAATTCCACAGAACTCATAGCCAAGCAAATAATGAGCCTTACAAACTGAGCAGGAGACGAGTCGAGTTCACCTCACTGACATACCTCTTCACGCTAACCTTCTGTCTTTACCAGAAGTGTCAATAGCCTGTGTGGTGCCCGGGAAGTCATGATAAATTCACACTTGTCCTTCCATATACTTGTAACATGCGAAAGGGAGAGTGAGGTGGTTAAAGGAGAGGGCTGGTCAGAAAAGATATTGGCAAACACACAAACAGGTTTGAGTAGGGCTTGGGAGTTCGTTTTGTTGGTAAAACTTGCCTTGCAAGCTTGTGTTCCTGAGTCTGGGCCAAAGAATATACATTTAAAAAGCAGAGCATGGTGGTGCCCACCTGTAACCCTGGTCCTCAGGAGACAGAAATAGGTGGACTCCCAAAGCCTACTGGTCAGAAATTTAGCCTCCTTGGTGAGCACCAGTCCCCCGAGAGACTGTCACACAAAACAAAACAGTGTCTGAAGAATAATATCTGAAGCTAGCCTCTGACACACACACACACACACACACACACACACACACACACAGAGAGAGAGAGAGAGAGAGACTGACAGACAGACAGACAGAGACAGAGAAACAGAGATCTGTACACCTGCACACTCACACAGACACACAGAAGAAACCTGACACATGCATTCACACACACAAACACACACACACTTCCAACAAATCAAAACTGCCTGTTACAGGTGGCAGCATCAAGTATGTACATTCTTGAGGCCGTAGCCGACCACCAACAGGGAAATGACATGGCGCACATTGCTTAAGCCCTGAATCTGGTTTCTCTACCTGGCTGAGGCAGGATAATTAAAACACCAGTCTCCCAAGGTTACCATGAGGATTAAATAGATTAATACTCATAAAAGTGACTCAGGGCAATGCTGGGCACATATCGAGCACTACATAAATACTTACTTATTTAACACCCTTGTTTTAAACCATCTTCCTGGGTATCTTCTGCCTTCAAGTCCTAGAAACATAATGGTAATTTCTATCCACACCACATACACTGAGTAGCCAACATGGCCAAAATGTTCTGAAATCTGCAATACTTTTCTTTTTCCACACAAACCACAGGAAGTCTGGATCCTCTGTTGCTATGTATTTTGGATCAAAGAGCCTCCACCTTGCTTCCCTCTCCTTGGTGGCTGACTCTGGGTTCCCAGGCTGCCTTCATTGCCCAGGTCCTTTCTGAGGTCCCTCTGCTGGCCAAGCCTTACACCTGTGCTCCTCCATGGATCCTCCTGCCAATCACACTCGTGTTCACTTCCGGGGTAAAGTGAGAGGCTGGGGTCTGCTGGAGTCCAGTACCATTTTCTCCCTGCAGAATCCCTCAAAGGTTTCTAAGCACAGGACAAATGCCTGGATTCACGATTCAAGCTTCTTCCCCTGAGTCCAGGATCTGCACTCCATGTAGACATCTGAAAGGATCTTAACCTGACCAAGTCTCCTGACCCCCACACATACACACTCACACACACACAAACATAGCACACATACACACAGCACACGAGTACACACACACAACACACACTCACATACACATGCACAAATGCATACACACACACACTCACAGCACATACACACACTCACAAACACACATTGACACACTCTCACACACATACACTCACACACACACAGCACTCATACACACAGCATACACTCACACACACACATTCTCACATACACTCTTACACACACACACAAACATAGTACACATACATACAGCACACACACACAGCACTCATACACACAGCATACACTCACACACACACATATTCTCACATACACTCTTACACACACACACAAACATAGTACACATACATACAGCACACACACACACTCACAGCACACACGCACAAACACACACATATTCACAGCACATGCACACACTCACAAACACATTTACACACACACTCTCACACACACACAGCACTCATACCCACAGCATACACTCACAAACACACATTTACACGCACACTCTCACACACACACAGCACTCATACCCACAGCATACACTCACAAACACACATTTACACACACTCTCTCACACACACATACACACACACAGCACTCATACCCACAGCATATACTCACACACACACACTCACAAACACACATTTTCACACACACATACACACAGCACTCATACACACAGCACACACACACTCACACACAGCATTCATACACACAGCATTCTGTCACACACACACTCACACACACACACAAACACACAGCACACGCACACACCCCGTAGCGCCTCCTCTCCCATCTTCGTCATTTCTTTAATCACATTCTCCACCTTCCCCTCTCCTCTCAGCATTATCAAGGCAAATGTTATCATTTCTTCACGCTCACGCCACCTTTTGGAGAAAGGGTATCATCACTCTTTGCCCAAGCTAGACTTGAACTCTATATAATCCTCCTGCCGCGGCCACCCAAGTGCTACGTTTATAATCCTGAGCTGGGCAGGTCCCTCCAACCCCATCTTTAAAGCACACTGGGGATCTAACGTCTCCTCCAACTGCACTCTTGCTCTTGGGAACTCCCCGAGTCCCAGAATGCCCTCTTAACACAGTTTGTGCTCCTATGCTTTCTTGCCTCAGCATCTCCCCAAAGCAGCAGTAGAGACAGATGTTGTCAATCCCTGGTCCAAACCCTTTAGTCGCTTCTCACCTCACCCAGAAACACCGAAGTTCTTAAGGTTGCATGGCCCTACATAACCTGAGTGGGCTTCCCTGTCTGATGGCTGACTGGCCTCTTATCTTCCCTCCCTCTGCATCTTCTGTCTGCTGACACATCTCGGAGATCCAGGCTGTCCCTTCAATAGCACGTTACAGCCCTTCCCCAAGGCCATGCGTGACATCACATGCCTTTGGCAATCACAAGCTACACTGTGTGGCACCTCATCTTTCTGCTCGATACATTTCTTAGCACAAGACTTATCTTCTAGGTCCTGCCTGCATTGTCACTCCCATCAGAGCACGTAACTATGAGAATGTGAGCTCTGTGAGTGGGGATTATGTCTGATCTCTTCACTGCTGCCTTCTGACTGCACAGTGAGTGCCTGGCACATAGTGGACATTTGCTGTCTGCCATGTGATTGGCTGCATACATGGGAACCATGGCTCACTTGGCTCTGCTTACCTAAGACGGTCATCACTGTCTTCATTAGCTTCATGGGAGCCCTCCGGCGGCTGATGGAGCCACTGGTGTGTGGAGATAAGACGTTGGTTTTCCTTTTAACATACATGTAGATGCGTACGTATACCGCCACCATGATGAAGAAGGCCAGGAGGTTGGACACAGTCCAGAAAATGAGGTAACTCCTACTGTAAATGGGAGCCAGAGAAGAGCAGGCCGAGATGTTGCAGAGGCAATTCCATCCCAGCGTGGGGACGGCCCCCATGAAGATGGCGATGGCCCACACCAGCAGAATGAGCAGCGTCACCCGCTTTTTGGTCAAGTTGCTGTGGACTCTCATCCTCATGATGGACATGTGTCTTTCCACAGCAATAACCAGCAAATTGGCCAGGGAGGCAGTCAGGCTGGTGTCTAGGAGCCCCTGGCGGAGGAACCAGCGGTTGACGGTCAACGTTTTCGACACCGGGCCAGTGTTAAACATCAGGAACACGTAAGCGATTCCGGCGAAGAAATCCGCAGCAGCTAAGTTAGCCAGCAGGTAGTAGAAGGGAAAGTGGAACTTCCGGTTTGTGATCACCGCAGCAATGACCAGGGAGTTAGAAAAAAATATAAAGAGGCAGAAGAACGTCCCCACGCACAGGACGATCACAAGCTTTGTCCCTGTCCACTCGTCCGCTGTGTCTGTGTTGCTCCTGTTGTAGAAAAAGTCCATGCGCTTGTCATAGTGACACTCATTCATGGTGGACAAGAACTGTGCCTCCTAGAAAGGAACACAGGGAGACTGGCATCATCACTCTGGACGAAGTCACTTGCTAAGCCACCTACTGCCTCTATGACACCCCTCCCCCAGGTGACTCCTTTCAGTAAGTTCACTCCTGGCCTCCTACCTCACAGCATGCAAATCATTTCCCCAGGTAGGCTGAAAGTTCCGGGAAGGAACTATGTCTATTTAACTCACACCAGGATCTAGAGGCTCTGCTCGCTCCCTACAGGTAACTGAATAGCTGGCTTAGTGAAAGAACGGACAGATGATCCAGGAAGCACCGGTACACCAAATGTGCTGTCTTACGATTCCCAGTCTGCACCAGTGACAGTAACAGTGTAGCAGGAATCATTAATGAATGTTTTCTGCTGGTAGCATCCAGGCCAAATTTCTTATTTATGAGTTCTGATCTGTCATTAAGAGCAGGCAGGTATGCCAGGCGTATTCTTGCCAAGATAATGGTGTTGGATTTCTCATCCGTGGCCAAATGCCTTTACCAAGAGATTGATTCCACCCCTCCAATTCCAGCCTTGATCATCCCATCACTGGCATTTCGTTTCGGGCTACGGTTACAACCACTTATTAAGCATACGGTGCAGGAATGGAGACTTTGGTCTCAGTTCCCCCTCCCTTATCTTCTCCTTCATTTCTTCCTCATGGTCTCCTCTTCTAAATGGCACCAATGTGAACTTTTATCCCTTCAACTCAGTTCCTCTCCCAGGACACTCTCTGACCCACAGGTGATAGGGGACAAGGCCTCGACAGATGCCTCTGATGTTTAGGGTTTGTGCAGATATCCAACCCAACACCCTTGCTAAGTGAAGGCAAGCGCTTGAGACTTGTGTGAAGAGGGGACACCAAACTGTGGTACCAGGCTTACAGGACTGGCACTGGGCCTTCTAAGCATAAGACCTCTTGGACCCCAAAGGTAGGAGAGCCTAGACAAGGTAAGGCTCTCAGGTGCCAATGTCTCTGTGCTCTGTGTTCCGCCTCAGAGCAGTCTGTGCTCCGTGTGGTCAAAACTACGAAGGATCCCGTCAAAAACCATTGGAGTTGAAGGCCAAGATTCTAACTTCAGAAGGGAAGGGAACCCTCATAAAAACAAAACAAAATAACAAAACAAAACAAACAAACAAAAACCAACCAAGGCAGGGATCCATCCACTGAAAAACCACAGGCTCAGCAGACCTAAGTGTTGAGCTGTCTGCCTTTGGAAATGAGGTGTGTGTAACTGGGAAAGCAGAGGAGGAAACCCAAGTTTTGAAACTCCCATAAAGACTAAGTTGCAGATTCCTGAATTTTTAATGGAATAATTGTTATGAGAATAAGAAATTCTTTTGTCTTGAAGAAGTTGAGCTATCCCAGGAAAACTATGATTAACACATCTTATTCCAAGGAGGTACTTGCTTGCTGCACAAAATTCTATATCTGAGAGAGAGAAAAGGGTGGGGGGGGGGTGGAGACAAAGTTCACAGTGGGAATTAAAGCAAAAACAAAACAAACAAAACAACAACCACCAACATGAACCATCAAGCAGTAAGCACAAGGTCATGCCATAAAGTTGTGTTAGGACAAGAAAAAGCTCACAGTTCTTCTAATTGTAAACAATTACACGCATACAAACATAAACACACAATTCTAAAATCTAAACAGCTAATTTAAAAGGCGGAGTTATGGGTCATTTTTTAAAATTCTATTTTTTCTATTTATTTTATCTATCTATCCATTCATCCATCCATCCACCCATCCATCTATCTATGCCCAGGATTTCTTCATGCAGCGCTGGCTGTCGGGGAACTCAGGCCTCCAACTCAGAGATCCCGCCTGCCTCTCCCTCCTGGGTTCTGGGATTAAAGCACGCTCCACTACTACCCAGGGATGTTTAAAGACTTAAACAGGAGTTCACAAATGTTGCGTTCATTCTGCTTTCAGTTGTACATCTGAAATATAAGTTTAGTGTTTATAGGGAAAGTCTGGGAAACCTGTGTCTCAGCCGACCTTCACCAACTCTGCTCAATGAGAGTTTTTCAATCACCGTAAGACTCGCTTCCAAGTTTCCTGGTGGTTCCCAGTGCAGATGAACCAAGCATTATCATGTTCTCTAAGCTGGAAATCACCAAAAATCCTTGTCAGTTCCTAACTAACGGCCAACTGAGCATTTCTTGAACTCTCTCAGACCTTACAACCCGATTCTGTGATCCCAAACATATGAGTAAGTCATTTTGCTCCTCAAGTGCTCTCTGCAAGGTACCTCTGAATAATTCAACTTGCCATGGCTTGAGAATGTGAAGGCCACGATTCGGCATCCACACAGACAGCCTGGAGCCCATTCGATACCTAGAACTTTCTTCCACGTTAATGGGAGAACTGGTGTCCAGCTCCCATCCCAGTCTGCTCTGCTCTGACGGAGTAAGGATCTGTCTATTATGCTCAGCCTGATAGCGGTGGATTTGACAAATGAACGGGTGACCTGCTGTGTCCTCCCCCCTTAATTGAAAAGGCTGAGTTAGGTGTCTTTACCACTTCACACAGCAGCCACCAAGCTCAGCCAGGGAGCTCCATCACTTATTAACTGCATGTTCTCAGTGAGTTAATACCTGCACCGTGGTCTAATTTAATTACTAATATTAAGTGTGTGCCCTGGGCAGAGCGCTAGACTAAGCATTTCACATGGGTCGCTACACTTCACCTTCCCAACAGGATGCACAGCCATTTTTCGGAAGAGGAAACACAATCACCTGCTGGAGGTCACATGGCTGAGAAGCAGATATCTCTACTTGGGCAGCTTTCCCAGAAGTCCACACTGCGCTGGGCTTCCTCCCCTTGGCCAAAAGCAACACCAGACAGAACTAAAAATCCCAGTTAAGCCTTATGGTAATGACTATGTTACTGAAAAAGATGATGAATTCGCGTTCAAAGACTGCCCCACAGTATAAAACACAGACGGACATTCTAAAATGTGCACAGCTCTCTAAGCGGGAGCAGCCGGATGCTGCACTCGGGCCATTTGCCTCACCCTCTGATTTATACCATTTCTCACCTTCTGACAGTCTAGCTGGGGGCCCTGGCTGCTCTCTCCATCAAGAAGGTACATTTAGGAAGGCATGCATTTTCTGTTGTTTTGACACACCCCTGGGCCCTGGAAGAATGTCCAATACACACACACACACACACACACACACACACATACATGGTCTCAGCCTTTGGTTCCCTCCTCTTTTAAAATAGTCTTGGAATGGAGGGAAAAAAAGACATTTAAAAAAATATGTGTTTGATTTTTACAGTACGTGGGAGCGATATGGTCACATCGACAACGCTAACTTTTATTTCCAAGACATCTCAGCTACGTTTGTTTTTATACCAAAGGGTTAGAGGATTTAGAATTTCTGACCCAGACCCACAGGAGACACCAAACGTTGGAGCAATGACCACAACTTCAAACTCCAGTAATGTAAGACTTCATAAAATGGTGGTTTGGAAAGTCTATATGCGGAATCCAAATGAAAACTTCACTGGCAAAGCTCTCATTTAGATTCTCCCCAACTTGTAAAAAAAAAAACAAAACAAAACAAAAAAAACCAACGATAACCAGGCAACTTGGAATGTGGAAACAATTATGGAAATGAAGCTGTCAGAAAACCACGCAAGTCTTTTATTTCTAGCTACTTCTTAAGAGACAAGTAGTTGTCTGGCTTTTTGGGAACACACCCCTCTTCCAGAAGGAAACGAGGTACAGAGAAGATGGGGTGAGTTGCTGTCTGCATTTTCTCTCTCCGTGGCCCACAAACATAGAACAACCCTCTCCTCATTAGAAACCTCATCTAGGTGGGATGCGAATCTTAGTTTGGCTGCTACCTGAGGAATGCCCACATAGGGCATCATGTTTGTTTAGTGAATTCAATAATTAATGGCAAATCGGGACAGCAAGAATGATTTCAATGCACCTGCAATCCCTGGGGCTCACATAAGCCATTACCTTCTAGGCCTCTACACTTGCTGCTCCATCTCTGCAGCCGCCTCTTTCCCCACGTGCCCACGGGGCTCATATCCATACCTCATTCCCGTGCAAAGATCACTTCATCAGACAGCCCTCCCTCACAGCTCTCTAAGCGGGAGCAGCTGGATGCTGCACTCGAGCCATTTGCCCCACCCTCTGATTTATACCATCTCTCACCTTCTGACAATCTAGCTGGGGGCCCTGGCTGCTCTCTCCATCGAGAAGGTACATTTAGGAAGGCATGCATTTTCTGTTGTTTTGACACACCCTTGGACCCAGGAAGAATGCCCAACGCACACACACGGTCTCAGTAAATGTTTGTTAAATACAGACTTAAGGAAGAGACCCCACAGCCACCCATGCCTCGTGACTCTAACCTTCTAACCAAGCTGACCCTCCTCCTCTCTTCTCCCATATGCCTGCCCTCTAATTTGAGTCTGAGTCTTTCATTTTTCTGGCTTGACTTGGCACCAAAGCCTGCCAGCAGAGAGGTGAGAGGATGGTGTCTGCTGCCCCTGAATGTGGCTTCACACGAGCAGAGAGTCTGGGTGGGCCGAAGAGCAACCCCACCACAGAGGCTCCCTTGAGTGTAGACCTCAGAAATGAGAGTTCTCTTTTAAACATAACTTCAAAAGAGAAAGCTAGCCAATCATCCAAGCTGGACCAATCCAAGTCACAACGCAAAGGCGGACTTACAACCTGAAGTAAACCATCCATACCCAGGGCTCAGATCTGGATAAGCAGGTGGAATGAAGAGAAAGATGTCCCCCGTGGACACATTCCTAATAAATCCCAGGTAAACTACTGTAAAGAGGGGAAGCTTGGTGTCCAGGCCTGAAGGCTCTACCTATTGACTTCCTCTAACAGACACCCGGTCTGAATAGGGACACAGAGAAAGCAGTGACTCTTCAGCTGAGAAACAGGGTAAATAGTTCAGTCAGATGACTAAATTCAGTGTCAGCAGTCTGAAGCTCTGTTGATTGTCAAACTCTTGAAACTGTGTGTGAGAAATAGCCATCTCCTTCGTGACCTTCTGAAGCAACCTCGTCACTCAGCTAACCATGCAAAGGAAAGAAAGAAAGAAAGAAAGAAAGAAAGAAAGAAAGAAAGAGGGAGGGAGGGGAGGGGGAAGGGGAGGGGGAGGGAGGGAGGGAGAGGGAGGGAAGGGGGAGGGGGAGGGAAGGAGAGGGAGGGAAGGAGGGAGGAAGGAAGGAAGGAAGGAAGGAAGGAAGGAAGGAAGGAAGGAAGGAAGGAAGGAAGGAAGGACGGCAGGCAGGCAGGCAGGCAGGCAGGCAGGAAGGCAAGCAGGCTGGCAGAAAAATCTCCAACAGCTGAACAGGATGTGTATCCTAAAGACCAAGGAGATATGAATAAAATAATCATTTTAATAGCAATAACGTATCCGTGTCAGTTCAGCAATTATAACAAGTGTACCCGCATGAACTTAGGATTTAACAATGGCAGCTACTGTGTCCTCTGTATGGGAACATGGACTAGGAAGCCCGCTCTGCGCTCAACATTTCTGCAAATCTAAAACGCGTTGCTCCTAAATATTTTAAAAATTTAGAAACAAGGGAGAGGCTACCAACTCCATTATATTTACATAACTTCTTAATAAGCCAAGAACGCCTGCTTGACCCCTGCCACGGTAAAATAAACAGGGAAGTAGTAATTTGTCAGAGCTTACACATGAGCCGATCGAGTCTGTAATGGTATAGTAGCTAACCCTGATAATCTTAGATAATGCCAGTGTGTTCACCGTAGGGGTGCTTGCTAAAGGGAAGGCTGCCGCAGATCTAGTTCCTCATTTCATCATAGACACCCCATCATTTCTCTCCAGTCACCTGAGCCCTCATCTGTTACTAAGACTGTATCTTCAACTGGGACACCTAAAGTTATTCTGGCGCAGACCTGTGCCCCTTACCAGCAGCAGTCTCCGCCCACTTTCTGCACAGTCCGTTAGGTCTCAGGGGAGTGGCCATACAGAGGACGACCTGGTGTGATTGGGGAAATCCTCAATCAAATGAGAAACTGCAGCTAAGGGGAGTGACTCAGTCAAGTGCTTGCAAACGTAGATTTGACCCCCAGAACTCACGGAAGACTCATATACAGTGAAGTGGTATATGCTTGCCATCCCAGAGCTGGGGAGGAGGAGACAGGAAAATCCCTGTGACTCACCGGCTTAACTGGTTATCTCCAGGCTGAGAGGCCATGTCCTCCCAAAACTGTAGAGAACATCCTAAGGATGACACTGGAGGTTGTCCTCTGACTTAACCTGTGTGTACTCCCTCTCCCTCTGTCTGTCTGCCTCTGTCTGTCTCTCTCTGTGTCTGTCTCTGTCTGCCTGTCTGTCTGTCTCTCTCTCTCTCTCCATGTGTATGTGTATCTGTCTGTCTGTCTGTCTCCATCCCCCCTTGCCCCCTTTTTCTCAGAAGCTGACATGCCCAAGTCATCATTAACTGAGAGATGGTGTCATCCAGGGCAAACTGCAGGCCAGACTAAGCAGAATAAACAGGTTTTGGAATCAGAATAGCCTGCAGATTCCTTTAGACGGGGAGGGTAGCGTGAGATGTGTCAGGGAGTTCACCTACCACCGTCTCTCCCTAGGGAGTGGGCAGACTTCCAGCCTTTGGTACACACCACAGCTTCTGCCCTTAGACTTGTTTAATAAACATCTGTAATCAAAGCCATTGTTCCCCAGATGTTCCTGATGGCTGAGGACTGTCTTAAGGCCCTTGACTAAACAGGAAGCAGAAGAAACACAGTAAAGAGAGAAAAACACGTGGATTTTATATGATCAACAAATTCCCTGACTTTGTTTATCCAAATGTAATGTAAATCTTTAATTGTTTACTTTATTATGAAACTGTAATCTGTATCTAATTCATTAAGCTAGCAGAGATAGGTTTTGACCTCTGACTCTCACTTTTTAATGCTAGTCAAATGTTTCAAATTAGTATTATTTATATGTAACTCCTACGACAATCTTTAGATCACTATATATTCACATTTCGGTGGCTTCACTGTTCAAAGAAGTTGAGAATATAAAATTAAAAGCGTACACAGTCATACAGAAGGAAATACATTTCATAACCAAAGTTTTTTTGTCTATATAGGATATTTTCAAAACTTTCACGTAGCAGTCTTAACACCAATGATTTCCCATGAGAGGGAAGTTGTATTTCCTCTTAGTGTAAAGTCTGCAACAGGCAAATTTGTGGTCCAAACTTTTTATTGTCATCTAACTGTGTGCCACATTCCCTCATGTAGTCTCCTGAGGACGTTCAGGAGTCCCTTGTTCTTCGGGGTTTATCCCACGTTGCCCAGTGTCAGGTCACGGGTGGTCTGCAGTGATTCCTTCCGGCTTCTGGAAGGCTCGTCCACCCAGGTAATCGTACCCAAGCTCAACGGCAGTCTCTGCATAGAAAGGAAGACTTCGCACCAATGCAGCTGCAGCAGCAAACGGTTCTGTCTGAGGCTTCAGAGATCCCAGGGAGGGCACTTTTAACACCAAACAAATCCCCATCCCTGACAAGGAAGCTCCTGCTGCCGATGTGCTGGCTCACTTTCTACCCGGCAGCCCTGTCATGGGATGACCTTGCCTGGGTGTTAGCTGCTCCTTACTGGCTCAGAACGCCCTATCACTTCTTGTGAATTGCAGGTGAGTCAGTCCCCTGCCAGTTGCTACTTTGTTACCACCACGTTCCTGTGCATTGGTGCAGGTGGAGGCTGACGATAACCTCCCGTGTCATACTTAGATACACCATCCACATCCTTTAAGGAAAGATCTCTGATTGACAATTAAGCTGGGCTGTGAGCCCCAAGTGTCTGCTGCCCTGGTGCTGGGCCAGTGCTGGGATTACAAGGTCATGTCACTATGCACAGTATTTTTATGCAGACTCTTGGAGCCGCGCTCACATCCTCCAATGGCACCTCCTCTGCAGCCCAGAGTGCTGCTGATTCCTTTTAGTTTCTAGCTTTAGACTCTCTTAACCAGTGTGTCAAGAACTCTTTTTTTTTTCCATTTTTTATTAGGTATTTAACTCATTTACATTTCCAATGCTATACCAAAAGTCCCCCATATCCACCCACCCCCACTCCCCTGCCCACCCACAAGAACTCTTTAAAAACTATGCAGGGTAAGCATTTCCCGCCTACGTGTCTGCCTTCACCATCAGCTCCTGAGTGTCTTGGGGCACAGACATCATTTGTGCCCCTAATGCTCAGCACCGTGTAGAGTAGTAGATGTCCAACAAATCTTTAGCTGCGTTCTGAGTGTCCATTGGTTGGAAGGCGGTGAGATGGAGACTAACTGTCCTGTGGTGGATGGTGACTGGGCACCACATTCTTAGAACAGACAGACAGGCTGAGAAAAACATGACCCCGCCCCCACCAAGGCTGTCAACATTCTCCACTGAATATTCACATCTGACCCCATGTCTAAGGTTGCTGTAAGCAGAGCTGGTATCCTGTCTCCCATGTAGAAACACAAACACAAAATCTATTTAGGAATAGGCACAGATTTTGTAATGCATTTGGTCTGTAGAGTTCCCAATTCCTGTTTCCAGCCTTCCTTTCATGGCCAAAGCTGACAGTGGATAGCATCTACTTGAACCCTCCATGCTTGGCCTGTGACTGGACTCTCCTGCATTTTCCACACTCTCCTCCACATTTGGCCTTCCGTTTTTCCACCAGCCTTGAGATATAGATAGCCTTGGACTTGGTTTTTTAGCCCTCTCTTCTTTTGCCTTTGACTTCCTTCCACGAAAAGATTATTTTACAGGCTGGAGAGATGGCTCAGTGGTCAAGAGCACTGGCTGCACTTCCAAAGGACCTGGGCTTGATTGTTAACACTGGCATGGTGGCTCATAACCATCTCTAACTCCAGTTCCAGGGGATCTGATGCCATCTTCTGACATTTGTGGGTGTCATACATGGTGTACTGAGACATGGTACACATGTAAGACACAGTCAGACAGGTCTACGAGGGTCCCGGCTACTACAGTATTCTATGGGTCTGGACTCGTCCCTTGCTGGGCACTCTGGCATAACCTTGTGGAGTCTAACTTAGTTCCCTTCCTGGATATGTTTCCTGGATTTCCTCTAAGAATGGATCTCAGCCTCTCACTTGAACTCCTCATTATTAACCTCACTACACAACGTGCTACCCGACCATCAGGTTGCTCGAAAGGTCTAGCAGGACCCCATTCTCCATTGCTAAGAAGCCCTCTATTCTGCACGATGGACACTAAGCTAACCGTCATTTCTAATGCCTCTGCCCCTAACTATAGGTTACTCTGAATCCTGTCTCTGAATTATTGTTTAGCTTTAGCCTCTGCAGCACAACTATCAAATTGTGCTTTATCTTTCGTGTGTGTGTGTGGGTGTGTGGGTGTGTGTGTGTGTGAGTGAAACATGGTATGTTCATCTGCATGTCCATGCAGACAATCTAGAATCAGGAACCTCTTGGGACTCTCACTTTTTACAGAGGTTCTGGGATCCAACTCAGCTCTTAAGGAATGCAAGGCAATCTCTCTACCAACACAGCCATCTTATTGTTTGTTTTGTTTTTTGTTTCTTGCAAAGTTGTAAAGTTGTAGCCCAGACCCTACCTGTCTTGATCTCCTAGCCTCCTTGTAGCTGGGTGACCACGTGAGCACATGGGAATCATATGGGAACTGTGCTCTGCATAACCAGCCCTGAAACACAAAGCTGGCATGAGTTCCTCTATCTTCTTCCCCACCTGGGCCCAGCATGGAACAGAGAAGCAAAGGCAAAGGCCTGAGACATCCATGACACGAATACAACCATGAACTCCTGTCCATGAAGAGGAAACAAATACAGAAGCTGAGAATAAATACTTAAAAATACAGCAACTTGATGTCACAAAATAAAAATGCAGGGCAGGTGGAGTCTCTGAAAGTTCACTGACCTTCAGCAGAAATGCTTTCTTTTCTTTTCTCTTGTTGTTTCTTTCTTGGTGCCGTGGACTGAACCCAGTGCCTTGCAAAGGCTAGGCAAGCTTGTTACCATTTAGCCACACCTCCCCCTTTTAAACAGATTTGATAAGCAATGTCCTTAAGCTTGAACTTGCAACAGTACTGAATGGCTCTGAACAGAACGAAAGATAAAACTTCTGTTTGTATTCAGGTCACCACACTTGAGACATCCTTGCTTGAGGCTCCAGATGATGGGTTAGAAAGAACCAGAGCTTGAAGGCATGGCTGCTCCTTGTGGCTCTTAGTAATGTAGTACCAGAGAGAGATGAGCTCAGGTGAGCTATGTCTGTGAGCAAGGGTAGAAAGGAATGGAAAGCATCTAGCAGCCGAGGGCCTCCGAGTATTGGAAAACATGGCTGCTTCTCTAACCTCAAAAAGTGGGAATTTTCACGAAGCACTCATGGTCATTACAAGGCCTTTTAGATGCTCCAGTGGGACCAGGGGGAGAAAGGCTTGTAGTGGATGAGAGTCAGGGTGAATCCTCCCTCCCATGTCCACATCTCAGAAAACCTCAAAGTGGATGCTGATGGGAGAATGGGAGAGATAGGGTAAGCGTAAGCATCCGAGCCAGAAAATAGGAATGCTCGAGAACTGGATCCAGTTCAGAACTCACATGTGGTAGCTATCACCTAGAATTCACTAGAAGCAAAACAAACAACAAAAGCAAAACACAAGAAACTGTGTTGGCAAGAAAGCCACAGCTGCATCTAGGTAAGGCTCATCATGCCTGTCACGGGCCACATGGTTTTCAACTCATATTAGATGTGGCCAGAGAGCATCAAGGTCAGAGTCTGGACTCTGGAAAGCCACCTTCACAGTTCTTTCTACTGCTGGGGGAGCTCATGATGCCTGCTGAGCATTTGTAGGTCCCTGTCGCTGCTACTGTCCCCAAGTGTCTTGGGTGTGAGTTGTAACTGGTTGTGTTTGTTTGTTTGTTTGTTTGTTTTGTTTGGCTTTTTGTTTCTTCTCCATGGCACGGCAAGTTCACCACCCAGTACAAGGAAAGAAAGCACTGGTATTTGAAGTAGATTAGAGATGGGGTGGTCAGTGCTGGGTAGTCCTTACAACGCAAGGGGGCAGGATAGAGAAGAGCTGTCTGCTGACCCAGCATCAGAGGTGGGCTCCTCCTAGAAATGGCTCTGTCTAACATCTGCTCACCTATCCATGGCCCCTTCTTCTTTCTCAAAAACTGGCATCCTTTTCAAAAGCACACAAGGTACCAAAAGGACCAAATCAAAGCAACACTTCCGGAACACAGCACAAAAGCACACCCTCAAGAAGACTGGTGCGGAAAGGCAAACGGCACACGGATCTCCAAGGAGGAGGCAAAACTGTCTTGGTTCTCAGCCGGTAAGATCTTTTGTGTAGAGAGCTTTACAGAAGCAGTGCGTCTCAGAATGGATAAATGAATACACTTGTCAGGCAGCAAAGCAGAAGTCAGCCACACAAAGCATTCATTTCCATACACTCACAGCGCACAATCACAACAAAGATTAGGAAAGCAATTACATCCATAATATCATCAAAACAGAGCCAAACACCAAGAAATAAGCGCAGCCAAGGACACAGAAGCTTGTTCACAGAAGACAATAGAGCGCCACTGGGAGAAATTAAAGAAGGCACAGATAAGAGATGAAAAAAAAAAAAAACCAAACCCTCATATTCATGAGTCAGACACTTAAACTTGTTAGAATGCTCCAGACCACTCAAAGTGATTAGCAGATTCAATTCAGAAACAAAACCAAACCTTTGAAACTCACATGACATTGCTAAATGCTCAAACGATCTTAGGAAAGATTAACGTTAGAAAAGCCACACTTCCTTATTTCAAACTATATTACAAAGCTACACTACGGTACTGGCAAAAGACAGACATAAAGATCAATGGAACAGAAAATGGAGTCCAGAAATAAGTGTCTACATAACAGTCAACTGAGGTTAGATGAATGTAACAAGAATATAAAGTGGGGGAAAGTTCGTTGACAAATAGCACTACTCACATTACCAGTGAGCATGGCCTATGGAACCAGTCCGCCTCTTAGAAGCCTTGCTTATCAATTAGAAAGCCACCAGGCTTCTTTGTGCCTTTATTTGCCCATCTGCAAAATGGAGACAATAAGAAATCCTTCTTCCTAAGGCTATTGGGAGATTCAATGTGTTTAAGACATTCTCACACTCCATTGACTTGGTCGCTGCTATCATCAGCAGGGTCTAAATACAGATAGTCCCTCTGGAGGCTCGGCGTTTTGGTTAGTGAAGAGAGACAAAATGGAGCACAGGCTGTTGTGGGGATAAAGTGAATGTCACAGTGATGCACAGTCCTGTTCCCTTCAAAGTCTAAAAAATTCAGAGTCCCCAAGGCTGGCGGTGGAGGTGAGGGGTGGGTCCAAAAGTGTCAGGGAGGAAGGAAAAACAAAGGGATCAATTTACTGTGACTCTTGGGTGGGGTAGGGGCTGGCGGCCAGAATAGCCGCCTCCTCCTCTCCTTCCTGCTTTGTTCAGAGCCCTGTTGATTCTTGGGTTGATTCTTGTTGATACTTTGTTATCACCAGTGAAAAAAATAAAGCTTTGGGTGGCTACCGAGAAGAAAGAGACTTTGCTGCTGGCTGCCTGAATCCCTGGTGTTTAGCCCTCTAACTGCAGACAGTCCCTAAATTACAGTGAGTGAATTTAGGAATTTTTTTTTTAACTTTATGATAGTACAAAGTGATGCCCATCCCATAACAAATGTGAATTTGAAATTGTGAATTTGGACGTTTTTCCTAGGCTAGACCTATGTAGTCTGATGGCCTCTCCTACAGTCAGGCAGTCCACATGGCTTCTAGCTATCTGTGAAATCTGTGCTCCACAGTCTACTGTGTCACTAAGAGATGGTGCTTGATGGGTGGGGTGTATCAGAGGCATTTCAACCCTTGACACTCCCAGTTACTGCAGGGCTATTGGGACACAACATTCAAGCTTTTACTGACCCCTTCTGTCACAGCACTGGAGCTGCTAATCAGATTGCACTGTCTTTGAGCTTTCAGTGAGTTCCTGTCCCTTTCCCTCTGAACACACTGGGAGATGCTGGTCCAAGAGACAGGCTACAAATGGGGCGCTAAGTCACTCTGGCCGGCTCCCCACTTTCTGACTCTCTTCACTGTACTAACCTTCAAAGCCTTTTGTTTTAGCCAATTTCCTCCTCATATAAGAAATAGAATACACAGAATTGTTCTCTATAGTGATATTACTGCCTTCCTTGGGCTTTTTACTGATTCCAGAAGAAATATGATCTGCTTGTGATTAAAAAAAAGATTAGTTTTATATAAGTGCATCTTTTCTTTGAAAATTTGTCCAGAGTTTCTCAGGGAAAAGCTCTTTTGACAAAATGGAAATGTCAAAATGAAATTAAACACATTACAGAAAACAGTAGTAATTAGCTACTGTCCCTATTTCAGAGCAAGCTTGGAAGAGAGTTTACATCTGTCCAGTACAACAAATGATTAACTTTTACAAGGCAAGAGACTTCAGTTATCTGACAAGGATAAATTAAAATAGAAATGAACCAGAAAACTCCTGGGGCCTCTCTGTGGAAATGTAACTTTCTGCCTTCTTTGGCTTTCCTCTGGTCGATGCTGGGATCTGAACTCGTGGAGAGCCGAGGGCGTATGGTGGGCAGGTTCCAGGACTCCTAGAGATCAGCCACTCACTGGGATCACTGGGTGACTCCTCTCATCCCTGGCCATGCAAAGACATTTATAAAACTATAAATTCCCTCGGAAAGCCCGTAATAAGAGCACAGTAGGCTTTGGCTAGGGCTAATTCTGACCTCCTCCCAGAGAAACTCCAAGACATTTAGAGACACCGAATGACTAGGATGCACGCAGCACACAACACATGCAGGCCAGCACACAGGCATGGTCTGTAGTTGAGAGCCACGGAATCAGGGAGGGAGATGGACACAGAGAAGTCAGTCAGGGAAGGGTCCTTCATGACAGGGAGACTGGTTGCTCTAGGGAAACAAGAAGAAACATTCATGATAACAGCGATCCACTCTCCAATTGCCAGAGAAGCTCTCCACACACGCACAAAGGGAAAAGGAAGATTCTTCTTGGGTCTTACATAACAACTGTCATTTTATAGCACACGGCCAAATATTGAGGGGTGTGTGTGTTATAGAGGTGTGTGAGAGTTAGAGAAACCATCACAAGCCAGGCAACAAGGGGCACATAAGCTTGGCATATGTCTTCCAACTCTTCTCCCATTGCACACTGGATCACTGGGCTCATTCCCTTGTCATCCAGCAACCTTGTACTGTCCCCATCCCCACGGCCTCCCACCTATTGGGCATGGCTGAAGGCTATTCTCAGGAATATTGTAATGTGTAGGGGTAATTTGCCCAGAAGGCAGATTTTAGGTGCTTTTCACACACACGTTGAATACACACATGTGCACACACACATAACCCCACATGCATATACAACTCTATGAGATGAAAGTATGTTTGCTTAACTATAGACATTATTTTATGATGTACGTATGTGTATTGAGATAAGTATAACAAAATGTCACACCAAAACCTTAAATATGCACAGTTTTAAAGGAAGAAAATAACATCTACTAAAAGAAAGGATATACTAGTTTAGAGAAAGTACAAGGTGAACTGGCAAAAAAAGAAAGGGAGGGAAGGAGGGAGGGAGGAAGGGAGGGAGGGAGGGAGGGAGGGAGGGAGGGAGGGAGGGAGGAAAGGAGGAAGGAAGGAAGGAAGGAAGGAAGGCTCAATAAATGACAAAAACGCAAAACCAAGCACCACAGAATTTCCAGTGAGTTCAATATAAATATCAAGATAAACACAAACGTAAGATTTCAACTGAATACAAAAGGAGTCTCCAGAGTGTTTCCTACTGTGAGTGAGTGCAGGCTTGAGAAGGGGCATTCCTCCTCACAGGAGAATGCCAACTTACTCATGGAGGCGTGGTGGGAAGGATGAATCACCCCTGGCAACTCTCACAGACATGAATGACTCCTGCAGAAGCCATTGAGAGGTGCAAGACAACCCTCAATGTGGACGGTCAGTGAGGAAGAGCCCATGAACAGAGTCAAGAATCCTTCCCAATAAACAGTAATAAACTCAGAAATGAAAACAGGCTGGCTTAAGGTGGGACAACCCAGTAGACACAAAATAAAATGGTGATCAAGGTCACAAGCCCAGAGATGAGACAGGATGGCTGCACGCACCCTCTGTTGTAAGAGTCTGAGAATGGAGTTTTGTTCTGCAACACTTTCACTAGCTGTCAAGACTTGAGTCTTGAAGCGAAGCCAAGGGATTGCCTTAAAGTTTTACTCATAAAGCACTTTCACTTCTTTTACTAAGACTACACATTTGCTTGGAAGGCCTTTGGGCAACCCGGCATGCTTCTTCAAGACTATATGACATCCATATTCCATTTCCCTGCCACTGGCCAAGACATCCCTTTATAACGCCACAAGTCAGCAAATGGCTGAGTCAAAGCCAGGGCTAGAAGAACCCAGCCTAGCGTCTCAGGAACAATAGGGACATAAGACTGTCAGATGAGCAAACAGAGAACCCGCCTCACAATCTCAGGGAAGAATAAGGCTGGCTGTTCTGGTGGGTAGCATACAGCCTGTCATGTCTGATGAGGGGAGATAAGACCTGTGAGAATGGGACAGAGGGTAGGTAAACAGGACAAGTTAGGGGGCAGGAGTTACACAGCCAAACCAGAACAGGGAATAAAGAAGGAAGAGGACCGTGATGAGGAGGTGGCTACAACCCAGGATGTAGGAACCTTTCCCTTAGGCAAAACTACTCTCATGACTCCTGGTTCTGTGGAGTCTTTCTGACTGAAAGACATAAATCGCCAAGGACCAGGCTCTGGTCCTGCTATCACTTTGCAGAGTGAGCCTTAAAAACTCAAGGCATCAGGGGCCCGTTTTCATGTCTACCCTCTCTAAACGTCTGTTCCCATTCTCTTCCTGGCCTTAAGAGGGTAGCTATCTCCTGGGGTTCATCTACAATGAACTGAGAGGAAAGGTGAGGTGAACCGTGGTCCTTCACTTTAAAGAGTCTTGGAACTTTGCCCTGTGCCTCCTCTTGCATGTGGTTAGGTAATCTCGGTTCAGCAATTAACTTCCTATTCAGGGCAGTTTCTTAAGCTCTGCTTACAATTCCCAACCTGAAGTCTAATGTGACCTCAAAGAACAGAAGAGAGGCCAGGGGAGAGAGGGCAATGATGTCCACTTGGTCCTGAAGACACCCACAGGAATATTGTGATACTCACGTATCCAGCGGCTGAGTGAGTCGGCCTGGGATGGTCCACATCTGGATGCCGTGCCTCTTTAATTCCCTAGTACAAGGTCCCTCCCCAAGTACAAGAAGACATAACAGGACCTAACACTAACTCACGAAGGTAAATGGACAAGGAATTATAACCACCACCATATAAATTATCAAGCCATCTTAAAAAAATGACAAGTCATACATTTAAAATCATAGATCCCACAGAGACGATGGGGCTTCCATAAAAACCCAGAGCTCTCCTATTCCAGACACCTCTGGCCCATCTCGTACAAAGCACATGCTGTAGACCAGAGGTTCTCAGCCTTCCTAGTGCTGCAACCCTTTAATAGAGTTCCTCACATTGGGGCGACCCCCCAATCATAAAGTTATTTTCATTGCTACCTTATAACTGTGATCTTGCTACTGTTATAAATTGCAATGTAAATATCTGATATGCAGATGGTCTCAGGTGACCCCTGTAAAAGGCTCGTTCAACCATCCAACAGGATTGTGACACACAGCTTGAGAACTGCATTGTTAGGTGGCTATGGAGATAATCCCCCATCTTCACTACCTCCTCTCACCCAAGAGAAGTAAGGATGATACATCATCAGGACGGAGAAGGCTTGGTGCTTATAGAGAGCACTAGCCAGATAGGAGCAGGCCTGTTGTAGGTTAGAGATGAAATGTCTCCCATAAGTACTGGGGCTGTGGGGGACAAGGCTTCACTGGAGGAAGTGGGTTTCTGAGGGAGGACCCTTGAGGTTTATCGTCGTGTTTCTTGCCCCTTCTCTGTGTCCCGATTCCCCAGTGTGAGCAAGCAGATCTGTTCCTGATCCTATCACCATACTGGGCTATGATCTCAAATCGTAAGACAACATAAATCTCCCTGCATAACTTCCTGTCTAGCCTGTGGTCCCAGCAGTGAAGAAAAAGGGAAATAATCCAAGGTTCTTGTCCAGGAAGGCAGGCAAGCATGAGGAAAGTGTGTATGCTTAAGTCACCTGTGGATTGGACTCTCTGCAGACTCTAACTCGAACAATGGACAAGCATGGCTGGGTTCATGTGAATGTCAGCTCCTTAATGTTTAGAAGGGGGAAAGGGCACCCGCCATTTTGGTACTCTCTGTATGTGAAGGACCCTCGGGTCTTCTCTTTTAATCTTGGGAGTTGAGTGTAATCTTCAGTTTTACAGATGAGCAAATTAAGGCTTAGGGAAGTAAAACAACGAGCCTTGGAGCACAAAGCCAGGCTGGCTGGAAAGCCTTGGTCTCCCCCGTATGCCACATTAGTAACGGCGTGAGCCTCATCTGAGCCATTTAGAAGCTTAACCCCTTTGCTGGGCATCATCACAAGCCAGGAAGCATCTGAACGAATGTAGATGCCGAGCCGAGTGGCTAACGCGTCATCTGCGTTATATCAAGTCACACGCAAGTTCTAACGATGATTTTACCCCTTGTCCCGGCCCAGAGGACGACTTAGGTATGATGGATGCTGATCCATAGGAGGAAGATGGAGAGCTTAGGGAAGCAGCCAGCCACCCTTAGGCATGAGTGTTGGACTTTCAGAGACAGACAGACAGACAGACAGACAGACAGACAGAAATTAACACTGCGACATCCCCAGTTCAGATGAAGTTACCTGAAAAAAAATCATCTCATATTTAATGTTCTCATGAATGAGAATCATGTAAATAAGCTTTTATTGAACATCTTAAAGAACAGCCAGACCGAATTAGAACTGGTCTGATACAAAGACTTGCACTTGCTGAATGCATTCAGCAAGATATAGAAGAGTGGTATCTGTCTCTAAATCAAAGAGAAGAATCAAGGTTTTGAATAATGCTAAAGAATAAAAAGTATAATAGGAAAAGACCTCCTAAGCGGTCTATTTCACTAGCTGTGTGGTCGTGACAAGCGGTGTAAGTTTTGTCCCATGGTTAGATGTCCGGGGTCACAGGTTCTCAAGGTATAGATCCCACCTAACAGGCAGTATTTGTTGGTTAGAGGTTTTTAGAATGGCTCAGTTTGCTTAAACAAACAGTATCGAGGCTGTTCTGATGGAGTTCCTTCTGGTGGGAGCAAGAAGGGAAATTCTAATCACTTGTCCACTGGATTCAAATCTTTGGACCCAAACCTCACTAGCAGCAGGATAAGCAAATATCGGTAGACAGCAAACCCAAGAACTCTCTTTAGCAATTCAATCGAGGGGCATTAAGTGAAGGCTGGGCATGCACTCAACTTTCACACACTTGCAAAAAGGAGTCTGTCTAGGTCTAACATTCACTTTGTCCTCAGACTTACAAATTACAAGAAGGAGCCCTGAAGAGCCTAATGTGACATTCCAAGACCAAGAGTTGGGCAGGAGAAAAGTGTGCAATGGCAGGGGCAAATTATGAAACATTTAGGGAAAATCATCCCATTTACAAATTAACCTCTAAGTGCTTTGGAGGGCCCTGCCCATGATCCCATTAATAAAACTAAATTGTTTCCAAGATTCAGCCAGTCCTTAAATCACAAGCCTGAGAAAATTCTAAGCAGCTTCTGATAGCTGCAACTTGCACAGAGAAGGCAATGAAGAAACTGCTACAAAACAAAGCACTATTGTGGCCCGTGATGTGGGAGATGGGAGACCTTTGGCTCATCCCGCACAACCCTGATAGCGTTCAGAGCTGGTCATGGTAACTATTTCCCAAATCTTGAGACGCACGCACTCGCCTCGAGATTTTACCAACAGACAGACCACCACACCGGTGAAACTAACTGCAAGGTGGGAAATGTCACCTCCCAGGGATCCCGGGGAGAACCCGTTTCCCATCACCATATAACTTCCCAGAGTTTGGAAAGAAGCGCCCCTGCAAAGCGCGTCGCGATGGAGCCTGGCACCCCTGCTCCCGGCCCGTCAGTCCCCAGCCGAAGCCGAAGCAGCCCGGCTTTTGCATCTGCATTGCTTTTTGCTCTAGGGAAAACACGAAGTGGGAAAGCGCAGGGTACGCCACACACCGCGAGGAAAGTTCCGCCCCAGGAGTTTGGAGAAATGGATTAGAAACCAAAGAATCCCCCCAAAAAGCCCCGGCCCGCAGAGGCTCCGGGAACCTCCCATCCCGCGCTGCGCACCGCACTCACCGCTGTCGCTCGCCCGCGCCGCCGAGCCCGGGAGCCGAGCGTCCCGCCGCTGTCGCATGCCCTCGGGGGAGCGCGACGGGGCGAGCAGGCTCCGGCCAGCCAGCAGCGGAAGACGCGGAGCAGGCAGAGCCAAGCGCCTGCTCTCCAGCGTCCGCGGCGACGCGCCGGGAGTCCCGGGCAACTTTGCTAGGACGAGGGGGTGGAGAGGTGGAGGGCGGCCCGGTCCCGCCCGCCAGCCCGCCCGGCCTGTGCCTCTGCAAGTTCCCACGGGAGCGCGCCCCCCGCCGGCCAGGCTCGGATCGGCACGGCAGAAGGCCAGCGGTCCATGGAGGCGCTCTGCCTTGGTTGGGGACCTGGTGCCTATGGGGCAGCCAGCTCTGAGAGACTACCTAAGGTCCCCTAAGGGGACAGTAGCATCTAGAGGCCCTACACAGGGAGCCATACCTCAGAAAGATGCCCAGACTGAAACTCATTCCTCTGACTCTCTCTATGATGGAAGATACCTATTTGAGGTGTCTGCTGGGAAGCATATCCCTACCCCCACACTACTTACGGGAGGCAGGCTCTCAGCCAGGACCAAACCTGATACCCTAAAGCCTGAACCCCAAAGCTGCTCTAGAGTTCAAGCAACCCCAGAGGCCAAGAACAGGTCACCTTTGTGTTACAAGAGGGAACAAAGCCTGCTTAAGTTTCTCGTGGGAGTCATTTTGGCCTCCCGCAGTCAACAGTCCTGAAGGTGCTGTTTCAAAACTGACCCACCTTTGCTTAAGGCCGGGGAAAGGAAAGCAAGAGTAAAAGGCTTCTCTGCCCTAAAAACCAAATTCTGGGTCCCTGCATGCTAGAAGGTAAGCTGAGGACAAGATCCTGTGAAGTGAAGTCATTCTTAGGCAGCCCGGGGCACTTGGGAAACGTCTAGAGTGTGGGTTCGGACGTACTTCACCATCCGTTCAATCATGTGCATTCAATGGGACCCATCTCTGTACCACCGATGGCTTAGTTGGTCAAGTGCATAAGCTCAGATTGAATTTGATCCTCAGTCGAGTCATCTTGCCTCACCCACCCACAAGCCCTGTGCTGGAAAGGTGGAAACAGGACGATCCTTGGGTTTTGCTGGTCAGCCTGTCTAGCCCACGGATGAGCTCCAAGCTCTGCTAGAAACCAGGTGTTAAGAAATTGAGGAAGACACCGGAAGTTAACTTCTGGGTTCCGCGCGCGCGCGCGCGCACACACACACACACACACACACAAGCACACACACATGCACGCAGACTCTTAAGATGAAATTTAAGGATTATCTTCTTTCAACCCTTGTTGGGTCAGGGGTGTCCCACTTCTTTTCCAGATATTTTTATAAGTAAAACCAAATTAAAATTAGTACCACTTAGTAAAAACAAATGAAAACCAGTACTTCAAACGGCAAGCTCGAAGATGACTACTGGCTGGAGAGTCACTCAGAACCTTTTAAACAAACACTCACCAAACAGCCTCCTTGTGCTCTTATATTTCTGGGAAAGCAAGGAGTCACAGCCTTGTTTCGCAAAGGTAGAGGGGGTTTCAGACTGCAGCCTTGAAGGAGCTGTGCCCCTGCTGCACCCCACGTGTCTTGGTGTTGTAATGTGAGTGCTACAAGAAGTTAAAAAGTAAACAAACGAACAAATAAACAAGAATAAAGGAGTCGCAAGCCAGGATCCAAGGATGAGTTTCATGCCTGGTTTGTGGAAAGAGAGAGGCCCGTGCTCCTCTCTCCACTCTTGGACCTGCAACCATACAGACAAGAATTCACACGCCCTTCCCTTTGGGAACAATCTTAACTGAGGTTATGTTGAAATTCGCCGCCCTGGACTAATTAGCAATGAGGCTGCCTCCAGAAGCTAGCAGATGTGTGAAAAAATGGGAGTGCATCAAGGGAGAGATGTAAGTGGTACCGTCCACGTGGCGGGAGGGGGGCATGAAGCCTGCACCTGAGAGAGGAAATCTTGGCAAGGATAGCAAATGGGAGGGAGAAGGGATCTGGTTTCTTTAAGACTGTAGTAGTCCCTGGGCATCAATCATGCCCATTACAAGGCCACAAGCCCGAGAACGTGTGGGGAGCACAAACGGGACTTGGGTGATGTAAAAAGAACAAAAATGAAGACACGAAGTTGGATGGGTAGGGAGAAGAGCGTGGATCTGGGAGGGGTTAGGGAGAGGAGTAACTATGATCACAACATATCATACAAAGATCTCAAGGAAGTAACTTCTCTAGAGAGAATAGTCTACTCACAGATCCTGTTGAATACAAAGATACTTAGGAGAGTTCATCACCTAAAAGCAACATTAGTAAGATAATCCTGATGTTAATCCACGTCACTGATGGGGCGGGGCTTAGATCTTTGCCACTGTAAGGTTCACAAGCACAAGGAATGAACTTAGCAGGGAGCAAAGCTCGCTGTCTTCCAGAGGACCATTGTTTGCTTCCCAGGACTTCTGTGCAATGGCTGACAGTCACCTGTGACTCCAACTCCAGATCCAGTTCCTTCTTCGTGTCTACTTGGGCACCGGTGTGCAAGTAACATCAATAAATACAGACACATGTACATAAATACAAATAAACACAAATCTTAAAAAGTTATCGAAACAGCCATGAAGTAGGAAAATATTAATATATATTTGCTTTTTAAGTTTAGGGAGAACTTAACCAAAAAGGTAAAACATCACAAGAAATAGCCATTGATTTTACTATATGCTAAAAGTTCTATCTGCGTGTAACAAAAATAATATTTTAAAATAACAATCCACTAACGAGTAGGAGAGAAAACTGTCGACAGCTGATGGTGGCTGAAAGATCAGTGCCTTCCTGTGGTGTCTGTTGAAAGGCACAGAGGAACTCCTGAAAGCTTTTTGTTTACTGATGTGTGTGTATTTCACATGCACACATTTGTGTGTATGTGTGTGCATGTGTGTGCATGTGTATGTGTGTGCATGTGTATGTGTGTGTATATGTGTATGCATGTGTGTATGTGTGTGTGTGCATGTGTGTACATATGTGTGTATGCATGTGTCTGTATGCATGTTTGTGTGTGTGTGTGTGTGTGTGTGTGTGTGTGTGTGTGTGCCAGCCAGGTGTTAGTGTGTGCTCTTGGAGATCAGAAGACATCCGATTCCTTGGAGTTGGAATTACAAACATTGGAGATCCTGTTCTGGGACCTGAACTTGGGTCCTCTGGAAGAGCTCTTAAGTTGAGCCATCTCACCAGCCTCAAGAAATTCTAATAGTTAAATTTTTAATATAAAAACAGAAAATTAGCCAAGTAAACCAACAATTAATGTTCTCATGAACGAAAGTGGCCAAAAATATGTGATAACATTTTTAACAGGTCTAACTGTAAAAGAAGAATAAACTCAAATGAGACACTACTTACTAGACTCCAAACTGGAAACTACTTTAGTGCAGAAGCGAATGGGATTTACTATAATGTGCTCATTGTTTTTTCCACAGAGCCCCTCTCCTATGTCTCGGCTCTGTCTCCCTGCACCTCCCCTCCCACCGCCCTTTTCTTGCCTGGTGTTCCCCATCCTACTTCCTTGTCATGTAGAGTTCCATGACCTTAACCTCCACACACCTCATACATAAAGACTAAAATCTAGGATCCACACATGAGAGAAGAGATGTGGTATGTGTCTTTCTAAGTATGAGAGACTTTGCTTAGCATAATGATTTCCAGCTTCACCCGGTTTCAGGCAAATTTCATGCTTGTTTTTCTTTACAGCTGAATAAACTTCCATTGTGCTGTATACATCTACCAAAATTCCCTTATCCACTTATATTTTGATAGACATCTAGGCTGGCTTTTTCTAGCCATGGTAAAATACTGTAGAAGTTGCCAAAATGTTTTCTGTTAGTTTTGTTTATTTTTAGTGGAGGTTCCCAGTATTGACTAAGATTTAAAGGGAATGTATAATTTTATGCATTGCAGGTGGGATATAAATTCGTTTGATAATTCTGGTGGGTGATTTGCATTCCAGGGTCCATGTTTAACTGAGGTGTGCTTCATGATCAGTCTCTCAAGCAACACTGTGGCCCCGTGGTCACAGTCTACCCATCTTAAGAATGGAAGTCGAAGGGCCGGGTGTGGTGGCACACACCTTTAATCCCAGCACTTGGGAGGCAGAGGCAGGCAGATTTCTGAGTTCGAGGCCAGCCTGGTCTACAGAGTGAGTTCCAGGACAGCCAGGGTTACTCAGAGAAAAACCAAAAAAAAAAAAAAAAAAAAAAAAAAAAATGGAAGTCAGGGACAAGCAGAAAGCTCTGGAGCAAAGAGGAAGTGCATTTTTTTTTTTTTTACTGTCCTTAAGGCTGTATATCTCAAGGCTTCTGATGGTACCAGTTGATTGTTGGGCATGGAGAACTGTAAACTCCCTCAGGAGAATAGAGAAGCTGAGGTGTGAATACCAAGGCTTTAACTTCCCCTTTACAAGATGCACAAAAATAAAACAGAAGATCACAGTTCTGTGTTGACGTAAGCCCAGAAATTCAGTAATGGCCAAAGGAAGGTTAGACGTGGTAAGGAAGCAGCGTTTCTCTGACAACTTTTATATATGTACATGTATAAAATAATAACGGAATGCTGCTATAAATTATGAGGTCGATATAAGAGGGAACTGGCCGGGCGGTGGTGGCGCATGCCTTTAGTCCCAGCACTCGGGAGGCAGAGGCAGGCGGATTTCTGAGTTCGAGGCCAGCCTGGTCTACAGAGTAAGTTCCAGGACAGCCAAGACACACAGGGAAACCCTGTCTCGGAAACCAAAATAAATAAATAAATAAATAAGGAACTGGAACATTTTTTTTAAACTTAACAATGTCCATGCTGTTTGATTGGGTGATTTAACATTTGAGAGTTACCCTACAGTGAGCACCACTACAGATCCATGAAGATTTTAACATATATGTAACATGTCATGCCACAAACACAGATATCCAACGAAAGCTGTAGTGGAAAACTGTTCAAATATATTTTCATTCATCAACCAAAAGGACTAGTATACAGACAAAGCTCACGTTTCCTAGAACAGATCATGAAGAGAATATACTTAGCACTTCATATGATTTTATAAAAAGCAGAATACAGAACTATATGATCAATTTTGTTTGCTTTTACCATGTGATTTTTGTATGAATGAATACTGTAAATCAACATCCTATTTGTGTGAACTGATATTATTCAGTGATGGGATTACGTGTGTGTGTGTGTGTGTGTGTGTGTGTGTGTGTGTGTTACTTCTTAAATACCTGTATACACATACACACACACTTAGATGATTCCTAAGGGCTATACTCTAATCGTCAGCCATCAACACCCTCATTACACACCCATGAGACCATGGGACTGGACCCACTGATAAGCCCTTGTGGAAAGAAGGGAGCTCACGAGACCCCTGAGACTCACCAGCCTGCATGAGATCTGCTCGAGACCCTCCTCTCCCTAAGGTTTACATATATAATACAACGAGTGAACGATTGGAGGGGGGGTTCCTGTGGTGCTGCTGCCCATCTGTTGCCCAGGGGACTTCCCAGTAAGCTGCTTTTAGTCGTGCTTGTTCCTGTGACCCTAACGAACCCACTGGTTCCTCAAGCTGGAATCCTTTCTTGCTCTCTCTGGATGAATATAGGTGACTTTTTCTTTAGCGCTCTCCAACAAAATCCATGCAAGAGTGGTGAGCTCCATAAAAATATAATCACTCCTGTTCAAATATAAACAATTATAGCGAAAACTGGAGCACTGATGAAGTGTCAGGGCACAAAAACTCGTTAGAAATAATATATTAAAAGAGAAACAGTGGGATGAAAACACGATGGCTTGTTGCATTTTAAGTGGTTCATGACACAAGACCCTAAGTTGAGCTTCAGTGTCACTTGCTGCTTCACACGAATACCCTTGAGTATTAGCGTAGAACACCCGTGTTTGACAAGCACTCTCCCGTGTAACCCTAAAAGAAAGATCCTTGCAGATTGGTCGACCCAACCGGTGGACAAGAGATGATAGTGCGCTACTGCCAAGGGACACACGCTTCAGAGAGTCGCTCAGACCAGCCCCCACACAGGCTTTATCTTGGCAGCCTCCTCGGAGCTTCCCAATGGGGATGAACTCACGTCTGTGTTTTTCTTTGATTGGCTGTCTTTTTTTGCTGCCCCAGGACTCTTCAACCCACCAAGTCAAAGGAGAACACGAAAAGAAACAGCAGCAATTGAACAACAAGTCGTGGAAAGAAAAAAAGCAGAAAGCACAAACACATCGACCCACAGCTGCTTGGTTACAGGGAGATTGCCTCCAATTCCAGAAGGAAAAAAAAATCTTAAATAAATCAAGGTCTGTGGTTTGCAAAATCAAGTTCTCTGGATCTTCAAAGGCTATGGCTTTCATCCATGACAGAGAGAAGATGAAGATCAAACCACCTTCCCTAGAACCCAGACAGTTTCCTTCACTGGGGAAGAGAATTTTGATGTGGGGAAGATACATGGAAAAAAAATCATAAAACCTATGGGCATGGGACCACCAACACCTCACTGCCAATTATCTAAGAGACTGAGAACTCCCCTTAAGTTTGAGAGCACAGGAATCTATTGTGTTTTAACATACTCTCTGAGCACTGACACCAAGCTTCCCCCTCTGACTTGCTGCGTGGAGGTGAGCTTTACTAACTACACAAGGCTCAGTTTATTCTCTTCCCTTAACCCAACAGCAGGTATATCAGTTCCTGCCTAAATTCAGGAATGAAGAGGCCATGGTACCATTGGGGCTTAGAACTGACTTCTTTTTTCTTTCTTTTTTTTTGTTTTTGTTTTTGAGACAGGGTTTCTCTGTATAGCCCTGGCTGTCCTGGAACTCACTTTGTAGACCAGGGTGGCCTCGAACTCAGAAATCCGCCTGCCTCTGCCTCCCGAGTGCTGGGATTAAAGGTGTGCGCCACCACGCCCGACTTCTTAACTCAGCTACTAAGACTTGGGAGACAGCACTGTCGATAACCTCCCGACTTAGACAAATAGGTGTGCCCTGACTTCCAACAGTATCTTAAATGACAGTGTGAGGCGTGCCCCACACTTAACTGGGACACCTTCTGATTGTTTGTTTCATCGAATAGCACTACAAGAACTGGCAACATGGCAAACTAGATCTAGGAGAGACCTGCCCACGGCCTGGGCTTTCTGTGGGTCCCAAGAGTGATGGAAAATAACACTTTAGACAGTTGTCTGGGGTCAAGAAAGACACTGGAAATTACCAGCATTGGTTGCAATGGGAAAAGGAGCCAGGAGCAAAAGACGGGGTGGGGGGACGGAAATCAGGCCCCAGAAGAAAAAAAGTGGATCCTTCATACACCATCGCTGCTTGCCAACATCTAGACACTACAAAGTCACTTCGGCACCGACTGGAGACCGCTGGGAGGAACTGCTGGGCTTTCTCTAGTTTGCCTAGAGAGTGACAAAGTGAAATTATGTCAGTGTCAGAAATAAGAGATACAAGAGAGATCCTAGGTCCACTACAAATGCAGTGTTGCATTTGCCTGCCTGCGTCTTCTTCAGCCTAAGAAGTGTCTGCATCACACCAGGAAGCGTCAAGAAAGAATGATGGATGTGACAGCTGCAAGCTTCAAAAGCGAAACCATGTCGGAACAACAGTAACATATACCTTATACAATGAGCTACCTGCTCCCTGAGCCCCCTGCTCAGGCCACGACTAGATATTTGCCTTGCCTGAGGCAATCAACAAGAACCTGATACTAGCAACACTTTCAGCTGTGCAAATATTTATCCTGGTAAACCTAAAAAAGAAAAAGGAAATACTTGTAAATAAACCCTGCTAGAGGGTTCTGCGTTCTATGTACTCAGTGTTTTCCCTGTTTTGCAACAGAAAGTTGTAACACCATCCTGACATTCTTGACTTGGGGTTGATTGGTTTTTTTCAGTTGCAGCTGATGGATCCCGGCCAAATTATCATTTCATATTCTTATGTAATATGAATAATAGCCCAGCAGACTGACACGGGTGTGCTGTGGGAACCATCGTAGCTGTCCTTCTTTGGTTCATTTGGAACAGAAGTCAGCAGCTAAGCCGTTATCAGTGTCGTGTCACTTGGGGGATCACAGTGGTTACCGCTTCCATGAAGCACACTGAAGCAGGTTTGAAGGAGACACTGCTGCAGGGTCCTTCTTCAGAACCAAGTGACCCATGAGGAGCCACTGTGCGAGGCCAGAGTGAGCAGGGAGCGGTGAAGCAGCTCCCTAGAAATGAGGGAAACTGCAGATCGTTTGATCCTGGGGTGAGGTGGGTAGATGACGAGAAATTCAGAAAAGCATCTTAGAGAGAAACAAAGGTGAACATCAGGTCAAAACACACAGACTAAATCTTTCTTCTCTTCCCTAACTTCCTCCAAGAATGTTCAAATCACGTCCCAGGCCGTGTGACCAACAGGAAACAGTAGGTGAACTCACCTATGACATCATGAAACCCTTGCTGTTATCTTTTGAACCTCAATTGCATGGTCCTTGAGTATGAACTATATAGAAAACAATATTGTGTCACGACGTCTAAGAGTTGGGTTCAGCGACAGGCAAAAGACTGAAGCTTCAAACTTCCAGATGCCTCTTAGACTTCCTAGCTGGGAAGACTCGGGCATTGAAATGAGAGAAATTTTAAGACTGAGTGAAATTTTCGAATGCCATGATCACAACAGGCAGCACATTACAGTTCCAAAATAAGACAGATCTTCTGTCTGAAACTAATCACGAGATGCCTGGTTGCCTAGTGATGATTACAACATGAACAGGGTTGTCAAGTTTTCACTGGAAAAGGCAGTGGATTTCAGTGAGCAACTTGAGATTTGTTTTATCTTTTGTTATATCATATTGGGTTCACCTTCTTTAAGAAGTTGACACTTTAGGAATATGTTGAAAAGGAAAGAGGGCATTATAAAAAAAAAAAGTAGAAGTGAAACTCTGACTTGTTGAACCACGTAGCAAAACACTTGAGTTTTTAAAATAGCTGGAGATAGACTTAAGGAGCTGGAAGGCTTGTCTAGGGGAATTCATTACACATCAGCAAAAGAAAGAGGCGTATGTGAAAAGCAGAGCTAGAGAGATGGAAATGAATATGAGAAGACTTTGTGTCTGTGTTTGTAGTCTGCCATACAATGTGGGCTACATAGAAAGCCAGAAGGAAATCTCTTTTAAAAAGTCATGACTAGGTATTTTTCCAAACTGGAACCAAGATGGATTTCCAGATTCAAGAACTTTAACTAGTTCAAGCAAACACTTCCATATTCACAAATTGAAGTTTTAAAGAGGAGCAAACAAAATTAGCAAGTAATGAGAAAAGACAGATTATTTGAGCTGATCTCAGCAGCAGTGGAGGCCAGGAGAAAATGAAATATCATTCCCACAGTGTTGAAGAAAAATACTAAGCAAGTCAGAATTTAATTTCTACCCATAGAAGTGTTGCAAACTGAGGTTTGTGTTTTTTCATTGACGGTTTCATTTAAACCTCAATTTAAAAAAAAAGGGGGGGGGGTGGTGAGGAAATGAATCTCCAGAGAAGAAGTGGTCTACATGGCACCTTGAGGCTTTTCTTGAGGTTGGGTGGTGACTGGATGTGAGTCCATACTGTCTGCAGCCGATGATTAGCAAAAGTGACAATGGAGGAAGGAATAAAAAAAACCTTAAAACATTAGAGAAGAGAACCCTGTAATGGAGTCAATCAGAAGGAGAGCGGCCTGGCCTAAGAGTCCAAGGTCTTCTGTGCTTGGAGAACTGATTAACTTCAGAGTCTTCTAAGCCAAGTAAAAAAATTACTGAGTTGAGTCAAGACTAAAAGAAACGACACACCCCACACACCTATGGTGACTTGATCTTTGACAAAGGAGCTAAAACCATTGTACTGGCTAGTTTTGTGTCAACTTGACACAGCTGGAGTTATCACAGAGAAAGGAGTTTCAGTTGGGGAAATGCCTCCACAAGATCCAGCTGTAAGGCATTTTCTCAATTAGTGATCAAGAGGGGAGGTCCCCTTGTGGGTGGTG
Source organism: Mus musculus (assembly GCF_000001635.26). Classification (NCBI taxonomy): domain Eukaryota; kingdom Metazoa; phylum Chordata; class Mammalia; order Rodentia; family Muridae; genus Mus; species Mus musculus. Next base: position 146,211,099 of record NC_000069.6, on the reverse strand, counting down.
TCATCTCTGGGCTGGTAGTCTTGATTCTATAAGAGAGAAAGCTGAGCAAGCCAGGGGAAGCAAGCCAGTAAAGAACATCCCTCCATGGCCTCTGCATCAGCTCCTGCTTTCTGACCTGTTTGAGTTCCAGTCCTGACTTCTTTGGTGATGAACAGCAATGTGGAAGGACGTGTAAGCTGAATAAGCCCTTTCCTCCCCAACTTGCTTCTTGGTTATGATGTTTGTGCAGGAATAGAAACCCTAACTAAGACAACCATTCAGTGGAAAAACGGCAGCATTTTCAACAAATGCTGCTGATTCAACTGGCAGTCAGAATGCAGAAGAATGAAAATAGACCTATTCTTATCTTCTTGTACAAAGCTCAAGTCCGAGTGGATCAAGGAATTCCACATAAAACCAGATACACTGAAACTAACAGAGAAGAAAGCGGGGAAGACCCTCGAGCACATGGGGCACAGGGGAAAAGTTCCTGAACAGAACACCAATGGCTCAGGCTCTAAGATCAAGAACTGACAACAATATGAACTAACCAGTACCCGGGAGCTCTTGTCTTTAGCTGCATATGTATCAAAAGATGGCCTAGTCGGTCATCACTGCAAAGAGAGGCCCATTGGACTTGCAAACTTTATATGCCCCAGTACAGGGGAACACCAGGGCCAAAAAGGGGCAGTGGGTGGGTAGGGGATTGGGGGGGTGGGTTTGGGGGACCTTTGGGATAGCATTGAAAATGTAAACGAGGAAAATACCTAATTAAAAAAAAAAAAGAACTGACAAATGGGACCTCATAAAATTGCAAAGCTTCTGTAAGGCAAAGGACACCGTCAATACAACAAAATGGCAAGCAACAGATTGTGAAAAGATCTTTACCAATCCTGCATCAGATAGAGGGCTAATATCCAATATATACAAAGAACTCAAGAAGTTAGACTCTAGAGAATCAAATAACCCTATTTTAAAATGAGGTACAGAACTAAACAAAGAATTTTCAACCGAGGAATATCGAATGGCTGAGGAGCACCTAAAGAAATGTTCAGCAACCTTAGTCATCAGGGAAGTGCAAATCGAAACAACCCTGAGATTCCACCTCACACCAGTCAGAATGACTAAGATCAAAAATTCAGGTGACAGCGGATGCTGGCGAGGATGTTAAGAAAGAAGAACCCTTCTCCATTGTTCGTTGCAAGCTGGTACATTCACTCGGAAAATCAGTCTCTCGGTTCCTCAGAAAATTGGACATAGTACTACCTGAGGACCCAGCTATACCACCCCTGGGCATATACCCAGAAGATGCTCCACATATAATAAGGACATATGCTCCACTATGTTCATAGTAGCCTTATTTGTAATAGCCAGAAGCTGGAAAGAGCCCAGATGTCCTTCAACAGAGGAATGGATATAGACAATGTGGTACATTTACACACTTACATTTACTCAGCATTAAAAACAATGAATTCATAAAATTCTTAGGCAAATGGATGGAACTAGAAAATATCCTGAGTGAGGTAACCCAGTTACAAAAGAACTCACATGGTATGCACTCACTGATAAGTGGATATTAGCCTCAAAGCTCCAAATACCCAAGATACAATTCACAGACCACATGAAGCACAAGAAGAACGAAGACCAAAGTATGGGTACTTCTGCTCTTCTTAGAAAGGGGAACAAAATACTCACAGGAGCAAATATGGAGACAAAGTGTAGAGAAGATACTAAAGGAAAAGCCATCCAGAGACTGTCCCATCTGGGGATTCATCCCCACATATAGTCAGCAAACCCCAACACTATTGTGGATGTCAAGAAATGCTTACTGAAAGGAGACTGATATAGCTGTCTCCTGAGAAGCTCTGCCAGAGCCTTACAAATATAGAGGCAGATGCTCACAGTCAACCGTTGGACTGAGCACGTGTTCTCCAATGAAGGAGTTAGAGAAGGAACTGAAGGAGCTGAAGGGGTTTGTAACCCCATAGGAAGAATAACAATATCAACCAGCCAGACCCCTCCCCCTCAGAGCTCCCAGGGACTAAGCCATCAACCAAGGAGTACACATGGCTCTAGCTGCATATGTAGAAGAGAATGGCCTTGTCAGGCATCAATGGGAGGAAAGGTCCTTGGTCCTATGAAGGCTCAATAGATACCCCAGTGTAGGGGAATTGTGGGCCCTCCCTAAGTGGGACATAAAATCAGGGGGAGGGGCGATGGGATAGAGGAGTTCCAGGAGGGGGGAAACTGGGAAAGGGAATAACATTTGAAAAGTAATTAAAGAAAATATCCAGATAGATAGATAGATAGATAGATAGATAGATAGATAGATAGATAAGACACAGGAATACAAACACAAACGAACACTCACACACATGTACACACACACATACATACACATGTGCACACATACACAGAGAAATAAATAAATAAGATGGCACACAAAACAAAAAGTCCATCTACAGGTTGTTTCAATGAGACATACTCAAATTATAATAAATTAATATTAACCAAATGTTAATCATAGAAAGTTCCTGTAACTGTTACGAAGCAAAAGAGACCATACAGCAAAAGACATTTTTTAAATGAAGAAAATCGCTATGTTTGTGAAGGAATCAATTGTTCAAGAAGTGGCTCTGCTGAAAAGCATCATTTTGCCTATAAAACCATTATTCCACAACCTGCTTCTCACCCTTTAAGAAAATCTTCCTATCCTGTCTCTCAAAAAATCAGTTTCTTAAACTACTAAGCCCAGTCCCTTCCTCTCTCTTGTTAATGAACCCGCGACAATCCAACAGGTGTAAAGTCGCTTATCTTTAAGCAATGTCAAGACAAAGCACTCCTGTTCAGTCCTGTATTGTTTCATTTGCTACACATGATGCAAAGAGCAGCTAAAGGAATTTAGGTTAGGGTGAGGGTTAGCTCTCTGCAGGCTTGGGGCACTGATTCCAGTGTATAAACAGTGATAGTAAATGTGATTTCCGGCATACCAGAGGGTTGTGTGAGGAGCTGAGAGCTCGTCCTGGCTTTCAGACACGTCTTTTATAATCCACATTCACGTCCGTTGGCTTTCTTCCCCCTTCCTTCTGTGGATGAGGAGATTCCCCCACACATGGGATAGAGGTGACACACGCTTTACCCAGCACAACGCTACTGAGAGGACAAAACTAAGTAGTGCACAGGAAAGCTCTTTAAAACCCCTCTAGTGCTCTGTGACTGTGAGATACTCTTTAAATTGTGTTGTGCTCCTGTGATGGATTGTCGACATTAAAAACCACCCTTTCTTGATCGTGCCTCAGTTACCTGGTATCATGTGTCTTGTAGAACTTTTAACTGCAAGACTGCTGGCATCAATGTATTCAGATAAAGGCAAACAATGGCGAAGTGAAATGTCCTTTCCACTCCCCTTTCTATCATACAAGCCTAGAGTCACAGAGGAGGAAAATAGCTGGGTGCTTAGTGTGAATCAATATTTTCCCACCTACACTTCCTCCTGCCCTGGCAGTGTGGGGGTGGGGTGACTGAGGCTGAGCATTCATGGTCCCTTGATCTCAGCAATTTGGCCACCTATAAGTTTATGCATTGACTACTGCCTGCTGGAAGGAGGAGGAGAAAGGGGAAAAGGAGGAGAAGGAAGAGGAAGAAGAAAGGGAAGAAGATGAAAAAGAAAAGGAGAAGAAGAGGGAAGAAGAAGGAGAAGGGGAGGAATCGGAAGAAAAGGAAGAGGAAGGGGAGGGTGAGGAGAAGAAAAGGAAGAGATTGAGAAGGAGGGGAGGAGGAGAAGGAGAAGACAAAGAAGACGAAGAAGATGAAGAAGATGAAGAAGATGAAGAACAGGAGGAGGAGGAGGAGAAGGAGGAGGAGGAGAAGGAGGAGGAGGAGGAGAAGGAGAAGGAGAAGGAGAAGGAGAAGAAGAAGAGGAGGAGGAGGAGGAGGAGGAAGAGGAGAAGGAGAAGGAGAAGAAGAAGAAGAAGAAGAAGAAGAAGAAGAAGAAGAAGAGGAGGAGGAGGAGGAGGAGGAGGAGGAGGAGGAGGAAGAGGAAGGAGGAGGAGAAAGGGGAAAAGGAGGAGAAGGAAGAGGAAGAAGAAAGGGAAGAAGATGGAAAAAGAAAAGGAGAAGAAGAGGGAAGAAGAAGAAGAAGAAGAAGAAGAAGAAGAAGTAGAAGTTGTTTCTCTGACCAAGATTGTTCATTCATTCCCTGGAGCATAGGTAACTTTCCAGTGGCCACACCCTGAAAAAAAGAATGGCCCGCCCTCCTCTGGCAGCTATCACAGCTGATAGCACCTCAGTAAGGGGTGGTTCCATCAGAGCTCCTCCTCCACTCATGCTGGAACCTTGCCTGGCTTCATCTTGCGCAGGTAGTCATAGATGCTGTGAGTTTGTGGCTGTGATGGCCAGGCTACATCTATAAGACATCAGTTCACAGCACATCCCAGCTCTCTGAGCCTTCACCAAGGCACATGCTGCAACATCATTAGACTCAGTAGATAATTTGTTTTTTAAGTAAGACATGTAGTTGGGACAGCGGTGTGTTGGGGGGGGGGAGATCTGGGACAGTTAGAGATGGAATTGGGAGTGGATGTGATCACATTTCTTTGTGTGCGTGCATGATATCTCAAAGAATAAATTTAATTTTTTTCTTAACAATGGGTTTTTACAGTTCTGGTAAACATGATCCCATTGACTTTGCCTTGTCTTGCTGCATTTCATCCTTAAATTTTATATAGGTGATCCTGAATTCTTGAGGTAGTATGCAAGAGTCTGAAACAAAACAACCAAAAATAATGAATGAATTGATTACTTTTTAAACAAGATACAAATTGCAGTGCTAACCCAATCATTAGCTGATTGCCTTAGAAAAGTCAATTGGTCTAACCTGGCTGGATCCTGACCCCAATATAAGGGAATTGATCATAGAAGGAGAGCTGAGCCCTGTCTACCTATGACCAGAAGAACCATCCAGGGAGATGTCACCTCACGTCAATCAAATGAAGAAAAGCAACATCACAACAAAGAGCTGTGGCATTGGATGGTCACCCTGGAAAGGACACCCACTGAGGTATTTCAGTGAATCCTGCCCAAGCTTCATAGCCTCAAGCTAATCACAAGCAAATATCAACCGATGGAGACTGAAGTGCCATACATGTGAAGCAACAACTAGCCGTTCCATCTCTGTGCAATGAAAATAATTAATAATAATAATAATAATAATAATAATAATAATAATAATAATAATAATAAAGACTGAAGAGCTATCTTGGATTAAAGGAGACCAAAGAAGTAGACACCTAAAGTTGTAGTGACCCCGAGGTGAATTTTGAGCTTAAGAGGAAAAGAAAGTTGTACAAAGAGCTATGGGAGCAAGCCATAGCATTGGGTTGTAGATTTGACAAGACAAAAGCCAGTGTCAGCGTTAAAGACCCCGAGCCTGACCACTGCAGCCTGACAAGACAAAGGATTAATGTGGAGCTCAGGAAAGACACACAGTGTGGAGCACTAAGTCATCCCCTCGAGAGAATGACACTCATGTCACGCCCCTTTCGGTCCAGACACCCTTATCTCAGAGCGTTCAGAAAAGTACATTCAGCAAATTGGAGAGAGAGGTCCCGTGGACGAGGTCTTCTAAAGAATCATTCACTAGGAGGTGTGGACAGGAGCTGACGTCATCAGAGGTGGAGCACTGCAGGAGCTGACGTCATCAGAGGTGGAGCACTGCTAGGACTCATGATGATAGTCTGCTGGCTTGAAGCCAGGGGCAAGAAAGAGAAACGGAGTCCAGTTCTTCTGGGTGGAGCGACCATCTTTTCACTCTCATTTGGTGACTCACTGTTCACGCCAGAAACAACATCCTAGAGGATGTACATTTTTATCAGTTTCTTGCTAGCGTATACCAATCACCCATAATAATGGGCTTGGGTGTGGCGTTTTCTTACATGTATACAATGTCTTTTGATCATATTCATCCTCCATTATCTCTCCCGTCTCCTCCCAACTCCCAATCATGCGCCCAATTAGTTCCCCTTTGCTTCCTCAACCTCCCTAGATTCTTCTTGTTATTGTTTTTCTGTGAACCAACAAACTTCATCACAGTTCCTTACAGAAGTTTGGGCAAACCATCAGTCATTACACTATTGATGAAAATGTCTCCTCCCCCAGAACCATTACCTGGCATGAATCTTCAGGGAGGGGCAGGGCTTTGTTCCACCTTCTGCCCCCACCCCAAGCAGCAATGTTTGTTTGTTTGTTTTAAGGAGTAAGCTCTAACTGTGCACATTCTGGCTTTTGATCCATTAGTCAGAACTGAGCTGATTTACTTTGAAGGGTTCGGATGCTTTGTCTATCCACATAACATGTAAACCATATTAGGGAGAAGAAACCGGGCTAGTAAGGATGCTGTGTGCACCAGAGAGCATTTTCTGTTTCCAACAATTCTTGTGCTAAATCAACCTCACTTCTTCAAGTCTTATCTCAGTTCACCCGACATGTCACTTCTCCTGGACATTCCATTGACCTGAGAACATTGTAGCTCTCTAGATGGGCTGCCTGGGTCTCACCCAGCACCAGCAGTGACCCCTGTGTGACCCTGAACACTTTCTGGGCCTCTCTGCCCCCTCTAGTTTATTATCTGTGTCCTTACAGATAAGGATTCCAAGACCCAGAGGAACCTAACATACCTAAATCACCAAGCAACTGAGCCTTAGGCTTGGAGCTTCTAAGGGCCCTTTGACTCCCCCACAAAGGTAAGAACCGATATTCAGCTACCCATCGGCGCCAGCAGCATTTGAGTTCAAAGCCTTAACAAGTTGTTATTTGAAAACAGAAGTCCTTCCTTGCACAAAGCAAGCTCCGGCTATTCTGCCATTCTGTTACAATGAAGCATCTCCCCCACAAAGGCAGAGAACAGAAGGGCTAGGAAGGAGACAGCTTGGGTATCCAAACCCTCAGATTTGAAAACGCCTTTCCCCACCTGCTCCAGTAAAATGGAAATGTTGCTGAGTGTGTGTGTATGGGTAGGTCACAGGTCAACATGCAGCGTCTTCCTTTATTAAGGGTCACCTCAGTTTTTGAAGAGGCTCTCACTGAGCCTTGAGCTTACCATTTGGCTAGAGCATCTGCCTGCCTCCACTGCTGACACACACCACCACTGCCAGCGCTATGGTTATAGAGACACTGCCGCCATTCCTGACCCTGGACATTTTGATACATCTCCTTGTGCTTGGTAGGTCAAATAGCAATAAAACTTGTAGGTGATAGTAAGTCAATCAAACATCTGAGCTTGGTGGCCCACACCTGTCACCCCAGCACTTAGAGGCAGAGTCAGGAAGGTTGCTATGAGTTTGGGACTAGCCAGAGCTATATTGTGAGTTCCAAGCCAACCTGAGCTACAGAATATACCCTGCCTCAAACAATATCATAAATCCAAACGGTTTGTCCCTGCCTCTCTCCAGGAACCTAAATAAGGCATATGAATGAGAGAAGGTAAACTTTGTCTGCCCCAGCCAGGCTTCTTAAAGGTCCCTCCAGAGGCAAGGACGCTGATGCAGCCGAAATGCTACAATGTTTCAGTTGTTTTCCCCTTGTTGTACTTTTGACGTTTATTTCCACTCCCAATTTCATGAAGGTTTTGTTGTTCTGCTTTGCTTTACATAGTCAGCTCTATCTGGTTTTCAAAACTGTCTCTTGTAGTCTTGAACTCCGAAAGCCCTTCGTGATTTCCAGGGTCAGATCCGTGTTCATCTGTGTTTTCTCCTCTCTCTCTCTACACCTTTTTCCCCCGTCACATTGCACTCTGTATCCCATCTGGAATGTTTGTGGCTAAAAGGTCCTAAGTGTGGAGTCCTCTGAATACCCAGTCCTCCTTGTTATACAGCTCCCGACGCTAGCTCCAGCCACTTTTGAGCCAGTGGACTGTCTTCTCAGCGGGCTACTGTGAAGTGGACTATTACTCCTGGGGTGGGGGTGGGGGGAGAGTCCAAATGTATATCTATGGGGTTTGTCGTATGGAGTTCCTTCATCGTGTGTGCTCGTGTGTGTGTGTGTGTGTGTGTGTGTGTGTGTGTGTGTGTGTGTGTGAACATGTGCAGGAGCTACTCAGACAGCACACGTGCCTATTTGTATGAATATGCATGCATATGTGCATGTGTCTACATGTTCTACATGCTCATACCTGTATGAGCCAGAGATTAGCATGGTGTCTTCTTTTATCTAACTTATTTTTCGAGGCAGGGTCTGACACTGAAGCAGGATCTCACTGACTTGGCTGGGCTGGTTGGCCAGAGACTCTAGGGGTCATCTCCACATTCATGCCTGCTGCTGGGATCGCGGGTATACCATTACGTGAGTGCTGAAGACATGAACTCAGGTCCTTACCCCTGCATGGCAAGCAGGAATGCCTCACCGGCCTCTGGTTTCATTTTTAATGCAGAAAGTGGACAAGTTGGCGGAGCATCTTACCTAAAGCCTACAGGTCAAGACCTCCTTTAAAGTCCTAAAGAGAAGGATAAGGGAGGGCTAAGGAGGTCACCACTCTATCTATCAGCTAACTCCCACATCCCAACATCCCTTACCAGCCTGAGGTTCCGTCTCCGAGTGCTTATCTTCCTGTGGAACCATTTATGCATTGAGACAAAGATCTAGTAGAGGAACCAGCAGATACACCCACCCCTTCATTTATCCATTCGTCCATGCCTTAAAAGCTTTTCCAGGAACTTGACCTTCAAGAGAAAAGATGTAGGAGGAAGTCTATTGATGAGGCTTGTGGGGACTGTGAGAGGGGGAACTTGGGTTAAAGGAAGGGGTGGGTGATGTGGTTGTTAGACGCAGTGACACTCCATTGGAGAAAACCTGACCCAGCAGGTATCAGTTGCAAATAGCTTCTGGGTTAGTGGTGGGACCCCACGTTCACTTCCAGACTCAGGCGATCAGGCCAGTGAGAGCACCGACCTCCTGACACCTTTGTAAACACAGAACTGCTGAGGCTATCGTCAGCTGATGCCGAAACAGAGCCTTGCAGAGCTGTTTCTCCTCAACCCTCTCTAGGAGAGAACTACACCACCCAACCACTCTGGAAATCAGTATGGTGGTTCCTCAGAAAACTGGACATAGTTCTACTGGAAGATCCAGCAATACCACTCCTGGGTATATACCCAGAAGATGCTCCAACATGTAATAAGGACACATGCTCCACTATGTTCATAGTAGCCTTATTTATAATAGCCAGAAGCTGGAAAGAACCCAGATGCCCCTCAACAGAGGAATGGATACAGAAAATGTGATACATTTATACAATGGAGTACTATGCAGTGACTAAAAACAATGAATTTATGAAATTCTTAGACAAATGGATGGATCTGGAGGATATCATCCTAAGTGAGGTAACCCAATCACAAAAGAACACACATGATATGCACTCACTGATAAGTGGATATTAGCCAGAAGCTCAGAATCCTTCTTAGAAGGGGGAACAAAATACCCATGGAAGGAGTTACAGAGACAAAGTTCAGAGCAGAGACTGAAGGAACAGCCATCCAGAGACTGCCCCACTTGGGGATCCATCCCATAAACAACCACCAAACTCAGACACTATGACAGATGCCAACAAGAGCTTGCTGACAGAAGCCTGATATAGCTGTCTCCTGAGGGGCTCTGCCAGTGCCTGGCAAATACAGAAGTGGATGCTCACAGCCATCCATTGGAGGAAGCACCAGGTCCCCAGTGAAGGAGCCAGAAAAATACCCAGGGAGCTGAAGGGGTCTGCAACCCTATAGGAAGAACAACAATATGAACTAACCAGTACCCCCAGAGGTCCTTGGAACTAAACCACCAATCAAAGAAAACACATGGTGGAACTTGTGGCTCTAGCTATAGATGTAGCAGAGGATGGCCATCAATGGGAGGAGAGGCCCTAGGTCCTGTGAAAGTTCTATACCCCAGTGTAGGAGAATGCCAGGACTAGGAATAGGGGTAGGTGGGTTGGGGGTCGGGGAGGGAGGAGAGGATAGGGGATTTTCGGAGGGGAAACTAGGAAAGGGAATAACATTTGAAATGAAGAAAATATCTAATAAAAGAAGAGAGAGAAAGAAATACATCACCTATCTGGCCTGACACAGCTATTCCTCAGCATCAGAAGTTATGAAACCAGACCTTCCCTTCCAGGTGAGCAGCCCGAGGGCAGGAAGCCTCTGGAACACGGCCGAAAAAAAACCTTCTGAGGGAGAAAAACACGTGTATGGGTAGATTTTAAAAAGGAAAGAAAGAAGGAACATATATGTTCCTGTGCAGACAGTTTTCTGCTGTGCTTGTCATTGCACTTAATTACAGGCTCTCTGTATCTCTCTGTGTGTCTCTGTTACTCTCTCTGTCTCGGTGCGTGTGCGCGTGTGTGTGTGTGTGTGTGTGTGTATATGTGTGTGTGTGTGTGTGTGTGTGTGTGAGAGAGAGAGAGAGAGAGAGAGAGAGAGAGGAAGAGAGAGAGGAAGAAGGAGGAGGAGGAGGATGGGGGGAGGAGGAGGAGGAGGAGGAGAAGAAGAAGAAGAGGAAGAGGAAGAGGAAGAGGAAGAGGAAGAGGAAGAGGAAGAGGAAGAGGCTTTGCTACCATTCTGTCTAAACTCCACCCCACAGTTATCTGGCAACAGCCAGGTAGACCTGACCTGACCCACTATAAAAGGAGCTGCTTGCCTTCTCCTCTCTCTTTTGCTTCTCTCTCTTACCTCTTGCTTTCTTGCCTCTCCCTCTTGCTCCCCCTCCCTCCCCATCCCCTTCCCCCCTCTCTCCATATGGACATGGTCAGCCTATCCCTCTCTCTGCCTTTTTCTGACTCTACTACCCTCTTAACTCCCCTCCCCATGCCCTAAATAAACTATTCTATACTATACTTTTGTCGTGTGGCTGGTCTCTGGGGGGGTGGGGTGGGGGGAAGGGATGCCTTGTCATGGGCCCCGCTGAGGCACCTTCTTCCCCCATACCTCACCACACCCCTATAGAATATATCTTATATCTCTTTATCTTTTTATAATCACATAAAGCTTCATGCCTATTTCTCTGTACCCCAAGTCATCGAGTCACTTGGCTCTCAAGTCTATGGTCTCGTGGTTCATTTCACAAAGTCCTCTGCCCTGGCCTGGACACTTCTTCAGTCTTCTCTTCTATAATTTTCCCTAATGGCTGATCTATCTCTTGTCCTAACTAAGTTCTCTTTCAGAGGTTCAAGCCTTTCTCATTCTGTTCCCTTACCTGCCAAAAGTGGTGTCCCTGTGCCTCAGCTCTCAGCCTGTCTAGTCCTCTCCCCATTTTACACTTCAGAGAGGCACAGGAATGGCCTCTATTCTCCTGGGGCACCTTGGTGAGATTTTATGCCTGTGCACCAGCCTTGCCCTCCTGGACACTAACTCAGCTCACCAGGACAGTGATCTTGTCACGCATCCCTTGCAACCTCGGTGCACAGCATGGTCCTAAAGCTTAACACATAAGTGTTGAATTCATGATTCTTAATGACATCATCATTTTCCATCCCACGCCATGTAATTATCTAGTGTTTTCCTAAATTAATCATGTTTCCTTCTCCCTCCCCTTCATGCCACTTAGGAAACACCCATGCTTGTTAGCCAAGTCTATCTTTAAATCTCACAGTGGGAGGAGATTAAATATTGATAGCAGCACTCCGATGTCCTCCCGAAAGGCAAACCAAGAGGCAGGACCGAATGCACTGACCTATCACTGTGGACAATATGGGCAGTGTGACACATGTGCAGGGTAGGGTCCAGAGTGTTATTAATGCTCTCCCCTGGAACCTAGTGTGTTGTGCTCACAGGGAAGACATAAATCCACTTTGTCAGAGCAAACATTCCTCTTGGGGGACATCAGCTCAACCTGGAGGAGAGAGTAATGGCCACAACCCACAGGCAACAGGGATGAGTAATTTACTGCTGCTGCTGCTGCTGAGCAATTAGTGCTGCGGGGGGTGGGGTGGGGGCTTTCATTTAAAATTCCCACTTAACCATATGTATTGTGGCTCAGGGGATGATTTATGTATCATTAGAAAGTAGAAAACATATATCACACTAATAAATTGTCTCCTCCCCCCACCCCATTCACCGCAGCCAACAGCTCCCCAGGGTCTTTAAGAAGTCAGGCTTCTGCGTCCTTATGATGCAAGGATGTGACAGGGCCGTGTTCACCCTCTCTCCCTAGCTCACTTGCAGAGACTGAGGCACAGGAAACACTGACCATTGCTTTCTGCACACTTGTTTGCGGCTGCGTTTGCTGTCAGGAGTCCCATGCAGACCAGCCTTGCGATGTCGTGTTTCTCTATCAGCTTGAGAGTTCATTGCGGGATTTAGTTCCGTTCTTCCAGAGCTCATGTACCCTTTTCTCTAAGACATGGGCCTGGTTGGCCATACCGCAAGCCCTTCACATCCAAAGTGGCTATGGGGGTACTGGAGAGAAGGCCATGGGGGGCTGTGTGGGTTCGTTCGGTGTGGTACATACCTGTAACGCTAGCACTCAGGAGGCAGGAGGATTTCTGTGAATCCAAGTCTAGCCTGGGCTACATACTCAGTTCTGGGTCAGCCCGGATTACGGAGTAAGATCCTACCTAACTCACAAAACCAAAATGACAACAAATAAAATATAAATCCAGAATTCAATCTTGCCTTAAAAGGGTTTTTTTTGCAATATTATAATCTCAAGAAAATAAAAAAAAATAAGAATGCATCGAGGGCTAGAGAGATAACTCAGCAGTTAAGAGCATATACGGCTCTTGGAAAAGTTCCTAGTTTGCTTCCCATCACCCATGTTGGGCGGATCACAAATGATTGCAAACTGCAGATCCAGGAATCCAACATTGGAGTCTGTGAGCACCCAAACACAGAGATGCACAGTTATACACATATGTTTTTAAAATTAAATATTTGAAAGCGCGCTGTGATCATCGAGTCATCTCATCAGGATTAGCTACTCGACCTGCAGAGGCCACTAAATCGTGAACACATGGGCCCCTTGTCCAAAATACACGAAGAATTTCAAGACTGTGGAGGACAGGCTATTCAGTAAAATGCAGGCGCCTCTGAGAACATCCAGGTCACGTGAGCACCAAGCCGACTCTGAAGTTATCCCTGTTGAGAGCCTGAGAATCCCAAGCGAGGGAGAGCAGAGGGGCACAGCATTTCCCTGACCCAGCAAATCTCTCCGGTTCCCGGGCTATGATGATGCCAGTCTTTCTGAAGTGCTGGTGTATAGAATGCTGTGCTTGGGGTAGTTGGTAGGACCCTCTTCACCCTGCCAGGCAAGAGAGGACTCGTGCAAGCTATCCGAACCACGTGAGGTTCTAGATATTTGGTAGAGAACACAAAGTTGAAGTGTTCCAACTTGAAGTCAGACAGAGGAAAATAAAATTTGCCAAAGTTTCAGATGAAAATAAAGGTGGAGCCGATTAACAGTGAAGTCTGTCTGTCCAGTAACACTGCGATGCGGAGCTGTCATAGAACAGGGACGCATAGCCATCTCTAGTGTGGAAAGGACTCTGGCCAACTCCATAGGGCAGTTCCCAGACATACTTTGCTAATGACCTTTAGACTCCTGGTGCCCTGTGCCAGTGCCAGGCTATTTTTAGGTGAGGGTACTAAGGACTGCTGTTTGCCCTTGATAAGAAGCTAAGTGCACAACTGCACTTCATGTGCTCAAGGATCCAGGCCTGGGTCTCCGTGGGGTCAGGGCTCCATAGGATGGAGTCGAATGTCAGGAGGAGCTTGCATGCTAATCTCATCAGCTTGGTGGGATGAAGAAATGGCCAGAACACTAGTGAGCCACACTTCTGGTGTGACTGGAAGAGAGTTTGCTGAAAGGATTAGCCGAGGGCAAGGCCCACCCTGGATGGAAGCAGCACCATCTGCCCAGACTGAATTGAGAAACATGGGGAAAGAGAGCATTTCTCCTTTCTCGCTTCGTGATGGAGCCGTTAAGAGCCACACCCCTTTCTATGAACTTTGACTCTTTTAAGTTTCAGTCTCCATTGTGCACACAGAGAAATGGAAACACACTGTGTACTGTCCAAAGATGGAGACGATCCCAGATAGACTAGCTACAGAAGCAAATGCTTTGTCTGCACCATTGCATGGAATCTGCGTCTAAACACTGCAGAGGATGGGAGGGAAGAGGCTCAAGGTCCACTCTAGTGCCAGAGTTCACGGCAGGAGCTGTGAGCCAAAGGTCAGTCGCAGATTTATCACCATCACCTCAGGGCGGAACGTGGCTTGTCCAGAGCCCCAAAGCTACAGGATGAGTGGGGTTCAAGGCGCCCAAATACTCTGCTTGTTTCTGCCATTCCAGTCAGTTACCTCAGGGTACTGTGTGTGGCTTTGGCTGTGTCACTGTAAGCCAAGGAGGTGATTTCTACAAGGGGTAGCGATTTCAGAATGTAAATAAAAGGTAAAAAAGATTGTATCTTCGGTCACAGTGAAGTAACTAAGGTCTGAGAGAAGAAAGGGCTTGTCCCAGACCTGTCCATCAGCAGTTACCCTACTACATCCTCAATAACTCGGGAAAGAGACCACAGTGAGAAAAGCCGCCATTGTTCAAAATGACTAAGAGCAAAAGAAACAATGTTTCCATGGTAACCTTGAAAAATATTTTTCTTCCTGAAAGCATTGGAGCCAACCGAACAAAAGGAAATGAAAGGAAACATAATAGCTGATTTTAAGAAGTAGCTAAGGACGAGTGAGATAGCATCATTAAGTTTCTATCAAATGACAGTCAAAGCTGTAGGCTACAAATCTAGTCTGTTCGGAGCCAACCAGGCTAGCAATGGCTTAACCCTATACCTGATCTGGAACCAGAGAAAGAAGCCCAGACCCTCAGTCTGATGATCTTTAGTTTTAAAACCAAGTCCTGTGACTCTTGAACTATTTTTTTGTAAAAAGAAAAATTAATTAAAATGATACTTTGACTAAGTACTCTATATGTAGTCACGAGTCTTTTTCCTTTAAAAAAATAAAGATTGGTTTCTATGCTGTGTATGAGCGTTTCGGTTGCCTAGCTGCATCTGTATGATTCTTCAGATGTCAGAAAAAGGCATGTGCTCCCTGAATTATAGGGTCTCTGGAATTATGGGGTCTCTCGAGTCACACTGTGGGTGCTGGGCACAAAACTCAGATTGTCCCCCAAGGACAGCAAAAAACAGCCCTAGCATGAAACATGCCCTCACCTACAGATCTTACAGTTATTAGCTGCAGGGTTTTCTCTGTCTGGATTTGTTGGACGGATATGAAGAAGAGCAGGAGCAAGGAGCAGATGGAGAATCAGACAACGGTTCTTGGAGCGGAGACAAAGGCAGGGAAGGGCAGGAGCTGCTCTGAGATGCAAACCCAAATCTTACTCTGCACCAGTAGCCCTCATAGCCCCAGATAGCTCAGCTATGACATAATGATCTTAGTCTCAAGTCTTTATCAAATAGCTTCTATGGACCAACCCTCATAGCTCCTTCACCACTTGTTTAAAAATGACGGATCTCTCAGGTGGACAAAGTATTCAAGAGGGATGGTATAAAATGGAACTCTCACTCAGTGACTGTCAAGAGACATCGCATTGTAACACAATAATAGTACAATGCAACATCGTGAAAATAAATTTATTTAATGAAAAATCTACACTTCCTTCCATGACAAGGGCAAATCCCCACCACAATGGAGCTGACTTGTGAAACAGATGGCCACTCCAAGCTTAGGGTGACTCACTCATCATGTGTCCAGTCCAGGGAGAGCTCACCTGAGGGGACAGCCAGGTGCTCTTTCATCCCGCTGACTGTGCTAACAGACACTGGTGTTGTGCTTGCTGAAGAAGCAAGCTCACAGTCCAACCAGTCACGAACTGAGTGGCTTACCACTCTCTAGCTTCAAGTCTTAATTTGGTTTGGAAGCAAATTTATTTCTGTGCAGACCATAAATTAACAAATGTCTTCAAATCCAAGTGTCACGTTTTGAAACAAATCTTTGTTTTTTCAATAAGCATGCATCTTTATCTGGGTTTAAATATTGCTTACACACTCTGAAGTGGGAATATTTCTTTTTACATCTCAACATTATGATGTCACAAACGACCAGACTCCTGGTGAATTTCATTGCCACGCTGGCCTCACAAGAGGCTTACTCTTCACACTCCATGTCTATGAAAAGTAACTTTGGAATGTCAGGTCTGATCAGCAGCTCATGGACACCCCTCCTTCTGGTTCCACAATTCAGCAGGACAATCTTTGAGCCGACTGCTGCTACCTCTGGGGTCTCTCTGAATGACCTCAGCATAAAGGGATCTGGACTTGACTGACATCAGCCAAAGGTTTTAGTCAATGAGAATCAAGTGGTCATTGCTTCTTCTCCTGTAACAGAAAAGGGGATGAAGGAGTAAGAGAACGTCAAGTTAAGAATTTTTGTTTGGATAGTCCTGCGTCATTGATGCTGTTGTTGTCATTGTTGTGGTTGCTGTTGTTGTTTAGACAGGGTCTCATGTAGCTCAGGTTAGCCTCAAACTATGTAGCTGATAATGACCTTGAATTCCTGGTCCTTCTGCTTCCCCTCCCAGAACACACGCAACGCCACATCTGACATTGACAGCTCTTATTTTTTTTATTTTATTATTCAGATAGTGATGTTAGGGACCAAACTGAGGGTCTTGCCCAGTCTAGGCAACTTTTCTACCTGGACTCCCCAAAATCTTTACAAAAAGACTAGAATACGCTCTAGACACATATAGCTTATGTGAGCCAAATGTGAAAGAGGAAGAAAATGGAGCACGGGAAATGTACATACTTTGAGGCTTGGATTGAGGCTCTGGAAACAACCGATTGAGCAACCATCATCTCTCAGGACCCTGCTCTATCAGAGCTGATCAATGGCTACAAGGGCCAGACACTTTCCTTCATAGAAGAGAACGTTTGACAACTCATATCTGCCCATCCAAGCCTTGTCCTCCAAAGAGCCAAATCCTGTCAGTCTGGGAAGAGAGACCTGAGGCCAGCAGGTTCACCCTGCAGGCATCAAGTGGTTCAGGAGAACCATAGACTATCTATGCCCGAGTACACAGCTTAGGGTATTTCTAGAGACATTTAACTGAGAAGGAGGAAGTCCGGAAGGTGGGCAGCCTTGGTTTGGAGTGAATGAATGCTAAGCAATCAGCCTTCATCTTCTGCTTCTTCCCTGTGCCCAGTGTGACCAGCTACCATGTGCCCAGTGTGACCAGCTACCATGTGCTTCGTGCCCAGTGTGACCAGCTACTGTGTGCTCCATGCCCAGTGTGACCAGCTACCGTGTGCTCCATGCCCAGTGTGACCAGCTACCGTGTGCTCCGTGCCCAGTGTGACCAGCTACCATGTGCTCCGTGCCCAGTGTGACCAGCTTTGCTTGCTCAGACCCTGAGCTGCCATAAGTCCTTCATCCCTTAAGCTGTTTATCATCAGGTATTTGTCACGACAGCCAGAAAAGCCATTAATATAATAACTACAGGATGCCATGGCGGCCCCGAGAGACCTGTGATAGCCTTCCCATGTCTTCGGAGGCAGTTGCAAATTAAGAAAATTAATCTTCTTTTACCCTGGCATCCGCGGCAATAGTTTAACGCTCTGAGAGGATGAAATGCAATTTTGAGAATGTCTCAGAAGACCTCGTCTCGTGTTTACCAGACATCCTCGGGATGTGCTCACTCGTCTCATGGAAAAATCTCAAGATGCGGTGTGAATCAACGGACAGAAAACTCCTCATGTGAGCCTAAGTAGCTGTGATCTCCCATCTCCCTTGAGGAACTGGATTGATGGAATGCTCAGAAAGCAAAGGCAAGGAATACTTGAAAAATGTCTACCTCTGACCCAAGTGAAAACAAATCTGGGTACGTTTGAGAAAACCATGACCTCCATGCTGGTCACCACCCAACTGTGTAGCACCCTCTGGTCACTGAGAACCAGGTCATTTCTCTCAGAGTCCAAACAGCCAGCAATGAAGAGCTACTGAGGCGTGCTTTTAACCAAGAACACTGTGGTGGTTTGCTTGAGAATGGTTTATATATTTGAATGCGTAGTCCCCAGTTGGTGGGACTATTTGGGAGGATTGGGGGTGTGGCTTGTTGGAGGAGTTTGCACTTGGAATGGGCTTAGAGGTTTCAAAAGCACTTATGTATTCCCAGTTAGCTGTCTCTCTTGCCCTATGCTTGTGGATCAGAACGTAGGCTCTCAGCTACTGCCCCAGCATCATGCCTGCCTGCTGCCACGTCCCCTTCCATGATGGTTCATGGGCTCACCCTCTGAAACTAAAACCTCAATAAACTCTTTTTTTTTTTTGGTTGCTTTTATCTTGGTGCTTTGTCACAGCTACAGGAAGGTAAGTAAGACAGACACCAAAGGCTTCCTCTCCATCATGTCCTATCTGTTCAAGGAACTGGTTTGCTCCACATCCTGTGAGGGGAGAAAATGCCTTTGCCATGTCTGGAGCTGCACCTTCAGAACATACACTCTGACCTCTTCCTTGGGCCTCTTAAGATTCATCCTCCTGCTTCTGGTCACAGTCCATCTCCTCCTAGGGTTCCCACAAGGTCTCTAAAAGTTTCAGTGATGTCATGGAGCTTTCTACACAAACCTTGTGGTATGGAACATTGTTTTACAAGAAACAATGTATTTCTCAAACAAACCTGTGTGGGAGGAGAGAAAAAAAAGAGCAACCATTTCCCACCACCGGCAGATTTCTGAGAGCAGAGTTCAGTTGAGATGACTGTCTTCCCTCCACAGACAACACTGACCTCCTCAGACAGCAGAGGCAGGACAGCAAGGCCGATGGCTGCTTCTGGTACCCATCTTTGCTTCCGCTCTCCTTCAGGAATTTCTGCAGATCTGTTTCAGGAAACCCATGCTGCTGGTACTTCTTTTGAAAAAGCAGACAGCGCTGTTGTTACCTCCTGTCCAGGGCATGAGCAATGGTTCTCTTTGTCAAGAAAGCAAACCCCGCCTCTGTGAAATGCAACTCCCGGGTGCTAGCTCAGATCCAAGGAGTGCTATGAACAATGCAGAGTCAGTCTGTCAGTCCCAGAACAATCTGTCCGTCCCAGAACAGCTAAGTGTGGCGGTGGAGGGGGGAACTGAGAACAATGGAAGGGAAAACTCCAGAAAACAAGCCAGGGGAGAGGGGGAGAAGTGAGTTGAAAAGAATTGAAAGAAATCATCCAAACCAGAAAGCCAGAGTGTTAATCATGAGGCCAGCAGTTGTCACTCGGCACAGTGTCCACCTAGAATCTCACAGGGACATAATTCACATACATGGAAGATGACCACAGAGTGGGACAGGGGTAGATTTTTCCTAACAGATAAAACACTCCTAGCACCCAGTCATGTTTAGTAAGTTCGTCCACACCAAAGTTCAGACTTGCCCCACACAAGGACACATATCAATTTTGACCATGTCAAAGACATGAATCTTCATGGCAAGAACCTGCAATACTGTCCCCGTACCTTGCTACGGGGCAGCTACCACGAACGCCCTGACTCTGATCCTCACACGCTGACCACTCATCAGCTTTTCTTGGACTTTGTATGAGAAGGACTGAGCAGAGGCAAGGACACCACCGTGGTACTTGTCCTGACGTCGTTTAGGTGCTGGCCCTGAAGTAGTTTTCCTAACACAACCATCTGTTGTGGGGGTACCAGCTCCTAAGACAGTGAGCATCTTTGGAGCTGCAATACAGCAACCACACAGGACCAGTGAGAAAGAGCACGGGATGTACCATGGTTTAGGAAAGCTGGAACTGTCCTTTCCTTCCCCTTAATGAAGTGTGCACTGTAAA
The DNA here is from genome assembly GCF_000001635.26 of Mus musculus. NCBI lineage: Eukaryota > Metazoa > Chordata > Mammalia > Rodentia > Muridae > Mus > Mus musculus. Next base: position 146,191,311 of record NC_000069.6, on the reverse strand, counting down.
TATATATGCTATCTCATGGTCATTTCTCAGTTGCCAGGGTGGCAATCACCTCCCATCGCTAGAATTTACACTGTGTCCTAGCTAGCCATCCAGGCAGGAGCATCTGTCAGCTCTGAGAACAGCAGTCGGGTTGTTGAGTTCATTAGAATCAACCTCTCCCCTTTCTCTATTTCTCCCTACATACTTCCGACCCATACCACGGTAACAAGTGAAATGTTTCAAGTACTGTGCTGGGAAGTTTTATGTCAACTTGACATAAGGGGAGGTTATCTGAAAGGCGGGAACCTCAGCTGACAAAATGACTCCACAGGATCTGGCTGAAGGGCATTTTCTCAATTACGGATTGACGGGGGGGGGGGGGGGGGGGGGTTGGTGGGGGGGGTGTAGGGGGGTTGTTCCTAGCCCATCGTGGCTAGTGCCATCCCTGGGCTGGTGGTCCTCAGTTCTATAATAAAGCAGGCTGAGTAAGCCATGATGAGCGAGCCAATAAGCAGAACCCCTCCTTGGCCTCTGCATCAGCTCCTGCCTCCAGGTTCCTGCCCTGTTTGTGTTCCTGTCCTGCTTGCTCTGATGCCGAACTGTGATGTGGAAGTGTAAGCTGAATAAACCCTTCCCTCCCCCAAGTTGCTTTGGCCGTGGTGTTTCATCAGAGTGATAGAAACCTTAACTAAGACAAGCACATATTTAAAATTAGTCGTCAGACCAAAACAAACCAAGGTCTATTTTTCTAAAAAGATTAAAAGAAGAATAAAATTGTATTTCCGTAAGATTACAGCCTTTTCTCGTGCTCCAATCCATACAAAGTTTATGATGCTTTTGGGCAGCAAACACTGGTCGTGCCTTACCTTAATGGTGTGGTAAGAGTCGGTGATGAGCGCGATGAAGAGGCTGAGGACCATGTAAATGAATAGGCTGATAAAGGAATACAGGTAGAGGCGGCTGAACAGCCACACCAGAATGCTCTTCTGCTGGATCTGAGCGAACGTGGCAAACATGTCATCGCCGTTGACCAGAGAAAACAGGCATTCAGCGACTATGTTCAGGTTTTCAAACTGCAAGGGAGAAATGCAACGGAACCCCTGAGGCTGAGCACCATAGGAAGCTGAGAGCTGCAAGTGGCTGCGGGAAGCTGCAGGGGGGCAGCAGGGAGCTGTGAGGAGCTGCAGGGAAGGGGCAGCAGGGAGCAGCAGGAAACAGCAGGGGGCAGCAGGGGGCAGTAGGTGTCTGTGAGAAGCTGTGGGGAGCTACAGGGATGTGATGTCTCTATCCTACAGCCAGCAACATTTGGAAAAGGTTGAGACTCGACACAATATAAAAGGGTTTTTCTAAAGGCCTATGCCATAGACTTCCCAACCGTACGATGAACATTTTTCCAGGAGCTTCCCATCCCCCACCCCCAAAGACAGACCACAGCTAAGACAGACAGCAAGGCCTGTGGCAGAGCTGGGGTAAGACATATGAGCTCAATGACACTCCAGACTGGTTCTCAACAAAGGGAGGAAGGGGTTGTAGTCACTGACTGTGGAAAAGTGTGGTTCGGCGGAGACATAGCAATGGCTGATGAGAGGCATTTGTGCTGAATTGCCCAGAGCCTCTTTGAGACTTGGGCATACATCAGGCTCAATCCAGCTCACGAGCAGACTTGAGTGACATCTCAGCCACGGGAGCAATGTGATTCGACACATACTTCTTTAAGAACTAAAAGCATGTCGGAGATCTCCTAGAGCAGGGTAGCCCAAGGGCAGATGCCAGTCAGAGGTGACATCAGGAGTCCAAGTGAGGCAGAGTCCTTGCCAGAATAAAAGAGACTCTGGAGAAAGTGTATCCGCATGAAGGCTAGGAAGGGTGTGTGATGGTTAATCTTGATTGTTGACTTAAGCTGACCCAGAACTCCCTAGGATCCTGCTGTGCCCCTGGCAAGTGCCTGAGCCTAAGAGCCTCCCATGCCCCTGCAGGTATCAGAGGAATTTCTAGTTAAACTTAGGTGGAAAGATCCACTCTATATGTAGGTGGCAACACTTCCTGGGCTTACTAAAGTCCCAGGCCTTTTAAAAAAATAAATAAATAAAAAGGAGACAGTGAGCTGAGCACCAGCATCTCTCTCTGTCTGCTTCCTGACTGGGGATGCCATGTGACCAACTACCTCATGGTCTCACCACTGTGACTTGCCCAGCATGGTGGAACGTACCCTCAAACTGCAAGCCAAAGCGAACCCTTCCTTTAGTTTCTTTTGTTAGCTATTTTGTCACAACCACAAGAAAAGTCACTATTGGTGACATTTTAGACACAGTGTATCTGAGGTACAAGGCGGGAACTGGGACACTGGGTTGTTCAGCTGAAGGTAAGCACTCTGAGCTTAAGTGCTGATCCAAGGTGAACACAGTGTATCACTACACTCCACAGCCAGTCATCCTGGCTCTGAGAACTTGTCAATCTGCGTCCAACTCCACTAAAACAAACCGTATGCCCTTAATAAACATGTCCCTGGAGCCAGGGGTGTAAGCAGAGGATGTATATGAAAAACTGCTGGGGTAATAGTGACTTAATAAACCAAAGACAGCATGGTTTTCAGAAATACATGAAAGGGGTTACTGTAGAGTTTTCTATCTGTTCTGACATTAGGGGTTGGGGTCTCTATGTCCATTAATTGAGCATGGCCTTGTGTACATCCAAGGCCTTGATAAGTGTCTAGGACATCGTCCTGGGGGAAGAGGGACGTGCTGTCATGTAACAGATAGAAAGTGAACCTCCCATCGCCCTATCCAAGAAAAGGGCTCTCCTTCCAAATTCCTCTGTTCCTGTAACTGATGCCAACCTCCACCCAAAAGAAACATCTGTACCAAAATAATTGAGAACATTCAAATCTATGCTGGTGTGGCCAGTCCATCTCCCTACTCTGTGGTCCTCCAAAGCCCGTGTGCTTCATGATACGAGCCTCCCTCCCTCTTCCTTTCTGATGTCATTCCTTTCTAGGGAAGTCTTTGACATGATCGTCTCTTTATCCAATCCTCACTAAATCTCATAAAGATAGGTTTAAAGACATTTCTCTTGCGTATGGCCATAAAACTGAAAACAGAAGCACAGAAAGTTCCAGTAAGTCCTTCCATGTTGCCTCACAGTTGCCTCTTGTCAATATTAATATCCATGCTTAGCTCTTCCCACCGCAAATTTCCCTGTAGAATCTGGTCTCTTCCTCTCATGTATTCTTCCTTTCCCTCTGCATCAAAGTCAACATTCAAGAGCTAAATCAAAGTCTTCTTGGGGATAGGATGCTCTGTCAGCTGCAGCCCCTGCTCTTTATCAGCAAGAACTCTGAGAATGTGGTAGGGCTGTCCTTTAAATGCCCTGGAATGCATTTCTATACCTCAGTTGCAGAGCAAAGCTTACATCTTACACTTGTCTTAACACTAGAAAGAGACGGGCAGGATGCGGGTAGGAGAACATGTCCCAACAGTGATCACTCTCTAGCCCTCACAAAGTCACTCTGCAGAGCGAGGCTAATGTTGCTCTCTTTGGAGTCTTGCAGGAAGCATCCAGTTGAGCAGATCTCTTAAGCAGTAAGTATGCGGACTGCTTAACAGTTAGACGGGAAGTTCCTGGCATGTTTCCTACTGTCACCAGCTTAAGACAGTAATCAGGCTAAAGTTGGCTTCTCTGAATGCCAGTGACATTTTAACAGCATCTTGGAGCTCGTCAGTTCTTTTGTAACCTGGTCAATCTCTTTCTTTCATTTCAAGGCCTCTAACACTGTGTGCTTCCTGTTTCAGAACTTCAGGTAGCTTGTTGGTCAGTACCTATCAGATCTATGCCTTAGCTTCCTGTGTGAACATGCTCAATATAGACACAATGCCCGTCTCAACATTAACATATTTATAACCATTATACCTCTCCCTCCTGTGTACATATAAGACCTGCTCTAGCCCGCCAGATTACAGCAAAGACCTGATAAAGCATACTGGGTCATCTTTCTACCACAAGAATAGACTAAAACCAAAGTTGTTTTAGTGGCCACATTCCAACACATGGGCATAAAAAAAGCAACCAATGGCGGGAGCTAAAATGTCTTCAGTTGGGTAGCACATTGGCTAGCTCTTAGGCACAGCAAGACCCCATGTCTAGCTGATTTTCTTGTCAGTATGAACAAACACTTGGCAAGGAAGGAGGATTTATCTTCCTTACAGTTTTTTGGGGGGTGGGGGGGTTAGATATACAATTTGTCGTGTCAGGAAGGTGGGGCAGTGGGAGTGTACATAGCCAGTTGCTTGCATCTCAGCAGGACGAGAATCAGACTCTCTCCCAGGTCTCTTCCTCCCCCCCTTTTATTCATTCTGGACTCTGAACCCTTTCATGATGCCACTCACATTCAGGATGAGTCCCCCCCCCCCTCCTCTGTTAGAACTTTCTGGAAATGCCCAAATGCTTATGCCTGGAGGTGTGTCTCCGAGGTGACGCTCAGTCCAGGTGGGTTGACCGTGCAGATTAGCCATCACACCTTGGAAGGCAGGGCAACTGGCTCTCACCAGCAAACTCGCTGAACACTTGACACATTGCAGGCACCAGGGTGGGTACCAAAAACATGAAGAGGAATGAGCCACAGTCTCTGCCTTCTGGGAACTCAGTCGCCCCAGCGCTATGTGCACAGAGACTGCTAATAAACAGTCAATGGGTAGTTCCAATCAATAGTCCTGGTGGTCGTATGAAATCACAGAAGGAACCAAAACCTTTACGTCACAAATGATGCTTGTGAGCGAGCTGAAAGACCTCTCGTCCTAATGCAGATACAGCCTGCAATCGCTATGTCAGAATGACTTAAAGTATGGTTTGAGGCAGGTAATAAGAATCTTTTATAACAGTAAAATGTTTTAGCTGGCTCATTATGAGTAAGCGAAGTGTCTGGGCAAGACCAGAAGCTTTGGAAATGTCACAATTTTGCCCCTGGCCTTAGCAAAGTGCGATGATTTATCAGTGGCTTGTTCTTCGTATTTGTAAAATGGAGATAATACAAAACTATTATTCATGCATCATAGTAAAAAAAAAAAAAGTCCCCTGAAGACAGGAAATGTAAAAGCCACATTAGAGGCGTGCTTAATAATTCAGAATGCAGTGTGAAAGACGATCCGCTGTCTTTAGCTCCCTGTACCTAGGCGTTTTCAAGGAGCACAGTGCCAAAGTCCATTAGTGCTGGAAATGGGCATCGATGTGACGGTTGGGTCCCTGAGGCTGAACCGCTGAAATCAGATGTGTAACAGGAAGGCAGGAAGCTAAAGTCTGCTGCTTTGACTCCAGTCGGTCGCACCAAGTAAGAATTTTCCCGACACCTTCCCTTTAGAGTCTTCTGTTGGCTTGTGTGTTGGAAATGGTGAATGGCGTCCACACTCAAGGTTGCTGCGATTCTAAAAGTGCTAATAACGTTGGCCTCGATGCTCAGCTGTTCTTGATATCAAAGCATGATAACAGAGGCTGGGCAGGCCTGGTGTGACGCTGTGACTTACTGTCTGGGTGACCACAGAAATGCCTTGGTATATCAAGGTTCTCTCTCCGTAAAGGATGGTGCCATCTCACGGGAAAGAGAAGATGGGGTATGGTAGCTCTGACCTCAAAGTGACTCCAAAGGCACATGCGTTAAAGGATTGGTCTCCAAACTGTAGCACCACTGGGCGACCTTAGGAGACAGCGCCTAGTGGGAGACTTCTAGGGATATGCTTTGAAAGGGCTGTTGGAAAACCAACCCTTCCTGCTTCCCTCTTTCCTTATGGCTACTGTGTAGCAAACAGGCCTCCTTTGTCATGTCCTTCCATGATGCACTGCCTGGTCACCAGCCCTAAGGCGATGGGGCCAAGTGACCCTGCACTGGAGCCATGAGCTAAAATAATCCTTTCGTCCTTAAGAGCTGGTTTGCCGGGCATTTTATCCCAGTGACAGAAGACTAATGAGAGGAGGAATAGCCAGGGAGATAAAGAACTTGGACACCAGGCCTAACAAAAAGCAAAGAATAGCAGCCATTCAGTAAACTTCAAACGGTATTAACTTCGAACCTTTCAGAATAATGACTAGGGACAGAACTGCACAGAGCGTGTGACAAAGGACATAGGACCGCTTGTCCGGCTGTCTTGGGACCAGTGGATTGATGAAAGCCTGGTTAGACCCAGTATTTATTTATTCCACACGGTGCAACAGTGCCCTCTAGTGACAGATAGGTGAAGCTGCTCCCGGAGCAGGAGGCAAGCAAGAGGAAGAAAACTGCAAATGCTCTTGGACTTGGTAAAGACAGTGAGCTCTCCATGTTGGAGTTATCATATCAAAGAGCAATCTTTACCCGTGAGTCACCTTCAAAGACGTGACACGAGGCAGGGAAAATCAATAGGATTGTCAGGATTTGCCGCTATGCTGGAGGCTGCCTCCTTGCTCACTGGGAAAAAAAAAATCAGGACTCTTTTTGGACACATTAAATGTAACAGACGGGCAGGGATCGCTGGTATTCCACACTGGGGTTTGATTGGATAGGGACAGCGGGGAGGGTCCGAGCCATGTGTATCACTCATTCTATGAAAAGCTTGCAAACCACATATTTCAGTTAATGTCAAGGTCAGAACTTAGCTTGGAGGAAATCCCTTCTGTTCCTGCCTCCTTCCTCCTTACTGGGTGTCTGAGGAGTGTGACAGGATTGTGTGTGACATGAGAGAGACCCTGGAAGGTCCCACACAGCACTACTCCAGTCAGTAATGGTGACTGCTATTCTTTTTCTGTTGTTCCAAGGACCCAGGGACAAGGAAAGGAATGCCATGAGGCGCAATGACCCTTTTCATTGTTTGGCTTGGAGCACAGCCTCACTCACTTCTTGTGATGTTCTACCGATCAATTATATCATTGTTTTGAGACAAAGTCTCCTTCTCTTCCTAGGCTAGCCCAGAATATAGCATTTCGCCCAGGCTGGCCTTGAACTCACAGCACTTCTTCCTCAGAGCTCTCAGGATTGACTATAGCTTGACTATAAGCTTGGTCCTGGACTTAGGATGGTACTGAAAGGAAATATAGTTAGAAACTCAGCTGAGACGCAGACCTGAGACTGTCAAAACCACCTTCAAGGATGTGTGCGTATGTTAAGACAGATGAAGTGCTCACTCCAGGCAGGGCCATCACTCTTCTCTGTCGCTCTCAGCCAATGTGGATGTAGACCCTAATGCTTCACACTAGAGCGACTCTATCATAATTCCCTTACTCTTTTGTTTTTAGCTTGCTGACAGTGATCCCACAGGTAAACACTGTTCCCTGCTAATCAGCTGATTGAATGTGTCAGATCCTCAGCCTGGCTCAGACTACTATGAGAGGTGTTCTTATTCCAATATCCTAAAGTGAGTTCACTATCCCGAAAAGGAGACGGCAGAGAAATAGAAAAAGAAGCATCAAGACAGACATCCAGGGTGTTCGCTGGAGAAGAGTGGCAGAGATACGTGCTCGAGACTCAGGCAAAGGGCCCCACGTGCCCTCGATGCAGAAAGAATTGGTGCTACACACCTTCTCGTGGTACGGTCCTAAGACAATCCAGCCGCAGAAGGTGTACCCCAGGTAGATCATGCCAGCGCAAGCACAGAACCGGAGAACTTTGGGCAGTGAGGCTTGCATGGTTAAAATGAGCACCTGGAAGACAAAGGCGCGGACAGCTCGTCTCGGAGGATGAGAACCAGCTGGCAGAACTCAGAGGAGGAGCCCGTGTCAACCACAATGGCACTTCTGAGAGCTTACGTTGTACGTCTGAAAGTAACCCAGATATCTGATGACTCCAACCCAGACAAAGAGCGTCGACGTCCCGAGCAAGATGCTGCACACGTCATAGTTTGTGAGCTTCTGAGGAGGGAAAAGAAAACAGCTGAGCCGACACCCCAGTCCCCTTGGCTTGCTTACCTCACTTTAACAGATGAGAAGAACTGACTGTCCCCTACCTATGTCTATCACCCCAGTACTTGGGAGGCTGAGACTACAGAATCAACATGCATTTCCAAGGCCAGCCTGGACCACATAGTAATTTCTAGGCCAGCCTGGACTTCAGAGTGAGACCTTGTTTCAAAACAAAAATGAAGAAAAGGAAGAAGGAGAAAGAGAATGAGTGGGGAGAAGGATGAAGAAGAAGAGGCAGAAGAAGAAAAAGAAAAAGAAGAAAAAGAGGAGGAGGAGGAGAAGAGGAAGAGGGGAGAGGAGAAGAAAGAGGGAGAAGGAGGGGGAGGGAAGGGGAGGGGAAGGAAGAAGAGGGAAGCTTCAAATTTTTGGGTTTTATTTTAGTATTTTTTAGAACTTATTATTCTGAAATAGGACTTGCATTTGCCACTGGCCTAGGCATGAAAGGGCCTGGTGTTTGGCAAAGAACAAGCAATATAATCCATTGACTTTCGGAAGCAAACTCCAGTGTGACTTACAGACACGAGTTCCTGCTCTCAAGGGATTCTAGGCTTCACTGAAGAGACAAGCAGCCATTTAATACAATATGCTAAATTCAATGAGAGATATGCTGCTGACACTTGTCCCAGAGGCCTTCGCATGGGGATGACCTGGAGCGCAGCGGGACACACAGCGCAGGCTGGAGAGAAGTCTACGGCATAGGGACAGAGTCTGAACACACCCCGAGGCTGAGGCCTGGTGTGTGGAATGGCAGTATTAGAGCCAGGATGGAACCAGAGATAAATGATGGGGACCCTAGAGGCCATGATGAAGCGGAGGTCACTTCATCCTAAGTAGATCCTGGAAGGCAGAAAGGATGGTAACAGCAAGATGGGTAGTTTCAGGAAGACTGCCCAGCCACTGTACGGCTGGGTCTGCGGGATAGAAGGTCAGAATCACAAAGCTGCTGAGGGAGGCCAGGCCAGAGAGGGAGTCAGCCCGAGGGAAGCCAAAGGAAGCTGGAATAGAGACAGGGAGACCCTGTAGCTATGGTGAGGGCAGTTTTGTGAGAGTGATGTAGAACAGAGAAGAGAACAGTTGAGAGACTCAGCCTAGTCGTGAGAACAAACCAACCAACATATGCAACTGGTCAGACCATATAGGCACTTGAGAGCTGGGGATCTCTTGGCCATTGGGGCTCACAGCATCTGCGATGCCTCACACCTGCCACTGGCCCTTCAGGTGTTTAGGAGAAATGTCTGCTCTGTGTACCAGCCGCCTCCTTTGCAACTTACATAAGTAAATAGATACATCGAAAAATAAATGAATATAAAGCCCATTCCCTCAGTCTCCCCAAACTTAATTCCTGTTCAAATGATGCTACCTGCATTCCTGGAGGAAGGCCATAGGGTGTCACCTTCCACAGCGCACTCTTCCTGGAGAAGAACGTGAAGCAATGGGTGACAGAAAAGAGAAAACACAAGAAGCAGGCTAGTCCCCAGAAAGATTCCCCAGAAAGACTCCATGTCTTACAGGATGACCTGAGGTCATCCGGGACAATATAAGGTTCTAGATGTCACTGACCTTGGCTTTGATTTCCATCTTCAATATGGATCCAATTATTGTCATGAGGTCGCTGATAGTGACCAGGACGTACCATCCGTTGACGAATTCCCACTGGTCAGCGCCACACACGCGCTGTTTGTACTTCTCCAGGAAGAAGTTTAGAAATCTCTACGGCAAACATGTAAAAAAGACGTCTTACAAGTCACACTGACCTCCGGAGGCAGAAGACAAGAGCAAACAATTCCGAGCTGGCAGATCCACCTCACAGGGAGACGCGGTGCCACAGCCGAGTGGAGTTGTCTACTCCCGTGTAAGCAAGCATTTGAACATCTGCTAGATTAACCCAAACCCTGAGCACCTATGCTGTCCTTCCAAGAACACTAACACAGACTGTGTTCCAAATACTGCAAACTATGCCCTCATTTAAGCTGATTGATGGCAACCCCTTGAACTAGGATCCTCTTGTGGTCCAGATGAGGGTACTGTGTCCCCAATGCTGTCCCTGAACTTGGCAGAGAGGGACTTCAACCTTGGATACAGAATATCCAGAGGCCTGGAAGGCAGATATGAAGTAGATGTTTACAAAGTGAAAGCCAAGGGTCTGGAGAGATGTCTGCTTGAGAACACTGGCTGTTCTTCCAGAGGACCTGGGGTCAGCTCACAACTGTCTGTAGCTCCAGTTTCAGGAGATCTGCTGCCCTCTCCTGGCCTCTGGGGGCACCGCATGTACATGGTGTGCAGACACGCATGCATGCAAAACACTCAGACACACAAAATTAAAATATATAAATCTCAAAAAAAATAATAATTTAAAGTCAAAGTGGAAGTCGAGATCAAAGGAAATAGAACATGAGCCATTTCCTGCTCTGAAGTATTTCAGTGTCTTCCTGTTTCCCCTGACCCCAGTGGGACCCTAGATTCCCACCTCACGCCAGAATAACACACACAGTAAGCTGAAGTCAGTACACACTCCTGAGAAAACATACTTAAACAGCCAAAAAAAAAAAAAATTACAATGAAACTATTCAAGAAATCAAATCTAATTATTTGTGTTTCATTATAACCCATTTGCCTCCTCCTCAAAGTGAATTCTGACTTGAAGACAGAAAATGATGCAACCCACGCATGCTCTTAGGGTCATCCCTGAAATAAAATCTTCATTCTGGAAACCTCTAAACGCTTGAGAGATCACCACAAATACCTGTAGTTGTTAGCTCAACTTTAAGCCCAGGGAGTGGCACTATTAGAGGGTATAGCCCTGATGGAGTAGGTGTGTCCAGGTTGGAGTAGGTGTGTCCAGGTTGGAGTAGGTGTGGCCATGTTGGAGTGGGTGTGGCCATGTTGGAGTGGGCGTGGCCATGTTGGAATAGGTGTGGCCCTGTTGGATTAGGTGTGGCCCTGTGAGTGTGGGCTTTAAGACCCTAGGATAAGGATCCTAGCTGCCTGGAAGTCAGTATTCTGCTAGCAGCCTTAAGATGAAGATGTAGAACACTTGGCTCCTCCTGTACCATGCCTGCCTGGATGCTGCCATTTTATTCCCTTGATTTAGACAAATGCAGGCTGTTGGCTGAGTGGAGGGAGACAGGGGAGTTTCTCTCTTACCTTCCTCAGCCTCAGAGCAAGAACAATGGATCTCGTGCACAGGATAAGGGATGCCAGGCAGATCATAATGACGAACACATCAAACACCAGGAGGTAGTGAGTGCTTCTCTGAGCTGCAGAGCAAGGCAGAGTACAAATGGGAAGTACGCCTCGCACACATTGTGGAGAGTAGTCTTTTCAGCAAATGGTAGTCTGAAGGGAAATTCAAGGGAAAGACCCCTTTCTCTTGTTAAAGCGGCAACCATCAGAAGCAACAGCATACCGCACTCCACAGACAAGCCAACACACCCTGGAGGGAAGGGCCGTGCACTTACAAACGTAGGCGGTGTTAATCAACGCACTTAAGCTCTTTATAAATATTTACTGCAGAACAGAATCCAACAGAATGCAATCCCGTTGGGCTCCATTCAGAAGAGGCCACCATGGCCTGCGTTGCTTCACACAGCAACACAGACAATGAGTTCCCCTTATCAATTAAGAGAGCAAAGTTAAATGCCACACTGAGAGGTCCCACTTGTGCTCCTCTGTTTCAAGGTACACCGTCCTGCCAGAAGCCAGTCTGAGATGCCTTTCCTGTGTGTCAACACCAAGAAAGGAACTCAGGGACTGAGGAGTGAGTGAGTGAGTGAGCGAGCGAGCGAATGAGTGTTTGGAACGTACAGTGCGGGGGTGGGGGTTGCGGGGGGGACGGGACAAGAGAGGCTGATCTGTAAGTGTAGCTGCTCTTAGACTACATGGCCCCACATTGTGGCTGCTGCTCTCCCCGGCCTCACTATGACTGGATCGGTCTCCCTTGTCTCTGTTCCTGCCTAGGGGACCATCCACAAGCCACACACACTTGCATTTGGCCAGAGCCGTACTTCACACACACCTGCTCACATGATTTGTTTTAGGGGTCAAGTTTCAGATTTTTCTTTTTATTGATTAATTCTGCTGCTTGACAGCTTGATATGTTTATATAACGTACTCTAACCTCATGCCCTGTCCTCTCATCTCTCTCTCTCTTTCTTATCAATACCTAGTCCCCCCCCCACTCAGATTCGTGATCTGGTTTGTGACCCATCTGTGTGACCGTTGGCCAGAACATTGTGTCGGAGCCCGGAGGGTTGGAGCCTGGTGGGGTCACGAACGGGAAGCCACCAGAACGCAGTGGTTTCTGCCTCACTGAATCTGTGTTGCGTACAGCTCCTCAGTGTGCCGTAGGTCCCCTGAGCCCCTCCTCCACTCTTGTCTGACTGTCGACCCGCCTGGTCTTATGCATTCCCAGGGAAGGCCTTTGACTCGAAACTGCTGAGTCTGAGGACGAAATGTGTTTGAAATGGCTGTGGCTTGCCTAGAAGACATCATCTCACAGCCTCCCTCTTTTCCCCTCCACCACCTTCTCCCCCGACTCCTCCTCTCTCTGCTTCTTGGTTGTAGGTTAAGGTGTGAGCCCTCAGCTTAGGTCTCCATGTCTATGGTCTGCTGCCACGTCTACCTGTCATGATGGACTTTCATCCTGTAAGCCCCAATAAATTCTTCCTTCTCTAGGTCACCTTGGTCATGGTGTTTTATCTCAGCAACAACAAAAAAGTAACGAACACAGCAACCTATGCTGAATGTGAAGTAGTGGGAATTCTCCTGCCTCAGCTTCCCAAGTGTTGGGAACATCCAGCAGCCATAGATTGCTTACCCCACTGAAGCCATATTGCATTTCAGAAAGCTCTTCCAAATCTGAGTTTGGAAAACACTGGTTCAGAAATATGTCCTGCCACTCTGAGTAATGGCACACCCCACTCACTCCACCCTCCCAGATACCTGATGTGCACAGACGCTCTCCCACCATCTGCCTAAGGAACTCTGACTCGGGCTATCCAAGCTTACTAACTGTCAGCTCTGCAATAAATATATACCATTACATCTCCATCAGAGGGAGCCCTGCCCACCCCATTCTTCTAAAGCCTCGTGTGGCTGGCTATAAACTATAGTATATAAAATATAAGTTCTGGAGAGCAGAAGCGCACTCAGAGAAGGCTCCTTGGGAAGCAGATGTCTGTGAACGTGGACATTACCGGTTTTTGCTTTGAGGAGATGTGGATAATTGTAGATAACGCCAAGAGGAAGCAAGCAGCAGCTGGGAAGCTGGGTGAGAAGAGAGCATCAGAATACTTGGACAACAGCGGCCAGTGCCCACCAGGTGGCGCCTCTGGCCTCTCTTAGGCAGAGCTTCTCAGTCCACGGCTTCAAATGGAAGAGGCAGCACAACCCATCTTCTAAACTGGTTTCTAAACCTCATATTTTTAATGATTTTTAAAACCCCTTGATTTATTTTAAATTCATGTCTTCCTAGTGATAAGGTCGAGTTTCTAAGACATGGCCGTAAGAATCACATTTTAGGTCTGCTTCTCTCTGTTGGCCACAGGGGGGAGCAAGAGCTCTTCCGTTCTGGCATGCGTGGTGAGAGGATCATTGGGGAGCCATGAGGCACACGTCCAGTCTCACAGTGACTATTGCAAATCACAGTTTATATATGGCAAAGGTTACGTTCCCCCACACCACCAAGACATAGCTTCAGCCTTTACTTGGACCTGAGGACTGCCTTGATGGTGCTGGTCTTTGAGTATCTGCTGCGAAATAGAAAATCCATTTTATCAGGAACCCAATCTGTGTGCTTCCTTTAGAGGAATGACTGAAACCAAAGCTAGAAAAAAAAAGAGAAAACTTCGAAATCATCAGCCGTTGTACAGCTGAAAAGGAATGAGTCACCTGTTGGAATAAAAAACCACGTGACTCATATTTGTCTTTCTGGTCATCTGGCCCAAGTGAGTTCGTGTAAACGGAGCTTGCCAGTTCACCACACTCAGAGACATCGCCCTGACCACTAATAATCAAAGCAGGATGCACATATCTTACACTCCTCTTTTGAGACAGGAACACCCTCCCCCACAAAGTGGTTTAGGCTGGTCTTGAAGTCAAAATCTCCCAGTTTCTTCCTGCATAGCTGAGATTACAGTACATGATGTCATCGCTAGCTCAACAAGGCTATTTAAGCATGTGGACCATCGGGTGACGGAGGAGATGTCCCCGTGTTTATTCAAGATGCACCCTGAGGTCTCCACTCTTCTCCTTTGTCCAAGGCTTGGATCAGAACATACCTCCTCCGAGAATTCAGGATTCCCACTGAGCTCGGTCAAAATGATCATTTCCCTTCCTACTCAGACCTTCCATACTTCCCTGGCTATGGCTACCCATAGCACCCCAAGGATCTGGTCACATAGATGTCCCTCCCTAAGGCCTCTCCTCGCTGATGAGTTGCGGAGCAACTCTGATGACTTCTGCTCCCAGCATTCGGCACCAACCCCCTCAATAAGTACAGCCATTGCTCTTGCTTTGTAGAGAAAACTGCTAAGACAGAGAGGCCAAGCAATAGGTCCAAGCCTCCAGCCGTGGCTCACAGAACCAGAATGCAAACCCAGGCCATCTTGCTGCAAAGGCGAACTGCGTAAACCACTGACTCAAGAAACAATAAACACTTGCTGACTTGGACCACTCGCTCAGGACTAGCGTTTGAACTGTTTTTCTGAAACGTTTTCCCCACCACCTTCCATACGAATCACGTGGGTTCCCTAAGCCCCCCAAACCTCCTCTAACCCACAGACAACAGGCTGAACGGTACACTTACTAGACCCAGATATGTTCATGTTTTTACACTCTTCGATGTTGGCCTCGCTGTTGAGATAGATTTTGATTTTCCCACTGTGGGCTGTGTTGTCGAAGGTAATCTAGAGACAGAAACAAAGAGGTTATAGTCCAACGAGGCGGGGTGGGGTGGGGGTTGTCAGGTCAACTACTTACAAAAGTCATCAGTACCCAGATAGAACTCTGATACAGAGATCACAGGGATGAAAATGCCTCTGCACGTGGGTTCTGGTCCAGCTGCTGTTACTGTGGTAAAACTCTGGTCAACTCCAGCAGGAACTGGAGAACACGCCCCAGAGGAAGTCCTGCTTACTGGCTTGCTGACAGCTTTCATTCAGCCTGCTTCTTGGTCCAGCCCAGGACCCATTGTCCAAGGATAGAAGAGCCTCTCCTGCATCAATCAGTAGCCAAGAAGATGCCCCACTGAGATGTTCACTGGCCAGTCTGATCTGGGTAGTCCTTCAGTGGACACACCCTCAGGACACCATGGGCTATGTCAGGCTGACAGCCGAAGCTAACTGGGAGAATTTAGTTATATATTTTTTAATGATTAAAAAACTATAGCATAAAGGATGAAAGTTTTCTGTGGGTGCTGGGGATTTGAACTCATATCCCCATGTTTTATGTATCAAGCCACCTTCCCAGCCCAAGAATAGGGTTTTAGAGAGTTGGAAAGGGTTGGATCCATCTTCACAGGGAACAGTCTCTAGATGGGTACCACACCATCACTGAAGCAGTTTCCAGTACAACAGTATCTAACATCTGTAGCTGAAGGGCTTACCCTCCACTACAAAGTTGCAGGGAGTGAAACAGAGGCTGACATCACACAAAAACACTTGCCGTATTCTGAAAGAGGTAACAGTCCGGTATCTCTCGGGAATGAACTGCCTGTAGGTCAATTCCTTTGAGGGCAAAGGAGATATCAACTTGCACGAGCCTAAATAAAATACAGTAAAAGGTACAACTGTCAGCGTCACTATCCTAGTGTCCGTGCCCCCGCCCACCGCCCCAGGCCTCCTCTCCTGGGTATTGAGACTTGACATTGTGTTTACCGATAAAAATCCAGCCTGAAGAAAGATGTCTGTGCCCAGTCCTCGGGTTCCGTGGTGAGCACCTGAAGGTCCAGGTGAATGCAGTCTAGAGCAACGGACAGACAGACAGGGAATGGTCACTCCTGGCCAGAGTCTGATGCTGAAATGAGTCCAGCAGCCATGTGATGAGAAGCAGGACCCTAGGAACGCCTCAAAACGGCTGTCAGAAAATATCAACTAATTACCACATGGAGCACGGTCACCCTTCAGTAGAGAAGCCGGCAGGTGCCGCTTTCACCCAGGGACCACGTTAACATTGTCAGTCTCGAACAGAAGCAGGCTTCAGATGCCTCCTGCTACGATGCTCTGGGATACAATGTTTCTTCCCCAGCTGCAGTTGTGATTAAACAAAAATGCCCGGCAGAGGAAGTTCTTCTCCTCTATATTGTAGCGTTCAGGAGAGAACAGATGGAGGCGTTCGGGAGAGAGGGGCAGGAACTCTGTGAGTTCCAGGTTAGCCTTGTCTTGGTTCACATAGCAAGTTCCAAGCCAGGCAGGACTACAGAGCCCACCCATAAAGATTAGCCTCTGAACAGCGTGGCCCTGTATCATTGCTTCACAGGACAACGAGGAGATCCAGAGGTAAGCACTAGCAAGGTCATGGAGACCTGGTCGTGGAACTGTGTGACATCCACGCTGCTCTGCTCTGCTGTCTCTAGTATGGAGAGGTCTGGACCTAGAGCAAGCTGGCTTCCCATGGGTTCTCTGGATCTCTCTGCTCTCATAACATGAACTCCTAGCTTAAGTCATACTTTAAGTATAACGGGCTTAATAAAAATGTGCTATGCTGGGCCAAACACAGGGCACAGAACTGAACAGACGATTCCATGAAACAGCGTGTTACAGGCAAAGTGCTGTGGCCACGTATGTTATCTGGTTAATGAATTGTGCTCTTTAATCCTCAATGCAAACTGATGGCATGTTATAGGTAAATAAACCAAAGCACAGAAGTCAAGAAACTTTCGTATGGTTGCACAAGCATTTGCTGTCTATCAAGATTTAGACCCACCCATTCTTGCCTCTCCATCCGGAGCCGAGACTGACCCTTCTTCTTCTTGATTTTAGGTTCCTTTTCTTGCATACATTGGCAGAAGCCTGCTAATGAGTAACCACGCATGGGTTAATCTTACACACCGGAGGAAGCTCCTTGACTTTCCCCTGAGCTACTGAGAGAATAATCCTCCCATGTGCTCAATGCCAACGACTGCCTATGTAGCCAGCTCATTTGCTGGGCTAGCCTCAGATCCAACTCACAGATAAGTGTGCGTCGATAAACGAAAACCAAAACTCCACTTGGTCTACCCAGCAGTTTTGCGAGTGGAGCTTCAGCCCAATGGGTGGCTGGCAAGATGGGCGTTGTTTGGATTGGAACACTGGAGTCTGATTTACTATGTAGCCAAGGGAATGTCACGTTTGTGAGCGGCTGAGATAGGACAACATCTCCTTAACCACAACCACATCCCAAGTGAGTCGAATGTCATCAGGTTTACACTGTCTGGAGGCGCCAGCGTTGTGTAAAATCAACCCGCATTTACCTCATTAGTAGGCTTTCTCTAATATATGCAAGAAAATTAAGTATCAGATAACTTTTGAAATCTTCATACCTTTTAATACACTGACGGACTCTTTTGACAAGTTATATTAATAAGGTCAGAGGATGCAATGAATACAGTTAGGTAATCTCGATTCAGGTCAAATTCATGGTCAACCTCTCTCCATTTACTCTGAAATATTCCATACACTTACAGAAAGGAAATGAGCGATGTCACCACTGAGGAATATGTAAGCCCTGGTTTTCAGTCCTGTCCGTCTGCCTGGGCCATTCATATTGACTTTGGCCACATTTCTTTAAGCAATTTTCCCAGAAAATTTAATCAGGAAAAAACAAATATGCACGGCATATGCAGGGCTGACAAGCAGTCGTGTGGTACATCCCACTTGAGTGTCACAGTTTCAGGAGGAAAGTGGCAGAACCAACTTTCAGCCCCAGCTGTGAAGTGCTCCCATGTCATGGGAGACTTGGCTGAGCTCAGGAAGAGATTCCAAGTGAGCCAGGATTGAGCCTAGCTGCCTGCTGGGTAGCTATCCATCCGGCCTTGGGCCTTGAGGGCTGCTCACCAGGGTGTGCTAAGACTCAGAAAGCTAAGGCAACTTACAGGACTCCTCAGGAAAATCTGAAAGTTACAAGCCACGGAGCCTTCTGAGGTCATGAAAGTGTGAACACTTGCTGGTCAGGTGATCCCTTAGTGGAACAGGGGCCTGTTGGATGTCGCCTTTGAAAGCTATCACCCCTACTGGGCAGGCTTTCCACAGGATGCAGCTGCCCTGAGTCACAGAGACTTCTGTCAGTAACCCTGACCAACTCATTGGCTCACTTAGCTCCTGGCGGGTGAAGTCAGCTCTCTGGTCTGTCACTGGTGCCCTATCTGGGAGGAATATACACTCGTTCACTTCTCCCTACAAAAGCCACACAACTACCACACATGTCTCAGGTGAGCAAGGCTGCAGGGCACAAAGACCAGGAATGTTCAGTGGTGGTGGATTCCCCTCCCCAAGATGGCCTCTAATAGCAGCCTGGAAGCCAGACACTGCATGGGTCAATATGACCTAGTGACTACTTTCAGGATCCAGAGCCCAGGACACACTTGTTCACACATGGATTCTGACTGGCCAATTCAAAGAAACAGGTAAAATCTCCACCCTGTGAGGGGTCCTCTTATGTTATCAAAGGACCTCAAGATCAGATTTAAAAATATGGCTGAACAGACTACATCACGTAACTAAAGCCCACCCCACTCCTGGGACCCCTCCTCGTGAATTGCCAGGTGCTTGAAGGACAAATTGGGTTTAGCTTTGGCACTCCATGGCAGGAAACAAACAGTGAGTGCCTTGGGTTTGTTGACTGAATAGCAAACTTTCAGTCTTAAAGCACACACTGTGTGCTCACACATCCTTTTACATATTTAACCGAATGGCACAAAGTCACTCTACATGGTTAGCTGGGAAGTTTTTGTAAGGTAATCTCCCAAGAGAAAGAATAATAATTATGAACCATAATTCACCTTTGAAAAACTGTGTATTTTATAAACAGTAAAGCAGGTATGGTCACAACAGCGGTTCTGGCACATGGGAAGTAGAAGCAGAAGGATCGGTGGCTAAGAGCACTCACTGAAGAATTTTCAAATGTACTAAAGAGACACATCAAAGAGAAACAGTTCTCTCTTCCCATCTCCCAGAGCACGGGGTGGTTTCCTGAGCCAAGGCTTTTGGAGGCAGCTGAGAAAAAGATAGCCTGTGTCAGGGGAGCCTGCTCCACTGAGTTGCCAGCACATGGGAGACATTTTGCTCGTCACAGGAAATGACAAAGTCACACGATGAAACAGTCACTGCTGTTACCTGTCTCAATGTCACTGTCAATGTTCAGGGTCTCGTTAGAAGAAAACATGGCCCCTGTCTTGTAGTGCTGCTTACAGACCTTCAAGCCAGTTCTATTGTCTTCACTTTCTCCATAACCAAGGGTTGCCAGGGAAATATTCTTCAGATGACGATACTGTTTTTAAAAAACACAGTTAAATAATAGTTAAATAAACACAGGGGTTCTCAAAAGCCACAAATCCTACCATACGGAATGCGCTTTCAGCGCTTTTATTGCTTATGCGGTGCTTTTGGGGAGCAGTGTCCAGCTTCACACAGCACAAAGGCATTTTCTTCAGCACAGGGACACACCGCCTCATAGAAAGCTACACCACACCAATATCCTTCAGGACACTGCCATCTTCCTCCCAGCTGAAACCAAGGGCTCACTCCTCTCCCAGACTTTATCTCATATGTGGTCCCTTGGCTCTTCCTGTAAAACCCAACCAGCCTCCAGGCACTTCCCAGAGCCTGAGGGCATTCTACTTCTGGTCGGTTATTTCTCTCTTCCTGGACTCCATCTCTATCAACTTGGTTCACTAATTCAAATCGTGGTAAGATGTCACCACTCCCATGAGGTGGTGACTTAGCTCCTCCTAAGTGAGACTCCCTCCGTGAGCTCATGAAATTTGTTAACCATCACCTCATATTATACCTAATAGTTATAACACAATTAATTATATGTCAGTTAAAACAATAAAATCCAGTGAAAATTCAAAACTGCAAATATCCTTCTTATATCAGAATTTCCCCCCCCTCTCCTTCCTTGGTTCACTGAGGACTGCAGATGTCACAGATCACGTTAACATGACTAACATTCTTACATTAACACAGTTCTGTGGCTGGCTGCCTTCACTACTAGGGCCTTACTAGACTCCATCTTCATTGCTCTGACTTCACTAAGAAACATTTACTATGTTACAGAAATGTTGCAAACAACTACTAATAGTTTCAAGAATATTAAATAATAATAATTAATAATTAATAATAATAATAATAATAGAAGCTAAGCATGGTGGAACAGGGCTTTAATGCCAGCACTCAAAAGGCAAAAGCAGGTGGATCTCTATGGTTTTTTAGGCTGGCCTGGTCTACATAGCAAGTTCCAGGCCAGCCAAGGCTACAAAATGAGACCCCATCTCAATAAAACAAAACCTTATCAAGTAGGCTAACAATTAAAAATTTTAGTCTTACAACAATTCCAAGACCCTGTGACTTCTCCCATGGCCTTCACATGCTGTGTTTACCAATCTTAAACTATTAAAACATGGTCTTCACCCAATTTTAATCAAGGTCCCTCTTCATGAAAGGACTCCCACCCTACCACAGGCACCACTAAGTATGGTCAAAGGAATTTCTTCCTTAACGCTGCCAGCAAGAAACTCAGCTGTGCTTAGTAGCATGTTTTGGGTTCTCTTCCATTAATGAACCAACCTTCAATATTATATGTCTTATTTGTCTTCATTTACCTAGCTTTCCCTTCTAGACAGGCCAGGATTTCATCTGCTACGTCATCAATGTGTAGTACTTACCAAATACCAGGAACCCAAATATTTATTGAATTTATGATAAGGGGGACACTACTCCTAAATATATTCTTCAGTTCTGCCAACTTTACACTGTATCAAATCCCATGTCCTTAATACTTGCTAGGATTATTAATGCTATGACGTCATATTTCAGACCACCACAGACTTTCAGATTTGGTTACAAACCTACACCAAACCTGATTTTATAATCCCTTAACTCTTTGTTCTAAGGTAATTTCCCCAAAGTAGTAGTTCTAAATCAATACACTAAAAAGGGTTAAAACCCAAGGAAACAATTTAAATGAACAAGTTCTACTAATATTACTTGAAGGAATAGAAAAGGCCTCAACAGGCTATATGAAATTTATATGAGGTAATAATATGTATTGGTTTGTTAAGAAGACACAGTCACATATCTATATAGTGTTTAAAGTAGGTCATTTAAAACACTTGCCTGCTTTATAGCAAAAAAGATGCTCTCATAGGTGTTCTCCTGAGTGTATATGCTACAGCTGTAGTCATCTTCATCAACTCCAGAAAATCCTTTCAAAAACAAGTGCTTAAAAGCAACAGTGTTATCTTCTTTGAAAGCCACCACCAACTGGTTACTTAAGCCAAACCGAACAAGCTAGGAAAGAAAACAGGAATGTGACTTTTACCACTTACCAGGGAAAGAAAATGACTTCTGATACTCATCAATTCTCTACTCTAAGCATCTGAGGGGAAAAAAAAATATATCCATCCCTTAATTTACACATGAAAAGCAATGATGACAAAAACAGGAGCCACAGAAGAGAACTACCTCATGGCGCTACATCAGCAGTTCTCGGTATAGGACTATGTGAGGACTCAGAAAACATTCCAAAGGCTGGGTTTAGACATGCTCAGGACCTTGCGCTGAAGAAGCAGCCTTAAAACCTCTCCCGGCTATCTTTGGAAAGACAGACTTGTCACATGCTTCTCTGTCTCATTGAGCAGGGAAAAGCAAATGACTCTAGAAAGGACAGTTGACTCCACACTGGGGACTTTGCTCCAGGATGTCTTCCACCCTTCAGGATGTCTGCTCCCTTATAAATCACTTACTGCTAGGCATAGCAATCAGTCCTGATATACCAGCATTCAGGGGACAAAGGCACAAGAGTTTCCATGAGTTCAAGGCCAGCCTGGTTATACAATGAGATCCTGTTTCAACATCCTCTTCCCAAAATTGTGGATTTACTGTCAAAGTTAAAGACTCAAAGGCTCTCTTCATCAGGAGCAAAAGTTTTTCTCTTAGACTCCATAAATGGGAAAAACAGCTAGGACCAAAGCTTTAAAAGAAACCAGGAGCCTGCACACAACATTCATGCACCCATGCACACAGGCATGCTCCCCCTTCACACACATAGTGCATATGTGCACATACCTGCAATGCATGTCACACTCTGTCACAGAGTGTGTACTTGCATTCAAAGCTACACACACACACACACACACACACACACATGCACACGCACACACACACACACGCACACGCACATGGCTGCACACATGCCTTCACCCCTGTATTCAGTCACACAGATCATACAATCATTCAAAGCTCCACCCCCATGCACATACGTATACAAGCAAGTGTAGCAGACATCAGCAAGCCTACCTCACACCCCATTCCCACTTCCCCAAGCTGTCTTATAAGTCAAGACTCCAGAGTGTTTCACTTGGGTGCTCACCCAGCTAAATCATCAGGACCCCTTGAACTGTGTCTCATGTATAAAATCAGGAGAGTGGACTGGGTGGCCCTGACAATTGTCACATCCTGTGTCTTTCACCTTGCTATAGCCACACAACGATGTACAAATCAGTTCAGCCACTGAAACTAACAGAGCTGGCAGAAGGCTTCCCAATGGCTCACAGTTTTAGTTTTCATATTTTGTCTGGTTGGGCTTTCCTCTGTGTGTGTGTGTGTGTGTGTGTGTGTGTGTGTGTGTGTGTGTGTGTGTGTGTGTTTGAATGCATGTGCATATGTGTGTGGAGACCTGGAGGTTAACACTGGGCATTTTTTGTGACCATTCGCCACCTTATATATTTAAGTAGAGTCTGTATTGGGAGGTTCCCAATTGGCTCTTGATTTGTCGATAGAGAAGGCTAGGGGGCCAGTCGCTGGGTTGAAGGTACAGGTGGGACTTCCTGGTCTGAGGAGGAAAAAGCAGATGCAAGAAGGAGAGGGGCTTTTCGTGCCATGCTTTGGAGAAAGAAGAATGCAACAATCATGTAAGATCTTGGGGAGAGCTGGGGCCTGTGGCCTCCGCTACAGATGGGTGGCCAAGGGTGTTGGTCAGGGACTAGCTGGGACTAACCACTAAGTTTAGGGCAAGTGAAGAAACAGGAATAATAAATTGGTAAGGGCATGCTTTTCCAGGAGGGAGATTCTGCGCCCAGCAACTGTGCCTAGAAGTCAAGTTATAAAGTAACAAGCTATGGATGAGTGTTTTTTATCTATAGATTCAAGGATCTTGGGTGTGAGCTGGTAGCGTGACCCCTTCTGGAGCAAATGAGGGTGGAAAGGGAAGCCTGGTTGGGCTGGTGGTGGCCAATGCTGGAGTTGTGCTGGGTAGGACAGGGGAGGCCAGGAGGGGCTGGAGCGTTTTAAATCTGCATGAAGCACGTTTTGGTTCTCACGTGAACCCAGAGCTCGCCAGTTTGATCTGAGGCACCCCTGTCTCTGCCTCCCATAGCAGGAGGGTTACAGGCAGTCTGCTCTGCCTTTCTACCTTTACTCACAAAGGTGTTTGGAGTCAGAACCCTGGTTCTCACAGTTTCACATGGACACGTTACCCAGTAAACACGGTTCCAGTCTTCTGTAACCCACTGGATCCATTCAGGGTTGAATGTGGCAATATATTTTGTTCATTCTTAAAAGACTGAATGAATAAAACTCTAGTCACTGTGCTTTCAGCAAATGCAATAGGCCGAGACTCATGCTAACAGCTTCAGTTGCATTGTCTTGCCCACTGCTACAACCACCCTGGTTATCATGTTACCGCTAGAGCCCACCCTCTGCTTCGCATAGCTCCTAACTGGATTCTAATAACTAGTACTTTACACAGCTAATAACTTCATGAAATTGCCCTCCCTCAGCCACCCAGCTCCGAAGCTTTTTATTGTGCCACATAAGCCACACCTTCCTAAAAAGTTTAAAATGTCACCAGGTCACATCCCTCAAGTACCAATAACTGAGCAGTTACTAGAAACACAGCTTCTAAGAAAAACGTTAGATAAAATACCTGAGTCTATTCCAGCCGGTACTGAAAAGCCACACCATCTAAAGCCAAATTCTCCTGACATGTGATGTTGTCAGTGGCACCTACAGGTGATGTCAGTGAAAGTCAGGCTGGTTTTTTGAAAGCTAAAATAATAAACTAGGGAACCCACACAGGGCTGTTTGGGAGATGTGGAAGAGGCCAGCCCCTCCCGACAGCCTGAGCAGTGGCCCTTGGATGAAACTCTTCAGCCATTGTGTGCAGACTGGTTCTTCTCCATGCTGGGGCACAGTGAGAGTGAGATCGTGCACTGAACAGTCATTTATCAGGGAGTACTGGGCAGTGTGTGTGTGTGTGTGTGTGTGTGTGTGTGTGTGTGTGTGTTGCATCTTCACTTAACTCCCCCATTACACTGAACTCCAACAGGAAGTGGGCTTTCCCCCTCTTTTTTTCGTAGCATCAAAGAATCAGAAAGGGAATGGATTCCCAACTGTCACCATCAAACAGATGAAACACCACTGTACACATGTACAACCTGAAGTCAGGCCACAGACTCAGGCATATACATTTAGAAAGCGTCTGAGGGTCTGAACACATCTGCTTGACGCGAAGGCCTGTTCATTCTCTCGCCCTCCTTGCCACACTCTGCCAAATGCTGCCAGCAGACTCTACACACAGGGAAAGTCGACGCTCCCCTCCCAAGCTCACAGTGAAGCAGAAAGATCACAAAGTGTATGTGCAGGGAATGGAGGAGCTGATCAGGAGAGGGGCATACACTTGGTTGATATTTAAAGCCATGGTCTTGTTGAAACCTAAAGCCGTCAACACAGAGCTGAGATGGTGGCCTTGTGACCTCTGCCAGGAACCTCCCTGTCTGGGATGAGGAACAGGAAAGTTTCCCGACCCTCCTGTCCCTGGAACAAATCAACTTCTTTACACGCAGGTCAGCATCACCAGTGAATGGGCTAAAACTGCCAACACTTCTCTAAGGAGAGAAGATCCTGAGGGGGAAATGGCATAATAGACTCAGACCTTGACAGAACCAAGCTTGCCTGTGCAGCAGGAGGGAGGTGGTGTTGACTAGATGACTTTGTTTTCAAAAAGGAAATGACAGCAAGAAAAATGATCCCCATGCCACTAAACTAGATCTCCCGATTTACTGAGAACAAGAACCAACACACACACACACACACACACACACACACTCGTTAAATGTAGTCTGGCAAATGCAGTCATTGTAAAATCAATGTAGGAGAAAACATGCTGTGTCCAAGAAAAGCAAGATCGCAGTCTGATTGGTGTGAGCGATGTGATGGAAAGATTGAAACTCGGGAGAGACTGCAGGTGCTTCCCTGAGATCATAAGTCGCTGCAGAACACAGCATCTGCTTTTTTTGTATTTTTACACCTAAAAAACTTCCTGTTCTGAAACCCTGACTAAATGCCTCTTATCTCTTCAGAGTCACTGACATAGGTAGTCTTCCTACCTGTGAACCTGGAAGACAGAACCTATATCCAGGAGAAGACAGCAGGAGAGGACAGGAGTACAGTCTCCCCGGGTTCAGATCCCAGATCCCCGGGGCACTAATGCAAGGGCTGTAAGGAAATTATTGAACCCTTTGGTCTCAAGTTTCCTTGTCCATGAAAGGGAGATTCTAGCTGAACCCATTTCACATGTTTGCAGAGAGAATCAACTGAGCTAGCACACATCAAAACCTCCTTGTGTCTGGTAGCGGCAAGCACTAACCTGTGAGCTATCAGCAGTATAAGGTACCTACAGTGTGTCTCTAACTCAGTGCCCTGCAAATGACGTCTCCTTTGTGGTTTAAACTGGAGAGAGGAGTGGAGAGAAACAGGGCTCAGTGGCTAAGAACACTTGCTGCTTTTGCAGAGGACCAGAGTTTGGTTCACAGCACCCACACTGGGCAACTCAACCAGGTTTAATGCCAGCTCCAGGAGATCTGATGTCCTCTGTGGTCTGCACAGGCACTGTGCCCACGGGTGTATGCTCACAGGCACTGCAACAAAAATTCAATCAAATCTGAATCAGAGGTAAGAGACTGCGCTAGAGGAAGAACTGTGAGACCAGGAAAAGCTTGAGTAGGTAGCATTTGGAAGAGGGGGTCAATGGGATGGAGCGGATCAGGACTCAGAAAGTTTAGTTAAAGACTATTGGTTTTTATGCCTATGTGAGCTACAATTTTAGTGATAGAACTAAATTAAATCATCAAAACTGAAGCAAGTTAGAAAACTGGTAAGTAGTGAACTAAATCATTTCTTTACCTTTTAGGAATAATAATAAAGAGGACCTTAATTTATAGGTCACCAAGACTAAAATTTGAAAACCAAGAATGCAAAAGTGTAAAAAATGTCATCCTTACCACACAGGCCCCTGATCCTGGTCTTAGTGCTTCTGAAGTGACTGTTTCCCTTTTTCTCATCCTCCCTCCCTCCCTCCCTCCCTCCCTCCTTCCCCCTTCCTCCCTCCCCCTTCCTTCCTCCCTCCCTCCCTTCCTTCCTTCCTTCCTTCCTTCCTTCCTTCCTTCCTTCCTTCCTTCCTTCCTTTTGTTTTTAAAATTATTTTTATTTTGTTTTAGTCCATTAGTGTATATGAATGTTTTGCCTGAATGTATGTCTGCACGCAACATGCATGCCTGGTACCTACAGAATCCAGAAGAGAGCATCAACTTCCCTAGGTCTGGAGTAATATATGGCTATGAGCCACCATGTGGTTGCTGGGAATTGAACTTGGGTCTCTGGAGGAGCAGCCAGTGCTCTGAATCTCTGTGCCATCTCTCCAGCCCTGTGGCTTTTCTTAACGCTGGATGTGCTGGCACAGCATGCCACACAACTCAAAGAGCCTGCTCGCTCGCTTACGAACTCAGAGCAAAGCTGCAACTGCTCTTACTGAAGAAGCTCTCTTGTGTCCAGATGGAGGCGTCCTTTAAATCCTTCATATTAACACTCCAGAAAAATCATCCACACACTTTTGGATTGATGGTTTCAGTAGATAGTGTACCAGTGGACCCAAAGACCCCAAGTCGGTACTGTTTGGTTTTTTTCCAGACATGTGTGTTTCCAATGTAACCACCTGCAGAGAAGTTGCCACAGAAGAGTTCAATGCAACAGCCCAGCAGCTAAATGACAGCCCTAATGACCACTTCCACCATGGTAATGTGACCTTATATCAGCAGTATGACCTTATATCAAGGTCCAAATGTAAATAAAGCTCAAGCACTCTTGACAAAGCCCAGTAGTTAGCACTTCCTTGGGCACAGTGCTACCAATAAAAGAAGAATTTAGCAATTTCTGTGTTCGAAACTTTTAAAAACATTTTAAATAAGATCTGATGGATTTTTGAGAACACCTTTGACACCTGTGAACCTCACATGGATTAGAGATGGGGGAATTTAGAAACTCCCTTCTGTGTGAACCTTCTCTTATCTGGTTTTTATGGAGACGTAGCCTCTGTTTATCAAAACCAGATCATCTGAATTGAACTTCAACCTGCGCTCTGCCCTCTGGAAGCAGTTTGATTTTAGTTTCGTGAACTTCAGTGGTATGAGTCTTGCAGACTAATAAGCAAGTACAGGATACTGCAGAGGAAAGAGTAGTGGTGTGCGTTACCTGTGTGGTTACCATGACTATCTTCAATATCTGCAAGCCCAGTTTCCACGGGATCTGACGTCTGGCTCGGTACTTCTCACAGGGACTCATGAAGTAGAACTTCAGGTCTTCCCTCAGACACTCTTCCCTCACCTCAGAATCGAGAGACGCCATCGCAGATCTGCCAGAGAAGACAGGTTTTCAATACCCCGCAACAGCCTGCTTCTCACAGAACTCCTGACCTGCACCTCCTGTTCATATACGTCACCCTGTTTGTTCCACAGACACAAAACTCTCAGACCAGTGAAGCCCTAGAAATCCAAAAGAGCTTTCCACTCCTTTGCCGCCTGCCTTTGCACTTAACCACCCAGTTCACTCAAAATGCCTATTAGCAGAACCCAAAATGTTGTCTGCCATTTTCTGCATCTTGATGTACAATGCCTCCTGTTCCTAAAGAGTTAGGAGAAAGTGTGTGGGTGAAAGGGAGGCTAAGACTGGAAACGTGAGCGTTTCTCTATGTGAGAGTGTGTTATACCAATGCAAACATGATGGGAAGCTATCAGGAACTTTGGGATTGAAATAATTGGCATTTGATCTAGGGCAGTGGAATTAAACTATGGAAGAATTAGAGAATCTCTTTCTATGACTCTGAGAAGGAGTAAATCCTCCATTTATGAATCAATATCAATGCTTACAAGACCCCAGAAGAGAGAGCTGCAGGGCATAGGTATAATTGGGACACATTATATAGGTGCATGCAATTGTCAAAGAAAAAATATTTGCTTTGACGATATAAACGGTTTGAGGAAATTAGAACAGCAGCTCTCTGCTCATGCCCAGCCAGATTTTGATCAACTTGCTTGTCAACTCCAGACTCCTGGTGGACACATGATTCCCTAAGGCCAGAGACAACCAATGAGATGTGGCCAAATAACTGAGACCATAACTGTTGAGACACATGGTTTCCTTTTTTAATGCAGTATCCAAAATGAGTACAAAGCATTCAAGGAGTAAAGAAATTATTAATGCTCCTATTTTATATTGCCTAAAACCTAAAAAGAAGAATTTTAATAATAATATAACATACAACATGCATAGCACAAACTGATCTGAACTATACATACAGCATAACAGAATAATGTACAGATTGAACAGTGGTGTAATCAGCGTGCTCACAATGGGGCTAGTGTGATAAATGGTTACTGTTGGGACAAAGTCAACAAAGATCAGAGATCATAGATGAGAAGCATGGGCTGTGGTGTTCCTGGAGGGAATCTCACCCTCAAAGGGGGAGGAGCCTCCAGGGGCAGGACTCACCACCACAGGGGGAGGAGCTTCCAGGGACTGGACTCACCACCACAGTGGGAGGAGCCTCCAGAGGCGGGACTCACCACCACAGGGCAAGGAGCTTCCCGCTGGAGCTAGTCCAGAAAGTCAGAGGATCCAGAAAAAAAAGTCACCAACATGCCTTCTTCCAACCCTCTCAGAAGCTATCCGTCTCAAGCTTGGGTCTTGGAGTCTTATATCCTTTAAACGAGTACGTACTCTGCACAGGAAAATTGTTCAAGTAACAGATTCCTTCGGATGCTTTTGGGACTGGGGGTTATTCTTGTAAATCTCCTTATAGAGTCTATTTAAACAGCATCCTGTCTATCTTATAATCTGTGTTATCTGCCTTGATTAACAACTTTAGAAGAAGCTCAGAAAGGTATGATGGTGTGGGACATAAACATCGTGGTGTCCGTGGAAGCTGGAGGACACCTTAACGAAGCCAGCTCTCTCCTCCACCTTTATGTGGGATTGAGCCAGGCCTCCACAGCAACTGCCATTACCTACTAAGCCGTCTTGCGGGTCCTGGTTTTCTGCTTCTAATTTGATAAGTTTGCTATTATTTAATTTTTTTTCTTCTAAGATTCTAGGTTAGCTAGAATCCTCCTGCCAAAAATGAAGAGAGGAGGAGGAAGAAGGAAGACAGGAAGGGAAGAGGAGAAAGAAAAATGAATGGAAAAAAAAGATGAGGGAAAGAGGTTGAGAAAACACTCCCCACGTGAAATCAATGTTACTTGCTACTCGAAGGTGGATAGGGAAATGCCTGTGAAGACCTGGCAGACCATCTAACAGCAGAGAGCTCCTGGGGCAGTCTTGCCGGATGTCTAGAGTAATGCACTGCCACTCAAACACTCTGGGACTTTGGGGGTGCTTTAATGAAAGGGGACCAAGAAACTATGGCTCAGGACTTCCCAAAGCACTTCTGTCTGTGGAAGTAGGCTGATAAACCACTGCTAAGACTACCCTGCAGACCAGACTGACTCCATATCCTATTTCCAAAGTAAAGAGGAAATGGAAAAGCCAGCCCATCCCCAGATGTGGGAAGCCACATGTGCTGTTGCTGGCCACCATGCATAAGTTTGGGCAAACAACCAATGTGTACATATGCAGTAAAGTTTTTTGCCAAGATACTGCCTGGCCCGGGCATGATAATGAGGTTCTGTGAGGTACTGAGAGAATAACCAATCAGTTGTGAGACATGCAAATGAGGTATGTTAATGAGGTTCTGTGAGGTACTGAGAGAGAATAACCAATCAGATGTGAGACATGCAAATGAGGTATGTTAATGAGGTTCTGTGAGGTACTGAGAGAGAATAACCAATCAGATGAGGAACATGCAAATGAGGTAGAATGCATAACCAATCCGGATGTGAGACACGCCTCTCCTAGGCCTATATAAGTAGCACCAGTTCTGGGCTTGGGGTCTCTTCGCCTCTGCAATCAAGCTCTCCCAATAAACATGTGCAGAAGGATCCTGTTGCAGCGTTGTTCTTGCTGGCCAGTCGGACCCAAGACCCAGACATGCTAGTGGTAAACCAGACAGTGGGTCTCAGACTTGGGTGACTAGGGTACTTCAAAGAGTGGGGTTGCTTGAGTCTGGAGGTTTCAAACTAGAGCTGCCCTTTGTGTCCTGGGATACAGAGATGAGCCTCCAGGAACTTGGGGCAATCTAACGTGTAACTTGTAAGCTATGACCAGCATCTCTTTAAACATACCCAGACCAGTGGTAATCAAGTAACGAAAGAGCTTAGAATGCAGCAGAAACAGCGTGCATCACATCAGAATAGGACATCTTGGAAAAGAGCCTTGTTGAGGCTGGAGGGCCGGCTCAGTGGTTAAGAGCACTGACTGCTCCTCCTGAGGATACAAGTTCAATTCCAAGCATCCATATGGTGCTAACGACTGCCTGTCTTCAGCCCTTAGGGGATCACATCCAATGTCCTCTCCTAGCCTCTGCAGGCACTCACTACACACATATGGTGCACAGAATTACTTGAGGGTCAAACGCCCATACACATAAAAAAAAATAAAACGAAAAGAAAAACAAAGTAGCCTTGCTTGCCATACAACATGAGTAAAATACCTATAAGATAAACTTGAATAAACCAAATAACTTTTTAAAATGAGAAATCAGCGACCAAATGAGTCTCATTTCACAAGATAAATTTGTGTGTTGTGACTCATATCTAAATCTCAGCATTCCACAAGCTGAGATAAGAGGATTTGAAGGACTTCTAGGCCAACCTGAGCTACATAGTGAGTCTCAGGCCAGTCCGAGCTTTATCTCAAGAAAGAATTTACATATGTGTTTGCCTTGAGCCTACTACAGGCAGCCCCTTAGTTGGACTTCATGACTAAATGAGCACTTACTCTGTGGGCTGGTGCTTGGGACAGGACAAGGGGCTGAGTAGGGTCCTTGAAGGTCACATACTTAAGCTCCATCAGGAAAGACTTGTGAACGCATCGTAATTAAGCAGGTGAGCAAGAGCTGAACCCCAGTATACCCATGATTCCAGGCACAAAAGTCCTGACTTCAAGGTGAGGAGTGTAGAAAGCAAGGAGAACCCCATCTTGGTCATAATATGTAGGCCGATGCTACAAGGGCACCTGACTGGGAAGGTGGAAGGACGGAGTTACAATAACTATCATCTTCCCAGAACCTGAGAATATCTTCATAAAGGAGCTTTAGAGCCCCAGGAAGATGCCTGTATGAGTGATACCTTTAGTCAACCAACATCACTTTAGCTCTGTAGTGGTTTGAATATGCTTGAACCATAGGAAGTGGCACTATTAGGAGGTGTGGCCATGTTGGAGGAAGTGAGTCACAGTGGCAGTGGGGTGGAGAGGTAGGCTTTGAGGTCTCCTAGTGTTCAATCTCTGCCTAGTGCAGAAGAGAGTCCCCTCCTGGCTGCCTTAGGATCAAAGTGTAGAAGCCTTGGCTCCTCCAGCACCATGTCTGCCTGCATGCTGCCTTGCTTTCTGACACGATGATAATGGATTGAATCTCTGAAACTGAAAGCCAGCCCCAGTGAAATGTTTGCCTTTATAAGAGTTGCCATGGTCATGGTGTCTCTTCACAGCAATGAAACTTGGACTAAGACAAGTGCTAAGTGATCCATCCTTATATTTCATAATAAGCTTTTCATTTAATAAATGTGAAAAGAGGTTCTGGATCCTTAGAATCCTGACATATGGAGAAGCCTTCATACACACACACACACACACACACACACACACCCCAGAAAGACAGAGAGAGAAAAAGACAGAGAGAGACAGAGAGATTGTGTAAGAAAGTCTGAATCCAAGCTTATTTTTGCATAAAGAGCAGTCAAAATACGAAGCATTTGGTCAAGTGAACATCTGGAGAGCCGATTTCTGCTGGAGACATTTTTGTGCCTTTTAGAGTTCAGGCCACTGAAGATGTGGAGGACAGAAGTACAATTAAGACTTATCAGGAAGCCGGGTGTGGTGGCACACGCCTTTAATCCCAGCACTTGGGAGGCAGAGGCAGGCGGATTTCTGAGTTCAAGGCCAGCCTGGTCTACAAAGTGAGTTCCAGGACAGCCAGGGATACACAGAGAAACCCTGAAACCCTGTCTCAAAAAAAAAAACAAAAAAAACTTGTCAGAGGCTCATGCACTGTAGTTCAGCAGGTGCAAGGGACATCCAGCAATGTCTGCTCCTTTCCTTCGCATCCTTAGCTACTCAGTGTTCAAGAAAGGTAGCTGGTATTTCCATTATCCCAGGACCCTTTAGTAAGGAGCTAGGGAGCTATAGCTCAGTTAGTAAAGTGTCTGCCTTATAAGCAGGAACTGAATCTGATTTCCCAGAATCTACAGGAAAATGCCACCTGTGGTTTGCACACTGTAGTCTCATTTACAGGGAAGTAGAGCAGAAGCATCTACAAGACACAGGACTCTCTCTCTCTCTCTCTCTCTCTCTCTCTCTCTCTCTCTCTCTCTCCCTCTCTCTCTCTCATATATATATATATATACAGAGAGAGATATCTATACAGAGAGAGAGGGAGAGAGAGAGAGAGAGAGAGAGAGACTCACCTCAGGCAAAGCCACAAAAAAAGACAGGAAAAGCAACAAGGTTTTTGAAGAACCAAGATAATAAAAAGAAGCCAAGCCCGAAAGTGAAACTCACCAAGATTGGTCTGAACTACAGTAAACTTCCAGACTGGTTGCTTAACAAATCCAGATGTTACAATGTTTCTAATACTGGGAAGGATTAGTGGGAAGAAAGACACGTTTAACTCTCGGAAAAAGCTCCCCCTCCCGAAGCCATGCAAGCTACAGATACAGGAAAGCATCAGTGAGGTAAGACCAGTTGATTGGATGATGAAACTACAGAAGAAAATGTTAGTTGACATAATAAATGTTCAAGATCCAATAGCTTTTTGAAACAAATTTCATGCAAATTTAAAAGTAATATCTAAAAAAATATTTGGAGAAAAATAAAGGTCATTTGGGTTCAAAAGTATCTATCACACAGGAAACGTTTAAATGTATACATTATTGAAATTTTTCTGAAAGTTCATCTTCCCAGTTTGTAGTTTTCTTGATATCCAGTTAGTATTTCTTAAACTGATGGCCTATATAGAATAAACTGATGGCCTATAGCATGATCAGGGACAGAGGGCAGAAGTTCATTGTCTTCATTGGAAAATACATGAAAGCTGGACAAAGTACCGAATGCATGAATCCAGGAGACTTCATGCTCTTGTGTAATCAAAAGGAGAAGAAAAGAAACCACAGGTCACATGATATAGAACAACCCAGGAGAGAACCCTCAGCCTACCTGTGAGGAGTTCATTGAGGTGGGAAAACTCACTCTAAATGTGGGGTGTCACTGCTCCCCAGGCTCAGGGCCCAGGCGGAACAAAATGGAGACCGTGAGCTGAGCACCAGGATTCGTCTCTGTTTCCTCACTGCGACACCATGAGGCTGGCTTCCTCACATTCCTGCTGCCTTGACTTCCCCGCCATGATGCACTGTAACCTCAACCATGGGCCAAAACAAAACCTCCTTTCCTGACGTTGCTGTGCCAGCCACCATAAAGTAGACCCCACACAACTGGTCCCAGCTCTCTTGCTCCATGAAACTCGGAGTGAATGCCCTGCAGATCCCCCTGCACTGTGTTGGTGGCTAAGCAGCAGCAGGTGGCACAGTCCTTCCCTCAACTTCTGGACCATTTCAGTTTTTGGCTTCCTTCCCATGACACCAGGCTACCTCAGTCTCCTTGCTGTTCCTCTTCTATCTGACTTGTAAATGGCAGGGCATGCATGTAGTGGCTCTTCTGTTACCTCTCCTTTACTCTAGAGAGCTTCTCTGATCCTGTGCCCTTCAACACTCTGCACTTAGTGGGGCTTCCCTCCCTCCCCCTGACTCCTTCCTCTTCTCCTCTCACTTCTCTCTTTCCCTTGCTTCTTCCCCCACCTCTCCCTCCCTCCCCTAACTCTCTCCTCCCCCCCCCCACCTCTCCCCCGCCCCCTTAGCTTCCATCACCCTGTCATTTTGGAAATTCCACCCATGTGTCTAGAAGAACCTGCCCGTATTCCTCCACCTGCCTCTGGCCTCCTCAGTGCAGCCACCTGTGACACTCATCCTGGCAGTTCTGTGGTTCCTTGCTGGCTCCATTGGAGAGCCAGCCTAGGCCCTGGACATGGCCTAATTGGAGGTATGAAGCAGGAGCCAGGGTGTCAGTTAGAGGTGATACCGCTGAGAAGCATCACTCTGGGAACAGTCTGGCAAGTCTCCCCTCAGCTTAGCTCTGCTCCTACTGCAGCCTCCCTGCTCCAAGCCATTCTCTCTCACCCGATGAAAGGGGTGGCTTCCCAGGGTCCTACATCTCAGCTAAAGGGAAGCACTTCAGAGGACTCAGTCACCTTTAAAGTGATGACACGCATTTCGTTTACTTTCCAGCTGCAAACCCCTCCTGGACTTTCTCCTCGGCTCAGAACTAGCACGGACCTCCTACCACTTCCTGGCCTTGCTCACAAGACTCCAGCTCACTTCTCCCCACGCCCCACTCTGCTTCCTCACTACAGAGTCACTCTGGCCCTGGAACATTCCCCCAAGCCTGGGGGTTTACACTTGCTATATCTGAGCTCTTTGCATATCTGGGTCCTTCTTGCCCTTCCCTGGCTCACATGCCACCTTTTTGAGACTGGCCTTTGGGTTTTTTCCTTGCAGGACTGGGTTCTGGACCTTGAACCTTAAACACGGTAAGCAAGAGCTCTCCCTCTAGGCTGTAATCGAAACTGTCTTTTTACTTTTTATTCCTACATAGGGTCTCACTATGTAGCCCACACTAGCCTTAAACTTACCCTGTTACCAGGCAGGTCTCCAAGTAGAGCTCCTCCTGTCTCAGCCTCCCTAATGGCCAAGATTACAGCTAGAGTGGCTTTGCTACTTGTGCTCAGTGCATGTGGCCTTTCTGGTTTTTATTATATGCCTTTAACCTCCTCGGACTCAATATCACAACTAGTTTTCCTATGAGAGCTTCTTCAAGCCCCACTCCACTGTATCTGACAACACACATCAGACTACCCGACACACAGTAGGTATTCACTGACTATCACTTGGAAGAAATGAAATGAATCAATGCATGAGGCAACCACTCTGGCTATATAAACTTTTCCTCAGTTGGTGTCCTTGAAAATCAAATCACAGCAACAGTAGTGCTAGTGACGTAACACTAGAAAGTCGAAAAGTTAAATGAACCGAGCAGGATAATAAAGTCATGCTTAGATTATGATTAGAAGGTTCTAGGTAGTTAGGTGCCTGACTTGCTGGTAGGAGTGCTTCTTTATTCTATTCATTGGGTCCTGCTTTTTTTTTTAATGGAATCAACTTAATAAATTATTACCACTGTGGCTTGTTCTTTGGGCCAAAGAATCCTTCCAGAAATGAAATACAAAAATAGAGAAAAAATTAAGTGCATTAAAAATATAAAATCAGTAGATGAGCCATCTAGATAGATAGATGATTCATATATTTAGTGTCATATATATATATATATATATATATATATATATATATATATGACACTAAATATACAGAATGACACTATAGAGAGAAATGGTTCATATATATATATACATATATATATAATGATACTATATATATAGAATGACTATATACATACATACACACATATATACACACACATATATATATTCCCAGAATTTCACAAAAGTCAGGCAGGTATGAGAAGCATCGGTAATCCCAGCTCTCTGGAAGCAGAAGTAGGGGATCAGGGGCAAGCTGGATAACCAGACGCACGAAATAGAACTGGTTTTAATTTGTAATTAAAAATTAATTTAATGAGAGACTCTGCCTCAATAAGTAAAAATTATAGAGCAGCTCAGGAAGACACCTGATGTTCACAGCAGGATTATACACACATGTGCACACACACACACACACACACACACTCCCACACACATGCAGACACTAACACACACAAGCAGAGTCAAAAGGCAGGCTCAGAGAAGGTCTGCACGAGGTACTGGGTTACTAATAGCCCAAACTATTAATAAGAAAAAGACAGCTCAGACTGCAGACTGGAGAGATGGCTCAGCTATTAAAAGCTAGGCTCACAAGCAAAACTATGAGAAAAAGACAGCTCAATACAGCTACAGGCAAAGAGTCTGAAAAGCAAATGGACATTAGCTGCTAACATCCTGTACAGTCAGGTTGTCAGAAATCCAACCTAGCCCTTGTTTATCAAAGACAGGGGACGCTCGATTGGGAGAAATGTGAGAATTAAAACTCTATCTGTCCATTATCTATGAGCATTTGTATGATCAAGGAACCAATTATCACAAGTTAAAATAAAGGCATCTGATGTATATCAGGGAACGAGGCACTGCCTTGCCCAGATTTCATGTGTACTGGGTGAGAGGACAGACCTAGGGAAGGTAAGTCTGAAAGGGCAAAGCAGGGTTCCCACAGCAGTGGCCACGTGGGCCCGGATGAGTGTCAGACAGCCAGTCCAGCACATGAAGACTTTGGCTGCCTCCTGAGAACTCCCACCAATTTTTCACTCCATTTCTTACTATGATCTAATTTCCTTGTGAAATTAGATTAGACATGGATTCCTAGTCTTCTAAGAGAAGTTAACTGTGGTTCTCTGGGTCCCTTCTCAGTATATTTCTGAAAAAGACAAACCACGTGGTCACTCCGATCCCAGGAAGAGCCCTGGAAAAAGACTGAAGGGCTTCTCGGTAGGTACCCTTAGTGCTCTCGCAAAAGATGAGCACGAAGAATTTTCAGGAATTTCCCTGAAGACAGCTGTGTCACTGACTTCCTATGAAGCCATCCCTGCCCTCCCTGTTGCCTAAGACTGCCGGGAATCAGAAGTAGAGCCACATGTGTCCAAAGTGCTTATTCTCAGCAAGCCACACTGGTCCCCTGGGGCCCACAGGAAGCGGGGGGGGGGGGGGGGGTTGCCTCTTGTCAGCGCTACAGGCTCTGAAAGCTGAGCAGCCTCGAGTGCTGGCTGCAGTGATGGTGTGCCCTGACTGACTGTCCTTCTCTTTCCTAAATTTTCAACGGGTAGCTGATTCCAGTGTCCAGCAGACAGCTCTCTTGCAAGATTAGTTACAAGTGTCAAGATGCCTAGTTCACCTTAATTAGCAACAAGCCGTCACAATATTGTGTTCCAGAGTCTCTTGGTGGGCCACAGGCAAATCTCTAGCAAATCTCTCTAGCTGTAATAGACAATATAATTTCCTTTTAAATGTCCATCATTTAAACAACAGGTCTTCAAGAATTAGGACATCAACGACAATGTTCTAGAACTTTTGGCCTGATAAATTACTACCTGGCAGAAATCAAATTTTAGCTGAAATCATAAATCTGTAGTTCAAAGAAAGAATAAATAAAAGCAACTTTTTTGTTTGTTTGTTTCTTTTTCGAGACAGGGTTTCTCTGTGTAGCCCTGGCTGTCCTGGAACTCACTCTGTAGACCAGGCTGGCCTCGAACTCAGAAATCTGCCTGCTTCTGCCTCACAAGTGCTAGGATTAAAGGCGTGCGCCACCACTGCCCAGCAACTTTTGAAAGAGAGGTGAAGCCAGCCATCTGAGAGGAGAGGAATTAGACCCCCCCACCCCCTGTGTCTACAATGCAGGCTCTCCTCTAGGAGCATAAAGAGCAGGGATGAGACTCAAACCAGAACAGAGGTTCTGCAGCAGAATGGTCCAAAGAGACCTCGCAAAGAGGGGAAATGCAAATAACTGCAGAAGCAAATGACACTCATTAACACGTGCTCCATGCTGAACAGAGTGCTCCATGCTGAACAGAGTGCTCCATGCTGTGTTGTGCTTTTGTTAGTGTCTGAGACAGTAACAGTGGTTCTGAGGTTAGAAGTGCTTGCTTGCTGTTGTTCTACAGGCCCTGGGGATGGGGTCTGGCAGCCCCTTCAGACAGCTCACAACCACATGGTACTCTAGCTCCAAGGGTAAGAAGCCCCGATCTGGCATCTATGGGCACTTACACACACAGCATACACACACACACACACACACACACACACACTTACACACAAAATAAAAATAAATAATAATTAAAAGAAAAAACTTTTGGAAACAAAGTTCTTTTTCTCCATATGGGGCACACAGGGCTTTCCCACTTCAGAGGTGATATTCAGACGTTAAACGCCAAGCCCCAGCTGAAGAGAACGGCTCACCTTAGTTCTTAGGGCCAAATTGGTTTTCTTTGGCGACTGTTTTTATTCACAAACGATAACCACAAGAAGCCACCTGGTTGTTGGTGGTGATTTTTTTTTTCCACTAGGCTTCAAAAACAGTCTTAATTTGTGTTTCGTGTCATCGACAGGGGAGCCACTGAGCAGAGAGCTTGGCTCTAAATCTATTCATCCCTGACTTCGGTTTTTGTTCAAAATGTGTCCCAAGTCTTCTGGCTTTGTTGGCAGACTTCAGCACTGCTACATTTTTTTTTAAACATCCTCCTTAAGAGAAGAGAATGTGAAAGTCCCCATTTAGGGGGTTACATAAGAGGTGCCTGTTTTTAGACAGATCCTGGCCATAGAACCTGGCGTAGGAAAGGTTTGCTGAACGAGAAAGGTGTCTCAGGGGAAAGGTTCAAGCATTGAATGTCTCCTGAGATTTATGTGTCCTGGAAGATGAGCAAAAATCCTAGCAGAATTCATACTCTACTTGGGAAACCCATCAAACCTCCCCAGGTGTGTGCTGTTGGCTGACAGTATCAAGAACAACGTGAGCAGCTGTTGATAGTGCAAACTTGGTGCTCATTTCCAGAGAGAGCTGCGTCCTTGGCCCCTTGTACATAAAATATCAGAATTTGCACCCATGGGCATTTCCCCCACCTCTGCATCACCTCTCTTCCGTCCACACTTTACAACGCCACAGTCCTCTCTTCCCACCAGTACTGGACAGCCGTGCACCTGCCTATGGTATATGTCACATCTACAAGCCTCCAAAAGCCATTTCCGTGCACGTGCAAGTCTGTGTCATTTAGCAATGCACACTCTAGATGACACAGAACACATTAAAAAATCATTTAAGCCCCAAATGAAAAACAAAAGTCAAATAAAAATAACTCTTAAGGTTATGTATCTCGCCTACCATGAATACAGCCTTCTCCAAGCCAAAAGACAGCGGGCACATAAACCAGAGTTGTCTGCTCCTTAGTGTTTAGGACGTACATTCAGGGAAAAACAGAAGAGTAGGTGCCATGTGGCCTATTTTAAAAAGCCTTCTCTAATTTCAGAGACATAGTTTGCACGTTTCATGACAGCAGGCATTTTGATGGGTCGTTCACAACTGGTCACCGTTCTCAAAGTTGCTCCAATGTTTTCTTTTCGTGGATGCGCGTGTATTCGTGTACGTGCACATGCATGCACACGTGTTGTGCATGTGGGGACAACTGTGGGTGTCATCTTCAGGAACAACACAGACCTCCTGTGAGACAGTGTCTCTCACTGGCCTGGAGCTCTGAAATTAGGGCTGACTGGCTGGCTAGTGAACTTTGGGGGGGGGGGGTCCTCCTGTCTCCTGCCTGTTGTGCACTGGGATTACAGGTCCCAAGTACTGTCACCTGGCTCCAACAGTGTTCTTTGAGTTTGCAAGAAAACACCTCTGGCCGGGCGCCTTTAATCCCAGCACTTGGGAGGCAGAGACAGGGGGATTTCTGAGTTCGAGGCCAGCCTGGTCTACAGAGTGAGTTCCAGGACAGCCAGGGCTACACAGAGAAACCCTGTCTCGAAAAAAACAAAAACAAAAGAAAAGAACACACCTCTGTAGCCCCACCAACATGGTTTTATAGTTCAAAACCGGTCTTTTGAAGGTCTGAGAAGTCTATGCCACCCTTGCAGAAAAGCATCCATTCAGGTAGCCATCATAGACTAACTTCCCTATGGCTCAGTTTCCTTGCTGGCTTCAAGAACATCCTGCTAGGAAGGAGAGGCCGCTCCCTGCTCCCTTAGAAAACTTTAACAGCCCGCCACTATTTGTTTTAAGAGCAGCAAGCAGGAGCCAAAGGCCACTTTGTCCTCACCTCCCCGGCTCAATTGCGCTGCTGCAGACATTCAAACTCAGGAGAGGCCGCTTGGCAGAGCCACCTGGCTTCACTGAACGCCTTTTCATAGAGCTGGGGAAACCAGGGTTGACCACACCGCAACCCTCCCACCTAAGAAAAAGTCGGTTTGTTCCGGAAGGCAAACAATCAGCCTCATTTTTAACCGAGTGCAAGCAGTTAGCATTAGTTTGCCCGGGGTAGCAAGAACTCTAAGGTAGAGCAAACCAGGATCTTTTCAGAGTCCTGTCACCAGGAAAGAAACACACACACACACACACACACACACACACACATACACACCAAAAAACAAAAGTCATAAAACATCTGATCCCTCTCTGTCTCTCCGGGTCTCTTGCCTGGGAAAACCGTCAGTTTCAGGGCCAGCCATCCTCCTTCAGAACTTTCCAGGGCTCCCGGGACTGAAGGAGCTAGACCCATTCCCCGCCCAGAGGTTCAGTGGCCCCCAAATGAAAGCCTTAGGGGACCAAAGCCTCTTACCCTTCCAGTCAGCGCTCTGATCTCAGCCCCGGGACTTTGCGGAAAAGCGGCTGTGTGCACCCTGGTCGCTACGCGTGGCCCTGTCCTCCCGCCACGCCCCCCGCGTCCCCACCCTCGGCCGCTGACTTCCTTCAGCGCTGGGCGACCCAGGGCGCTGTCACGAAGGACTTTTGCTACGTAGCGGAGAGCCCGGACGCGAGGCAGAATGGGGTCCACGTGTGAGCTCAGGGACACCTTCTCGGCGGGAGATATTCCAGGAGGGGACGCTGGAATCCAGACGACCACCAGACATGGTCCACTGGGGGAGTACCCACCTGTGGTGGGGACCCCAAGTCAGGTCCGGGACGCGGTTCCACGCAGGCAGGTCCAGCGTCTCCTCGTCTCCGGGCATGACGTGACCCCAAATTCCCTCAGTCCCCACGGTCCCCACACCCGGCTCCGCCTACGGGTGTCTGCGAGATGCAGGTGGAGTGGACGCCCTTATAAAGGGAAGTCGTCCGGAAAGCCTGCTATGAGGCCGCCCGTCGTCCACCCCGCCCCCCTGGCCGTCCTGACCTCCTCCCTCCCGCCCCATTCCCCACCCCACCACCCCACCCCCGCCCCCAGACCTCTGACTCCTTCAAAAGTTCATTGCATTTCTTTTGAGCTCACCATGTGGCCCACACTGGCAACCAGAGCAATCCTCCGGCCTCAGCCTCCTGAGTACTAAGATTACAACAAGCACGTGCTACCAACGCTGGGATTTTGGACAAGTAAAGTGTTGGTACTGAGTTCTACCGGATGCTCCTCCCTCTTGGAATCAATAAGTTCGTGGGGATGGGTTTCTTCACTAAGGAGTCTTTATTCTGATAACTCCCTAACAAGTAGTTAGGATGACAGGGCAAGCATGTGGAAAGCAAGACCCCAGCCTCAGCCACCAAGTCAGCTTTCTGCAGCCAGTCTGCTTGACCCCTGAGTAGCCCAGAGTAGCCCACCCCAGCGGCCTCTATGCCCTTCCCCCTTGTTGCCTGAAAGCAGGGGCTTCAAGACAATTGGTTTCTATGAACCTGGCTACAGTACCCAACCTGAAGCTAGCAGGGCCTTTTGGACAGAACCGGCTCAGAGGCTCCTGTCGTCACCATGCAGTGGAGCTAACTAAACCCCTAAGTTTCCAGGCTATGTGCGTTAGGAAGTGTTCGAAAGGTCCCCATGTTTAGCTAGGGCAAAGGACAGTTTGTAGAGGATTATGTAGAAAGAGCTGGACAGAGCCTTTTGGACCCTTTGTGTAAGGTTTTTGTTTTTTGTTTTGTTTTGTTTTTTGCTTTTTGAGACAACCTCATATAACTGAGACTGGCCTCCAACTTGCTATGAAGCTGACGCTGGCCTTGAACCTGGTCCTCCTGTCTGCACCTCACAAGGGCTGTTGGTGTTGAGGAATATTCTGCCCCACCCCCACCCTTCCAAATCTACTCTGTTTTAAAAAGTCACTTTCCAAAAACTACTGGGTAAAAATGCTTGAGTTTTGTTTGTTTTTGTTTTTCCAAATTTCTTTTAGGAAATACGCTTACTGGGTATGGAAAGTCTGAGAAAGTCTGTCTGAAAAGTCACAGTGCCCACCGTACCTTCATGCTCAGGATTCTGTACACTGCCCCCTCCCCCCAGTGTAGCCAGTCCTGGGTTTGACCCCAGAATCATGGGGTGGACAGAGAGAATCCATTCCAGCAAGTCCTCTGGTCTCTGCAAGTCATGAGTGATACCTATGTGTGGGGTACACACACACACACACACACACACACACACACACACACACACGAGAGAGAGAGAGAGAGAGAGAGAGAGAGAGAGAGAGAGAGAGAGAGTGTATGTGTTCACAGACATTTGTTACTACTCCCAAGTCACATAAACAGCCACTAGCAGACGAACTCTTTCTATTTAGGTCTCTGACACTCCAAAACCTTTCTTCTTACTATATCTACCCACTGACAAGACAGGTCATTAAACAGTTGCTGGTGTCCAGTAACTTTCTTCATTGGCAAATGTTTCTCTAAACAGATTCCCACCTGTGACAATCTAGAAACAGTCTCACCGGTGGAGAAAATATGTCTTTTCCTAGGTAGTTGTAAAAGATACATTTATCTAGGTATGAGGTCCCTGTCATTTCTAGGAGATGGGGGTCTCATAACTGATGTTTAGCATTCTGTCCCCTCTTCCAAGGCATCCCCTGAGCAGTCAGTGCAGATGTATCCAATATCCAATGTCAAGTGGTCAGCCCTGAAATCCTATATACAAAAGCCATACTAAAGTGTACTCAACAAGATATATAATAATCAAAAGGTCACCTACTTGAGAGGGAGTGAGAGAGACACAGGAGGGGTTGGAGAAGCAACAAGAAAGGGAAAAGTAATGTTATTATATTTTAATTAAAAACTCTAAATAAAATTTAAAGATACATTTATCTAAATAGCTGTTACTAATGAAACTTGTATCTCAAATAAGTATATTTGAGATCTATTTAAAATAAGCTTGGGTGTGGTGCACTATGGTCCTGGCATTTTGGAGGCTGAGTCAGGGGGATCGCAGTGAGTTGGAGAAGAGCTTGGATCACAACGTAAGTACAGGCCAGTCTGACCTGCACAACACCACACAGTCTCAAATTTTAATAAAAGTAAATGTAGATATATAACCAGAAAGCAAAATCTTTTTTTTAAGGGGGCTTTATTTTATTTTTAGTTACATGTATAATGCCGGTGTGTCTATGTGTGAGAATGTATACCTGAGTGCAGGTGTCTGGATGGACCAGGAGGGGATGTTGGATCCCCTGGATCAAGAGTTGCAGGGAGTCTTGAGTCCTTCTAATGTGGACGATGGGAACAGGACTTAACCATCTCTCCAGCCCTGTAAATTCTCAGAGAGTAGCATAGAGGAGAAGCTTCCTAAAGGAGGGTCTTGGGTATCAATCCTCATGGGCACCCACTGGCTCCCAAGCTGCCTCGCTGAGACCAGGCAGTACAGTGCGCCTCCTTCCGTCCCCATCCCCCATCCCCCAGGAAAACGCTTCTCACGCAGGCGCCACATATGCTGCCCTTAAAGTAGAAAGGGCCCCAAAACGACCACCTAAATGTAGGAAGGAGCTGTGGATAGAGAAGAGGTGAGGAAAAAAAAAAGATGGACAATCGTTGGAATCAGACGGCTGAAAGTTTGGGCTATCGCGCACAC
This sequence comes from Mus musculus, assembly GCF_000001635.26. Taxonomy (NCBI): domain Eukaryota; kingdom Metazoa; phylum Chordata; class Mammalia; order Rodentia; family Muridae; genus Mus; species Mus musculus. The sequence goes on along the minus strand of NC_000069.6, from coordinate 146,147,125 downwards.
CGGGAGACATGAATTACGGTTTCCTGGCACCCTGTTAAAACACTCAGAGGTTAGTTCACTAGAGTCTCTTGTTTCCAGTGAGGATCCAGGTTCATGTGTCACTGGGTAGCACTAGACATTGCTTTGTTCTGTGTGTTGGGTGTTTCAATCACAAGCTTTTGCTCTACCCACCTGTGTGTGCTTCAAGGCTTGTGTCTTAGCTTTCCAACGACACAAGAGTGTTTTGTTCAACCCTGTACTGTGCATCAGACATTTCAGGTTTGCCAATCACAGTCATGGATTTCTCTTGCAGGTTTCCTTCTTACGACAGTTTCATGAATTTACCATGTTAAAGGGGATTTTTTTTTCTTTTAAGTCATCTGGAAAATGTAAGCCAAGATAGTAGTAGACCTGCAACAATTTTATAATAGGCAGTCCAGAGTAGTCTCTATTGGGAAGTCACTGTGTAGACAGAACACAGTAAAATAACAGGGAAATGAGCTTTTTATTTGTGTGGCTTCATGTCCTTCTGATTTTTTGATGATATGAAATAAGTAAGCTTTGAACTTTCTATATATTAATCTTTTGTTGTTTTTAAACACTGTAATCTCTGAACTAAGTCTTCCTTGGTCTACGTCTTCCCTTTGATGGTGGAAAATCAACCCAATACCAATCTCCGTGACCTGAGCATCTCTGATCTCTGGAAAGAAGTTTTCTCTTGAAAGCCACGGGTGTTCTGTCTCCTTCACAGCAGCTCGGTTTTATCTGCTGTATCAAATTCTGCTGTGCTTCAACTTCACTCATGGTAGGAGGGAAGGATGACTCAGCTTTTCTGCAGAAAGCAATCCAGCTCAGCAAAAGTAGCCTTTAACTCTGGGCTTGGTGATCTTTGTGTTAGGAGAAGGGCAGTGCTTTAGGCTTTGTGGATCGCTCTGTTGCTTTAGGCTTGATAGATGGCACTGCCTCTGTTACAACTGATGTGTGATGTGAAAACAGGTACAGACAAGAGGGAAATGGGAGTGGTTCTGTTTCTCGGCTTATGGAAATGTTGTTATTTTAAGTTCTTAAAATAGATTTTGTTTCTTAGAGCAGACACAGGTTCACAGTGAAATTGATCAGAAAGCGCGGAGGATTCCCGCACGTTCTCCACCTCCTCCACATCAGGGTCACCCGTCTGAACTGCACCCGCTGAACTGCAAAACGGAACGCACGCTCTCACTTGGCACCTGGCAGCTTCACTGCCAGTGCCTCAACTTTGAGAACCTTCTATCTCCCAGAACTGTGAAAAATAACCATTTACTGCTTGGTTTAAAATACTGAATCATTACTACTGTGTTATAGCAGCTGGAACTGACTGAACATTCGGCCTGATAGCCCTCTGTGTGCCTTCCACGACCTCCCCACCTACTGTAGCCTTTAGGAATTGCAGGTTTTTCTTTTGTCTCTGCTTTTACCTTTTCCAGAACACCATACAGTTGAAATGCTACCGTGTGTAGCATCTTCACAGTGACTTCTTTTGCTTCACGGTACCCAATTAAGCTTCTTCCATGTCCCTTCATAACCTGCTAACTCACTACCTTTTAGCGCTGATAATGTCCTCTTGAATGGACATACCACAGGCATTGATCCACTCACTCCAAGAGCACCTTGGTTGCTTGCACTTGTAAATTTTGAAGAGGGCTCCTTTAAGCATCTGTGTGACCACTATTTTTGTTTGTCGTTTAATGTGGGCATGTGTCCAAATCCTTTGGATAAGTGCTGAGAAGCGCTAGGACTAACTACTAATATATGCAAATATAGCTTGTAAGGCACCACCTACAGTCCGTTTTGAATTCTCCTCAGTAATAAACAAGATCATTTCACTTCATGCCCTCACCACCATTTGGGATTTTCGGTGTTTTGAAATCTGACTGTGACAGTGGTGTGCAGGAGTTGATTTCATTTGCAGTTCCCTGGTGACATGTGATGTTGAGCATCTGCCTCATATCATTGCCATTTGTATGTCATCCTTAGTAAGGCACTTTCTCCAGTTACTGTATCCACTTTAAAAGAGCAGTTTGTTTCCTTACTGTTGAATTTTGAGTTATGTGTATATTATATTTGCTTTCATTAGCTTGTTTTTTTTCCAAGTATTTTCTCCTACTTGTCTTATTCTCCTGTTGGCGCCTTTTGCAGAGCACACACTTCTTTTTTTAAAAGATTGTTGCTGATTCAATCTACGTAATAAATATGGCCTTACTCAAACTCTCAAATCCTTTTGTAGCTGTGCTGACACAGACCTTTAACCCAGCATTTGCTAGGCAGAGGCAGGCAGAGCTCTGTGAGTTTGAGGCCAGGCTAGTCACAGATCAAGTTCCAGGCAACAGGCCTATATAGCTAAACTCTCTCTCAAAAAAAAAAAAGAAAAAAGAAAAAAAAAGGAAAGAAAGGAAGAAAAGGAAAGAAGATAAGAAGCAAGAGAAGGAAGGAAGCAAGCAAGCAAAAAAAAAAAAAGAAAGAGAAAGAAAGAAAGAAAGAAAGAAAGAAAGAAAGAAAGAAAGAAAAGAAATGTCAAACTAACTAAAATCCCTTGTGTGAATTTATTCTTTGTATGTCTTGTATGTTCATCTTCTGTTGCTCTAACAGGAATGCCTATCACTGGGTAATTCATAAAGGAAAGAATTACATTTGGCTCAGGTTTTGAAAGTCCAGACGACTGCTACCAGCATCTGTTTGGCTTTAAGTGAACACTTTAGCATGTGAGAAAACAGAAGGGAAAGGGGGGACATACACAAAGGAAAAGGAACAGGGGACATTTATCCACTCACAAAGCCTCCCTCCATCCCCAGGGCCCAAACGTCGCTCACAGGCCAAGGCTCCCAGCACATGGATCTTGGGGAGACACACTCAAACAGCCTCTCCCCTATACCCTTCCCCAGTCATGGACTTCTCGTTATGGAATATATTTGTCCCAATAACCTCCAAGTCTCAACTGGCTCCAGAATCAGCTTCAAAGTCCCTTGTGTCATCTGAGACAAGACATCAAGACAAATGCCTGTCAAACATGAAGCTGTAAAATCAAGAGAAGTCATCGCCTCTGGGAGGAAAAAGCAGGACAGCCTTAGAGAAGACACTCTCGTTCCCAATGAGAAGAGTGGACCACAGAATAAGATGATGAACGGGCACCCAACAGATTAGACATGACATCTTAAACCTCGAGAATCATCTTTCACTCCAAGTACAGGGTAGAGAGTGGGCCCCCAAGACTCCAGGCAGCTCCACTCACACAGTTTGTTGGGGCTCAATTAACATGGCTGCTCTCTGTGGAGCAGAGTTGTCTTCACAGCACTGTAAGTAGCTTGTCATGGTAGGAATCACAACTGCAGCCCCCAGCCCAACTCCCAGACAAGGACCTGTTGCAGGGTTTGCCATCTCCTGTGCTGGCAGGTCCCCATGCAGCTCCCAGATAGTCCTTCTGAAGTTTAAGTGGGGGGCTCCACACCTTCATAGCCCCTGCATTCCACTCACCTGCCGAGTGGGCAGTGCCAGCATTTGTCTAATGTGCCGTTTGCTGCGGCAGATACAGCAGTGACCGGCGGTGGCTGGACCCACTTAAGACCCAGCATGCAGCCCAGGCTTACTGATTGGATGCTTTGGATTGGAACAGAGGCACACCTGGATACACCCGAGGCACAGCTGGTTGAGGCTGAGCAGAGCCCACAGTGGGATGCAGGGAGCAGAATCCTTGGGCCACCAGAGTGATAAGGCCCCAAAAGATACCCCAGCCAGTCCTGGAGCCCCTCCTCCCTCTCTAGGATTCTGGACTTTGATGAGAGAGGCAGACAGACTCTAAGATTTCTGAAATAGCATCGGGGCCTTTCTCCATTGTTCTGGTGAGTGAGACCTGCCTTACAAGCATCAGCTTAGCCATATACTTGGTGATATCTGTTGACCATGCTTTTTTAACTCTTCCATGAGTTAAAAAAGGCTACTAATTCTCCCATTTTCAGTGCCATGTTTCCTTCTTACCTGTGACTTCCAGGGTTAGCTCTCCCTTCTCTGTTACATTCCCCAAGTGGTTAAGAGTGACTGGGAGTATCTGAGGAGCTCTGCGGCATACATTGGTCTAATTTCAGTTACAGACAGAAAGAGCTTACATGGCCTCTGTGCTTGTATCGATGTAATAGGACGACTTTCACTCTGTTTCCCTGGAAGACATTCTCATTTCTACACACAACCTTCTCACCTCGGCCTTCATTTCCCACAGTTCTGTTGGTGTGACAGCCTCAACCATTTTGCTCCCATACCGTCCTTAGCTCCGTGTTTTCCTGAGCTCTCAGCAGAATTACCCTGAGTAACTCTCACAACCAGCTCCTTTCCCAACACTTGCTTCAAAACCGATGCAGTCTGGGCCTACAGTGGGTTGGACTGCGGTTTCAACATAGTCAAGTGTTGCCATAGCAACAGTCTACTACTTGTTCTTCCCTCATTTCCAGTTGCTATGACAGAATGCCTGAGGCTGAGTAACTCATAAAGGAGAAGCATTTGTTTTGCCTCGGATAAATTATTATTAGCTTCTGGTGGGGGCTCGTGAGAGAAATCAGGACACTCACCCATGCCATGAGAAAAATCAGTCTGTTCCTGGGGGCTCAACGCCTGTGACCCCAACACCTCTCATGAGACGTCCAGCACCCAACTGTGGTAACACTGACGAATTCAGTCTCTAACAGGAGAACTTTTAGGGAACCCACCCAAAACATGGAAGAATTGATCCATGCTGTGTAGTTTGTCGAGCTGTGCAGTTTGTCAAACTGAAGGGTACTTGAGTGTTCGATGCATGGAATCCATTGAGATCCTTCCGTCAATTCTGAATACCTGTGTCTGCATTGCTTTCCTTAGTTAGTGGCTTATTTACTTTACTGATCTTTAAAACAAAACTATATTTGGGAGTTGGTTGACTTTCTATTGACTTACTCTTTCTTGTTTGACTCTCTGATTTGGTTTTTTTCTTACCAGAGTTTTCCATGTTCTCATGCTTCTCTAATTTCCCAGAAGATATTTGGATAATGAAATTTAGACATTTCCTCTCTTCTAACAGACACATCTAACCTTATAGTCCACCCCACCCCATAGATCAGCCTTTATGCACTACCCTGCTTCTTTTCCTTTAGTCTGTTTGCTTGGCAACAGAGTCACTTTGTGTATCCCTGGATGTCCTAGTATTGACTCCACAGAACTTTTAACTTCTCCTAACATTTTTTTTTCAGTTTCTGAGATATATATCTGGCATGTGTACATGTGTGTATGCATGTGCACACATGTGTAGAGGCCAGCAGTTGATGTCAAGAGTCTTCCACAATTGCTCTCCACTTAATTTATTGAGGCAGGTTCTCTCCATTAAACCCAGAGCTCTCCAATCCTGTTAGTCTATAGCTAGCTTTCTCTTCTCTGCATGCACAGGGAAGCAACTCCAGGCCCAGCCCTGGATCAGTGGTTTTGTGTTTCCAATGAAATACAATTATTAGTCTTAAAACATCGCAAAAAGAATAACATTAAGGACTTCTCAGATAATCAACACAGTTTTAAAATTTATGTTGTATCCTAATAAATTACAAAATAAGCAGGTATCTTTATTATGTCCCTAATGCAACACTAAAGAGTTAAAATTTTTATTGTGTTTTTAAAGGAGCCCTTGTAAAGTCATTATTATACATAATTGAATTGATGCCACATGGATAAATAGTACACAAAATAAATGTTATACCACAAAAAAATCCCCATAATTTCCCATTAGAGAACTACAAAATGTAGAGCCTAATTCTGTGCCTTTTCAAGCTACATATATTCATTTTAAAATTTTGAACATGGGTTCTAGAACTTCAAACCACAGAGCCACAAATCCTGACCCCAAATGGGTTTCCTGAGACTGCACAGGCCCATGGAACACACATTGTATCACCAATTCCCCCAATGCTGCTTGGATGCTAATAAAGCCATCACTGTTTAATCAAATGCCTCCTTGGTGTGCATTTGGACTTCATCCGTGTATAGACTCTCTTCCAATCTTGTACCTTAACACTGAAGGGCAGAAAGCTTCTAAATGAATAGGAGAATCAAAGACTGTCCTTCAGAGCCAAGCATCCCACACACAGCTGTGATGGGGCTCTCTATTGTTCTGTCTTCATTTAAGGAGAGACTCCATGGTGTCTGATGTGTAATAATTATCCCAACTCTCAGAGAGGGGAACTGGGTCATCCAAAGTTTCTGAGAAGCGAAAGCTTATTTCCAGTGCAGGCACAAGGCTTGCTGTGTGGTAAAGAGAACATACCCAAGACCTACAGCGACTAAGACCCATTAGCTTCCCTCATCAAATCAGTCATTTTAAAAATGCTAATGTAAGCAGAAAAGATATTAAATAGTTTCAAAAACTATGAACAGGTCCTGCTAAGTCATAGCTGTTTGTTAACTCAGAATACTAGTATCTGGACATATACTGTTGCGTGATCACAAATAATCTCTGGCTCAGCCACACACTGTATTTTCCTCCCAAGCACAGAGAAGCCCAACAGTTACTTTTTGCAGCAGCAGAGTAAAGAACCCGGAGGGTCATCTTCTAATCTGTATTTTCCGGAGTTGGGGAGGTCTTTGCATTCCGCTATAAACTTTCGAAGTTCCGTCTCTGGGAAGCCATCTTGCTGGTAGTGCTACACAGAAGAATAGGAAAGTCTTCATTACTAGGGCCTCTCCAGTAGCCTTCCAGACTCAGAGAGGAGCTCTGGCAGTGGAAGGGGTGTCTCCAGGGAGAGCTGGGCGCTCCCAGGCATTTTAGGACCTGTCACTTCTGGAGCCACCCAGGCTAAATGGAAGTTAAATGGTCCTGAGACTCTGCAGTAGTCCTGTGCTCACTCCTCCCAGTCTGCCTGTACCCATAGTCATGTGAATCCTGTCCGTAACCCTCACTTGGGAAACACGTGGCCAAGATGCAGCTTAAATCCTATGATGTCTACTCCTAGGCTGCCTATAACCCCATGAATTCCCAGCCAATGTGAAGGAAGTTCCTTGGGTGAAACCTGGTTCAGGCAGCTAGAATCCAATCCAATTTAGATTAGCAGAGTTTGGCTGGGATCCAAGCAGTGAGCATCCCTCATCTCCCACAGGTGCTCCCAGCGAGCATCCCTCATCTCCTACAGGTACTCTCACAGAACATTGCCTCTCTCATATGTCATCTACTTTATACATGCAATACCTACTGACATGTATTAGTCTAATAAGAGATTAGAAAATGTACTTAACAGTCGAAGACATAAAGTTCAAAGGCTCAGGGATTGCCTCACACGTGCCAGGCCCTGGGTTTGATCCTTAGCACAACTAGCAATGAATAAAAAAGAACTTTTTTTATTTTCTTAACACAAATACTGAGAAACAAGACGCTCATCATTCTAGAAATTCCATTCTCCTTCACTCTTTTCTTTTCCGTGATTATTATAATTTAGTTGTGTGTCTCTACCCCATCAGTGTCCTCTGAGTACCAAGCTGTGCCGCCACACACGGTTCTAGATAGGCAGAGCCTCCGGCTTCTGACAAGCCTACCTTAATTGTTTCGTATGTGTCTGTGATGAGCGCGATGAAAAGGCTCAGAATCATGTAAATGAAGAGGCTGATGAACGAGTACAGGTAGACTCGGCTGAACAGCCACACCAGGTAACTCTTCTGCTGCATTTTCGCAAATGTGGAAAACATATCGTCTCCGTTTATCAGCGAGAACAGGCACTCGGAGACCCTGTTCAGGGAACGGAACTGGGGAAGGCGTGAAAAGAGTTCATTTTCCTCTATGTTCCTTCATGTGGGAGATTTTTGTTCATGACAGCATCCTGACCTGGTATGCCAGGTGCTCCTTTCCCAACAACCAACCCAAGGAAGCCACCAGCCTTTGCTTTGGGGCATATGCCATGCCCCGGCCTGCTGCTTCGCCAGGTAGCTCTTTCTTGTCACTCCTCTGAGCTGCAGCAACCTAAACTAGAGCAGGAAGGACGGTTCTGCTCTCTCAGTGCCTCTCAGAGTCGAGCATCCCCTCCCCACCCATCTCTCCTCTTCCTTCCCTTCCCTTCCCTTCCCTTCCCTTCCCTTCCCTTCCCTTCCCTTCCCTTCCCTTCCCTTCCTTTCCCTTTCCTCCTTCTCCCTCTCTCCCCTCCGCTCCCTTTCCCTCACCTTCCCTCCCTTCCCCTTCCTTTCCCTTCCCTCCACTTCCCTTTCCTTCCTGCCCTTCCCACCCTTTCCCTTTTGCAGAAAGAGACCCTTGAAATGAATGCTTCTGCAGAGACACCCAGGTTCCAGACTCGAATGGTCCCTCATCTCACCTTGAAGCTCATCCAACTCATGATAACATCTAACAGTCAAGAGAGTTCTCACAGCAAACTTTTCAAATATTCCTACAGGTTTTTTTGTACAGTTTTACAGATGTGTTTGAGTGAATTCAAACAGACTGAACAACTTCACTGGTGGTAAAAAGGAACATACTTATCTAACGTATTCCAAACAGGAGGTCAGGCAACGGAGCAGATCAATAATTCTCATGAGGTGTTCACATTTGACTGATTTATAAATTGATACACTCGTTATTGGATCTATATGTGGATATAGATACACGACTGTCCATATTTTCAGGCTGAATTACCAGATCAAAGGAGTCCATGTAAGAAAGATCAACACTGTCAGCGTTTGATGGCTGCTGGTTGGGGGTAGTCAGTGTGTTCTTGCTAAGGTGATCACACGCCAATGGACGGCCCCCAGCCCATGTGGATATGGGCAGCATTAATTACACCCAATGGGTTATAAAAAAGAGAACATTAAGTTAGGGGGAATGTAGGGGGGATCTGGAAGGCATTGGGAGGAATAATAGATGAATATGATCAAAATATGTGCATGTGTAAATTTCTCAAAGAATAAATAAAAGTATTCATATTTAAAAAAGGGTAAAACAGCATATTAGGTGTGTTAGTACACACCTGCCATCCCAGCACTTGGGTGGTAGAGGCAGGAGGGACCAGGACTTCAAGGCCATCCTTGACTACATACATGAGTTCAAGGCCAACCTGAACACAAACAAAAATAGAAATGAATAAACAATAGTAGTCATAAAAATAGAAGCCATTGGCCTTGTCATATGAGCTTAACAATGTCGGGAAGAGAGCTGGCTATTATCAGTACCTATGGTGGTTTGAATAGAAACAGCCTCATTAACGCATGTGTTTGAATGGTTGGCCCATAGGGAGTGGCACTATTGGGGGTGTGACCCTGTTAGAGTAGGTATGTCCTTGTTGGTGGAAGTGTGTCACTGTCAGGACAGACTTTGATGTCTCAGAAGCTCAAGCCCAGGCTCAGTGGTACACAATTCTTGCTGCCCGTGGATCCAGATATAGAACTCTCAGCTTCTTCTCCAGCACCATGTCCGCCTGTACACTGACAGGCTTCTTGCCATGACAATAATGGACCAAACCTCTGAAACTGTGAGCCAGCCCCAGTTCAATGTTTTCCTTCATAAGAGTTGCCATAGTTATGGTGTCTCTTCACAGAAACAGAAACTTAACTAATACGGTACCTTCTCATGGTAAGGGCCCAGCACAATCCATCCGCAAAAGCAATAGCCTAGATAGATCATAGCAGCGCAGCAACAGAACCTCATGACGTTGGGCAGCGCTGCCTGGAGGGTCAGAATAAGGAGCTGCGGAAGTAAGAGAGGGTGTTAGATCCCTCCACCCTTTAGTCAAAGTAGTGAAGTAGCTCAAGTGGACTCTGTAGGATTCCTTACATTGTACTTCGCAAAGAAACCCAGGTATCGGATAACTCCAAGCCACACGAGCATAGTTGACGTCCCGAGAAGTATGCTGCAGACATCATAGCTTGTGAGACTCTAGATAGAATAGGGAAAACTGGTTAAATTGCAATATGTCAGTTAGGCAAGAAATATTAAATAGCTATGTGCCAGGAGCTGTTCTAGATGTGAAGAATAAAGCAACAGATAGTTTGGGGTTGTTTGTTTGTTTGTTTGTTTGTTTGTTTGTTTGTTTTAACCTTCATAAAGCTTACACTCTAGTGGAATATACGGAACAAAACCCAGCAATAGATTAACACAGCCTCCAGTAGATTCAGTGATGGTGAATGCTGAGGAAGATGACCACGGGTGTGGGGAGAGGTAAGGAATGGGTGTGAGCTTGCAGCATGGAACAGGATGAGCAGTAACAACCTCAATGAACAAGTGACATGGAAGCAAAGAAATGAGGGAGAAAGTTAACCCAAAACCTCGAAGAGCCTTGGGCTCGTAGAGCAGCAAATACAAAGAACCGGAGGCAGCAGGGAGCCTGACAAGAAGTGAGAAGCAGATAGAGTGGAGGGAGGTAAGGGGGGGGGTAGTGTAAGCCCTCACGGGCACTCAGGCTGCAACACACAGACATCTAAGGTTGTTTTTGTCAAAAAGGGTCAGGGAGATTTGAGAGCCTAGAAGAGGAGAGGCATGGGAGTTTCGGGTGCATGGCGAACAGACTGCCAGCAGAGGGCTTGGAGTAATGTGAGAGCAGGTGACGACTGGGTGCAGCCTGTAAAGGTGACCGGCTCCTTCTCAGAGGCAGAACACATAAATTCCCGCTAAGATTAGGCATAGGAGAGAGGAGTTTTCTAAAGGAGGGGAGCGTCAGTGAACGCGAGGTTTGAGGTAATGAACACACTGAGAGGTGCCGTTCAAGGGCTGGAAAGGCAGTGTGAGAAAGGATCTGGACTGAGGAGCGCTGGGGGGAGTTCTGAGTTGGATACTTAAATCTGAGAAGATAAGCAGACGGTCAAGATGGAAGGTTGACACTTGGCTATGCAGGCTGCAACATAGAGACTTTAAGGTGCAGATTTGACACATGTTGGTACAGTGGTACCAAAATATCTATCTGGGTCAGGACGACAATACCAAGGCAGTGACAGAAAAGGGCTGCTCAAACAGGATGCCTTAAAACATCCTCACACTGAGGGCTGGCCGCCCGGAGGGGAAGCAGCTAGGAAAACTCTGACAGACCGGGATCTGGAGAAAACCTGGTAAGAGTCACCTCAGCGGAAAGGCAACACACGCTAACCAAACCAGCAGTGGGAAGCTACCGGCAGGTCAGGACAGAGAGCAGCGATCCACGGCCGACAGCAGATAGGAATTTCCATGGCTACATGACACAGCCAGATTGGAAGACATCCTGGAAGAGCAGTTAGTAGTGGGATTAGAATCAGCAAGGTTAGGTACTACTTTGATATCTTTTATCCTATAAACTGGAGCAGAGACATGGGAAATAGCTGGATAAAGGATCTGGGAATTTAATTTTGCAGAAGAAGCAAAAACATAGTATGAGGGAGTTACAGGAGGAAAGAGCTGCCAGAGAGAAGAAAGAACCTGGGGCCAGCTCCTGAGAGGCAAGTGAAGGAGCTAGCCTTGGACAGCAGCCTAAATCATCCACAGTATCAGAATGGACAGACACTGGAGACAAGGAAGGGGTGTCTCTTACTGCTATGAAACAGGAAGTGAGGTGAGGGCAGGAGGAAGTGCCAGAGGTTTCAGAAGGGAAGAGGATGGTCCAGAAAAATGAAGACCATGCTGGACACTATGAAGGCTCAAGGAAGGAAATGGTAGTTGATAAAAAGAAAAAAGATGTCATGCACGGAGCATCCCTTTAACACCAGAACCGGGGAGGTGGAGGCAGGAAGATCAGAGTTCAAGGCCAGCCTCAGCTACATGGTGAGTTTGAAGAGAACCTGGTCTGCATATGATACTCCCTTAAAACTAATAAAATAAATAAATATTAACTATAAATCCACCATGATTATTTTTTTTTGGTTCCGTAAAGCTAAACTACACGAAAATACAGCCATGTTATGGTATCAGCTGGCCCATGGTGGGCCTCTTCTTGCCCCTGTTCTTCTCAGGCATCTGTGTCCTTCTTCCCCACAGCCCCGTGCAGGTGGGTTTGACTAATGTCACTCTAGAGCGTGTGAACAGGAATGAAATCTGCTACTCCTGAGCCATGGCCACGTGACACCGGAAGGCTGCCACCATCTGGTATTTTCACTTCCCACAGGCTGGAGCCAGCTCATGAGGCAACCCTGTGTCAATCGTGAAGTCAGGATGAGCCCTTAGCATCTGGCAAGGAACGAAATGCAGAGAGCTTAGGTCCCTGAACGACCTGCAACCTAAAGCCCCACCCTGGCTGCTTCAGAGATGAGAAGCAAGTTGCCCTTTGACCCAGCCCCTGTGTTTGGAGTCTGCCTCGGTTTACGACCAGGTCCTGGATGACAAGACTAGCAAAGTATAACGCTGACAAGGTTCACTTGAACATTGTTAATTTTTGTTTGTATGGCAAGAAAGACTAATTCTAGACTAGATTAATCTTATTTTGGGAGAATAATATCAATGGGAAAAGAACATGAGCATATTTTTACATTGAAAGAGCAAAGGAAATAAGGTAGAAACTCAAACAGAAGTTGACCTCATTCCCCTCTTCCCACCCTCCTCCTTCTCTTCCTCCTCCTCTTCCTTCTCTTCTTCTTCCTCCTCCTCCTCCTCCTCCTCCTCTTATTTTTTGGTCTAATATCTTAACTTTAACATTTTCTGTGAGACCTCTTAACAACTCTTAGCAGAATTTCCCTGGTGTGTATATGACTTTTGGTGTATGTGACCTGGAGACTTTGAACTCTCTCGATCTAACCACTCAGATTAACTGGCCTATCCGTTTGTGGATTATGCTTTTTAAAACTCTGCTTGAGAGACTTCTAGTAGCTGAGTGGTGGTGGTGTATGCCTTTAATCCTACCACCCAGGAGGCAGAGGCAGGCAGAGCTGTGAGAAAGAGCTCCTAGACAGTCAAGGCTCCACAGAGACACTATCTCAAAGACACACACACACACATACACACACACAGAGAGAGAGAGAGAGAGAGAGAGAGAGAGAGAGAGAGAGAGAGAGAGAGAGAGGGAGAGAGAGAGAGAGAGAGAGAAAGAAAGAGAGAGAGACTTCTAGATATAAGACTTAACTAGAGTTAAGAAAACTGCTGTTGTCAATTTCAAGTTAACTGAATACAAAGCCCAGAAGAATTTTTTCACAGTTTGGAAAAATACATTTTACCATTGTGACTGCACAGTTGGGAAGAACAGTATTACCTTGGCTTGGATTTCCATTTTCAGAACTGATCCAACGATTGTCAATATGTCACTAATGATGATCATAATGTACCACCCGTTGATGAACTCCATCTGATCAGAGGCCGAAACTTCCTTCTTGTAGTGAAGAAGGAAGAAGTTGACAAACTCCTATTGGGAAGAGGAGAGACACCGTGAGCTTCAGTGTGGCTGAGCGCGTCAGCGGTGTCTTGGGGAGCAGCACTTACCTGCTGAAGCTGAAGACCCCTAATCACAGACCTGGCACACAGCACCAGTGAGGCCAAGCAGGTCAGAATGACAAAGGCATCAAAGATCATCATGTAGTGTGTGTTCTTCTGAACTGGAAGACAGAGGGCCATGGAAACATTAACACGATGATGTGACTTCTTTCTCAAATAATTCAGATAATTCAAACATTTCAGAATGACAAGGACAGGAAGTCCTGCGAGCACTCTTTCCATTAGTATTTTTTTAAAAGCTGAAGGTCCTTCCAAGAAAACCAAAAACAAATCAAAGATCTTTCATTATCAGCCTTTAGTCTTTATACTGAATAGGTTCTCCTTGTGGGTGTGATATGCACACCTATTATCCCAGCAGTCGGAAGCAAGCAGCAGAAGGAATACCATGAAGTCTAGGCTAGCTTGGATTATATACTAAGTTTTCGGTCAACCTGGGCTACACATAGTGAAATCCTCTCCAAAAAAAAAAAAAAAGTCAATCAATCAGTAATTAAGCCTTCCAACTCCTACATTGCTTGATAAGATACTTAGCTGGGTATAAAATACCCATTCAGCATCCTCATGTACCTGGCACTTTTCCAGGTGTTGGAACACAGTAGAAAACAAAACAGACAAGACCCTGAACCTAACAGGAGCATCTGTGACGTGAGACAAGCAAAGAAGTGAGCAGGTACATGGACAATAGGCATAGATGGAGGGGTACAAGAGACATTAAGTCACAAACACAGATGGTGCTCAGCACACTTCCCACCTGACTCTATTCCACGCACTTTGTGTGTACAGGATCCTCACAACAGCCCCCACGAAACTGCCATGCTTAGCCCACTTTGAACTTGAGAAAACTGAAGCACAAGGAGGTCCCATCATGTGCCAAGGCCACATGATAAATAAGCAGCACGGTTGGCGTTTAAACGTTCACAGCACCACCACTGTGCATCAGGTTGTTCTGTTTGTTTTTAGTTTTGTTAGAAGATATCCTCAGCTCTTGCCATAAAACTGCTGAATCAGAAGTCATAATGTCCCTGAACCCTCCAGGTACAAGGCTATGTTTCAGAGCCATTGCTCCACACTGGAGAAGGTAGCCAGAAAAGAGGCCTCATCAAGGCTTTAACTGAGCCTTGGGAAGCAAGAAATGAGCCGTTTCTGCCAGGCTTGGTGGCCCACACTTAAAGTCCCAGCACTTGGAGAACAAGGCAGAAAGATCATGAGTTATAGGATAGCCTAGGCTATATAAGAGACCCTGTCTAAGCAATGGAGGAGGAGGAAGAAAAGAAGTGAGAGGAATAAAAGAAAGAAAAAATAAATAAAAGAAGAGAGAGAGAATGGAGGAGGAAGGGGAGTTGGGGGAGGAGAGAAGACCATTTTTTTCAGACATTGAAATCCTGGAGAGTCATAAATGCCATCGTGGCCCACAAGCAGGTGCCATCAAAAGAGGGCAGCAGCCACCGAGTCCTCCGAGTTTATCTCTACCAGGCTACTGTGAGGAAGCAATTTCAGAAAGAGCAGTAATAAACCATACTTCTGATGTTTGCCCAGAGGCTTCTAATGGCTGCCCAAATGTCTAACACTGCATTAGACAGACTTAAAAACCAAAAGCAAGCGTTTGAGAGGCAGCCTCTATGCCAGGCACTTTGGATGCTCCCATTTATCCCATGTGAGATGCTGCTCCAAGTTTGTATTCCACCCAGGTAGGTCTATGACAGTAGTGAGGCTTGTGGTTCCAGAGCGCCATACACTCATACACAAACTGTACATCGGTGACTACCATCATGTTGGTCTGACACTCACACAGTCCAGACCCAGCTCAGATCTACCAACTCTCTTGTGGAAAGCACATCTCAGCAGGTATCAAAGATTCTTCCTCTTGTTCTCCGTAGAGCCCATGTAATTAATCTCTTGTGTTATCTAGTCATGACCGAAAGGCAGCACAACCTACGATCTGGGCTACATCAGAGGACCTACCTAGATAACAGCTCAGGGAAATTCTTTCCTGGCAGTGTTTTCCTGTTCCAGACAGGACTCATTCTAATCTGATCTTTTGTTTGTGTTTCTAGAACAGGTTTTTCTTCCCACATCACTCTGCTTTTTAAGCCAGATGAAAGATAACTACAATGTCATAGCTTCAAGGTCAAGTCTTCCCTTCTCCCTCGATGTAAGACACATCGCTCCTGACCCTTGGTTTCTTCATCTGTGAATGTACAGATTCTGCTGCCCATTGAGATATTTAAAGATATTGAGTGAGGAAAATAGGTATGCGTGTTCTTTTAGTGCAGAACGGTGAGTATGTAGTCAGTAAGGACTGTAGAGAAGGTAAGGAGATGTTGGATGCTCCTATGTACTGACTGAATCACCAGACATCTACAGCAACCCAATCTGCCTTCAGAAGGTCAAGGGCCTGGGACTGGCCCAGTCTTTTACTTCGTGGTCCCTACATCCTGCGGGTAGTAATGTGATGCTTAATGACTTAATTAGCATCCTGAGAATGAGTAGAGCTTACAACTTACTTGATCCAGACACATGCCAGTCTTTGCATTCTTTGATAGAAATGTCGTTGTCTAAGCTTATTTTGATTCTTCCACTGTGAGCCTTGTTGTCGAATGTTATCTGTAAAAACAGGAAAAGGGGTCCAGGATGCGTGACTAGGTTTGAGAGTCAAGATAGGTCTGTAAATCCACCAGGAAGCAGTTCTTCAGAGGACACAGGACATGCTGATCCTCGCTTCTGACCAGCTGGTACCGGTCTCTGCTAATCCCTGAGTGTGCCCCTTCATTTCTCTGTGAGGTGATAACACTGAATTAGATCTGCAGTAGAGAGATTTTAGCATCTAAACCACGTGTTTCTAGGATGCATTCTAGCCCTGGACACCTTAGCAAACAAGAGTGCTCTCTCTTCTGTTCCAGACACTTGACTTGCTGAATTTGTACAGGTTTCCTCTGTACACCTTCCCAACCGACCTTAGCAACAGATAGCTTTTGGTGTTCAGGCAAATTATGCAAATACAGAAACACAAGCACAGAGGGACATCGTCCTTAGACACTCCAAGTGGAGAGGTGTTTTGCTTTATTTTTTTTCATTCTAGGCTTATATTTCTCCATCACTCTGACATCCCACATATTACAAAGGGCTTGGTGACAGAGTTGCTAGCATTCTTGCTTCTGAGATAACTAGTTGAAGATGCTCAGTACAAACAGCACAAAGCTACAGCACAAAACTTTGCGTGATCCTCCTGTGTCTCCATCTAACTCTCTTGCTTCCTCCATGCAGAGAGAAAGAAGGAAAGGCAAGAAAATCCATCTATATTTTTCTTCCCCTTTCCCAACAAAAAATGGAAAAGGTTCACTTGAAAGTCCTTCATTTACAGCTTAGTCCTAAATGAATATCTACCTTACTGTGCCCCACCCCCATCCCATGCTCAGGGAATATCACAGAAGGGATGGGGCAGAAAGACTGTAAGACGGAATGTGGGGAGGACGTAACAGGCAACTGTTTTCATCAACTCACAGCAGCACAAAATCAAGTCAGCTGACTTTACATCATAGACACATGAGACCACGCCCTTAGCTGAGGAGCTGTTGGCATCTGATGGCTACTGGGAGAGAGTCATTCATTTTGTTGGGATATGTGGCCTCTGATACGTTATCCATGCTCTGGAGATAACTCCTACCTGTGCGTACTGAGGCATCGACGACTGGACTAAGTGGGAAGATTGTACAACAGGTTCTGGGAGGATTTGGAGGGGGGGCAGTGCTGGTGAATATGATCAAAATACATTGTACTTGTCTATGAAATTCTCGAAGGACTTTTAAAAGTGCTCAAAATCCTCTGCCGTTGGGTTTTGTTGAAGTTTCTCCACACAGAGAAGGCAGACAGAGCTTCAAGTATGAGGTTCTAAGTAACTTCAAAGAGTCCAGTCACTCTGCGTGCCCTTGAGATGGAGTATCAGCCCCTCTCCCTACACAAATGAAGCCACTGCCATTGGCTATGCTGCCCACAGTGGCTGAAGAACACAGCCCACACCCCACACGAGGAGATGCCAGTGTCATTTGGTGGAGTGAAAAGTCCTCACCAATGAGAAATTATTCTTTTTCCACATAAAGAGCCTCAAGGACAGATAGGGACTCAGCAGATATATGAGTCACATTTCAATAAGCCTCAGCAGATGATGGCTCTCCCCAAGACAGAAGTATGCTGGGTAGGGTTTTTAGAAGAATATCACAGGGGGACAAAAGTTACGACATTTGAAGACATATGTGTTTGTTATGCCCTTCATGATCGTGATCCTTTGGTACTTGGTCATCCGCTGTGCAGCAGGTGCCACACTGGAGACAGTAACACGCAGGCGAGTCCCTGACTTACAGAACATGCACCAAGGGCCAGAAGACAAACAGCAAGTTAGCAACATGCAGAGACTAGAGCTGGTCAGAGCAATGTCCCCGGCACATTCGAGTGGCACTTCCTATATTTTTGACAATGCCTTAGCACCAGTAAATGAACCATACACCTGGTTAAAATAATTTTTCTCTAGGTAGGAGCCACATGGAGCACAACCCACACTTACAGTCAGCGTAAAGTCGTAACAGTCAGGAAGCTCCTGGTGTCGAACTGTCTGCAGATTGATGGCTTTGAGCTTAAACTGGAGCTCCACCGTCAGAAGTCTGGAAAGCAGAGCATGCTTGAGATGAGGGGGTCACACACAGAGCTGAGCTGTGTGCCCCTCCAGAGCATGCTTGAGATGAGGGGGTCACACACAGAGCTGAGCTGTGTGCCCCTCCATTTTCCTCACCTGTGGAAGTCCAGGCTCAGGTTGAGTTTATTTTCTCCAGGCGTTCCAAGGTGGGAAGCTTCATCTGGCTCTACAAGGAAACATTCTGCCACAGAAAGGGACAAAGCCATAGATATGACTGCATTTCCAGAGGACAGCGGTCAAGATCAGCTGCTCATATCGATTCCTTTTAGAATCAAGACTGTAAGAACTCAGTATCGCTGCCCTTGTCCTGTGTCTACTGTCTTTAAGATGTAGGACATTTCTGGAGTGGTTGACGATTTAGAAAGACTCAAGCTCTGTCTCAGAACATCATTGCTCTCCCTGCCTCTAGTTCCCTGATGCTTTCCCTATTTGTTTTTCCTTTTGAATTCATGAGGTTTTTTTGTTTGTTTGTTTTTGGTTTTTTAGGTTTTTTTTCGAGACAGGGTTTCTCTGTGTAGCCTTGGCTGTCCTGGAACTCATTCTGTAGACCAGGCTGGCCTCGAACTCAGAAATCCGCCTGCCTCTGCCTCCCAAGTGCAGGGATTAAAGGCATGCGGCACCACTGTCTGGCCTAAGTTTTATAACAAACGGTTCACTATAGAAGTTGGCACGTAAGAACTTTTGTATAGTTCTTCCTATGCCATGAGGGTACTGTCCATCGATGTTTACAGAGATGAAGGTATCACAGGGCTTAGGTATAAATCAAGGGGTTAAAAACAGGAGTTGGAGGTTATAGGGGATCATCACCTGTTTCAACTTCTGGATCGATGTCAAAGGTGTCGTTCCCGGGGCAGATGGTTCCTTGCCTGTAGAAGTGCTGACAGATTGCCATCGCCGACTGCTTAGTCCCCTTGTTCTCATAAGCGTGATTGCCCACGGAGATGTTCTGAAGCTGCAAGTACTTCACAGGAAAAGAGAGACAGAAATGGAACACCAACCAGGGCCAAAGGGGTGCCAGCCAGGGCAGAAGCAAAGCCATGATAGCCCTTGCTGGCCATGTCTCCCTTCGGGGTGCAGACATTCAGTAAATACACCCTCGGATGCTGCATCGGAGGGAGAGGCTCTAAAGAAGAGTGATGGAGATCAGAAGGGCCAGTTGCTGAGTCCGAGGAAATGCCTGGCAGTGAGCACTGAGAGAGGTGTAGATGCATTTGTGAATACAGACAGAACACATGTCTCTCTTAGATGTATGTATGGACACCAACAGACCATGAATCTCTCTATCGCATGAGCAGTATTTTGTAATACGAGCTATGATTTTTGTGTGTGTGTGTGTGTGTGTGTGTGTGTGTGTGTGTGTGGATTCTTTAGAAAGCAGAGGTGTTGAGGCCACTGAGTGGGGACTAAGAAAAAACAGCCAGATGCAGGGATTACCACGCTATGTTTGATCTGGTAGCCCACACAGTTCTGACATAACAGGGCCGGAGGGACTAGGGGATCCTTCACCCATCTGCATCCCTTTCATCACGGAGGCCACAGCAGGGAGATACAAGAGCTAAGCATGCAGACGCCTTGATCTTAGCCTCTCAGAACTGTGAGGAGGAAACGGCTTCACATATCGACTACAGATATTTTCCTATAGTAGCAGAAAGAAGTGTGGCAGCTAAGATAAGGACTCCTGGTGGAGAGGACACGGAGATCTAGCAAGGAGAGTGGTTCCAGTGCCAGACACAGTGTTCTGAAGGCTGAGTGTGGCCCTCCTGATAAAGCTAAGAAAGGGTTACAAAGAATTTACCTGGCCTTTAGTCAGGCATAGGGATTGCTTTTCAGAAGTGGAGGCAGCAGGATCAAGAGATCAAAGCCAGCCTCTGCTTCCAAGAGTTTGAAGTCACTTTGGGTTACATCAGGCCCCAACTCAAAACAACAAAAAGTAGTGGATGGTTTAGTTCTTGTCTCTGCATACCCTCTAGGACACAAACAAATCTAGTACAACGTTTTACAGATAGTTAATACATTTAAAAGTTAAATCTAGGGCTGAGAGATGGCTCACTGTGTAAAGTACTTACCACCAGACCATAAGGACCTGAGTTCAAATCCCCTACACCCATGGGAAACCAGGCACAGTCGCATGCCTCTGTAATTCCAGTGTCCCTGCGATAAGACAGGGCTCAGTGACAGGAGCATTCTCTAGAAGCTCACAGGCCACCTAGCTTAGTATATGTAATGATGAAAACGACTCTGACCTCAGACAAGATAGAAGTTGAGGACTGGAAACTAAGGTTGTCCTCTGTGCTTCACTCAAATGTCATGTCCTGCACAAACACCATACACACACACACACACACACATATATGTACACATATTCTCTCACACACACAAATAAATACTGTGGTGGTTTGAATGTGCTTGGTCCAGGGAGCAGCACCATTAGCCTGTTAGAGTAGGGGTAGCCTTGCTGGAGGAAGTGTGTCACTGTGGGTATTGCCTTTAAGACCCTCCTCCTAACCACTTGGGAGCCAGTCTTTTCCTAAATGAAGATGTAGAACTCTCATTTCCTCCTGCACCATGCCTGGACATTGCCATGCTCCTGCCTTGATGATAATGGACTAAACCTCTGAACCTGTAAGCCAGCCTTAACTAAATATTGTCTTTGTTAGAGTTGCCTTGGTCATGGTGTCTGTTCACAGCAATAAAATCCTAATTAAGACATATACTCTATTTCTCTCATGCACATACATTCTCTCTCTCTCTCTCTCTCTCTCTCTCTCTCTCTCTCTCTCTCTCTCACACACACACACACACACACACACACACACACACAGAGGACTCTGACCTCAGGTGGAAAATATACTCACACACACTCATACACACACACACACACACACACACACACACACACACACACACACAGAGGACTCTGACCTCAGGTGGAAAATATACTCACACACACTCATACACACACATAAACACACACTCTCACACACATACACACACTAGGCTTCCTGTCCACAAGGCTAGCAGGAGTCCTGCCTCCAGAAAGATGAGCTTCATCTGAGCCGCTGCTGGTGCTCCATGCTAGTGGCTCATGGCCTCTGTTTGAATAAGCTGCTTCCAGAAATGAGGAGTCATGGCTGCTCCGGGACGTGTTTAAAGAAGGGATTTAATGATTTTGGAATGTGGTCTGAGGCTAACCTAGGCCAAAAACACTGCCCTCAAAAGCACTTTTAATTATCCCTTCAAAAGAAGTGATTTGGTACCTTGAGAAAGTACTAATTATAGCAAGAATAACCCAGAATGAAAACTTGAGTCTGGAGGATGAAAAACAAGCTTATTTTCTGCCAGGCAGTCAGTTACTCAGTATCACAGAACAACCATCACCAGGCCTGGCATAAAAGCCTCTCTTTTACATGAGCTTGAAGGCCTTGCTTGTTACCCAAACTGCAAAATTAATATTCTTGTTAGTTATTATACGTCTCCAAAAGTATAAGCTTTGAAGACTTAATGACTACCTATATCCTGTTAGTAATTTTGAATATTGAAGCTCTCACATCAAGTCCTATCCCTGATTCTTTTAAATGACTCATTGAAATCCTACCTTTCTGTCGGTAGGAATCATATCCTTTTTTTAAATCAGTTTTTACTTGTATATGAGTATAGCAATATTTTTCTATCAATTTTTAAATATCTGTTTTATTTTACACGTGTGTGTGTGTGTGTATGTGTGTGTGTGTGAAGGGATACCAGCCAAGGCCAAAAACACAATAGATTCCCCTGAAGCTGAGATTATAGGCAGTTCTGAGCTGCCCAATAAAGATGCTGAGAAGCAAACTCAAGTCCTCTCAAAGAGCAACAAGTGCTCTTAACTGCTAAGCCATCCCTTCAGCCCTTAAACTGTATTTAAATAGTTTATTCATAAGTTATCTCCAAGCAGAAATGACATGCATGTCATTTGCATGCTCACGAGCACACGTGCTTGAGTGTGGGTTTCTATATAGTCCATTTCTCCAGCCTGTTCTTTCTCCCAAGAATGCACACACTGTCTGGATATCTCACTATTAAAACACTTGCCTAGCTCGTGTAAGGCCCAGAGTTTAACCCTTGATACCTAAAACAGACAGACAAAATCAACACGTGAAGCACAGTTGACTTACCTGGGTCACTGCAAAGATGATCTGGTCATACACTTCACTCTGAGTGTACACTGCATAGGTGTCGTCCATTCGATCCATGTAGCCCTTTAGGAAGAGGTGTTTGAAGGCTATAGTGTTCTCCTCTTTGAAAGCTACTACCATCTGGTTACTTAGTCCAAACAGAACCAGCTTAAAGAAGAAAAGAAATACCGTGAGGATGAAAAACTTTGAAGAGAAAAGAAATAGAGGCCTGACTGGCAAGCATCTGTGAGGGACTGGGCAGGATACCCAGAAGGCTCTCGACTTGGGGGCCGGGAGATGATTCCATGAATGAGAGCACTTTTCTTACAAGTATGAGGACCTGAGTTCAAATCCCTAGAACCACAGACAAGCCAGCAGTCCAGTATGACTATGGGGACACAGGAGAGAAGATATCCAGAAGCCCACTAGGTAGCCTGGTGTACACAGTGGGGAACGGCAGATCCTGTTAGAAGGTAAAGGAGACTTGGCTGTCCTCAGATCTCCACATGCATGTCATTTGTATGTCCACGAGCTCACGTGTGTGCACACGCGCGTGCGTGCGCACACACACACACACACACACACACACACACCGCTTACACAAAGATGGACACACAGAGATACACACTGTGTGTGTGTGTGTGTGTGTGTGTGTGTGTGTGTGTTGTATGTATGTGAGAGAGAGAGGGGGGGAGAGAGAGAGAGAGGGAGAGAGAGGGAGAGGGGGAGAGAGAGAGAGGGAGAGAGAGAGAGGGAGAGAGAGAGAGGGAGAAGGGGAGAGAGAGAGGGAGAGAGAGAGAGAGAGAGGGAGAGAGGGAGAGGGGGAGAGAGAGAGGGAGAGGGGGAGAGAGGGGGGGTGAAGGCTCCAGCCTGTCCTGCCTGTAATTCCAGCACTTAGGAGTCTAAGGCAGTATGACTGCACTGAATTGGCAGCCAGTCTAACCTTCATAGTGATTTCCAAACTAGCCCTGGCAATAGATTGAGATCTCATCTCCAAAACAAACTATATGTCCCTTTTTAAACACTTACTTAAACACCTTTGTGTGTTTCTTACCAAAAGGCTTAAACCGACTAACTTTCCCCTGGACCACTCGAGTAACTATTGGGAGATCAGATGATTCCTCTAAAAGACGAGGAGTAATTCAGGACACCAGCCTGAGAGTGTGCAGCTCCGAATGTGTGCATCACTTTCTCTGCTCTGGTCTCCTGTATCCCACAGGGATGCACACTAAGCCTGTTCACTGCCCGAGGCAGAGATGCACCGCTCAGGTCTAGTTAAGACGTGAGCATGAACACATGTATAAAGCGCTGAGCTTGGCACACAGCCACCGCCCAAGTGTGCCCTAGTATTACTCTAAGTAAATAGCATTCTTGCCCAGCTGATACAGGCTCCGCCATTGAAATGGCACAAATAAGCTTTTCAGTGCTGTGACATATTGCATTATCACCTGGAAATTAAGGATTTCAAGTGCGGGTTGCCAAGTATTTACTGGGAATCGAGCATGTTTTCTTGGTGATATATTAAAGAAAAACTGTGCCTGCTTCCATGTTACTATGTATGAGCCACGCAGCCTTTTAAACCCGTAAGCATCCGTGTCCCACTCTGTAAGGCGGAGACTGGGATTTCCCCAGTGGGAGGGTGGTCACAATGACATGAACTGCTCTACTGGGATGAGGGGTTACCCCAGTTCAGATAAGAATTCTACCAACTTCAGATGACTCTAGAAACTGCCTTGGTCTGCTAGTCCTAAGTGCTTGCTTCCAGTAAGCAATTAAGATTATCAATCTCAATATTAAAAAACAAAAACAAAAAATACCCTCTCTTTCAATAGCAGGTGTTCACCAAGAATGGAAAATAAATATGCAAATCTAAACCTTGTCTTCATTTTTTCCTTTCTGCTTTTTACAAGAGGTATTTCCTCTCACCAGCAGAAAAAGAAACTTTTTTTTACCCTTTTTTTTTCTTTGCGATTACACACGTGTACAGAGGTCAGAGGACAATTGGCAAGAGTCAGCTCACACCTTCTACCATGTGGGTTCTAGAAATCACACACAGGTTGCCAGGCTTGGTGGCAAGCACCCTTTACCAGCACAGCCACCTTGTCAGCCCCAAACATGTTTTAATAATAAACACCACCAGCGTGGGCAACTCTCACAAAAACATGATTCCTCAAAAATATGTAAAGAAGTTATGGAAGGCAGACTGAGATTTTCCTTTCTAACGAAAATGAAGGCGCACATTCCACAGGCGATGCACGGCCCCTGCTGCCAACCCCGTAATCTTCTGCACCACGGTTTTCAGGATTGGGGCTGGAGGAATCATGGAGTCTAAGGAATCCAAGAAGTTGCCTGTGGCAAAACACCATGCAGTTTCTAGAGAAAGAAATGCCCACCATATTAGGAATAAAAGAAAGAACTCATGTTGGGAATCAGATGATATCTGTGAGAGATGTAGATAACTCTCAAGAAAGGCCTTCATGAGGATCCAACTGCTAAAAATGTTTATTCCTGAAAAATACTATGGCATTAAAATTATCATAATAAAAAAAAATGAGAAAGAGCTGGGTGTCGTGGTACACACTTTACCAACACTGGGAAGACGGAGGTCTCTTGTGAATTCAAGGCCTGTCTGGTCTACATGGAAGTTCAGGGCCAATTGGGCCTAAATAGTGAGCCTGTCTCCAAAAAAAAAAAAACTTTTAAAAAAAAGAATCAAGAGAAAGAAAGAGAGGACAAACAAAGAAACAAAGTCGAAGGGAGAAGGGTTTAAATTTTTAAATCTTTATTTATTGTCTGTCCTTACAGGTGCAGTTAAAAGTTGTTTGAGGAACCAGTGCCACCTTCTCTGCTATGCAAAGAGGCTCCGCCTAACTCCTGCAGGAGGATGCTTACCTGGATAGTCACCATCGCGATTTTCAGAATCTGTATGGCAAGTTTCCATGGCTTCCTACCCCGAGCCCAGAACTTCTCACAAGGATTCATAAAAAAGAACTTGAGTTTCCGCCTCATCTGGTCTTCTAAGAGAAGCTGCTCTGACGGGGACGAGCTCGGGTGGAAAGTGCAGGGGCTTTCATCTTGGCGAGCTCTGCAGCTGCTAACCAGCACCTCGGGATTTGCCATCTCTAGGGAAGGAAGCAAACACTTCCACTCAGCTGGGAGAGGCCCAGGCCCGCGGTGTTTGCTACTGCAGAGGCTCAGAAGCCTGAACAAAGGGTCACAGACCGCGAGGTAGAGCAGAAAGACAGGAGGAAGTGGGGAGGTGGGGAATGGGAGGGTGGGTGGGGGCGGGGCAGGAGAAAAGAATGTGATGCGCTCTTCGTTTCGCGCTGGCAGAGTCTGCGGTTCAAGCCTCTCACCAGCAGAGAATTAAATATTCAGCCACAATTAACCTTTGCTTAAGGCCTTTCTCCCTTTCCAACCTGCTGTTTTCTAGAAGTCTGACTAGGAAATCCTCTTAACGGAAAAGGCCGTGTTACGAACCCCTTGGGCAACCCGTGGTGGCTGTTGGTTTTGCTTAATTAGATTATAATTCCATCTAAGATATCTCTGGAGCCATCTAGCATCGTCCTTATCAGATGAGAGAAAAAGAAGTTTCTTAGCAGCGCTTTGCAATGTGACTTGAAATCCACCAAGCTGGTACCTGAAGCTAATACTAAGGCACTAGGCGGGTACTCAGGTCCCTCTCTTGAGAAGTCCATGCCCACACATGAGAATGTATTATTCTTTCTCCTGGGTCCCCTCTCTTTCTCTTTTAACCCTCATGCTCAGAAACTGTGTTTAAACATCATTAATAAACCTAACCTCTACCTCATGTTGACTAGTCTCGGAATTCTTTTTCTGTATTTAAGTCTACGGATCTCGTTTTTACCGGAATGGAAGTCCCTGAAAGATTATGAGTGCTCCTTAGATTGCTGCAGGTGACCGAGGCCCAGCTGTGCTCCCTAGACATAAAAACTACTTTATGGGCTGTTAGTTACTATGCCCAAGAAACCCTGCATGGCTGCTCCAGTGTCCATACATAGGGTGTCCTGTATTCCTATACCATACTAGGTAGGCACAGACTAGGACAGAGGGTCAGTTCCTCACTTGTTTCGACTACTTAAGTGAATTCTCACCTAGGTGAAAGTTAACAAATCCAAGGACTGCTCCAATCAGTAAAAAAAAAAAAAAAAAAAAAAAAAAAAAAGACATGTTTACACATACAGCTGTATACAATATATGTGTGCTTTCCAGCTCAATGGGTAACAGATACAGTCACGGCCAAGATCGGAGGCCTGAGAGGTTGAGAAAGGACTTCAGAGAGTAAACAGACCCTGAAATGATATGCAGATTTTTATGTGGATATGGTCATTCAACTCCTTCTCATGGGAGAAACAAAAACTTCCATGTACTTATTAATCCATAAGTAGGTTTTATACAGAACCAAGAACCAGTTTGGATCTTGATACATCGATGACTTGAATCATCTCACTCAGCCTACATCGAGCCTCAGTCCTGCAAAATGGTAATAATATCTATCCTCATAAGACTGTAAGAAACATTCAACCAAATACAAATAAGGCCTTTGTGTAGAGTGTAAGCTGGCAGCCTCACCCTCTCCCTTCAGTGGTCAGGAATGCTTTCTGATACCACTGTTACGTGGAGGGGCAGTGTGACCGAGCCTCCAGAACTGGACTCTGCTACATCATCGAGGGCAGGCTCTCAACTGCAGTCCAGTTCCCAAGTGACCCCCCCCACTTGAACTTCCTTATACTTACTAACACATTTCACCCTTTGAGGCACGTGTCCCTACTATTTGGAATACCTCTTTGAAAGGGGTATACCAAATAGTAGGCTTTTTCAGACTAAGGAAGAAGTCTCTCCAGAGAGTGGCAGTTATCCAGGAGTTTCCCTTAGGCTAGCATTGATAATATGGAAACCCAGTTAAATAAAATACCCCACACTCACCAAGACAATAGAGTCAGTCCTTCCACACACACAGGAAAGCCCTCCTGAGTTTAATGTTTTCATAAAGAATTATACTCAACAGCAAAGGGAGAAGAATTTAGCCTACAATTATACAACATCTGAGAAATCGTATCTACAGCTTTCCAAGTCCAGAATCACACATTTGATATAGATTGCCACATTCTCGGCAAACCCAGCATTCCTGAAATGTAGATCTGGGCTATAAAAGTCAGCCATGGGAGACATTCTAAATTCCTGATTAATAAAAAGATTAATAAGACCACTGCTGAGTGAAGAAAATAATGCACAACGCATGTTACTATGTAAAAAATGCACTGGGTTCCTTCCAAATAAAATTGTCATGGCGGACATTAATGGTCCTGGTTCCGAAGTGCATCTCAAATCTCCTTAAGGGAAAGGCATAAAGGAAAGGGGGAAAAGCCATTAATTCTCAGGGGGTTTGTTCAACGTCTTATCTCTATCAAGAATAGAACCTGAAAGGCTAGGTATATGACCGAGGAACAGAGAGCTTGTCTCACACGAACTAAAATAAAGTAGTGGGATATTAGAGACAGTATTTGAGGAGGCTATGTTTGAGACTTTGTGCTGGTTTGGTTTTTGTCAACTTGACACAAACTAGACACATCTTGGAAGAGGGACTCTTAACTGAGAAAAGATCTCTGTAAGGTTGACCTGTGGGCAAATTTGTAGGGCCTTCCCTTGATTAAGGTTAATGTGGGAGGGCTCAGCCCACTGTAGGTAGTGGAGCCATCCCTGGGTAGGTGGGCTTAAGTAGAATAAGACAGCAAGCTGAGCAAGCCCTAAGGGGCAAGCCAGCAAGCACCGTTTCTTCGTGGCTTCTGCTTCAGAGCCTGGCTTGTCAGGTGCCTGTCCTGTGCCCCTGTCCTGACTTCCTAGTGATGGACTGTGACCTGAACATTACAAACTGAAATAAACGTTCCTGCCCAGTTGCTTTTGGTCATGTGTTTTATCACAGCAATAGAAACCCTACTATGTCCAATTTAAAAAACAAGTTCTGTTGGTTGCTACATATGAATAACTGCAATATCGAATTTGTTGAGATAGTGTGTTTTATTTGTCTGAATAAAGTGTTTGTGAACTACTTGAAATCCCAACAACCCCCTTTCCATTATATTACAGAGGAAAATTAAACTTTAAGCACACAAGATAGACAGACACTATGTAACCGTAACCTAGAGAAACAAAGAGAGAACAGCCAAGGACCATTAATTTATTCAAAACGCTGCTCAGGTTGTTCCAAAGGGCTG
The DNA here is from genome assembly GCF_000001635.26 of Mus musculus. Lineage (NCBI taxonomy): Eukaryota > Metazoa > Chordata > Mammalia > Rodentia > Muridae > Mus > Mus musculus. Next base: position 146,118,676 of record NC_000069.6, on the reverse strand, counting down.
GCTCTCATTCCGGGGCTGACTGTGAAATTTGCCTCCCTCACTGAACTGACCAGGTATTGATTGACAGCTGCTCTTTGAAGTCAAGGAGTTCTGCAGAAGTCTACCTTGGGGGTCAGGGTGCAGGCCCTAGTCAGACACAGTTACTTAAAGCAACCAGAAGCTAAATTAGGTTGAGCTGCAGAAAGGTATCGATAGAGAGGGGAGGTGTAATTGGAGAGAGAAACGGCCACAACCCGCCTCTTCCACATTGTCCCATCTCACCAGACAATACCTTTCTCTCCTCCCTAGTTTCCTCTACAATTTGATAAGTCTTTAACTTCGGGCAACCCACTAGGCCCACATGGAACCTCCGGCTTTGCTCCTACAGAATGAGAACAGTGCTCATCTCTCTGCAATGCGTGCCTCCTTCCTCTTTTTCTTCCATGTCATGGGACTACCTCTATGGTGCTGGCTCCTAGCCAGAAAGTAAGGTCTGTCTGGTCTGCTACTGGAGTCAGTCTGACAAGCACAGAACCCAGGCTACTGCCCCATTTCTACCTTTGACCGAGGGCCTGTAATAAAGATTGAGTCCAAGTTTAGAGCAGACACAGAGCCATTGAGAGTTATCTCAGACGCTAGTGGGAAGCAGCCCAGTGAGCCTCCAGGATCACAGACTTCCCAGAGATAACGGACGCTCTAGGCTGGGGGTCTCTGGGCTGGGGGTGGCATCCAGCATTGGATTCTCACAGTCTGGGAAACTAAACTGGCACAGACAGGTAGGGCTTTTCGGTCACCTCCAAACCTTGCCGAGGTGACACAGAGTGTTCCCACCCCACCAGGCGCCCCACTGACCTGAGGTCCGTGGCGGAGCCCCGATTGTGCCAAACCGGTGCATCTCGCACTCCGTTCCCCTCTGTGTGCCCTCCATGGCTCAGATGTCCTGGTCCCCTACCCTCCCTCTTTGTGCCATCCACGGCTGGAGACACAAGGCTCCCTTCCCGAGCGCAACAGGCGACTTTCCGAGGACACCTGATGCCCCGGGGCGGCGCCTGGCTAGGCTCACCTGGGGCCCAAGTCACTCCGAGGGGGCACCGGCGGAAACAGCGGGGACCTGTGGGGAGGCTTCAGGTCCTGTTAGCCGCTGAAGGACACGACACATCAGCACAGGGTCACCCACCCTGTGCTCCAAGTCCTACAGGCTCTGGCCATCCTCCTTCCTCCGGCCCCAGCCTCGTGACCCTCCTCCCCAAGGCTCGGGTTCCCTGCCACGCCCTTTATGGGGCGGCCGTTCTCAGAGACAGGTAGGGAGGGGACTCCGTCTGAAGGAGTGTTGCTGTGGCTTTGTCTTCCCTCCCACACCCCCAGCAGCCCATTCCCTGCGCTTCCACCGAACGTCCCCACTGGCTTACTCTGCGCTGGAAAACGACAGGTGAGGTGGACCACTCAGAGACCATTCCAACGGATGGCATGGAGCTGTAAACTCGATGTCAGATACACGCTGATGCTCACCCACTAGCGTCTACTTGGCTCCCAGGCCTGCCATGTTGACCTTTGCAGACAAGGTGAACTCAGCAAACGTAGGCATCCGTCCATAGTCTTGAACCATCAGTCAAAGGATGGGAAATGAATGCTGTTGACTCTCCCTGGACTAGGACACAGGCACAGAAAGAGCCCTGGGGAGTCCTGTGATGCAATGTAAATCTAAATGTGTCAGGCAGGACTACAAGGATGCTTAGTCAGAAAAGCCCTTGCCTTGTGCCCTGGAGGAAGAGTCAATCCCCGAAGTCCATGTGGCACCCACAATCTCTGTTCTGGGGTAGGTCAGAGGGATCTCTGAGCTCATTGGCCAGCATTCCTAGTCTAATTGGTGAGCTCTGGGCCAATGAGAAGCGCTGTCTTTCTGAATTCTTCCAAATAGCACACCATAGGCCTCCTGTGGCTCTCAGTCATGTGTGCGCACCAGCATGGCCGTATATAGGTGCACCTCACACGAACTGACACACACGAACTGACATACACTCACACATGCTATTTTTAAGTGCCTGGCTAGAGGAACGGCTCAGCCATTAGGAGTACTTGCTGCTCCAGCAGAGGATCCAAGTTTGGTTCCTAGAATCCGGTAGTAGCTTACAACCTCTGTAACTCCAGTTCCAGGGTACCAGGTGCCTGAGTCTGACCTCTGAAGACATCAGGTAGGCACTCAGGTGCACATCCAAACATAAAGTCAAAACACTTACACACGCAAAGTAAAAGTAAATCCTCGATGCAAGTGCATGGGAGCAGACTTTAAACTGAAACCTTTTCTTCATGAATTCTTTTGAAACGTTTAATATTGGCTCGACAACGACACATCAGGACCAGCAAAGACTTTGGCTAATCTTAATTACAATCACCTGAGATTTGTTTTAGTTTATTGTTTTATTTTTATTATCTTGGGACGTGAATACTTACTTGGAAGGGAAGATAGCATTCATAATCAAGATGGTAGTTTTCCCAGGGTGAGGTCTATCCACTGCATTTCAGATATTCTGACCCTTGTGACTTTCTCAAATGTGGGAAAGTGCAGAATTTGTGGTAGTGGGCAAGCTTTCCCCTAAAAACCATAAATAGTTTTTTATTGTAAAATAAGTAGAATTTTCTAATGGAGTAGTCTACAAACTATATCCAGAGCAGACAGACCATTTTGCAAACTTTTTTTTTCAACTCCTAGATCAGTTCGCACAGGCAATTTATAAATAGAACTGTCCTCTTCTGTGTCTTTTTATGTGTGCAGTGGTTTTTTTTTTTTTTTAGATTTGTTTTGCAATGGTGTGCAAAAAGTTTATTCTGTTCATTAGCCTGAATCCCAAGTGTGATGTATAGACAAGCTAGATACTCAGAGGATATAATTAGCACACTGTATTCTCGAGTGCAATTTGGAAGAATAATTTAACCTCTGATGCCCCTCTGTCCCTGCACAGATTAACACTGTCTTCTTACTACAGCTGAAGTTATCCTTGTAGCAAGTATTCAAAATGTACAATTGTTCAGAAGCAATCTGAGTTTCAGAGAGGTTTGCAGAAATAAGTGATGGCTTTCCCTGAGCCCTAGTGCAACTGAGCTGTCTACTAGGGAACAAGAAACAGGTTTTAGAGTCAGTCCAGTGAGGGCCCAAATTCTTCTATGTGGCTTACTGACTTATTTGTAAGAATCATTACTCTCTCCCGCTCGCCACCTCCTTTCGTGCCTAATCTCCCTAATGAAAGGGACGGTGGCCATTGATTAACAGGACACATGGGAAGCGCTCATGTTTTATGTGCTTAGGGGTGTTCAGCCTTGGACAATCAAAGGGAATGGAAAAATCGGCCATGTTCATGAATTGTTAAGGTTCGGTATCGTTATGATGTCGGTTTTGGCTCAGTTCATTTATAGGTGGGATCCAATCTGAGTGGGAATTCCAACACTCCGTTCTTAGAACTCACGCGGTAATGCAAAGAACCTTGAGTAACAGGACAATTTCTATAAGAACAAAACTAGAAGCCGGGCGTGGTGGTGCACGCCTTTAATCCCAGCACTTGGGAGGCAGAGGCAGGCGGATTTCTGAGTTCGAGGCCAGCCTGGTGTACAGAGTGAGTTCCAGGACAGCCAGGGCTACAGAGAAACCTTGTCTCGAAAACCAAAAAAAAAAAAAAAACAAAAAACAAAAAACTAGAGCATTTGTCAAACCGAATACAAACGAGCAAAACAGTTGCACAACATACAAAAGGCTGCACCTAGACACTGGAGCAGGACCAGAAACAGTTCTTACGCATGCGTCTTTGGAATGATTGACCCAGGTACGAACACCTTAGCTGTGTTACCGATACATCATCACACTCATGGGTAGTACACATAACAATACACGGCTTATGAGAACGTCCACAGAAGCTCCTGTGTTTGAACACTCGGACCCCAGCTGGTAGCAAGCACTGTCTAGTGAGATTTGTGATTTAGCCTTGCTGAAGAAAGTGTGCCCCGGGGTGGGGGGTGGGGGGCTGGGGTTGGGGGGCGGAGCTTTAAGAGTTAAAGCTTTAACCACTTCCAGTCTGCTCCTTCTGCTTCACATTCGCAGTTCAGACGTGAGTTCTCGGCTACATGCCTACCGCAGCTACCATGTCTAACTGCTGCCTCCACCCAGCCATTATGGAATCTAGCCCTCTGGGGCCGTAAGAAAAAGTAAATTCTTCTACAAGTCTCCTCGGTCATGGTGTCTTTTTCACAGCAACAGGAAAGCAGCTAATAGAATATCTGAGAGTGACAAATGATAGCATTTCTTGTGCTATTGCTGTATTTTCAAGTGTATTATATTTGTGAAGAAGAGGTAACTGTAACGTAGACTTGGGAGGACCCCTTTTGGAAGGGTTTACAAAGAGAGCATCAATACCACAGGAGACAGCAGCTCTGTGCAAGGGCATCACCCTTGCAAACCCTCTAGTAGGACAAGGTTTTCAAGTAGAGTAGAAGAAAATGACAATCTTGACTTTGTATGGTCTTGGGTTCGTGTTTGGTTTTGTTTTCTTAAAAAAAACAATAAACAAAGACAACAACAATGAAATGTCTTTTAGAACAAGGATGTAAAAAATATAAATATTTATCTTCTACAACTACACAGTCTACTGGTGTGTTTATTTTACAACTATTGAAAATTTATCTCCCATTGATCCCTTCTTTTAATTATTATTACAAAATGACTGCAAAATAGTGATTATTATATGTGATTGAAATACAGTGTTTTGTATATTTTTATTTATTTTTTGACAATATTCTATGTATACAATATATTTGCATCATATCCATCCCTCCATTTCCTCCTTAACCCCCCACCCTGCCCCTACCATTTCATGTTCTCTTCCTTTTTATCTTTATAACTCACAGAGCCTAATTAGTGCTATCTATAGGTGTGGGGCCATGCACTGGAGCATAGACAGCCTACAGTGGCCATGCACACAAAGAAACATACTTTCCCTCCACAACCATCAAGGAACCAGAGCTCCCCAGTTGGACGGGGCCACTGAGCCCGCCCCTTCTCCATGGGACCACACACCTGCAGTCCTGAGAAATGGGAAGCTAAAAGATTTGGAGTTTGAGACCACTGTAGGATGCTCATAATGTAAATTATGAGCAATAACTCTTAAGCTTATCCTGAGTCGTCAAGAAGATGGGGCTGAGAACCTCAGGAAGAGAAGCAGTCAGCAAACTCAGGAGGTCCAGTTTGAGTGTGCGCTTGAGATGCTATTGTGGCCTCCTCCTGTTGCTTAAGGGCTTGTTTTCATTTCCTTCACAAGTGGGTTATGCTAACTGTGATACAAACTGCTATCCATATAGTACAGATCACACACAGGGGGCAGACAGGGCATGAGTCCTTCTGAGTCCCCACAGGGCTCAGCCACTCTGCAAAGGTAATGAGAACGCCTCTCCCCTAAGGAGCTAGGATACCGGCATTTGGTAAAGGAGCCCCGACTTTGTTCAAATATAGTTTCTCTCAAATTTCTATAAATGTATCTTTACCACTTTCAATTTCAATACTTCCTGTGTGGCATGAGTAACAAATATTTCACGGACTAGAGACAAATCTCCTCGGATGGCACTGATCTAAAGGACATATTTTGGATAAGTGTTTGTTATCTTGGAGGAACGACTAGCAAAGGTTTGACATTCAGATTTTCATTTAATCATCATCAAAGAACTCACTTTGAACAGAATTTGGGATTATGATTGAGCAGCACATTCACTGTGAAAAGCCACAGAGGGGTGCTGTTCTGAGCTTCCCATGGCCGTGTCAAGCAAGAAGAGGCAGATGAAGGTCTACCAGAAGTCTAGAAAGGCTAATAACTTGGCATCTGGTCTTCCTAATACTATAAAAACACATTCACGATATATAGGAATAAGGGATGTGGTGATTGATATTGTCAACCTGATCTAGAATGGCCTGGAAAGATCTAGAAGACCTAGAAGGCACCACTAGGCATGCCTTGAGAGATGAACTAGATTAGGTTAATTGAGATGGGAAGATCCATCCTGGCTGTCGGTGGCATCATTCTCTGGACCTGGGTCCTGGGCTGAGGAAAAAGGGAGACGTGAGCCGAGGAGCAGCATCCTCTCTGTTTCCTTCCTGAATGAAGGCGTAACAACCTGGCTGCCTGCATCCCTCCCCAACCCCGGTGTACCCTCCAACTGTGACCCAGATTAAACACCTTCACTCACAAACTGATTTTGTAAGAGTATTTTTTTTTATTAAAGAAACAGGAAAATCAACAGATTCAGGGAGGAATGGTTTCTATTGCTAATATAGATGTTCTTGGTTACATTTCAAATAATTAAAAAGATAATTTTCCAAACTAGGTAACTTTGGGGACAGCACACCAAACTGCTCAAAGGTGGGAGAGCAACACTGGCTAGCCTCGGGGATGAGCAATCATCTTTTGGTTGCACCTTATGACTTGTTCCCTCCCATGACAAAACTATTTAACACGGATTTTATTTTAAATCCGAAGCTGTCTACTTGGGGGAGAGAAGAATCAGTCTATTCTCCCTCTTCTCCCTCTCCCTCTTCTCCCCTTCCTTTCTCCGATAGAAAGTTCTCTGTGGGAGCCAGGGCAGGCTGAGAAGCCTGCCTGTGATCTGCAAGGAAGGCCCACCCCTGTCTTCTTCTGGTTTCCCCTGAGGGAAGCACCATCACCCCCACACTGAGATCTGGAAAACTTAGCTTGTCAATGGCACTGGTTCAGACAATAACAAATTTTGGCTTAAGCATAATTTTCTTCCTTTAGAGGTAGTATTATTACTTTAAAAACATTCAAGATGCCCTAAAGGTTAAAAAAAAATAGGCTGATCTGGTGATGGTGCGCCACTGCTCAATGCCTGCAAACACCGTAGGTCTTTGCACACACCAGCATGCTGTGGCTCTCTTCCTCTCAGCTGTCTCCGAGAGTGTGAGTGCGCTCCATTTCCAGACGAAGCTGCTCTTTGCTCCTGGGCTCCCGAGCCGGCCTCTCTGGAGACACCTGCCATCCATACAGTATAGATCCCGCGCTCAGGGGCAGACAGGGCATCGTCATTCTGAGTCCCCCCTGGGCTCAGCTACTCTGCAAAGGCAGCAAGAATGCCTCCGTTTTGGTTATTTTAGTTTTACTTGTTATAATCACCACACCTAAAAAAAAAAAAGGTCAGGCATGTGGCATGCAAGCAGGCCTCTGTGTGTGTGTGTGTGTGTGTGTGTGTGTGTGTGTGTGTGTGTGTGTGTGAGAGAGAGAGAGAGAGAGAGAGAGAGAGAGAGAGAGAGAGAGTTGGGGAGGCAGAGATGAGCGGATTCCTGGAGCATTACAGCCAGCCTGTGTAGTTTATTTAGTGAGCTTCAGGCTGTCTCAGATGCCTCTATGATTGGCTTGTGAGGAACACGATCCAAGATTGCCCTCTGACTCTACGCATACACACAGGCATGCGCACGTGTATGTGTATACATGCACACACACATGTGCCTCACACATGGGTGTTTATACATTAGAATTGGCTCTTCCCATTAATAGCTACAGCTTTGCCACCAAGTCAGGCCTCTCTGGCTGATTTCCTCATTGCTGAGAAATGAGGCTGAGAATTCACTGGGGGATGTTCCCCTGTTCCCTCTGGCACAGGCTAAGACAGTTTCCCAGGAACCTAGAAGTGATCTCAGAGCTCAAACAAGGCCCCTCCTCTCCTTCTCCCCTGCCCTCGCTCCTAAGCAAACCTATGGGAAGAATGGTACAGAGCCGTCTATTCACAGCCCTCCACCCCAAGCTCTTTAAAAAACAAAATTAGTAAAAAATAAACCTTATCTCTGACTTACCAGATTTTCTGCTGTAAACTCAATTTGAAATTTCTCTGTTATTTCCCATTGTTATTCTGTGACTCACTACCTTGTTCCTTAACTATCAAAACTAAAACTAAGCTTGAATACATTCAAGTTTAAGGCAAATTTAATCCATGAGAGTGCACAGGTGCTCACTAGTCATCCTAACCCGGTCCTCTGGCCACTACCACCAAAGGTGTCAATCATGAATCTGCAGCATGAAGAAATCACTCAACTTCCCATTTCTTTTTTTCTTTCTTTCTTTTTTTTTTTTAACTTTCTTGGCATTGTGACTTATGACTCATCCCTTGGGGTGTGTCTAAAGGAAAGATGACAACAAACCCTGTGTCTCAGCCAAGTCACAAGATTATGGTCATCCTGAAATCTAACAGGATTGTGGGGGATTTTTTCAAAGGAAAATATATCATTTGAGGAATACAAAAAAGCCTTTGTTAATTTCTCTTGCTTTTTTAACCGAAATAAGCAATTAAGCAATTATATATTTACACATAATGCATATATATGTACACTGTCTATGATATGTAATATATTATATATTTGTATTTATGTATCTATTATGTGTTTAACATACATATATATAATATATATAGTGTGTGTGTGTGTGACTGTATCAGGAACAGTGTTGGATGGTATCAATTTAAGCTAATGAGGTATTACCCCAGCCTTAAAGCCGAGAGCAGAGATGCCCTGTAAAGTGACTTTAGAGGCACAGTGGGATAGTCAAATGGAAAAGCAAGGGAGAGTAATGCTGTGTGCTTGTTTATGTGGCTTTGCAGAAGGGATGGCACTTGGGCTGAGCAAGGAGAGATGAAGCCCTTAAGGTCCAACGAAGGTGGAGAAAAGTACACAGACTGAGGCAGAAAAAGAAGCAATATCTTGGTTTCAAGAGGAAGAGGCATCCTTGGGGAGCCAGCAGGGGCCACTGGGGATATGCTGTCTCCTGAGTCAGGATGTTAAGGCTGCAGAAAATGGATGAGCCTGTCATGGCTGCCTGTGTTTCATTTTCATTAAGTTTATGTCTATCTTAGTCAACAGTGACTTTTCACATTTTAAAAATCGACATCAACATGAATATATTGTGGAAAAGAAGTCAAACTCTCAAAAAAAAAATAACCCTTTGTGAGAATGGATCATAGACCAAGTGCTCACGTGCAGACCAGAGGACTTCAAGGCCTCTGTCTTCTCTCATCTAGCGAGTAGGGGTTGTGGGAAACTGAGGAAGAAAAAGGTACCTGGCACCTGCCAGCTGTCAGTCTCTCAGGTTGTGCTCAAGGTTTTGCACAACTTTTTATGCACAACCCTAACATGTGCAAAAAGAGTGATCTCAGACTTGAACCCCTGATTCAGAACGCTCCATGGTAACGTAGAATTAGAGAGAAGGTGGAGCATGACCAGACACTGTTGTTACTAGCTAGGGGACAGACGAGTCCATCAGAAATGAGGAAAAGGCAGAAGGCAGCTTATAGATGCATTACCAGTGACATATTCAAGGAAGAAAATGGTAAAACTCAGTAATAGGTTGGCTCTGGGCAGGGCAACAGGAATCTGGGGTGGCTCTCAGACTTCTAGTTTTGCCAACAAAAGGACTGGGATGCTACCACCTAGGGGAGGAACCTGAAAGATATATGAAAGACGGGACTGTGAGATGCCTTAGCGCCTTGCAAGTGTTAGGAACTGTGTTGCAATCCCCAGGACCCATGTAAAGCTGGGTGTGGTAGTGCATATCTGTAATCCCAGTGTTGCTACACATAAAAACAACAGCCAAGTGTAAGGCAAAGACCAATACCAGAGGTTTTCTTCTGACCTCCAAATATACATGGTGGCACTTGCCTACATAACACACACAAAGACACACACACACACACACACACACACAGATCCACACACAGAGAGGGGGAAGGAGAATAAGAAAACAGAATGGGAGAGAGAAATTTGAAAAGATATATAAAGACACTAAGTTAATCTTGGCTCAGTTAAGCTGTGGTGACATCGATCCATCCATCTATCCATCCTACAGAGGGAGTTCTACGGCAGTAAGATCCTGTCTTAAACAAAACTCTTTAAATATTGTTGTGGTCAACTGCATTACTTTGCTAAATTTTGCTAGATCACAAATTAGCAGTTTTAATTTGTACTTTTAAAGAAAAGACAGAAAGCTGGCGAGATGAGCTTCACTCTAATAATCCCGGAGGGCCCACAGTCGGATGAAAGGATCCTTACAATAACCAACAACCACCAGGCAGCTTTCCCTCGGAGACTTGTAGTTCCGGCTTGACTCAAACTCTATACAAAATTCTTTGACAAAAAAACAAAAAACAAAACAAAACAAAAAATGTGCTGCAGTAGTCAAGGACGTCCAAGGCAACCTGAATGCAACCTCCACTCCACGCTCCAATTTTACACAGGTCCCTAGATGCATCCTGCTCCCTACAAGGGAGGTCAGGTGGCTGGCCTAGGAGCTGCCCATCCGCACCCCACGAGAACTTCCCTTTGACTAAGGCTGAAGTGGACGCAAGGCAAGGCATGGACCTAAGTCAAGAGGGGCCACTGCAAAGAACAGAGACCTAAATCGAACAGAGAACTAGTGCTTTCCTTGCTAGTGGGAAACTGGGCTTCTCTGGGATTACGTTAGGTGACGTCACAACACAACAACCAATCACTAGCCTTCTATGAGAGACAATGTTGGGGAGCGGATAAGGTATTGGTGAAGGCGTTCTGTCAATCTCAACAGGAGACTTTTTTTTTTTAATCTTAGCAACGGACGCGTCCTAGCAACAACTGCCAGCCCGCTGTTGCTGGAAATTTGAGGTTTATTTTCCTGAGCAAGAAGAGTCAGACAGACTCCCACCTCCTACTCTCGAAGGAGCGTTTCTCCCGGGAACTGCCAAGAAGCTGCCTTCTTTTCCCTTTAGTGATTCCAGGTAAGGGCGGTTCAGAACGGGAAAGGAGTCGCGGGAAAACTAAATATCTCATTACCGTATCAAGGGCGTTTAGAAACTTCCCAGAAAGTGCTAGAGAAGGTGGAGTCTATGAAATAAAGAAATACTTTTTTTCACTACTTTTGACAAGTTTGCAGCCCGAGCCAGTGAGACAAAAACAGCTATGAGAGAGCAGTTAACGGGAGATCTAAGAATGTCGGGAACCGAGAGCGGGTACTGTCTTGTTCCTGCTCTCACGTTACTTGGCGCGCAGCGGGAACTCAATAAATTATGCATAATTGAATTTGAGGATGACGAGATTCTGGTTAGTCATCAGCACTGTAGAGAATTAATGTGGACTGAAGCCTATCACTGGGGGGCTAGGGGAGGGCTAACCACGAAGATGAACAGAGAACCTAAACTCGTTGAAGGAGGGCTCACGTCTCCTTCGTTCCCCTAGTAATTAGCATATCTAGGACTTAATTTCTGCTCAGAGCGACCTCTCTTCCCCCTTGAAGTACTGTATGCTGAACGCTGAGTGAATCCACAGCAACCCTTCAAGGCAGCCTTGTGTTTGAAGTCCTGTGTCATCTCCTCACAGCACCACTGGGGAACAAGACTGATTCAGGCAGAGTGAGAAAGCAGACCACCAGAGAGCAGCATTACCTTCTGATAAATGCTTCCAAAATTGCAAAATCCACTCCTGGGAAGTAAAGGGGCTTAGGGAATTGGCATTCCAAGTGACATCGCTCTTACACTGGAAGAGGATGTCTTTGTATAGAGAAAAAAACTTGATCATTTTATGCATATATAAATAACAGTATTCATTGTATAAAATATGCAATGGACAGTAATTGTGGAAGCAGTAGTGGGGGGCCACACACACGAGCACGACCTCGGTAACTGGGTTACTGCAGCTGTATGAAGCTGGGTGATGTTTACAGTGTTGTTTAGTACTTTTGGCCAAAGGAAACTGGGATAGAAAATGGAGAGGGATCAACTGATGAGAAATCATCCAAAAGAGAATCAGATGACGTCCACCACCTGAATCTATGATTCTGAAGAGTAGAACGAAAAATGCTCCATCTGAAAAGCTGAGACAGCCTTTTATTGCATAATTTCTACTTAAAAAGTAGAAATTTGGACTGATGGGGTGGCTCAGTAGGTAAAGGTACCTGCCACCAAGCCTAATGGCCTGGGGTTGATACCAAGACCTCACATGGTAGAAGGAGAGAACCAACTCCAGTACGTTGTCCCTTGACCTACACACACACACACACACACACACACACACACACACACACACGTACACAAACATACACAAACATACACAAAAATAAATAAATAAATGTAACTTTAAAATTTTTTAAGTAGACACTTCAGGGCTGAGGAGATAACTCTGTTGCCTGCTTTGCAACTGTGAGCACCGTCTTAGTTAGGGTTTGACTGCTACGAGTAGATACCGTGACCAAAGCGAGTCTTATAAGGAGAACATTTAATTGAGGCTGGCTTATAGGTTCAGAGGTTCAGTCCATTATCTTCAAGGCAGGTGGGAGCATGGCAGCATTCAGACAGGCATGGTGCAGGTGGAGCTGAGAGTTCTACATCTCCTTCCTTCCTTTCTTTCTTTCTTTCTTTCTTTCTTTCCTTCTTTCTTTCTTTCTTTCTTTCTTTCTTTCTTTCTTTCTTTCTTTCTTTCGAGAAAGGGTTTCTCTGTGTAGCCCTGGCTGTCCTGGAACTCACTCTGTAGACCAGGCTGGTCTTGAACTCAGAAATCCACCTGCCTCTGCCTCCCAAGTGCTGGGGTTACAGGCGTGCACCACCACTGCCCGGCCGAGAGTTCTACATCTTTGAATCTGAAGGCTGCTAGTGGAAGACTGACTTCCAGGAAGCCAGGGTCTTAAGCCCACGCCCACAGTGACACACCTACTCCAACAAAGCCACACCTTCAAATAGTGCCACTCCTTGTGCCAAGCAAATTCAAACCATGACAGCATCTGAGTTTGATGGCCAAAAGTCAAGTCAAAAAGTAGTGTGTACACATAGGGCAGCGGTGGCAGGAGTGAGGGATAGAAAGACTGAATAGAAATTTCCCCCAAAAAATGTCAGAAGCATAAAATACTAATCAAAGCATCAATTGTATCTCTGTCGTCCAAGACCATTGTTTTAAGTGGTTCTATTTGCGTGCTGGATAGTTTTATGTCAACTTGGCACAAGCTAGAGTCATCAGAGAGGAGGGAGCCTCAGCTGAGAGAATTCTTCCATGAGATCCAGCTGAAGGGCATTTTCTTAATTAGTGGTTGATGTGGGAGGACTATGATGTAGAAGTGTAAGCCAAATAAACCCTTTCCTCCCCAACTTGCCTTTGGTCAAGCACCGTGTTTCATCACAGCAATAGAAACCCTAGTTGTGATATATTTATAATGAGACAGCAATCTGAGGGACACTGTGGTGTGGAGGTTAAGAGTATGTCCACTGTTCCCCAAGCTCCCACATCAGTGACCCGACCTTATAAAGTGAGGGTGAAAAAAAAAAATGACCGTAATAATGTGTGACCAAGGTTAAGTTCACAGAAAAGCTGAGGCAGAAATATCTTAAATTCAAAGCCAGTGTCTGTAGGCAAATAGGGAAATACTGCCTCAGCAAAAAAAAAATTAAAAATAGTAAAAAAAATACTCACTGAACTTAAAATGCACATGAAATTCTTCACACTGCCTGGGATAATGAGCAGCTCAGTCAGTAAACAGGTTCTCCAGAGCAGGAGTGAGGATTAAGAAGAAAAAAGACAATTAGACAACATTGTAGCATGACCCCGGCCAGTTCTGAGACTGAGGCAGGTTTATTTTTTTCCCAGTCTGCTTTTATACCATTTTAATTACATGCAAGTATTAAGGGCAGGCAGTACAATGAGGAACAATCAAGGCAATTAGCAAAGTCCTGGGATTGCTCTCATGACAGTTGTTTCCAAGAGCTTGTCAGAATGACCAAAATACCTGAGCCCACTTTCTTGTCCAAGCCCAAAATCAGATTCTTGCCTGAAGCCTGCTTCTTTTGTTCCACCCTAGGATTAAGATTCCCACCTGAATTTACTTTCCTGTTCTAGCCTAAAATTAGATTCTTGCCTGAACTTATCATGCCCTAATGTCAGATTCCTGCCTGAACTTAATTCTTTGTCATGGCCTAATATCGGATTCCTGCCTACCGGCCCCTCAAAGGATCTCTACAGCATAAACACCTGTGTGATTTATAATTATTATTATTATTTAAAACACACATGTTGGACTTCCCCGGCTCAGCATGAGAAGTGCTTGCTCTGCAAGCCTGACATCCCCAGAGCCCACATCACGGTGGAAGGATGGAAGGAGAGAAGCGACTCTAAATGTTGTCCTTTGAGATAGCACAACCACACATACAGCACCCCTCCCCCACTTCGTGCATGTACACACATATACAATGATGATAATAATGTTCTCAATGAATGCAAGAAAGATGTAAAAGTGTAATTAAACAAAATGGAGAGTGTTATAGGTAAACACACCCCATGCTTTGGTCAAGATTTTGCAATGAAGGGACCAAACAATAACAATAACAAGACCTGGTGATGTTTCAGTCTGTGTTGATGCTAATTTACTAAAATAAGACAAACACCATCTGTGGGGACTTAATGATGATATGATTTTTTATTATTAATATTTTTATTGAACCTTATAGCCAGCCACCTTGTGAGGTAGACTTTATTATCCCCAGGGGGAAAAAAAAAAGAAGTAAACAGAAACTAAGGAGATCTGTGGTTTGCCCAGGACCATTCAGCTAAAAGCAGAGACTGTTTTCAAATCCTGGGGCATAGATTCATAAAACCACACATCTCATACTGTAGCCCAGGCTGGCCTCGGGTGCATGACAATCCTCCTGCTTCAGCCTCCCAAGTGCTCTCATTGTAAGTCTGGCCATTCTACACGACTCTGAAATCACACTTTTGGCCATTTAATAAAATGAGTCTATGGTGGGCATTGTCAGGCAGATGTCCTTGTCCAGCGTTAACATCCTGTCAAAGCACCCTGGGGTTTCACAAATAAGATCTTAATGGTTACATAATCACACGCTAAGAGCTGTATGACTCAAATTATATTCATTTAAAAATTATGTCCAGACATGCATGTTGTTGACCCACATGTTAAGATTACATTCAGATGTGTGTGCTGTGGGCTGGACTCATCCCAAGGACTTTAGGTGCACCTGTGCACACCTGTGAGGAGACAGACAAGCTAGCACCAAGCACGGCAGAGATCTGGATCCCCGTGAAACAGAGGCGCTGATGATGCTACCCAGCCAACAGCTTCGTAGAAACAGAATCGTACCAATCACGCTGTTGTTCTGTTAAAACCTTTAGTCACGGTACACGAATTCCTGTTGAAATTAGATTGTTAGCCAGGTAGTGGTGGCACATGCCTTTAATCCCAGCACTCTGGAGGCAGAGGCAGGCGGATTTCTGAGTTCGAGGCCAGCCTGGTCTACAGAGTGAGTTCCAGGACAGCCAGGGCTACACAGAGAAACCCTGTCTCAAAAAGGAAAAAAAAGAAAATGAATTGTTGATCTAGTCCAGGCCCAAACCTAGGAAATAGTATGTTCACTAAATAGGAATGCTTCATACCTGATAACAAAACCAAGGATTTACCAATGATTTCTCTTTGTGCAGCCTACATCAGAGCCATGGCACCCAAGCCACCGAAGAGCCCCAAGGGCCAGAAAAAGGGCAAAAAGAATATGAAGCAACAGTTACTTGGTAGGATTGGTGGTGGTGGTGGTTGCTGTTGTCGCTGTTGCTGTTGTTTCTGCTGTTGTTGTGTATTATATAATGTGTACTGTGGCTTGACCTATCTATCAAGTAAAATGAAACACTTTTGCTTCTATGAAGTCAGCAGCCCCAGTATTAAATGTTCAGAGGCTAGCCTTTCCCCCACATGCTTCACTACATAGACTAGTGAAATGCCACGGCACCTACGTCACCGAAGGTGACTCTGTGAGAGACCGTTCCCTGCTTTGTCTGTAGCTGGTCACATGGTACTTGAGTTCTCCAGTCCACTTCTCTACTTGTATGCGGATGTTCTGATGTTTTGCAATTTTATAACCAAGTGAGACAACGTGATCCAAAAGGTGAAGCTGATGTTTCTTTGTGTTTTAGTTCCTGAGGAAGAGGAGCCCATGAACATGGAGAGCATGGGTAAGTGGGAACAACGAGGTTGTTACCTAGAGTCTCACTATGCAGCTCAGATAAACCCCCAAACTATGGCTCTGCTTGCCTCCACCTCTCCCGAGGGTTTAGATCGCATCCCCACACTTGGCCTGGAATTTTTAAAGTAAAGAATAAAAAGAAAAACTGAAGGCAGAACTTAAACTGAGAAATAGATTTAGACAACACAGTCCTTTTTAAAAAAAAAAATCTACTGAGAGCACTAATGGTTGGCAATATGGCTTGTAGATACAATATGGTTGTAGACAAGCCTGGCAACCCGAGTTTGATCCCCAGAAGCCACCAAAACGTGAAGGGGAGGCTGGAGAGATGACTCAGGGTTTAAGAGCACCAGCTGCTCGTCTAAAAGTCCTGGGTTTGATTCCCAGCATCCCCATGGTGGCTCACGTCCATCTGTACTGCCAGTTGCAGAGGGATCTGATGCCCTCTGCTGGCCTCTGAGGGCACCACATGCCCGTGGTACAGTGTGCTGTACATGCAGTCAAGACACCTGAACACATACAATAAAAATAATCTTTAAAAATATTAAAAGTTGTAAAATAACATGGACGGAAAGAACCAACTTCACAGTTGTTCTCTGACCTCCAAAGCTTGCTGTGTACACATACCCACCACCTACGTGCATCATACACTGCTGTGTACGCATACCTACACACATGCATCACACACTGCTGTGTACGCATACCTACATACATGCATCACATACTGCTGTGTACGCATACCTACATACATGCATCACACACTGCTGTGCACCCACAGCTACACACATACATCACACACTGCTGTGCACCCACACCCACACACATATATCACACACTGCTGTGTATGCATACATACATACATACATACATACATACATACATATATACATCATACACTGCTGTGCATTCACACCCACACACATGCATCATACACTGCTGTGCATTAATACACACACATGCATCACACACTGCTGAGCATTCACACCCACACACATACATCACACACTGCTGAGCATTCACAGCCACACACATGCATCACACACTGCTGAGCATTCACAGCCACACACATACATCACACACTGCTGTGCATTCACAGCCACACACATGCATCACACACTGCTGAGCATTCACACACACACACATGCATCACACACAGCTGTGCATTCACAGCCACACACATGCATCACACACTGCTGAGCATTCACACCCACACACATGCATCACACACTGCTGAGCATTCACAGCCACACACATACATCACACACTGCTGTGCACCCACACCCACACACATGCATCACACACTGCTGTGCATTTATACACACACACATACATCACACACTGCTGTGCATTCACAGCCACACACATGCATCACACACTGCTGAGCATTCACAGCCACACACATACATCACACACTGCTGTGCACCCACACCCACACACATGCATCACACACTGCTGAGCATTCACAGCCACACACATACATCACACACTGCTGAGCATTCACACCCACACACATGCATCACACACTGCTGAGCATTCACAGCCACACACATACATCACACACTGCTGTGCATTCACAGCCACACACATGCATCACACACTGGTGAGCATTCACAGCCACACACATGCATCACACACTGCTGTGCATTTATACACACACACATGCATCACACACTGCTGTGCATTCACACACAAACATCACACACATACCCAGTAATAATTTCTACCCTATCATGAGAGTATTGAAAGATCTTTTGTTGGATGCCTGCAAATCATGGCTTCCATCAGAATAGCATCTTTCAAACTGTAGCTCAAAGGCAGTGGTCATCTGCTCCCAGTTCGTTTCCATTGAGCTCGTGGCCAACAGCCCTGTAGCTGACACCTGAGTGAAGCCCCAGCCTCCTCCTCTGTCCCTGGACCTTCCTCAACCTCTTGGAAGCAGACTACATGTCACTAAGCTCTAGACTCAAGTGACTCTCATTGCTGATGTCCACAGCACATGGCTTAAAAACTAAAGAGCAGCCCTTCTTACTCAGTTTTACCACAGACCCTATGGGTTGGCAGCATCCTTAGGCCTTGCCCCGTTCAGTCTGTTATGCTGGACCACGAAGGCCCTGGACCAGAGAGGATGCTTAACCTATCAGCTGCCTCTTGTTCACAGTGAGCACCACTTGCCTACCCCAGCTACAAAGAGCCTACAATGTTTACTCACTTCTACATAAGGGGATGTTAAGTCCTATTTTTATATTGCATTTAAAAATGTCCAATTAGTGAAAATGGACCATTGTTATGAAAAATACCAAGCCAGTAGAATCAGAAACGTGTGTCTGGTGGGAGCAGGAAACACGAAACACAACCTTGAGTCAGGGGATCACCTCAAATTCCAGGGCAATCTGGTTTACAGAGAGAATTCTAGGCCAGCCTGGAATTTCACAGTTTGAGAGCCTGCCTGTTCCAGATTGTATTTGTGTTGTCATGATAAAATAACCAGGCACAAAAAGCAACACAGGGGGGGTGGGGTTTATTTGGCTCACACTTCCAGACTAGTCCTTCAGTGAAGGGGAAGTAAGGACAGGGATGTCAAACAGCTACTTCCCCCACACCCACAGCTGCTGGCATTACAAGGGTGTCCCACATGCCCACCTTTTGTATGGGTGCTATAGATAGAACTCAGGCCTCAGGTTTGCAAGGCAAGAGAGTGATTGACTGAGCCATCTTTGCAGCCTGTGGTGCAAATGTTATAACAAATGTACTTACTTGAAACATAAGAACAATAAATTTAGAGTCCCAATTTTCTTTGACCAGCAAGGAAGTACCAGGTACCAGGTGCCAGGGAGCCCCGTTGTGATGGAATTTGCCTAGAGAGGACCAAGGAATGAAAAGTGGGCTAGCTGCCTGGGGAATCACCAGGCAGAGACAGAAACGCTGACTTGCCAGCATCTGTGCTGAGTGTCCAATTGCTCCCGGTTTTCTTGCTTGAAGTTTTAGAGAGCTGTTCTTGTAGTATAGGCATGGTGCCCTCCCTAGGCACTGGCATCAAGAGCCAACCCAGGGCATCTTCACAAAGCCTTCCAGATAAAAAGTTCTGAGAGGAGAAAGCAGAGAGACAGCAGGCAATGCAGAAAGGGCTGTCACTCTGAAGTGAGGTGAACCATGGCGGTCGGTGGTACCACGGCACAATTGTGGGGGTACTGAGAAGCCAGCAGAAAGCCAATACCGTGGAGCTTTGATGGAACCATGGGAGCAGAGGGATAAAGGCCTCCTGGGACCATCTTCTGAGAAGCTGCGCTGTGGCTGGAAGGATGCTTGGGCTGTCTCTTCCTACAGAAGGAGACACAACTTCTAAGACTTCTTAGATGTGGTAGTGCCATTTTTTTTTAACTCAAATCCTTCTAGGAAGTTCTCACAGGGTGCTGGGCAGGAAAAAACATCTCAAGGAAAGAAACCACCTCAGCCCACCTTGAGAGCCCCAGGTGGGGCTGGAGATGGAAGCTCCCACACCCTTACTTGGCCTAGAGCAGCATCTCTAAAGGCTCCAAAGACAAGGGACTGAGGCCCCGAGCCATCCTGGAGCCCTCCCAGCGCCTTGGGGTTATGCTTCAGTCATTGAAGTCTTGCTTCTGGGGAATGTGCAACCCCAGCAGGGCCCTCCGGCACATGGGCGGCACAGCAGCCCCCATGCCCCAAAATTCTTAGTTGTCTTCAACAAGACCAAAAATCACCACAGAGAATGGTCTCTCATTGGTCAGAGAGAAAGAGGGGGGAGGGAGAGGAGGGAGAGGGAGGGGAGGGGAGATGGTGGAGGAGAGGGAGGGGGACCATTCTATGGAACGGAGGGTGCCACCCACATTCTGGATGGATCTTTGCTCTTCAATGAGATCTCTTCGAAGACACTCTCACAGACAGACAGACATGCCCAAAGGCGTGTACGCTGGGTGATTCCAAACCCGGTCAAGTCAGCATTGAAGATTCGTCACCATGCCACCCTCTGAGGCAGGGAGCTGCCTGCCTCTCTTTGCACGTGTGGCAGTGGCGTGGAGGGCGGTCCTCCCTGAGATGCCCCTGCGTCCTGCGGCTTCGCCGTGCTCAGGATCTTTCTCAATGAACCTTTTCTAAAACTTTTTTATTATTATTTTGTGAGTTTTCACATCATGCACGCCGATCCCACTTAACTCCTTGTGCCTTCATACCCACCCTCTGCCCTTGCAACCTCCCCACAAAAGAAAACAAACATTAAAAATAAACAAGAAATAAAAACAGCAAGTCTGGCTGTGGGAGCAGCCATGTGTCACACCGTATGCTCATTTGCCCAAATAGCTTTACTTGCGAACTCATTGCAATGAGTCCTTGGTCTGGTTCAAGACCTCTGGCTTCCGTTATACCGTCAGTCCCGGTTCCTCACCAGGGCTCTTCTCTGACATTCTGTTGTTGCCCTGAGACATGGAGATCCTGCAGCTTTGGAGCTGCAGGACCAGGCCCTTCACATGCCCCCACAGTTCACAGATGGGTTAAATGTCGTGGTAAGCCAACTCAAAGCCCTGGATCGGGGTCTGAGTGGAAGCTGCCAGCTCTCCTGGGACCACGCCACCAGGGCCAGTTCTCCCATGTTACCCAGGAGAGGTGTGGGACCAACTCTCCCAAGTGCTGCATCTGGCAGGGAGTGGGGCCGGGTCTCCCACTCTCACATCCTCAGGGTCAGCCTGTCTGTCTGCTACAGGGCACACCTCTCCCACACCTACACCACCCCATGGCTGGTGAGAGGCAGGGCCAGCTCTTTGGAGTGCCACAGCCAGAGTGGGGACAAGCTCTTCCACAACAGATACTGGGCAGGGCCAGCTCAGTACAGCAACCATACACCAATACGAATACCGCCTCCTGCAGCAACCCAGACCCGGCACTTTCTCCTGGCCTTGGGTGGTAACTCGGGGGCTCAGACATCAAAAAGGCCCTGGCTGTGATAGGAACAGGGACTCAGACATGGCCCCTGGTGGCAGCCCAGACTCAGAGATCACCACGGCCTCACACAAGCTCCTCACCTCCATTGAGTGTCCAGTCCCACCTCTCTCCCTAATACACAACCACTCAGCTCTCTTCTGAGTCTCAATTTTTTTTTTTTTTTTGTTTTCTTGAGACAGGGTTTCTCTGTGTAGCCCTGGCTGTTCTGGAACTCACTTTGTAGACCAGGCTGGCCTCGAACTCAGAAATCCACCTGCCTCTGCCTCCCAAGTGCTGGGATTAGAGGTGTGCGCCACCACTGCCCAGCTGAGTCTCAAATTTTTAACCAAGAAAATTATTTAAACAATCAAGCATTTCCTGCTGCTGTAGTTTTAAGTTGTATTTAATGTTCAAATTCTACATTCACAGGCCATCCAGAAATTTATCCACTAGTATTAACTACCAAGACCCAGGAAATATTCAACTGTCGAGTAGATGAAGATATGACAGACGAACAAACGTATAAGCTTATCAAAAAGGAAGATATCTTGGCAGACTTGCAAAACCGAGCCGCAGTATCTGACTTCCACCCAGTCAAAAAAATTGTCCGGGTAAATACAAGTGAGCTGTTTGTTCTCAGTCCTAACTCAGGGACTTGCCAGAACACAACACAAGTTAGGAAGATTTTGCATCAACGCTGTCACCCCTTACCTCCTCACCCTGGGAGTTCAGTGTGAGGACCACACATGAAAAGATCATTCTTACCCTGTTAGAATAGCTATTTAGCTGGGCATGGTGGTACGTGGAAGGAAAAATCACAAGTCTGAGGCCAAACTGGGATATTTAACAATTTCAAGGCCGTCCTGAGCTACAAAGAACCTGTCTTGAAATCTTGTTCTTTATACTACTTTAAATTGTTTAGTTCATTGTGTGGTCCTGTTTTGCCTCCTACCATGTAGATTACACCACCACCAATACTCACCCTTCCTTATTTTGTGTGTGTGTGTGTGTGTGTGTGTGTGTGTGTGTTTGTGTGTGTGTGTGTGTGTGTGTATGTGTGTGTGTGTGTGTGTGTGTTGGAGTGGGTAAGTGTACCTCTGTGGGTGCAGGTGCGTGTGTGCATGTGTTTCGGAGAGGTGTGTGTGTGTGAGTGCGGGTATCAACCTCAGGCATCTTCCTCAACAGCGCTCCACTTTATTTTTCTACGCAAGGTCACGCACTGAACCCGGAATCTATCAATTAGGTCTGACCAGCTAAGAATCCTCCTGTCTTTCCCGACTGCACTGAAAACACAGATCTAGGAATCTGAACTCAGGTCCACACGCTTGCACAGTAGACACTGCACCAACTTGTAGTAGAAAATGATTACAATCTCAGCCCAGGAGTCCTTGGGTTATTGAGTTCCTAGGTAAAATCACCCTCACAGTCTTTATAGTTTTAATAGGCCTTAAGCAGCACAATAGCTGAGCAGCTGTCTACCCTCCATGCTGTTAGAATCCACATTCTTATCAATAACCCCAAGTTATTACTTACTATTAACTATGTTCCATCAGTGATGCTCTCAACCCCACTTGGGCAGCCCACATGGCTGCTCTCTTGACCCTGATCCTATGGCCGCTTCTCCTTTCTCCTCTCCTGCGTGTTCTTTATCTCACCGTGTCTTTCTTGCTCCTTCCTTTCCTCACGGTCCTCCCTCTGACCTAAGTCCACAAAACCTCAACCCCACCTATGTCTCTTCTGCCCAGCTATTGGCTGTTGACATCTTTATTTACCAGTCACAATTAACTGGGGCCAAGGGGCACCTAGCATCTATCTACAGATTCTCTCATCTCTGGGGCAACCAGTTTCGGGGGCTCAAATTAGCGTTAGAATACAAACAGCATCAGGCCAACCAGCTTACACCAATAGAACCATTTTCCTCAAACCTCATGTTTTCCTCTCTCTGTTAAAAATAAAATCATATGGTCATGGGCTGGCGAGATGACTGACTGTTCTTCCTAAGGAGGTTTGGTTCCCATCATCCTCATGGTGACTCACAACCAGCTAACTCCAGTTCCAGGGGATCCAGCTTTCTCCTCTGACTGCCACGGAAACAAGACACACACATGGTGCACACAAATACGTTCAAACAAAACACTTATACCTATGAAAGGAAAATCAATAAATCTGGTTTTTTAATCACATGGTAAAACGTCCATGGCTCCCTTGTGTTCTTACTTTGGGAGCTGGGTCCAGAAGGCAGACTATCGGTGTGTTTACATTTCGGACCGCGTTAGTCTGACATTGGCACCTGCTGGAACTGAATGAGCCACTAATCCTCACCCTCTGCTGGTGGCCCCTACAGGAGTACCCAGGGGAGGAACTTCTCCTCGTTTATGACAAAGACTTCAAGTATGGACTTAACTTTTACCTCATTGGAACAGAGGACGGCAAGGAGAACTTTTTAAAGGTAAGTAAATCTGAAGGCCTTGCAGGCCGGCATCTGTGCTCTCCCTAGGCCCGAGACATGACCCTGCCCTCCGCTCAGCGCAGCATCTGGATGGTGTGCTCGTCCTGAATCTGTGCAAATTATACCTCTGGGTTCTCCCAAATAGAATGCACCCACTAACACGTGCGCGCATGCACACACACACACACACACACACACTTACATACATATATACATGCATATTTTTTTCTTTTATCAAATAGCCCTTCATAAACTCAGGGGAAGTGAGCTCCATACTTTAACCATTGAACATGGCTTCTGTATTATTCGCAAAGGCATTCAGTAACTGCTGCTTTCCTAACACGTGGGGGTTTCTCCTCTCCCGCCTCCATCTTTGTCTTATTTTGTCATCTCCCTGTATCCTGATGTCTGTCTTTTCCATTCTTTTTTTTTCTTTTGTTTTGTTTTGTTTTGTTGTTTTTTTGAGACAGGGTTGTGGTTTTTTTTTTTTTTTTGTTTTGTTTTGTTTTGTTTTTGTTTTTTTGTTTTTTTTCAAGACAGGGTTTCTCTGTATAGCCCTGGCTGTCCTGGAACTCACTTTGTAGACCAGGCTGGCCTCAAACTCAGAAATCTGCCTGCCTCTGCCTCCCAAGTGCTGGAATTAAAGGCGTGCGCCACCACTGCTGGGCGCCTTTTCCATTCTTTCTCCTCCTCCTCCTCCTCCTCCTCCTCCTCCTCCTCCTCCTCCTTCTTCTTCTTCTTCTTTTTCTTCTCCAGTCTCTCCCCCTTTTGGCTCAGTTCACTTCTGAAAGCTTAGGATGGCAAGAATGTGAGGAGCGCCCCATGCACCCACATAAAAGCCAAGCTCATTGTAAGAGGCGCACGCGACTGTGTGAGAGAGCCGCCATGTGCGCTAGCCTGCCTTTTGTTCTGCTCTAGCCACCAGAAGTGCCAGAGGAACAAGAAGAGCCCAAGGAGCACGTCCAAGAAGACGTGTACGTCTACAATCCTCCCGTCTCCAAGCCATGGGTGTCGCTGGGCAGCGAGAAAGAAATTGAGGAAGAATCTGTCCAGGAATCAGGAAAGCGGGTTAGCGTCTTCATGGTGCTTTCTGATCTTTACCTCCCTCTAACTGGATATTGTTCTTTCCAGAGAGACCCTAAACTTTGCTGTATGGGTCACTGGGAAGTGCAGATTTTGCTCTTTTTTTTTTTTTAAATCTGTGGGTGGGAGGTGGGTATTGTTGTTGTTTTCTAGTAGAAGAACGGTCTCTTTCTTTGGTAGGCATCATAGATTGAATCTGCTCCCCAAGAAAGAGTATCTTAAAGTCTCTTGGCCCCTAGTACCCCAGAGTGTGACACTACTGGTATGGGGAGCATCTTTGCAAATATAGTTAGCTATAGTGAGGTCACAAACAGATTAAGCCCCTCATCTGCTTTTGTTGGCGTCCTTGAGAAATTGATTCCATGGAGACATAGACACGGATGCCATGAGAAAGAGACCAAGAATGGGACCGTTAGCCCTCAAAGCCCTGGGTTCAATCCCCAGCGCACTTGCTTGCTCAAAGACCGTAGAGACCCGAGGGAGAGTTTATCTACAGTCAAGGAACATCGAAGGTTACTGGCTTCACCGGGTACAGGGAAGGTTGCTGGCTTCACCGGGTACAGGGAAGGAGCAAGGTCAAGTTCTCCACTGCCCCTCAGCAGGAATCCTCCAGACAACCTCAGATGTTTTGCCTCCACAGCTGTAAAACTGGAACTCCTTGTTTTAGCTGGCTACAGCAACAGTAGGAAATGAACACAGTGGGGTTTCCTCCCCCCCCCCCAGCAACTCTTGAGGGGAGGATCATGTGCAAGTGGCTGGGGACAGTGCAGGACAGGAAAAAGAGAAGTCCTCCAAGGGAGCACTCCGGCCAGAGTCTCTAGAAGGAAGGCTTTGTCCTGAGTCCCTAGAGGAGCTCAGAAACGCAGATTACACTCAGGGTTGCCCCAAATAGAAGGTGGGCTTCCACATACCTCTTACCTGTCTCCTCCTAGTCCAGATGTAACCCCCTGTCACCTCTTGTCCTTTTTGCCTCTGTCATGGTGAACATAGTGAGGAATAGTGGCTGCAGGCTGTGGGAACAAAGGTCACGAGGAGCTGGAGAGGGACAGCAAGGGTCCAAGGGGCTCTGAGAGGGCCCGTGCACGCCGACACCGTGTGCACACCGACACTGTATCGCACATTCACTTTTCTGCTGCTTATGTGTGTTGCAGGTGACCTACATGATTTCTAGAAAACGGAGTGAATTTGGTGCACCAGTGACTTTCAGTGACCAGAATGCCTCTAGCGTAAAAGATGCCTACATTGAGTGTACGTCTTACCCAGAGAAAAATTACACCCTCTCACAAGTTGAGAAAGATGTCGGCTTGCAAGTCATTGCTGAAGTCAAGGACACAAGCACGCAGACAAAATGGTATGAGATGATATACAGTAGACACAGGCAGGCATGCATCTGATTTGGGAAGACTTGGTTATACCCAGTAATGCTCTTTTTGAAATCTTGGTGAATAAGATACTATTACATGCTAAAAGCCATGAAGTAGGAAAATGAAAAATGGTATTAATAGTCATAGTGCTGGCTGACACCCACCTAGAATCTTACTGTTGTCTTCTAGAAACTCTCCTCTTCCTGCTCAAAGATTTGTTTGTTTATGATGGGAGTCTCATTATTTAGTCCAGGCTGGCCTCGAACTTGCCATGTATTTCAAGTTGACCCCCAGTTGGCAATGTTCCTGCCTCAGCTTCCCAAATGCAGGGACCACAGGCGTGCACCACCACACCAGTGGTATGGCTGCCAGCTTTACACCTCCCGTCAGAGTGTCTGACTTCACTGGCAAGATCGGGTCCATCACCTATGAGAAAAACAAAAAACTTCCATCCAGAGACCTTAGAATAGCATCTGAAGTCTTGTTTCCTTCTCAGTGTAGTAGACAGAAAAGCAGGAGGCCAGCAGGAAATGCAGTCAAATTCTGAAGCAAAG
Source organism: Mus musculus (assembly GCF_000001635.26). Classification (NCBI taxonomy): domain Eukaryota; kingdom Metazoa; phylum Chordata; class Mammalia; order Rodentia; family Muridae; genus Mus; species Mus musculus. Next base: position 146,092,301 of record NC_000069.6, on the reverse strand, counting down.
GAGACACGGCAGTATGATGTAAAGAAATAAAAAATAAATAAACCCACAGTGGTGTGTGCTGGAGGGCAGGGCAGAGCAAGCTGTACATGGGAGTGGCCAAGTAGGAAGCAGCTATAATTTTAAACCAGGGAAAATGTGCCCACCATTAATTTGGGTGGTGGTGGTAAATGGAAAAGGTGAGTGAGAAAGATATGTACATACAAAAACGCCGTCATCAAAACTATCGAAACCATAGCACGGCTGCCCTAGCGATCACCTGATGTGATCCAAGGCCATTAATTGTCCAAGTTCTCCTGGACGAAACCAACACTGTACCACACATCTGACTCCTACTTGCCTTGCTACTTTCATAAAACCACGAACGTCTTTTTTATTTCTGCCTTGAGATCCAAACCCAAGTCTCTTGGGTTTCAGAATCAGCATTCCTTCTCACCACTATCCCGTGTGCTGCCACGGATGCCAACATAGGTAGGCAATAAGAACAATGTGTTGTCTATTAAGCGTATTCCAAACTCTCTGTACCTTGCTGCCTGATTGCTGTTTAATCCACTTGCAACTCACAGCAGCAATTTACTGATATTTTTCAGTAAACATGGATTAAATGTCCCAGACTCTATTGAGCACACTAAGCATGCTTGATGCTCTCTTCAAGGCTCTGCACACTCACACACACACCCTGACAGTGACTCGGAGATGCTTTAAAGACTTCTATTCACAGACAAGAAAATAGGCTCAGAGAAGTTAAATAATTAGCTAAGGGTCACATGGCGAGTGAGCCAGGCTTTCAAGCCAGATAACCTGTCCTCAGAGTCCACACCGATAACGATTGGGCCACCCAGCATTTCCTAGCTCAGTGACTTAGGATCCAAAGCTCACCCAGTGTGTCAGACTGAGGGAGAAGCTCAGGACAGTGTGACATGCTCACAGAGGAGGCAAGCCAGCGAGATACAAACATGTCTTCATTGACGTGGGTGGCACCGCTGCCCTAATGGAGCAAACCCTAGCTTCCTGATCTCAGAGCAGGGTCTCCCAGTTGATGGGCACTGGTAGCCAAGTAAGTGTCTGCAATGGGAGGGTTTTAATGTGCTTTACAGGGAGTGTAACAGACTCTGGACTCTACCGCTAGACTTCAGTAGCATTTGCCAAACGTCCCTTAGGGACGTGGAATGGATTGTGCTTGTTTAAATTCACAGACATAGGGCCAGAGAGATAGGTGGCTCGGCCGGTGAGGACTCACTGTGGCAGTATGAGGACCTAGATTCCAAACCCCAATGCCCACCAAAAAAGCCCTGCCCAGCAGCACCCATGCCGGAAACCCTAATATTCCAGAGGGCAGTGGTAGAAGTGTGACTGAGGCTTACTGGCCAGCCAGCCCAGCTGAAGAACAATGAGCTCCAAAGGGAGGGGAAGACACTGTCTCCGGGGAGTACGACACATAAGGGTAGATAGAGCGGGTCACTCAGCATCCTCTCTGCACTCATGTGCACCTACACATACAAGCCTGTACCTGGACACATACTTATACCCTCCACATACACCAAAGACAGACAGACAGGCAGGCAGACAGGCAGGCAGGCAGGCAGACAGACAGACAGGCAGGCAGGCAGGCAGGCAGGCAGGCAGGCAGGCAGGCAGACAGACAGACAGGCAGGCAGGCAGAGAAGTTGATTGGATGGAATAAAGGAGAGAAAAGAGGGAGAACGGGGTAAATATATGACTATAAATATCAACTTAAAAAGAAAAGCAGTTAAGTAAGCTTGACAAATATCAGTTAGGGAGTCTGGGTAAAGAATGTATAGAGCCAGGCGTGGTGGCGCACGCCTTTAAGCCCAGCACTCGAGAGGCAGAGGCAGGCGGATTTCTGAGTTCGAGGCCAGACTGGTCTACAAAGTGAGGTCCAGGACTCTTACTAGCGTTCTCACGCCCGGCCAGGAAGAACACAACAGACCAGAATCTTCTGCGGCAAAACTTTATTGCTTACATCTTCAGGAGCTAGGAGCGCAAACCCCCAGCCCCAAAAGCAAAAACCCCTTCTATATTGAAACCGAAACCCCTTTCCTATTTAGGAGAGTTATATTTCGCCTAGGACGCATCACTCCCTGATTGGCTGCAGCCCATGGCCGAGCTGACATTCACGGGAAAGGCAGAGTACAAGTAGTCGTAAAATACCCTTGGCACATGCGCAGATTATTTGTTTACCACTTAGAACACAGGATGTCAGCGCCATCTTGTGACGGCGAATGTGGGGGCGGCTCCCAACATCTCCCCCTTTCCTTTTAATAAGAGCAAATAGGCCACCCAACTAATGAGAGTGGAGATAGAGGTCAAATCCCCAGTGTGTAGGTAAAGGAGCCATGTACAGGATTAGCTCTTAGGCTCACAGGCTTTTACCCAGAGCAACCCTGACCTGCTCCCGTGTCGTTTTTCCTGGGGGAAGGGAACTAGGACACTGAACCTTCATGAAAGATGACATGTCTCCCTAGAATAGGCTCATATATGCCGCAGAGCCTTTCTACTGCAGTGCTTAGCCGTGCAACTCTCTCGGGCTGCTGAAGCACACTCACTCTATCCCGTGCAATGAGTCTAGCCTCGTGAGATGTAAGAGCTGAGTGGCCAGCGACCTATTGCCTAAGCATAGATATATCAGGGGAAGCTCCATGTTCTAGTCCTGCAAGCGCCTGGGCAATAACCACCTTGTCTCTCCTAGTTTGGGCCTTAAGCTTACAGACCAATCAAAGAAGCAACACTAATCCACAGCAAAGTGTATCTCCAAATAATATCAATCCCACCCATTCTTTAAAGAAAGAAAATGCTGAGGAGATCCAATTGGGTAATCCTTTGGTCAGGGACAGGTCCAAGCGCGTGGAGTTGACCTGAAGTCTCAATTCCCGAAGGATCTGTTCAAATTCAGCCATCCAATTCTGTAACATATACTGAAAAAGACTTTTTGACAAATTAGCTGTCCTAGTAAATTTAACATACTGAATGGAAATAACACACAATCCCGGAAACTTTTGTTCACATCCCTGCTGAGTTATTTGTCATAATACATCTAGTTGTATCTGGACAAGATCTATGAGTTGATTAACCAGCATGAGACCTCTCTGTATCTTGACATTAGCTGAGGCCTGTTTATCTATGACTGTAGTCACTGAGGCTGACAAAGTGTTAATGGTGTCAGTCGTCTGGACCTGTCCAGACAGAGCCAAGGCTGTCTGAATCAAGGCTAAACCCAGTTCCTAGTTAGTGGTAAAAAAGCAGGAGAATACTTGAGCATTATACATCACCGTCATTGGGAGTGGAAATGTCGACATTATCCCCCAACGCTGCTCTCTCTTTATTATTGACGCCCTGGACATCACCAAGACGAGGGACATCAGTATTCCCTTGGTCAGTCTGGATTTTTCGGGTGAGTCTTTCTGGTATCCAAAATGGGTTGTCTTCATTCTGTGGGAAAACACAGATAGCTCCCCTGGATCTTATCAAAATAGGATCCGGGCCATACCATTTATTATCAAGGACATTTTTCCATTTAACCATCTCATTGGGCCTATCTGGCTCTGTACAATGACGTTCAGCCGCAGTATGGCCATGAGCATCAATATTTAAAAAATTGAGTGTAAAGAGTGCCATAGACACAGACACTCTTGGTGCTCGGGGTAAAATCTCTTCAAAAGTTCCCCTCTTCTGTTTTATAAGATAGGCTTTGAGGGTGCGATGCGCACGCTCAACAATACCCTGTCCTTGAGGGTTGTATGGAAGTCCAGTCAGGTGGGTTACGTCCATCTGACGGCAGAACTGCTGAAATTTTTGAGACGTATAAGCTGGTCCATTATCAGTCTTAAGGAGTTTGGGTTTCCCCCAAGCACTCCATGCCTCAAGGCAATGTTGAATCACATGTGAGGCTTTTTCTCCGGTTAACGGAGAAGCAAACATGATGCCAGAACATGTGTCAATGGACACATGGAGATATTGAAGTTTTCCAAAGGAAGAAACATGTGTAACATCCATTTGCCAGACCTGTAGAGGTCGAATACCGCGTGGGTTAATTCCCACATGAGGAACTGGCAAGAACTCACAGCAGCTTTGACATTGAGTAACAATGTCACGGGCTTCTTTTCTTGTCAAGGAGAAACGACTGCGTAATGTTTTAGCCGTCACATGAAAATTGTTATGAAAATTTCTTGCAGCCTCTACCGGGGATGATAGGGCAGCAGCCATCACTTTAGTGGCCTTATCTGCCAAATCATTTCCCAGAGCCATGGGGCCAGGTAGGCCTGAATGGGCTCTAACATGAGTAATATAAACAGGAAATCTTCTAGATAACAAAACTAATTGTATTTGCTGAAAAATATTGGCAACTCTACTGGAAGGCTTAATCACTCCAGCCACTTCTAAAAGATTTACTGCATTAACCACATAACAGGAATCTGACACAATATTAAGGGGTTCTAAAAAGGTTTTTAAAACTTCTAAAACCACTAAACATTCTACCACTTGAGGTGAATTTTCATTATATTGTTTGGATACCACTTTACCATTAGCCACATAGGCACCTATGCCAGTTTTTGATCCATCAGTATATACCACAATCCCATTTTTAAGTGGGTTTCTTACTGTTATTTGTGGAAAAACAACAGATTGATTTTGGGCAAACTGTAAAATTGGATGTTTTGGATAATGGTTATCTATTTGTCCTGAAAAGGAGGTAACTAAAACTGCCCAATCATTAGATGTGGCTGCCAAGGTTTGAACCTGTGCAGCGGTATAAGGTACAATTAAAAGATATGGACTTCGCCCAAAGTGGGTGATTGCTGCTTTTAGGCCTTTAAGGGCAAGCTGTGCAATTGCATCAGGATACCAATCTATTATTTTAGCTGGGGATACGTTTGGATGGATCCACAACAATGGCCCATTCTGCCACAAAACTGCGGTTGGCAATTGTGCTGTCTTAAAGACACACAAACTGAAAGGCTGCGAATCCTCAATACGTTGTAATTGTGCATTCTGTAAGGCTTTTTCCACCTTTTGTAAGGCCTGGTTAGCAGCTAGAGTAAGAGCCCTAGGGGAGGAGATATGAGGATCTCCTTCTAAAATACTAAACAAAGGCCTTAACTCAGCAGAAGGAATCTTTAAAAAAGGTCTGAGCCAATTAATATCTCCCAACAGCTTTTGAAAATCATTTAAGGTATGGAGGTGATCTCTTCTTATCTCTACCTTTTGGGGCACAATCTTATCTGGGGACACCACAGAGCCCAAGAATTGTCCTGTATCAGAAATTTGGACCTTTTCTGTGGCTATCTGTAAACCCCACTGACTTAAAGTTTTAAGTAGAAAAGGATATGCCTTTTGTAGCATGGTAAGGTCTTTATGGCACAGGAGGATGTCATCCATGTAAAGGAGCAAAATTAAAGAGGGGAATTGTTCCCTCATTGGCAAAAGAGCTTCTTGTACATAAAGTTGACACATAGTAGGACTATTGGACATTCCCTGTTCTTGATGTCCTAACCCTTTTCCTTCTTTATAACCCATCTTTGCCATGATATTTTTTGCTTTAGCTGAATACCCTCCCGATGGGGCGTTTTCATTGGACAAAATAAGGCCCAAATGCTGCATAATATCCCTTCCCCAGAGGTTAACCGGGAGTGGGAGCACATAAGGTATGAATTTCCCTTGCTGCCCTTCAGAGGATTCCCACGTCAAGGCAATGGAGCTTATAGTGGGACATGATTGATAACCTAGGCCCTGTAATGAATGAGATGACTCTGTGGTGGGCCATGCTTTGGGCCACCAATGTGTAGAAATTATACTTTTATCTGCTCCGGTATCAAGGATGCCTTCAAACTCTTTTCCGTTGATCTTAAGGCGGAGCTTAGGTCTATCATTCAAAGATACAACCAAATAGGCAGAATCATTTCCTGAGGAGCCCATTTTCTTTATCTCAGGTCCTGCAAATTTCTCCCTGGTATTATCAGGGAGGAGCAGCAGCTGAGCTATCCTATCTCCTTTACTAATAGAAAAAACGCCTTTAGGGCTTGAGCACAGGACCTGTATTTCAGGGGAATGTTGACAATCCATAACTCCAGGGTGGACTACTAAGCCCTGTAAGGTGAGTGAACCCCGGCCGAGAATAAGGCCCATGGTTCCCGGGGGCAAGGATGGTATAGGCTCCACTGGCACCGGCTGAATACTCATTTGAGGCATTAATAGGAAGTCGGAGGCGGCACGCAGGTCCACCCTTGTGGGTCTTCCTGGGTCGCCTCTCTGACTGCTTCCTGGGTCCTGACAAACCGGTTCCCATATCTTTGAGGGCCCTGGGACCGAGGGCCCGATGACCCGTTTTTTGGCACATAAGCTGATTGACTATCAGGTGGGGGAAGAATTCTGCCCTTTATATCCCTCACAGAGCGACACTGGTCGGCTCTATGATAACCCTTGCCACACTTAGAGCAAAGAGTGAGAGTCCCTCCCTGTTTATCTGGAGCTCTGCAATCTTTCTTAAAATGCCCAGGCTTTCCGCAGTTAAAACATGTCCTCTGATTATTTCTGCCCATGGAGCGGTTTTGGGATTGAAGGATGGCAGCCGCTAAACCTGCATTGCTGAGAGGTCCCCCAAGCTCTCGACAGACCCTGAGCCAGTCTTGTAAGCCTTTGTTCTTTCTTGGGGCTATGGCCGCTCGGCACTCCTTTGTGGCTTGCTCATAGATGAGCTGTTCTACCAGAGGCGCAGCTTGCTCTGACTCTCCAAAAATACGCTCTGCTGCCTCTGTCATTCTGGCCACAAAATCTGAGAAGGATTCCTGAGGTCCCTGGATTATCTTTGTTAACTGCCCAGTGGCTTCCCCTGCTCGGGAGAGCGCCTTCCAGGCCCTAATAGCCGTGGAGGAAATTTGGGCATAAGCTCCCCAATGGTAGTTTGTCTGATCAGCAGAATAAGCTCCCTGACCCGTTAACAAGTCAAAAGTCCAATCTCTCTGCTCTGGAGTCAAAGCAGCTGCGTTTGTTCGGGCCTGCGCTTGTGCAGCTTCGTGCCAAAGCGCTCTCCATTCCATATATTTGCCCATACTAGGGAGAGCGGCTTTTACAATCGTTTGCCAGTCAGCAGGAGTTAGTGCCATGCCGGCGAGCCTGTCTAACTGCACCAAGGTAAAATTAGCATTGGTTCCGTATTTACGGACCGACTCGGCGAGTTCTTTAATCTGTACGTATTCTACCGGAGCGTGGACACGCCCACCCTCGGCTCCTTCAAAGACTGGAAATGCCTGTTGTATTTTCCTTTGTTCCTCTCTGGGAATGAATGAGTCTGCGCACTGCCTCTCTGCGCACTGCCTCTCTGCGCACTGCCTCTCTGCGCATCTCTCTGCGCATTGCCTCTCTGCGCATCTCTCTGCGCATTGCCTCTCTGCGCATCTCTCTGCGCATTGCCTCTCTGCGCATCTCTCTGCGCATTGCCTCTCTGCGCATCTCTCTGCGCATTGCCTCTCTGCGCATCTCTCTGCGCATTGCCTCTCTGCGCATTGCCTCTCTGCGCATTGCTGACGCACTACGCAGGGCGGGGGCTCCGCATAGGGCGGACCTTGAAACCGACTGCCGGGAGGTTGAACAGTACGCTGGCTTTCGCCAGCCGCTTTTGGCTTTTTTCTTGACCAATTAGCTGGCTGGTAATGGGCTGCTTCTTCCTCCCAGTCTGTTTCCTCAGAGGAGAATTCTTCATCTGCTTCAGAGCTACTAAGAGCTGGCTTCCTGAGCTCATCTAGTGACGAGTATCTCCTAGAGACCTCCGCTAATCGATCTTTTTTCTTTTCTTTTTTCTTTTCCTTCCTTCTAATCTCTCCCCAGGTATTCTTACCTGACCTAAACTTTTCCTCGGGTTCAAGACCCTTGGAAAGGCCTGTATACTTATTTTGTGTACCATATTTTCTCTTTGCTCCTACTCTCTCTCCCCGCTTTACTTCTGATAGATTGTCCTGAATTTCATCTAGAATCCGCCCTGCCTTAACCACTTGATAACATGTGAAAAGGAACAAAAGGGCTTCTAACACTAGAAAAAATTCAAGGCCAAACATTTTCCACTTTACTTCTGATAGACTGTCTTGAATTTCCTTAGAAAGTTCAAGGCCAGGCTTACCTCGTAAAGCTATACTCACTGGTACTCTCGTTCCCCAGCTGAAAAGTTCTGAATTCATGCAGTTGAATCCTTCTTAACAGTCTGCTTTACGGGAACCTTTATTACCGCGACCCGCAGTTCTGGTTCTGGAATGAGGGATCTTCCTTGTGCCGGTCCCGAGTTTTCTTGTATTTTTTCGTCCCGGATTTTTTCTCGTCCCGGAATTTCTCGTCCCGGATTTCAGCACCAATTCTTAATAGCGTTCTCACGCCCGGCCAGGAAGAACACAACAGACCAGAATCTTCTGCGGCAAAACTTTATTGCTTACATCTTCAGGAGCTAGGAGCGCAAACCCCCAGCCCCAAAAGCGAAAACCCCTTCTATATTGAAACCGAAACCCCTTTCCTATTTAGGAGAGTTATATTTCGCCTAGGACGCATCACTCCCTGATTGGCTGCAGCCCATGGCCGAGCTGACGTTCACGGGAAAGGCAGAGTACAAGTAGTCGTAAAATACCCTTGGCACATGCGCAGATTATTTGTTTACCACTTAGAACACAGGATGTCAGCGCCATCTTGTGACGGCGAATGTGGGGGCGGCTCCCAACACAGGACAGCCAGGTCTATACAGAGAAACCTTGTCTCGAAAAACCAAAACCAAACCAAAACAAAACAAAACAAAATAAAACAAGAATGTATAGAAATTTCGATGTAGTTATATCCTTCTTACAACTTTTCTATATTTTTAAATAATTTCTAAATCAGATTTTACAACCAAAGACCCTTTAAGGCCATTTTTAATGCAAGCGCGCTGACCACAGTTCTGGGTTTCGTTAGGATATGATCATTTTGACCATGTTCTCTTCTTAGTTCTTGTGATTTTCCATACCGCCTGTTAGCTCCCAGGGCTTTTTATATTATTATTATTATGTTGGAGAAATGTACATGCAGACTTTGGTAATCAATATTGATTTTATGATAAAGAAAAATACTAAGGTAAAATATTTTGATATAAATATTCCGACACCACGGCCATGGAAATAGACTTCTAAACCGGTGTAACCCATACTTGGTTTGCTCTGATTCAAATTTCGGTATTCAACTTTCTTTTATATATTAGGGCTTTTCCTAAAAATGCTACCACTCAGTATTATCCAAGAGAATTCTCAGAAGAGGAAAAAAGCCTCATCGGAAAATCAAAATCTTTGGTCGACTTTTTCAACAATGTGTCCACAAGGTAAGGAAACACACGGGAAGAACTTTGAACGCAGTATGTGTAAGACCCCCCGAAGCTGGGCTTCCGCTCAAGTCCCAGGAAGAGCTGGCCAGCACCCCAGTGACCCGAGAGAAAACCACATCTGATGCAAACTGCAAGAGGTTTTATTATCAGCTAGCTGAGGATGAAGTCCCTCCACCCTGCAGGGCAAGGGAGTTCGACCCCCAGCGGTGACAGTAGGGGGCTTTTAACAGCTAGCTGAGGAGTTGGGAGGAGTTGGGAGGAGAGTTGGGAAGAGTTGAGAAGAGAGTTCTTCTTTTCCTGGTGTCCTTGGTGAAATTTACAAGGCAGGAGTGGGGAGTGAGTTCTTTCTGAATTTTTATCTCCGCGTCCTCGGCACAGGAAAGCAAGCATCTCTGGTTGTAAAGTATAGAAACAAAAAGGCTTTTTGCTGGCTGTAGAGAGCAAAGAGCTTCTTTCTGGCTGTATTTTTAAAGATCAGGGAAAACAAGCTTGGGGAATATCCAGGGGCTTTACCTCCCAGGGAGAAATGCTCTAAGTCAGGGTCCCACATTTGCACATGCTTATTTTTAATATTGGGCTCTTAGGAGCAGATCCATGTGTAAGGCTTAGACATGTGAGCATCAGCAGGGCTTGAGCATCTGAGTCTCAGAGATTCCTCTGCTAAGCCATCACAGGCCTCTCATGGTAGGGCTGTACCAAACACAGTGAGGACAACCCAGTGTGCCACGATGCTCTCCTAACTTCAAATTGGCAATTAAAAGCTGGACATTGCTTTATCTGAATATTTGAGGGCAGAACACGACAGACTATAGGTGGGACAACACAATGCTTCACACACACCTTCTACACATAGGCCGAGGTAACTTTACACACACGAGGGGCTGACTTTCTATAACCTTTCAGGGATGAAGGGACGTTTCACGTCACGTGACTAGAATGTATACCAAGGATGGTGAAGCAGCTGAGTGCTATGAATCAGAGCTGACCAATCACAGCACAGACAGCTTCTTTAACTGTTCTAAGACAGAGACGCAGGCAAGCATGGTCTGATCGAGGCTTTGAGATCAGCAGGTGCAGGCCCGTGCTCTAACTAGAGGGGATTTCTGTAGTTCCTTCCCTGTTATAAAGGAAAGAGCACACAGACCCAGGAGAAAGAGGAAAATTTATATAGGAACTATAGCAGTATTGGTCAGAGTAAGTGAGAAACCTATAGTAGCATTAGCTTTTCTTCCAACTTTAAAAGTGTTTAACATTGTTTGTGTTTTTAAGTCTGTGTAAATGGGATTTCAGACTGGAAGCAAGCACTTTTAAAGAAGTGAAGTTTCTTTTCTCTCAGAATTTTATCTAAAATAAACCAAGTGTGGGGTGTCATTTCCCAAAAAAGATTGTGAGAGAAATTTTTGAGGGATCCACATAGCCGCCAGTTTGGGGGTTATGAGCAGTAATGGTCCTCGCGTACACGCATCAACCCGTGATGACGTTGCAGCGTCTTTGGATACTAACATCCAGCGTGCCGGATGCTTCTTTTTAAAACATAAAACAGCGTTGAAGTAGCCCTGCAGCAGAATGAGATCATGAACACGTTTATCGACGACTGGAAGAACCTCGCAGAGGAGGAGAGCACCTTTGGGGACAAGACTGACACCCATCTGAAGGAGTACCAGTCCTTTACAGACCTTCACAACACCATGGAGAAAATGATTACCTGTGTCTCTTGGCACCCGACCATCTTCGGTGAGGGGGGCTCCCTTTCGTGCTTTAGTATTTAAACTTAAGATGGGGTTGGTTTTAGCTGAACATGTAAGACTTGCTGAGTGCCAGGCCCCTCTCTCAAGCTCTACACACCTGCACTTAGGAGCTCCAGCCCCGGTCAATAAGCAGTGAACAAAGAACCTGTCTTTGCCTGTGGCTTGCCAGACTCCTGTGCTGAATCCTCTGCCCCTAACGCTCTGGGGAGACACCCAGAAAGAGCGCAACAGCTCAGGGGAAAGCAATGTGTCCAGGTACAGCCAGGGAAAGAGAGGTCTCTACTCTTTCTCCCTTCCAACCCTCCTCACTGGCCTTTCTCTTATTAAAAATACTTCTCGCAGGCTGGAGAGATGGCTTGGTGGTTGAGAGCACATACTTAGACCAGAGTTCATATCCAGCATCCACATCAGGTGGCTCACAATTACCTTCAACTCTGTCTCTGGTGGATATGACATCTCCTACCACCCCCATGGTACCCATAGTCATTCTGCAGTTGTGCACAAAGCCACACGGACCAACACATGGACACACAATTAAAAATAAAATAAAATCCTGATCTTTTATTACCAAACCTTCCAAGTACACTGTGCATGCTAACTCAGTAACACATCTCAGTGGGGACATTTTCAGGGCTGAGTGACATACACTTACACATTAGCTCTGCGGCCATGGCGAGCGCCAGCCGGAGGTCCCTCTGTGGACAGCACTGCTGACTGCTTTGCACCTGTGTTCACTCAGGGCTCATAGTCGTGTCTGTGGCCGTGCGCCTCTCCTATGAAGAGAGAGTCCAGAATTCCGGCAGACTGCTGCTGCAGCCGTCACTGCTCCTCTTCTGGAGCTTCTCCGACCCCATCCACCCTCAGGTAATTGATGGAGGTTGCACCGGATACCTAACTCTTCCAAATTCCACATTATCGTGTCTCTAGAAAAGTGTTAGTTGCAAATTACTGTATGGTCCCCTAATGTTGTAAACTCTTAGAAAGCAGGATTTCCCTGTCTCAGAAAGAAAGAAAGAAAGAAAGAAAGAAAGAAAGAAAGAAAGAAAGAAAGGAAGAAAGGAAGGGAGGGGAGGGGAGGGGAAGGGGAGGGGAAGGGGAGGGGAAGGGAAGGGAAGGGAAGGGAAGGGAAGGGAAGGGGGAAGGGAAGGGAAAAGGGAAGGGAAGGGAAAAGGGAAGGGAAGGGAAAAGGGAAGGGAAGGGAAAAGGGAAGGGAAGGGAAGGGAAAAGGGAAGAGAAGGGAAGGGAAAAGGGAAGAGAAGGGAAAAGGGAAGGGAAAAGGGAAGAGAAGGGAAAAGGGAAGGGAAAAGGGAAGGGAAGGGGAAGGGAAGGGAAGAGAAGGGGGGAGGGAAGGGAAGGGAAAAGGGAAGAAAAGAAAAGAAAAGAAAAGAAAAGAAAAGAAAACAAGAAGGTAGGATTTCTCTTGTCACAGACTGCCATCATTTAATCTGAACGAAGTTAAACTTTATGCTTGCTTTATGGAAAGTATAGTAGGCTTCATTTTTAAAAATGAAGCTGTTGTGGCAGGGGAGATGTCTCAGGCCATGAAAGCCTGAGGACTTGACTTGAGATCCTCCTCATAAGTCACATAAAAATCCGGGCTGGTTGTCACATCTGTAACCACAGTGTTTGGGGCAGGAGGCAGGAGCATCTCTGGGGCTCACTGGCCAGTTAGTTCAGGCCAATGAGTGACCTTCAGGTTCATTGAGTGAAAAATAAGGTGGAACAGTAAGTGAAGAAGAGACGACGAAGTGAAGACGAGAGCCACAGACCTTCTGAGGCGGCGCCATTTTCGGCTCCAGACAACCGACCACCTTCCAGGTCAGAGCACAGGTGTCCACCCGGCCGGAGAGGCTTCTGCCTCAGCTTCCGCGGGAGCCACCTTGGTTCCGGGACTCCATGGAGGGCAGGCTGCACGGGTGAGGATGTGGGATACAGAGGCCAGCAGTTTCTGGGACAGGCGAGAGCCACAGACCTTCTGAGGCGGCGCCATTTTCAGCTCCAGACAACCGGCCACCTTCCAGGTCAGAGCACAGGTGTCCGCCTGGCCCGAGAGGCTTCTGCCTCAGGTTTGGCGGGTGCCACCTTGGTTCCAGGACTTCGCTGAAAGTAATCTACACAGGTGAGAGTGTGGACTACTGAAACAACGGCTTCAGTGACAGGCCAAAGCAACACAGCTTCTGGGAAAGATCCTGTTTTGGGCCTTCATCTTCAGTCAGGAGGAGGTCCAAACACCAGATAACTGTGCACCTTCCCTGAAAGAGGAGAGCTTGCCTGCAGAGACTGCTCTGACCACTGAAACTCAGAGGAGAGAGCTAGTCTCCCAGGTCTGCTGATAGAAGGTAACAAAATCACCAGAGGAACAATCTCTAAACAGAGACAACTATAACAACTAACTCCAGAGATTGCCAGATGGCGAAAGGTAAACGTAAGAATCCTACTAACAGAAACCAGGACCACTCACCATCATCAGAACCCAGCACGCCTACTTCGCCCAGTCCAGGGCACCCCAACACACCTGAAAAGATAGACCTAGATTTAAAAGCATATCTCATGATGATGGTAAAGGACATCAAGAAGGACTTTAATAACTCACTTAAAGAAATACAGGAGAACACTGCTAAAGAGTTACAAGTCCTTATAGAAAAACAGGAAAACACATCCAAACAGGTGATGGAAATGAACAAAACCATACTAGACCTAAAAAGGGAAGTAGACACAATAAAGAAAACCCAAAGTGAGGCAACGCTGGAGATAGAAACCCTAGGAAAGAAATCTGGAACCATAGATGCCAGCATCAGCAACAGAATACAAGAGATGGAAGAGAGAATCTCAGGTGCAGAAGATTCCATAGAGAACATCGGCACAACAATCAAAGAAAATACAAAATCCAAAAAGATCCTAATCAAAACATCCAGGAAATCCAGGACACAATGAGAAGACAAAACCTACGGATAATAGGAGTGGATGAGAATGAAGATTTTCAACTCAAAGGACCAGCAAACATCTTCAACAAAATTATTGAAGAAAACTTCCCAAATCTAAAGAAAGAGATGCCCATGAACATACAAGAAGCCTACAGAACTCCAAATAGACTGGACCAGAAAAGAAATTCCTCCCAACACATAATAATCAGAACAACAAATGCACTAAATAAAGATAGAATACTAAAAGTAGTAAGGGAAAAAGGTCAAGTAACATATAAAGTTAAGCCTATCAGAATTACACCAGATTTTTCACCAGAGACTATGAAAGCCAGAAGAGCCTGGACAGATGTTATACAGACACTAAGAGAACACAAACTCCAGCCCGGGCTACTATACCCAGCCAAACTCTTAATTACCATAGATGGAGAAACCAAAGTATTCCACGACAAAACTAAATTCACCCATTATCTCTCCACGAATCCAGCCCTTCAAAGGATAATAACAGAAAAAAAACCAATACAAGGATGGGAACCACGCCCTAGAAAAAACAAGAAGGTAATCCCTCAACAAACCTAAAAGAAGACAGCCACAAGAACAGAACGCCAACTTTAACAACAAAAATAACAGGAAGTAACAATTACTTTTCCTTAATATCTCTTAATATCAATGGACTCAACTCCCCAATAAAAAGACATAGACTAACAGACTGGCTACACAAACAAGACCCAACATTTTGCTGCTTACAGGAAACTCATCTCAGAGAAAAAGATAGACACTACCTCAGAATGAAAGGCTGGAAAACAATTTTCCAAGCAAATGGTATGAAGAAACAAGCTGGAGTAGCCATTCTAATATCTAACAAAATCGACTTCCAACCCAAAATAATCAAAAAAGACAAGGAGGGGCACTTCATACTCATCAAAGGTAAAATCCTCCAAGAGGAACTCTCAATTCTGAATATCTATGCTCCAAATACAAGGGGAGCAACATTCATTAAAGAAACTTTAGTAAAGCTCAAAGCACACATTGCACCTCACACAATAATAGTGGGAGACTTCAACACACCACTTTCACCAATGGACAGATCATGGAAATAGAAACTAAACAGGGACACGGTGAAACTAACAGAAGTGATGAAACAAATGGACTTAACAGATATCTACAGAACATTTTATCCTAAAACAAAAGGATATACCTTCTCAGCACCTCATGGTACCTTCTCCAAAATTGACCACATAATTGGTCACAATACAAGCCTCAACATATACAAAAATATTGAAATTGTCCCATGCATCCTATCAGATCACCATGGAATAAAGCTGATCTTCAATAACAAAATAAATAATAGAAAGCCAACATTCACGTGGAAATGGAACAACACTCTTCTCAATGATACCTTGGTCAAGGAAGGAATAAAGAAAGAAATTAAGGACTTTTTGGAGTTTAATGAAAATGAAGCCACAACATACCCAAACTTGTGGGACAAAATGAAAGCATTTCTAAGAGGAAAACTCATAGCTCTGAGTGCCTCCAAAAAGAAACTAGAGAGAGCACACATTAGCAGCTTGACAACACACCTAAAAGCTCTAGAACAAAAGGAAGCAAATTCACCCAAGAGGAGTAGAAGGCAGGAAATAATCAAACTCAGGGGTGAAATCAACCAAGTGGAAACAAGAAGAACTATTCAAAGAATCAACCAATCAAGGAGCTGGTTCTTTGAGAAAATCAACAAGATAGATAAACCCTTAGCCAGACTCACTAAAGGGCAAAGGGAAAGCATCCTAATTAACAAAATAAGAAATGAAAAGGGAAACATAACAACAGATCCTGAAGAAATCCAAAACACTATCAGATTCTTCTACAAAAGGCTATACTCAACAAAACTGGAAAACCTGGATGAAATGGACAAGTTTCTAGACAGATACCAGGTACCAAAGGTAAATCAAGATCAGGTTAATGATCTAAACAGTCCTATATCCCCTAAAGAAATAGAAGCAGTCATTAATAGTCTCCCAAACAAAAAAAAGCCCAGGACCAGATGGGTTTAGTGCAGAGTTCTATCAGACCTTCAAAGAAGACCTAATTCCAGTTCTTCACAAACTATTCCACAAAATAGAAATGGAAGGTACTCTACCCAACTCATTCTATGAAACCACAACTACTCTGATACCTAAAACACGAAAAGAACCAACAAAGATAGAGAACTTCAGACCAATTTCCCTTATGAATATCGATGCAAAAATCCTCAATAAAGTTCTTGCTAACCGAATCCAAGAACACATCAAAACAATCATCCATCCTGACCAAGTAGGTTTCATCCCAGGGATGCAGGGATGGTTCAATATACAGAAATCCATCAACGTAATCCATTATATAAACAAACTCAAAGACAAAAACCACATGATCATCTCGTTAGATGCTGAGAAAGCATTTGACACAATCCAACACCCATTCATGATAAAAGTCTTGGAAAGATCAGGAATTCAAGGCCCATACCTAAACATGATAAAAACAATCTACAGCAAACCAATAGCTAACATCAAAGTAAATGGTGAAAAGCTGGAAGCAATCCCACTAAAATCAGGGACTAGACAAGGCTATCCACTCTCGCCCTACCTATTCAACATTGTACTTGAAGTCCTAGCCAGAGCAATTAGACAACAAAAGAAGATCAAGGGGATACAAATTGGAAAGGAAGAAGTCAAAATATCACTTTTTGCAGATGATATGATAGTATATATAAGTGACCCTAAAAATTCCACCAGAGAACTCCTAAGCCTGATAAACAGCTTCAATGAAGTAGCCGGATATAAAATTAACTCAAACAAGTCAATGGCCTTTCTGTACACAAAGGATAAACAGGCTGAGAAAGAAATTAGGGAAACAACACCCTTCTCAATAGTCACAAATAATATAAAATGCCTTGGCATGACTCTTAACTAAGGAAGTGAAAGATCTGTATGATAAGAACTTCAAGTCTCTGAAGAAAGAAATTAAAGAAGATCTCAGAAGATGGAAAGATCTCCCATGCTCATGGATTGGCAGGATCAACATTGTAAAAATGGCTATCTTGCCAAAAGCAATCTACAGATTCAATGCAATCACCATCAAAATTCCAACTCAATTCTTCAACGAATTAGAAAGGGCAATCGGCAGATTCATCTGGAATAACAAAAAACCTAGGATAGCAAAAACTCTTCTTAAGGATAAAAGAACCTCTGGTGGAATCAACATACTGGACCTAAAACTGTACTACAGAGCAATTGTGATAAAAACTGCATGGTACTGGTATAGTGACAGATAAGTAGACCAATGGAACAGAATTGAAGACCCAGAGATGAACCCACACACCTATGGTCACTTGATCTTTGACAAGGGAGCTAAAACCATCCAGTGGAAAAAAGACAGCATTTTCAACAAATGGTGCTGGCACAATTGGCGGTTATCATGTAGAAGAATGCGAATTGATCCATTTCTATCTCCTTGTACTAAGGTCAAATCTAAGTGGATTAAGGAACTCCACATAAAACCAGAGACACTGAAACTTATAGAGGAGAAAGTAGGGAAAAGTCTTGAAGACATGGGTACAGGGGGGAAATTCCTGAATAGAACAGCAATGGCTTGTGCTGCAAGATCGAGAATCGATAAATGGGACCTCATAAAATTGCAAAGCTTCTGCAAAGCAAAAGACACCGTCAATAAGACAAAAAGGCCACCAACAGATTGGGAAAGGATCTTTACCTATCCCAAATCGGATAGGGGACTAATATCCAATATATATAAAGAACTCAAGAAGGTGGACTCCAGAAAATCAAATAACCCCATTAAAAAATGGGGCTCAGAGCTGAACAAAGAATTCTCACCTGAGGAATACCGAATGGCAGAGAAACACCTGAAAAAATCCTTAATCATCAGGGAAATGCAAATCAAAGCAACCCTGAGATTCCACTTTACTCCAGTCAGAATGGCTAAGATCAAAAACTCAGGTGACAGTAGATGCTGGTGAGGATGTGAAGAAATCCCATTGTTGGTGGGATTGCCAGCTTGTACAACCACTCTGGAAATCAGTCTGGCGGTTCCTCAGAAAATTGGACATAGTACCCCCGGAGGATCCCGCAATACCTCTCCTGGGCATATATCCAGAAGATGTCCCAACCGGTAAGAAGGACACATGCTCCACTATGTTCAAGCAGCCTTATTTATAATAGCCAGAAGCTGGAAAGAACCCAGATGCCCCGCAACAGAGGAATGGATACAGAAAATGTAGTACATTTACACAATGGAATACTACTCAGCTATTAAAAAAAATGAATTTATGAAATTCCTAGGCAAATGGATGGACCTGGAGGGCATCATCCTGAGTGAGGTAACCCAATCACAAAGGAACTCACACAATATGTACTCACTGATAAGTGGCTATTAGCCCAGAAACTTAGGATACCCAAGATATAAGATACAACTTGCTAAACGCATGAAATTCAAGAAGAAGGAAGACCAAAGTGTGGACACTCTACCCCTTCCTAGAAATGGGAACAAAACACCCATGGAAGGAGTTACAGAGACAAAATTTGGAGCTGTGACAAAAAGATGGACCATCTAGTGATTGCCATATGCAGGGAT
Source organism: Mus musculus (assembly GCF_000001635.26). NCBI lineage: Eukaryota > Metazoa > Chordata > Mammalia > Rodentia > Muridae > Mus > Mus musculus. The sequence goes on along the minus strand of NC_000069.6, from coordinate 146,073,663 downwards.
CCATCTCATAATCAGCTTCCAAACGCTGACACCATTGCACACACTAGCAAAATTTTGCTGAAAGGACCCAGATATAGCTCTCTCTTGTGAGACTATGCCGGGGCCTAGCAAATACAGAAGTGGATGATCACAGTCAGCTATTGGATGGGTCACACGGCCCCCAATGCAGGAGCTAGAGATATTACCCAAGGAGCTAAAGGGAACTGCAACCCTATAGGTGGAACAACAATATGAACTAACCAGTACCTGGGAGCTCTTGTCTTTAGCTGCATATGTATCAAAAGATGGCCTAGTCGGCCATCACTGCAAAGAGAGGCCCATTGGACTTGCCAACTTTAGATGCCCCAGTACAGGGGAACAAAAAGCCAGGGCCAAAAAGGGGGAGTGGGTGGGTAGGGGATTGGGGGGGTGGGTATGGGGGACCTTTGGGATAGCATTGAAAATGTAAACGAGGAAAATACCTAATTAAAAAAAAACAGTAAAAAAAAAAAAGTAAGTGAAGAAGAAACCGGACCTCTAGCCTACACGTATATATGCATGCAACTGAACATATGTGCACATGTGCATGCGCGCGTGTGCACACATGGACTGTATTTAGATATTGTGGTATTCAAACGCTCATAGATTTTTATTTTCCTAAGAATTTGCTCAAATCTAAGGTTTGCCAGTAGGGGGTAGTAGAGAGTAAAAATGACTGTGCAGGAGAGTAAGGAAACAGTGATCCCAGAAGGATCTTTTCTTCAGCCCTAGGCTCGGGGCAGCCCATCATCAAGGGAATCTGAGCTAAGTTGTAACTGTGTATTTCATTCTCCAAATCTCAAATAGTTTAACTAAGACACCCTCACACAAGCATGCACACCTACACACTCACACACACATTCAAACCAAACCCCACGTCAAGCCACGTAAAACGAGACAGGGCTGGGTTCATTTCTTGTTTCCATTTTCTGCTCAGTAACAGTTCTTACTTTGAGATGTTATTAGTGTTATATTACACTTGTCATTGACTAATTACACTTGTCATTCCTCCGAGGTCCTTAATTATTGCAGAGCTAAGACTTCCCCTAAGGAGATCCACCTCCTTTCCTCACTGTGTCTGGTTCAGGGCCGTTTCGTCCTAGTGGGTGGGCTATGTTTTACTCTAGATGCAGAGATCCACATGGTAGTTCTGTGGCCCTTTACTTTTTTTTAAACCACAAACTATGCCTTTCTCTCCCTCTCCCTCTCCCTCTCCCTCCCTTTCCTCCTCCCCCTCCCCCTCTCTTTCTCCCCAGAGAGGGCAATGTCCTGGTGCTTCTGTGCAGGAGGGCTTCTCTCCACTCTGCCGTGGAAGTGTGGCCAAAGGCCTAGGCTGTTAGGATGCTAAAGAAAACTTTGTTTACCTCTATTTTTAAAAGATAAGCTTTAAAAAGACAAGCATGAGCTACGGAGCTGTCCCTGTGGGCAAAGCAGGTGTGTGAGGGTGAAGAACTGAGCCCAGATGCTCTGGAGGCAGAGGCAGGGGACCATGGGGCAAGTTGGGTAACTAAAGATAGCTAAACTAGCCGGATTGGCTGGCTCTGGGTTCAAGTGAGAGACCCTGTCTCAAAAGGCAGGCTGGAGAATGATCAATGAAGACACTTGTCATCACCCTCTGACCTGCACACACACACACAATGTACACTTACAAATACACACATACACATGCACACACACCACTCACACACATACACATACTTATGAACATACAAACACATGGACACACACATAAACATACACACATACAAACACACACTCATACACACTTATAAATACACACACACATAGTTACGAAGTTACATACACCACTCACACACATATACACATTCCACACACATATGTTTATGCACACACACACTTATGCACATACAAGAAAGAAGATAATTTTTAAGAGATAATAAAAGTGATCTATGTTTTCTAATCAAAATCATTATAGCTTTAGTATTTTTACTTTCAAAAGTAAAGATGTCTAAAATCCAAAAAGTGCTGTAAACTAAAATAACTCACGCAAGCTCAGTTGAAAAATCCAGTTGGGCCAGGAGGGGTGTTGCACACCTTTAATCCCAGCACTTGGGAGCAAGGGGTAGGTGGATCTCTGAGTTCTCATCCAGCCTGGACTACACAGTTAGTTCATACACAGCCTAAAGTACATAGAGGGACCCTTCTCAAAAAAAGGATAAAAAGCCCAGTGGGAAAACTTTGTCTTTTGGTGCTGTGGGTGGAGAACAGTCGCTGTGTGCCTTGCTTGGTGTAATATTAAAGTGGTGATTCCTTCACGCACAGTTTTCATCTGCTGTATGTCATATTGTTTTAAAACTTGAAATATTAGCTAGGCTGTGGTGGTGCACGCCCTTAATCCCAGCACTCAAGAGGAAGAGGCAGGTGGATCTCTCAGTTCAAGGCCAACCTGATCTACAGCGTGAGTTCCAGGACAGGAAACGTTACACAGAGAAAACCTGTCTGGAAGAACCTTGAAATATTTACCACCATTACTTCCGGGTTCTCCCATTCAGTGAGTTTTCTGTTTGCCTGCCCACTGGATGCCTGAGTAAAGATATAAAGAAGAAAGACAAATACCTCCTCCTCCCTCAGAGCTTATCCTCTGCATTCCTCAGAAACACCAACTTCATAGTCTTTTGTTTGACGTAGGAGAGCATGTCCCCAATAATTGTATAATCCTTGGGTGGGTGATGGAAGGACTAGATCCCAGAGAGAGACACCGAGTCTCATAGACGGAACCAATGTCAGTGATAAAATTCAACAAAAGGGCCTTCAACCCCAGAGGTCTGACTGAGGGCTGCCTCAGATGAGCGTTGCCTATAGACAGCTACAGAATTAGCCTTCTGCCCATCTCAATATTATTTCATACCTTCTTTTATTTGTGGGGTTGACATTAGTTGATGCTGGAGAGCCCGGATGACATCTTCTGCTTCGAGTTCTGTCCAAGTGACCCCAATATCATCGCCGGAGGCTGCATTAACGGACAGGTACTTAGGAATTGTCTTTATATGTTTACTAATGCTGTAAGGCACCTTGATGCCGGTAGCTTTAGAACTTAAGTGTTCAGTGTGGCACAGAGAAGGCATGTTGGCCATATGTTAATCACTATGCCAGAACTTGGGTAGAAAGGTGCATGCATCAGACATGGGTTTGGAACTGGAGGTGCTCACAGGATAATTCAGCCAGAATAACCAGACTCAGCCGACTCTATTTCTTTCATTTACACAACCCAGACCCGCCTGCCTAAGGTGGGGCCTCCCACAGTGGTCTGTGCCATTTTACATCAATTAGCAATCAAAAAAATGCCCGTAGACATACGCACGGGCCACTCTGACCTAATCAACTCCTAGGTTCCCCTCTTACCAAAATGACTCTAGTTTACGTCAATCTGACAATAAACATTAACCAATGTTGCAAGCTGCAAACATCATTACCTCTCATAAGAGACCATTGCTGGAATTTCCCTGAAGCTATTTATGAGTTATGAAATAATATAGAATCCAAATAGAAGTTTAGTGGGAAATACACATCATCAAAGTTGGATGTGCTTGGTACCACGTCTGCTTGGTTTTTCTTCTAAGATATCTAACTTCTGCCACATTGAGATTCTGCCCTCCAATATTGTTGTATTGGGGAAGCAAAAATACAAACCTCTAAAGCCGTTCTAATGAGCTAAGCTTCAGGTCATTTCGATCCAGTGCGCTTGGCTATTGGAAAAATCACTTAAGGTACAGAATGAAGCCACAGAGGGTCCCAGCGCGTGCAAAGTTTGATCCCTAGCACTTCCTAAACAGTGTGGTGGTGCACATCTCACTCCTAGCGCTTGGGAGGCAGAGGCACGAGGATCCAGAGTGGTAAGGTCATCCTTGGCCCCACAGACAATCCAAGATCAGCTTGGACTGCCTGAGACCTTGTCCCAGTTAATAAAACAAAATAAAGGGTTCTGGCCTTTCTGCGTGTGACTAAAAGAGCTTCCTTAGCTAAGCTTTTTATGGAAGCAGCTTCCAGGTTTCATTTCCCCAGAGCAGCAGGAAAATTAGGAAAGCAAATGTCCCCATGGTTTTTGTTCAACAGCTGCTGAGATCCTAATAATGACCCAGAGCCATTTGCTAAGCCAAGAACACCCAAAGTGCCTTTGCATGTGTAACAAGAATGGTGTGACTGGTGTAGAGTATTTTGGGAAAGGGCATAATAAAATAAAGTCACCCATGGCTCTCCCATATCGGCCTTCGTTAATGTTTTCTTTTTGTTCGGGCATGCTGTTTAGCTGCTGACGACTGCCCTGGCTTCCTGTTGTATATTCTACTTTGTTCTTGTTTTTAAAAGAAAGACCCTCTGGTAACATACAAATTCTGGGTCAGGAACTAAGATAATTTGTCTGCCTTTCTTCCCCCATGATTGGATGTCTGTACTTCATTCTTGAGAATCTGGGTAAAGTCCGTTCCTCCCCAGGTCTGAAGCAAGCTGTACCTAGATTCAGAGCGGAACAAAATCTCCCCCAAAGCCTGGGAAGTGCACGATGTTTGTCTTGCAGTTAATTGCTCCGTAGTAGCATTTATTAACACAAGCATAAAACAAAGAGTCGGGGATAGGATGGAGAGATGAAAACGTCCTCCCCAACATCCCATCTAACGGATGCTGAGTTACTTCCGCTACAAACTAGGTCAGATTACGCCCTAAGGCAACTGCTGTTGGCTACAAGCTAGGGCTGGTTACGCAGTTAATCTTTCTCAGATTGGTACACCCCGGTCTCCCTTAAAAAGCAGTCTTTCAGACCCAATTCTCTGAATCCTGAAAGTGCTATGCTGACACCTCTCTCCATCTTAGATCGTCTTGTGGGATATCACGGCACACGCGGACCGCATAGAGAACATCAAGACGGGCGGCCACAGAAGTAAAAAGACCTCTCTCAAGGTTTGCTCTCTAAGAGATTCTCACTCACGGGGATGCTTTCCCCATCCGAGGGTTTCTCAAAAACATGTATAACAGATCTGCCATGTTTTTAAAGACTCCGTGTAGGCAGCACAGGAAATCATTTTCATTTTGCCACCCTTCGCATCAGTTTGTGGGCACATGCTGAGTAGCGTTTTATGGAATCACTCACTAAAAACACAACAAGCTTCGTTGGCCAGTACAGGAGTTTTCAGGGTTTTATTTGTTGGCTGTGTTTATTATTAAGGGAAATGAAGGAAGCAAATACTATGTATAAAGCGATTTGTTGAAGGACCCTAGGATGGAAGGATGGAAAGTCAGGGTATCAAGACACTGCCTCAGAGGCCTTGGCTGTGCTACCTGGCCTCTCTAAAAGGAAGTTCCCATGTATAAGATGAAAGAGTAACAGTCCCTTCTGTTGAAAATACGTTACCAATGGGCTGACAGGATGGTTCACTGTGTAAGTGTACCTGCCACCATTCCCAATGACCTGAGTTCGATTCCTGATACCCAAACAGTGGAAGGAGAGATCTACCCTCACGAGTTAGCCTTTGACCTCCACACTCAAACACACACATACATACATGTGCACGTGTACAAAATAAATAACAAAAAAATTTAAGTTAAAAAAATGTGTTATGGTTCTGTGAGGCTATAGATCCCAGTAAGAGCACTGGGAAGAGCAGCCAGCATCTAGGTGAGTTTTTCCCCTCCAATATCACATATCCCCTCCAGCCCCAGTCCTACAGCCTTGCTATCCATAGGTCTCTCCCCAGAGAATGGCAGGATGTATGCATCTCTGTACCCATGGAAACACTCCTTCATGAACAGTTTGGGTTCATAATCCTTGTGAAATGTTGCATCTAATGAGAGAGAGACAGAGAGAGAGAGAGAGAGAGAGAGAGAGAGAGAGAGAGAGGTCTATGCTAACACCGGCTACTCTTCTGCTCCCGTGGCTCACTTGTCACTGCACTGCTGTTTTCTCAGTCATCCATCCCCTAGGGCTAAGCTGTCACAAATCCCCGTAACTCAGTAAAATCAAAACTTCAGAGGCTAGTAAATTATCAGTCAAATTTTTTATCAGACTCATCCCACAAAAGTCCTGCGCAATGAACTCAGAACCAATTGATATTGATACAGGCTGCCCACCTAGATTGGACAGATTGTCCTATATTATCCTATTGCTCTTCTATGGTATTCATAGCTACCTGTGGTTATTTAAAGTCCCATGAATTGTGTTCATCTTCTTCCTCCATCTTCTCTCATCCTTCTGTCCTCTGTCTCCTGTCCTATCTCTCTGAAAAACTTAGCCCTGCCTACCTTTTTCATTGCCCAGTCACAGACTCTAGGTTTACATTTCACCTGCCCTTTCCTGTTTATCAACAGCCATCTGCAAAATGTAGATATTAAACTACTTTTTAAAAAATATTTGTTTATTTTATGTATATGAGTACACTATAGCTGTCTTCAGATATACCAGAAGAGGGCATTAGATCCCATTACAGATGGTTGTGAGCCACCATGTGGTTGCTGGGAATTGAACTCAGGACTTTGGAAGAGCAGTCAGTGCTCTTAACCACTGGGCCATCTCTCCAGCCCAACATTAAACTACTTTGAAAGGGAAAATTGGTAAACCTGTTACTAAGTATGTGGTATAGGGAAACACGAATTTGTGTTTTACCTTAACTGATACAACTCTGACTTGTTACATTTTAACTGGAATGGCCAGAAAAGTTGGCCTGTCAGCTCTCTGAAACATAACTTTCTTCTCACCTTTATCCAGCCCATGTTTCTCCTTGAACCAGACAGCAATAAAGAATCGATGTACATCAGACACTGTGCAGTGTCTTCCATTGAAAATGGCCATAGGAAAGTAATCACGGATATACACTGGCTGCCCGACTCATTCGAGGTAAGTTTTGATGATTGTGTGAGTGCTGGGCCTCAAACCTGTCTTCTCGTCTTCTCTAGAAGAGCAGACAGTGCTCTTAGCCACCAAGCCATCTCACCAGCCTGGATTCTGTTAGATTTGTTTTGTTTGTTTTGTGACAGTGTCTCGTGTATCACACACTGGCTTTGAACTTACTAAGTAGTCAACGATGACCTTGAATCTCCGATTCTCCTGTCTCCGTCTCCCAAGTGTTGGGCTTACAGACGTGGGTACCTTACCCAGTGTGTGTGTGGTGCTGCTGGAGATCACATCCAGGGCTGAGGGCACACTTGGCAAGCGCTGTACTAACTGAGCTACCCTCGGTCCCTGTTTAGTTTATAAGATGTGTTTTTTAAGCTTCTGAAATAGTATTGTGGCTTTAGGAGTTCGCTCTAGCTTCATTTCTATTGCTGTGATAAAATGCTTTGGCCAGAAGCATCTTAGAGCAAGGGTTTACTTGGGTTATATTTCCAAGTCCATCCCCGAGGGAAGTCAAGGCAGGAGCTTGAAGCAGAAACCATGGAGGAACACTACTTGCTGGCTCCATTATTAGACCCTTCTTAGGCTCCTGCTTAGCCTACTCTTCTCACACAGCTCAGAATCGCCTACCTAGGGTTGGTTTCTCCCACAATGGCTGGGCCCTCAGTCACCAAGTTATAATAAGGTAATTTCCCACAGATGTGTCCATGGGCCAGTTGGATGTAGGCAATTCCTCAACCAAGGCTTTCTTTGACAGAGATAATCAGGACAGAGTTCTAAATCTTTCACATGCAAAGCCCTGGAGTGCTGAATCTCTAAGATCCTAGGGGTGTCCTCCCGAGAGGGAGAGATTCTTAAACTGTCAGATCCAACGGAAGTCAGCATCTAGCACACAACCAACTGACCGTGAAAAACTGAAAGAGCCTGCATTTCCAAAACTAGTGAATAATGAGGTGATTATGTCACCTGCATTTTACAAAACAATTAAAAGTAATCTGTGAGTATGCAGATAAAATTCAGGTCGTGTAAACTGAAAAATCTGAGAATCAACATTTATATGCATCCTAATTAAAACTCTATAAAAATGTTTCTGTGAACAAAGAATGGATAAGAATTCCAAGTAGAGTTGTGTTAGATCTTAAAACCTGGATTCCAAACTTCTAGGATAGCGTTAAAGATAGTTTAACAAAACTTCTTAAAAGAAAAAAAATTAAAAGAAAATAGCCATAAGAAAAATTAGTTCTAGCTACTTAGAAGTTACCTTTCTCTGATAATAGTCTCTGTGCTTTGAGAGTTGTGTATATGTATTCCTGGTGAGATGTCCATGACTAGGGAGGTCAGAGAGAGCCTTGGAGGAGAACTACTGCTGTTAGCTGACAGAGTGTTCTTTTCTTAAACAGATTAACAGGATGGGATCCGTCTTTGAGAACCGAAGTGGAATAAATTGTCAGCTCGTCACATGCTCAGCAGACTGGTACGTCTCACTTCCAACACTGCCTAAGATCCATCCCAGGCTGTGTTCTTCTGGCTTCCATGTTCCTAAAACCAACATCTTCCTTCACTCTCCAATAATTATTGAGCAATTAAAGTAATGGGAGGAGAACTGCATAGATTATCATTGGCATTTACAACAAAGCCAGGGTTTGACCTGAGTCCGAGCACTCAGAAGGCTGTAGCAGGCCAAGTTCTATGAGGATGAGGCCGCACGATCTACATAGCAAGGTCCAGGCCAACCAGGGTTACATAGTGAGATCCGGTGTCAAAGGAAAACAAACGAACTTTTTAATGGAGAAAAATTTGGAAATGATAAGAAATTGGGAGCTAGAAGTCTCAGCTGATAAAAGCCCTTGGCCACAAAGCCTGACGACCCAAGTTTAACTCCCAGAACCCAGGGTGGAAGCTGTCCTCTGACTGCCGCACATGCACCACAGCATGCCAGCGACCGTGCTCAGACACATCGCACACACAGTGATGATGATGATGATAGTAAATAAAATACTTTTGGAAAACCAAGAGTTAACTAGGTGTGGCATCAGCGCACCGAATTAGCCAGAGTTCCTCTGCTTCTTCACGTGCCATACTCGGAACTCTATGGCTTATGCCGTTTCCATTCAGTTTATCTCACAGATCTGAGGTCGTCACACGTAGCAGGAAGGCCTCTGAGAAGCAGAAGCAGAGTGTCTACTTTTCTGATGCGCATCCATACAGAGCGTTGCTATAATACAGCAGCTATGGTGAAGGCTGCCCATTTAGATGCGATCATAGCTGCCTGATTATAGAGTTAACTCAGGACAATGTAGGACGTGCAATACTAACAAGTATGCTTATCTGGACTTCACAACTTGAAAACGTTGCCCCTAAAAACAGCTTTGTAGCTCATAGTCTAAGCACTCAAAAGACTGAAGCCTGAGAGTCATGGCTTAAGTTCAGCCTGAGCTGCATGGAAAGTTCTTATTCTTTTTTTAAAAAAAAAAATCTTTGAAGTTGGATGCAGTGGTGCACACCGTTAATACTTTAAACCCTTTGCACTTGGAAGCAAAGGCGGGATGATCTGTGTGAGTTTGAGGCTAGCCTGGTCTACATACTGAGTTCCAGGGCAGGTAGAGCTGTGTAATGAGACCCTGGCTCAAAAATAACCAAACGAAAAACAAACAAACAAAAAAACAAAAACAAAAATTCTTTGACCCATGTAGAAATAACACCTTGTGCTAGGGGAGTAGACAGGAGCAGGCGCTGTGAGGTCCAGGACTACTGACTACTTTAACAGCCACCACTAAAACTAGACATTTTAAATAGATGAACTTATTATATATATGAGTCACATCTTAATAAAACACTTACATTCCTTTTTAAAGTCATCAGTTACAAACTGAATCCCCGTGCATTACCATCAAGACAACGTAAGTCATGAAACATCCCTAGTGAGCCTGGTGTGATTCTGCACAATAGGAAGCACCATGCTGGGGCGGGGCGGGGCGGGGCGGGCCAGTGTTCTGGCTTCTCTTACAGAGGTCCCAGGTTCAGTTCCCAGCACCCACATGAGACAGCTCCCCCTCTGGGAATTCCGGCTCTCAGAAATCTGAGGCTTTCTTCGGGTCTCTCTGGATATTACACTCACATACACAAAGTCACACAGCCACACACAAATGCAGTTAGCTAAAAAATCAAACCTCTGAGAAAGCAGCGCGCAGAAAGGCCTTGCTTCCTAAAACACTCAGCTCTAGAAACATTAAGACGTCGCCATTGTCTCGCATGGTATCCGGACACTGCATCTCTTACTCGGTCTTAATTTTAAAAAATAATAACATGATTTTTCTTTTAGCACGATTTGTTTTTGGGATATCCGGCCCCAAAAACCTGCAGTCACAGCTGCAGCTGCAGCCTCAGCAGCAACCACAGCCACCAACAACGCAAACTCCCAGCAATCACCGGTAGAGAAGAAGAAAGAAGAAAACATTGACATTCCCTTTGATGTGCCCTCGACTTTCTTGCACCTAGATCTCTCCTGGAAACCCCTGTCTAGAGTAAGTAACATGGGCTCGGCTCCTCCCTATACCCCATACTCGTGACATAAATCACACCCAGGTACCCGCCCTCCAATTGAAGAATGGCTTGAGTTGACACGGGACCACAAGATCCATTCATTCATTCATTCATTCATTCATTCATTCATCATCCATCCATCAAACTCCTTGACTTCTGGTGACACCCAAACCACAGTGACCTTGGCTGGGATTGATACTTCTTGCGTAAGTGAGCCACAACTTACAAATGGCCGTGTGGTGATTTCCTCAGCTTCGTACTGACTCCTTGAAGATTGGCAGCTCCTCGGGTGGGCCCAGGAAGTCTAATTGAGTTGTGAATAGTTGAAGCAAAACAAATGAATACGTAAATGTACCAAAGAATAATTGCATGGCAAGTGGGTAAACAAATATCCAGAAGGAGAAGACTGAGGAGCGGGCATAGGGGAAGAAACCTAAGGGCCGTTTATCATTCTAACCAGGAATACATGACGCAGGCACAAGGCCACAATTGTCATTAAGGTAAAGTATGTCCCTGATGGGACCTGCAGCCATCCAGTTAAAAGCAAGGTCCCTTCCTGAGCCTTTATCTTTACCTTTAAGAAAAACTTAGGGAAGAAGGCTAGCAGCCCCCTTGTTCATTATCTTATGCTGCAACTCATGAAGATGAGTTTTGGAATACAATATAAAACACATAAAGAAAGAAAATAGCACTTTGGGGTTGGGAAACATGTCCCCAGGCAGGCTTCCCTTGGTAGCTTGGTTATAGAAATAAGAATTGGGTGTTTTTCATGGGGAAAAACAACTCGGTTAAAGGCAGGGGGGGGGGGTAGTGATACAAGGTGAGTTTCTAGTGAACTAGAAGCAGAGGGACAGGCCAAAAAAAAAAAAAAAATCCAAGGATTTTCTAAGAATATGTCTTTCTTTTATTTTCTTCCAAAAGTTAAAACTGTCTAAGGGTGATACAAGTTTAGACCACTGTCCAACCAAGCTGAGCCTGGGCGAAGACCCTTTTCTTTGCAAAATACAAGGTAACTAAAGCACCTTTGTCTATTACAAGGGTGTCTTGGAGCACTGCTATCCATTTATGTCTAAGGTGAGTTTCCTGCTAGAACTCCCTGATTCGTAAGAGCACGCAATGAAACCTCCATGAAAGTTTGTATCTCTTTACGAGAGAGGCAGCTTGTGCGGAAACCATCAGGACACAGATGGCAGGCACATCAGAATTCGTAAGAGCACGCAATGAAACCTCCATGAAAGTTTGTATCTCTTTACGAGAGAGACAGCTTGTGCGGAAACCATCCGGACACAGATGGCAGGCACATCAGATCCTGATGCAGTTCTGTAAGCGCTGAAAGGGTGTCTCTGTGTCTCTGCTCTGTTTCCTACTTTTATTGGTCTTGAACTCCTAGACTTGAGTAGAACTTCTCCCTCGGTCTCTGAATTAGGCAGTACCGTGGGTACATGCCTCCAAGGCAACTTCTGTATGTTTTGAAGCCTCATGTCATTGGCTGCTAAGGAAGAGATAGTTTTCTTCAGGTGTGTGTCCACTCTTATGTTGACCATGCCCTAGTGAATGGTCCTATAGTATCCTATACGTACATGTGGGTAGCGCTACCTGGAATCAGAGTGTAATAAAGAAAAGAAAAAAAAAAGGACATAGCATAAGGTTGAGAGGTGCTCGAAGTTGAGGGATGGGAAGCGTGCTGGCTAATTTTATGTCAGTGTGACACAGTTTAGAGTTATCAGAGAAGAGGGAACACCAATTGACACGATGCCTCCTAAGAGAAAGCTGTAGGCAAGCCTGGAGGACATTTTTTTTTTAAATCAGTGATTGGTTGAGGAGGGTCCAGTCCTTTATGGGTAGTGCCACTCCTGAACTGGCGGTCCTGGGTTCTATAAGAAAACAGGCTAAGTAAGCCAGTGAGCCGCATCCCTCCATGGCCTCTGTATCATCTCCTGCCTCTAGGATGCTACCCTGTTTCAGTTATTTCCCTAACTGCTTTAGGGGATGAACTATTATATCCAAGGGTGAATGGGGTAAATCCTTTCTTCCCAAGTTGCCTTTGGCTGTGGCGTTTTATCCCAGCAACAGGTAACCCTAAAAAAGACAGGTGGACAGGATCGAAATACATTCTATACATGTATGCATATAGGGTCAAACTACATTGTATACATGTAAGACATGTTCAAAGAACATAAATACAATAAAATTTTAAATTAGTGAAGCCCACCTAAGGAATGTGTACTGTTCAAAGAATAATTTTTCTGAATGAAGTTTATCTCAGGCATAACATAATGCAGTATGAAA